>NC_138995.1:33217130-33817130 GCF_964341445.2 Mesoplodon mirus
GTTTTCCAGGCGGCTGAGAGAAGCATTGGTGGAGAATTCCCGGGGCAGCGGGGGTTATATAATCTGACTCTGAAACTGGGCCTCAACCCAAGAGGTCAACTTGGTTTTAGGCATTTAAACACGCATATTTGAAAGAAAAAGTCCATTGCAAAGGATACGTGCTGTCGAGTTGAATATTGCATCATCCGAATTCAATCTGATTCCTCCTCTCTCCCTTTTGTTCTAGGGGAAACATGTTTTCCTCCAGAGCACTATTTTGGGGTCAGCAAACGGACGGGGTGAAAGTTGGTGTCTAGAGGGGTCGGCGAAATTTTTCTTCCAGAGAGGCGGTGAACCGCCGGCAGCTGGTGGCCCTGCGCCCAGGTAAGGGAGAAGCGTCGGGGCCACCTTCCAGTAGAGTTTCCATCGGGGCGCAGGCCACTCCATGGCCACACAGGGCGCGCCTCCCCAGGCTGGGTGGTCTGGGCGCCCAGGCGGGGCGTGCCGAAAGGTGGGCGCTGACCCCAGGCCGGGACCTTATGGGGACACGGGCGCCCCCAAACCTTGAGAGGGCAGCGACTGGGCTGTGCGCCCTGCACAGAATCACCCAGACGTTTCAGCACGTTAGCGGGGTTCCTCGATTGCGCCTCTCCAGCCTCAGCCACGCCGCCCCCAGGGAGACCTCTCTGTTCAAGAGTGGGGACAAGGCGAGAAGGCGGATTTCTGGCAGCTCTTGTTATACGCGGGCCGGAGTGGGGGACGTTTTCGCTGCGAAGGAGGCGTCCAACCCCTTCCCAGGGCTGGGCACGACGACGACGGTGTGCCGGGCCTTCGTGGTTCTAGGCTTGGGGCGCTTCTCCCTGGGGACCCGCGGGGCATCCGAGGGCTGCGGGCCACTGAGAGGGACGGTCTCGCACACGCCCCTCCGCACCCCCGCTCCCCGACTCCCTCGCCCAGCGCTCGCTTCTCCAAAGGGGCCCCCGTCGGCCGAGCCCCGACGCCAGTTCGTGAGCACACGCCCACCGGCGGGACCCACCTCGCCCGGCCTCCTCCCTCCCTTGGCCGCGGCGCGGTCCCCACCCCCGCCCCCATCCCGGGGCTCCCACCCGCGGCGGGTGCGGGGGTCACGGCCCTAAGCCACCCCGGCTGCGCGTCCATTTCCGCCAGGCAGGCAGGCGGGCGGGGCAGGGAGCGGGCGATTTTTTCTTTTCCCTCTCACCACCAACCTCCTCCCTTCTAGCGTTTTCTGATGAGTTAAGGGGAGCAAACGCGCCTTTTCGTTTGGACAGACTTTCCGAGGCGACCGAAGCCCTTAGGAGAAGGTCGGAGCCTCGGGGTCTCCGTCTGGGTCTCTCTCACCTCCCTTGCCTCTCTGCTTTGGTCCCTGCCTATCCATCCATCGATCGACTGTCTTTCTAATCTGTTGATCATTACCTGCCCATTCCCCTTTCCATTCATTTCCAAAACAAGAAATCGCCCCCAGCCTGCTTCCTCTCTCAGTGTGAGAAATACACTCAGCCTTTCGGTTCAGCCCGGCGGAAGAGAAATGGATTTATATTTATAAAGCAACAGGGTTTATTTTAAGGCAGATGTGAACGCACCGCCCCACCCCCTCCCGCCAAGCCTCTCCTCGCCTCACTTTTTCCGCCTTTCTTTTCCCCCTTCTGAAACTTGACGTGTGTCTTGGAATCGCCGAGAACCAAATTTCCTGGGTTGTTGCTGCCCGGAATGATGACAGCCCAATTCACGACATTTATAAACTAAAAATATTCATTTTGGTGACATTTTCCTCAGTTCCTTTTTGAAAAATATGACTTGTAAAAAGAAAGCAGAGAAGTACAGCGAATAATGTAACCAACCCTCTTGTGCCCATCCCTCGAAATTTACAAACGTTAGCAACCTGGGGGTTTTTTTCCCCGCATTTTTCAGTAACTATGATTTTTTCTTTTTCTCACTCAACTGTGTCGCTGTCATCCTTTCACCTTCTTGTCCCTTCTCTTCCCGTCTTTCCTTCCCTACATTCTTTTGTGTTTTTTCTTGTCTCCGCCTTCATCTTCGCTTCCCCTCACCCCCAGCCTCATCCCCCCCACCCCCAACCCGTCTCCATACACACACACAGGGGCTTCCCTCTTTCTGGAAAACAGACTTGGAAGAGCAGTTTGGTGATTGACAGGGACCTAGGGAGGAAAAAGGGAGACCAGTGACAGACCCAAGCTACCCAAAGCCCCTCAGGCCAGTGGCTGTGGAGGGCGATGGGGTCCACAGAGTAAGGAAGGGGACAGGTTCCTGCAGACCAATTGGAGATACCAGCTGGCTCTAAGCTCACTTGGAGTTCGGGTCCTTGCATCTCAATCCTCCTGGCCCGGGTTTATTCAACTGATGTTTATGGAGGTGGGGGACAGTGGGGTTTTCTTTTTTCTTTTTAATTAGGAAAAAAGTGTCATATAGAAAATCCTAAATGATTTGCAGTTGACATAAATTTCTATCAGTAGATTATTTGCTTATTGTTTTTGGCGTGTTGCGAATGTCAAGAATGAGAGGACTTAAGAAAAAAAAAAGCTCCCACTCTGTTAAAACTTAGCAGTCCTGTTAGAAAAATAAAGCATCGGAGTCTTTTACTAGGAGTTACATACACACTGCTACCCCAAATGAAACAAATGTCAGGGGCGGGTAACAAAGTGGGAAAAAAATGTAAAGTGAATTTCAAAGGGCTCCACAGTCCAACGCAATCTGAGATTCACAGAAAGTGGAGACGGATAAGACAGGAATTAGGTCATCTCGTCCAGACCCCAGGAAATATGTTTAGATCAAAGCCTGCTCCGTTAGAATAAACAAAACAGGGCCCAATGGGCTCTACCAATATTTTCATCTCCGTGCTAAGAGCTGCTAATCTAACCAGCTCTATTTGATGAAAGGGGGAAAAAATTACAACTGTAAAAATGGCTAAGTAAAAAAATGTCCTCTCAAGTATACTAGGAAGATAAAGATTTAGATTTGAGCTAAAAAGTAACAAGATCCAGGCCCAGATCAACACAAACTTCCTGGAATTTTAGCACTAAGTAAATTATCTAATCCCAGCCCATTGTTCCCTCCTTGGCCAACCGCCCCCCGCCCCCCGACCCCATGCAATTGAGCATACCAGATGATTTACATAAAAAAAATTGTTAAATTTTAACTGCAGTCTCAGAACCATTGCAGGAGACAGAGTTTTGGGTTCACTTACTCTGCATTCCTTAAGGACCTCCCCCCACCAGTCCCACTGTCCCTGCCCCCGAGGCAGCTGGGGCTGCATGCTGGCCTTTATTGTTAGGGATGTTTCTTTAAGCCCGGTCTTCAGGCTTGGTGTCTTTTTCCACTAAGGGCAGATCGACGGAGGCCTGGAGCTTGTGTCATGTAAGCCTAGCTTTGGGTCCATTTGTCAGCCGTAGATATTTTAGCAGCTAAACCCAAGTACTGTGTAAGGCTTTCTTTCACTGCAGAGTTGATGGCCTAAACCAACTGCCACTGAACATTTGATAGATAGAAACGTCCAAAAAAGGGACAGGAAATCCCGGAGAAGGAAAATTCACCCAGGCTAAATCCAGGGTTGCAGTTCCTTGCTGAGCCTGGTTTCCTCTTAACTGTTTAAACATATGATTTGGCTCGTCTTGTGTTTCTACATCCATCTGAGCTCAAGTTTAACAAAGACTCAGGGACCTCCAGTCATCTTGGCTCAGATCCTCCCTAAAGCCAGGACGACGGGGGCGGGGGATGTGACAGGCCTTTATCCACACTGCCAGGAACAGGCCATCTTCTGTGGGGGGACCTTTGGCTACTCACCTCTGCAAGGGCAGTTCCGGGATCAGCTTTTTACTTACATGCCGTGGAGGGCTTTGAAGACACGTGGCATGGTGTTGGAGGCCACACAAGTCGGTCCCTCCTCATTAGACCCAGGATGGGACCCGGTCCAGCTGAATCCTGACCCAGCATGGTCTGTGTGGACATGATGCAGAGAGGCCAGGGGTTACATCAGCTTCTTGTAATCACAGCCACATTCAGTAAGAGGCCCAGTCAGTCACCTGTAAACATGGATAAAGATGCAAACACGGCAGTCAGGCTCCTCTCCTGATGGAAGGGGAATAATAAGCAGCCTGCAGAGCTGCTTCAGTATTTAGAATTTGGGGTGTTTCCACCTGTTTCATCTCACACCAGTCCTGTGAGACAGGCAGGGCCACTGTCATTTACAAGATAACAAAACTGAGACCCAGAATGCAGAGAAGGAACAGCTGGACCCCAGGAAACCTGGAGTTATGACTTGCTCAATAGCCAACTCGGGGGCATAGCTTTTCTGATCCGTGGACCAGTTTCCCCATGTGTACCCTGAAAGTTTCAATATCCATCAATATTTCCCAGCAGCTTCCATCAGAATCTTACCATGTTCACAATTTCGCGTTATCAGAGTCACTTATACTATTACCTGTTTGATCACTTCACTTGAGTTACTCCCTTTTAAAAATGTAAGTGTGTTTATTTTAGAGGGAATAGGAAACACTGGATTCCATTCTCTCCAATAGTCTTTCTAGTCCCATGCAGGAGAAATCCTTACAGTTCACACCCATTCGGTGATGTGCCCCAAATCAAAATAATACAGACGCCTCCTGCTGCTTCAGTAGCTGCACCCTTTCTTAGTTTTCTTCTAACCAACTGCCTCTTGTTTTAGACAAGTGTGAGGTCGTGGGTCTTGAGTTTTGTTTCTCCACCCCTCTACCTATCGACACACACCTTGGAACTGGCCCAGAGTTTTTCAAACTATGGGTTGGGACCCTAATATGAGTGCATTATGAAATCAGTCTAGCAGGTTATGCCAAGCATTATTTTTTAAGGGCAATAGAGTAAGAAAATCAGTGTACATCACACTCTGTATTAAAGGGTTAGTAGTGTCTTATGAAGCTCTGTTTCAGCCACGTATGTGTGTGTACCAGGCCGCAATGATCAATGTACTTCTTAGCGAGAGTTGCCATCAAAAAGTCTGAAACCACTGGCAAAAGCTTGGTTCTCCCTCTTTTTCTCAGCTGGAATCACAGAACCAGGGACCTTGGAGAGGGGGCTGGGGGCCCAGGTTTGGGAGTGGGAAGAGTACTGATGAAGGCACAGGTAGACCAGTTGCCCAGTTCTCTTTGTACTCACACATCCATTGATGCAGAGTTTCCTAGTTGCTGACTCTGCAAGTAGAGAGGCCAGTGGCTGGGCTCGGCTGGGCTCTGGTCCTGAAGAGCCTGTGTTCTCCTCTCCTGGGCTGCTTCCACGTGGAGGATTTTAATAGCATTTTGCCATAAAGGGGGTTCTCCTTAAACACACGTGAGTGCAAAAGAGAAAACAAAAACAGAGTAGGAAAAACTTAATTTTTGCAAAAAGCCACACTGTCCCTTTAAGAACCCTTCCCCCTTGCTAATTGGGCCCCAGCTCTGGAGTAACTAAGATAACATCCCTCCCAAATCCTGCCATTTCTAAGCATCCTTAGTCACTGTGCTAACTAGGGGGCTGACCATAGCCTAATAGTACATCATCCTGAGTAATCATTTCTAGAAGAGTTCTTTTAGGAATGCTGCCCAAATAGGGAGGTTTTCTGCAGACTTTAACAAAGATCAGATTCTATCTAACATGTGTGCACGTGCACACACATACACACCCATTTACCTAAATCTTCAGAGTTAAGAGTGGCCAGGAAGGAACTTCTTTGGCTGTATAGAAGTTAGTGTGAGAGCCGGAGCCTGAGTTATTTAGATAACTAAATAAATGGCACCTTCTCATTCTGGGTGGAGGAGTGATTTGCCCAAGGTCAGCTGGTCAGTTGAAGATCAGGATATAATCTCTCCACCTGGATTCTCAGTCTAATACTTCTTATGTAAATTATAATAAAAATAGTTACTATGGTAGTTCCCATTCTTGGCTCTTCAGCCCTCTCTTATCCATAGCCTTTGCCATGGGACTTGCACTGCTGCACCCCAGGGCAGGGTGTATTTCCCTGCCTCTTTGGGTCTGGCCATGTGACTTGACTCAGCGGTGTGCCAGCACCAAGCCTGGGCCCCAAGATGCCTGCATGTTTTTGCTTGTACGCTTGTGCCTCTGCCATCACCATGAAAAGAACATGCCCACCCATCCTGGGAAAAGAATAAAAGCCATATGCAGCAGAGCAATCCCTTGCCAAGCCCCACCAAGATCAGCCAAGCTCCAGCCAGCACCTGAGTGAATGCAACTGAGCAGAGCCTTCCCACAGATCTAGGGGAATAGATGGGCATTGTTTTAAGACATTGAACTTGTGGGTGGTTCCTTACTTAGCACCACTGGGACCACAGTCAACTGTTTCAGTAAGATGTATTCAGCAATTAGCAAGTGTCGGATGATGTTTCAGAGGGTTTACTTAAATTAACTCACTTAATCCCTGCAGCAACTGCATGAGGTAGATGCTGTCATTGCACCCATTTTATGGATAAGGAAACTAAGGTACAGAGAGGTTAAGTGAAATGTCTAAGGGCACAGCATCTGGCAAGAACTTAAACCCAAACAACCCAGCTCCAGAGCACACATGCTCAGCTCTTAACCATTCTGCTCTCCTTTTGTCCCGTCAGAAATCTTCCCAAGAAGATTGAGTACTGCCAGTCTCTCCCTAACTCAACCCCAGGCCCAGAATTCTACAGTAAATAAGTTAAATCTCTGCACCTTCCCCTTTCCCTACTCATAGGTCTCTTGAGAAGTAGAATCCTCTGGGATTCACAGGAAGTGAATCACACCTCCTTTTGACAGGAGAACCCTCCTGACCAGGGTTGTTCGACCTCACCATGCAGCGTTGACAGAAGTAGCAGGGATGCACACAGATTGTGAATCCACACACTAACCCGAGTACCTTCCTTCAGCAAGCACTGGCTACTTTATGGATGCGACAAGCATTATCTACCCTATAAAGACCTTGTTAATATTTAGAGATCAAATTCGTTTGATATCTTTTCCACAGAGGAAACGGTGCCTCCACCTAGCAGTGTGTGGGGCTTTATTCCCCATCTCTTGCCCTCTCTCATGGGGAAACAAGTCAACTCTTTCTCTTATGCTTTCCACAGACTGCAGGTCTCGCGATGTTTCACAGAGCAGGGAAATGTTGCATCTGAATTATCACAGTGGAGAAATAGTTTGCAGGCATGAGCGGCTGGTATATTTTCGTTTCCCTGTGAAGAAGATCAATGAGATTCACTTTTTTTTTTTTTTTTTGCACACGAAGCTAGATTTGAAAATTCCTGGAAAATCGAGGAAACATTTAGGGAAGTAGTTAACATTTTAGGAAACTTAGGAAATCTGCGAGGAGGGTCAGGTTTTCATGGTCTGGATGTGCTGTGAGGGAGGGACGATGATGGTGGCCGATCTTCCTTCCTCTCTTGGTGCCCACCCCTGATTGGCCAGCGTATTAGTTCCTAGGGCTGCTATAACCAATACAATGACAGAAACTTAAGTTTCCCACAGTTTTGGAGGCTAGAAGTAAGTCAAGGTGTTGGCAGAGCCATGTTCCTTCTGAAGGCTCTGGGGAGAAACTGTTCCATGCCTTTCTCTTAGTTTCTGATGTTGCTGGCAATCCTTGGCTTGTAGACACCTCACTCCAGTCTCTGCCTCTGTTGTCACATGGTGTTTTCCTTGTCTGTCTTCACATCATCTTCCCTCTGGGCTTGTCTGTTTCTGTATCTCTTCTCCCCTCCTTATCAGGATACTATTCATATTGAATTAGGGTCCACCCTAATGACCTCATCTTAATTATATTTGCAAACACTCTACTTCCAAATAAGGCCACATGTGTAGATAGATACAGAGGGTCGGAGGGAGGCTGTCACAGTAGCTCAAGGTGAGACACAAAGAGGACCTGAGAGGAGAGGAAAGGGTAGAAGTTGCTTGGGGTATTTTTGAGCAGCTTTCACAGCCCAGAAAAGCCAGGGCTCTTAGAGCTGAAAGGAGGCTCAGAGACCTCGGGCCACAAAATGGAGACTCAGAGGCTGAGTTTGGCCAGCATATGTGTTTTATCTGGCTCCCAAGGCATATTTAACAAATTTGAAACACTGCCAACATTTGAAAGTCAGGAGGGCTCAAGTAAAAGTTCAAATTTCCAGATTTTTTTGAGTGTCAGATGATGTAGTGTTCTCGCCTTCCCACATTTCAACAATTGGCTGGCACTAAGGAGCCACTGTCCCCTTTAGAGAGAGCAAACCCGTTCTCCACTTTTCCTCCATTCCCATTTAGATCACCTCACTCATCTGCCAGCCTGCTGGCCTCTGTACGCATGTGACTTTTCTCCCTAGATGAGGTCCAATCAGCTCATTTTGCAAGGGAGGAAAGGAAGGACACAAGGCAGGACCACCTTACATTACAGGGGTGGATGCAACTACAGATTGACTCAGCAGAGGAAGCTTGGGGTAGAAGAACAGGACACAGATGCCTTCAAGGTCAAGAGAAGAAGGTAATCCACAGCACGAGGACGTCTCAGGAGAAGGCCCCCACCAGGAAGCAGATCTTTGGGTTCAGACAGGACCCTGGATTTCCTGCAGATGTCTCTGCTGGAGATGCTAGATACGGAAAGGGAAGGAACACGATGGCTTTAAACTGGGCCTGAGGTTGGGGAACGGAAGTTTCCCTGATCATCCTTTGCACGCTGGAGGCTTTATGTTTTACAAAGCACTTTCACATTCACTGTTTCCCCTCACCCTACAGGACAGAGCTGATGGTAACACCATTCCCTTTAAACAGATGAGGAAACCAAGGTCTAGGGAATTGAATATGACCTTTCCAGAGGGTTGTATGGTAAGTGGCGGAGAACTGTTTAAATCCAGCGTTTCTCTCTGCTAGCCCAATGCTCCTTCTAATGAAACACTCCCTATTTTAGGAGGTGTAATTGCACTCTGGCCAAAACGTTCTCCTGCTTCTGAGTTTGGAAGGTTCAGTTCAGACTCAGCCATGACAAAGACTAAAAAAGGTTAGCTTCCCCGGATCTAGATGGTTACTGAAAGCTTATTAGACTGTGAAGCACCCACTAAGTACCAGGCAGTTTAGGCAGCGCCAGAGTCACCCTCTGGTGCTTGCGGAGTGGTGGAGCCCACAGTTCAGTGAAGTGCACTAGAAATCTATACCCAGGATGGTGAAGTGTAGCTCCAAAAGGGATAGGGACTGTAGAAGTCATCTGAGACCCTGGGGACACGCTGGCTTGCTAGGTGGAGTTCATTTATTCATTAATTCAGCAAACGTTTAGGGAGCACCTGCTCCCCTCCGGGCACTGTTCTTGGTCCTGGGACACGTCAGTGAACAATGCAGAATGGCTATCTGCCCTCAGGTTGCTTGCACTCGTGTGAAATGGCTGGAGGAATGGCTTGTGTGGCTTCAGGTTGCTACTTCTCTAAAAGCCGTTGTACTACCAACTACTAATAGCAACATTAACATACTGATAACAACACTCTGATGCTGTAGGATATTTACATTCTGCATCATTAGAGAACGGAGCAACGTCACAGCCAATAAGATGAGAAGTAGCCCAAACCGCCACAGGCCACGTACTACGTACGTACTAAGAGAGTTGACCACATTCCCAGGCCTTCTGCTTCTGGAAGTCTGGAGGACAGGCAAGCCCTCCTGCTATAGAAGCTCTAGATCCGGGAACAGCCCTCTAAATAAAGAGTTTAACCAAGACAGCCACAGACTGCACCCAGACACCTGAGTAAAACAGCCCCCATCGCTGTTCCAGGTGAGGTGCCTGCCCTCCTTCCTGTCCTAATTACCTCCAGCGGGGTTAGGGGCAAAGATCAGATCTTTTCCAGAAGAAACATCTTTATGACTGATGCAGGCAGAAAAACAATAGCAGCAGCCGCTGCCTCCAAATAAAGAAAGTTAAAAAGGATAGCACTCCTTACCTGTGAATCCTTATTTATATTTTGGGGTAAATGTGTGAAACACCCTTGGGTAGGTGGGGTCAAGCATCATCACCGTGGGAGGAGGGAGCTAGCTGGTGAATACGGAGAAGACACACTTTGCTTCTGTTCTCAAGCCTTGTTGCAATATCCTTTCATAAAATAGAGAGCCGGGAGAAATTGAGCCCTTCCTAATTCTAGTTTTCTTTAACAGAATGTAGCACTTTGGGAGAAAACAGAGTGTTTACTTGAATTAGTGATGGCTGCTAGAAATAATAGCTTTCCGCTTCAAAGGACAAAGAGATAAAGTTAGGAGCTGTGGTCTGCTGAAAGAAAAATCCCTTGATTAGAGAGAGCCAGAGTAAACACAGGGCTCCTGTAAATGTGGTCGTTTCCTGACCACTGAAGAAAAAGTAGCAAGACCCGTCCTGGAATTAGTGAAAGCTGTTGCATTAAAACAAAATTAAAACTCGGGCTTCCCTGGTGGCGCAGTGGTTGAGAGTCCGCCTGCCGATGCAGGGGACACGGGTTCGTGCCCCGGTCCGGGAAGATCCCACGTGCCGCGGAGCAGCTGGGCTCGTGAGCCATGGCCGCTGAGCCTGCGCGTCCGGAGCCTGTGCTCCGCAACGGGAGAGACCACAACAGTGAGAGGCCCGCGTACCGAAAAAAAAAATAATAATAATAATAAATTAAATAAATAAATAAATAAAATGAAAACTCTGTGTTAATGAGAAAAGAGAGATTTTGCAGAGTAAAGGAAGAATGTATAGATGCACACAAAGTGCAGTGAGGTCAGTAAAGTATTACAAAGCATGCTGGGAAAGAGGAAGAGGGACCGTGAAGAAGACTGATGATTGTGAAGGGTTAACAATAGAAGTCTCTACTGATACAATAGTACAATAGAAATACGAATCATAGTCCGTCTTTCTTTGTCTTATGTATTTTTAAAATATAAAATACTAGTAAAACATAGTAAATGTTTATGCTTAGTTGCTTTAATAAGGAAGTTTCCCTCCCTTTAAAAAAAATCTAAATGATAAAATAATTTTCAGGGTCTATTACTCAGTCAAGTGCATCTTTTTAAGCCCACAAGTTCGGATTTCAAGGCTTCAGTTCAGACACTACAGTTCAGTCTAAGGAGGCTTAACACTGGCGCAACTGAGAACAGATTTTTACTTGGTTTTTTTCCTGGGGCTCCCTAATACCAGAGAAAAATGATAGTATAATCAGGTATTTTGTTGCTATCTAATCTTTTATCACTAAAAATCACAGTCTCCATTTTCTTCTCTATAGAAGATTTACTATAATACGTAATGTACTGATTTAAGTCGGTGCTTCTCAAACCTCCCTGTAAATCACTTGAAATGTGGTTGAAATGCAGATTTTGATTCAGCAGATCTGGAGAAGGGGCCTGAGAATCTTCACTCGTGATTAGCTCTCAGATGATGCTGGAGATGCTGATTCATGGGCCACACTCTGAGTAGCAAAACTCTGAATTAGTTCACTAAACACCTCTGTCAAAGCACTCCCACACTTTTTGAGAAAAGTGTATACACTAGAACAATGGTTCTCAAATTTTCCAGTGCATCAAAATCACCTTGAAAGTTTGTTTTAAATTGAAGATTCCAGGGCTCTGGCCCCAAAGATTCTGATCCATAGTTGCCACCTTCCAGTGCCCCTAGACCAAAGCCTGGCTGGACCAAGGCTGTCTACTCAGGGGCCTGCTAACTTTCCAGCCCAGGCTCCAGCTACTCTTCCCCTCGCTTGCAAAGCTCCAACCTCAGGGGCCTTTCTTCTCTTCTTTGAATGTTCCATGCTTGTTCTATATGTTTGGACATAAAAATGCATGCCTGAAAAACAGCCCCTAGATCTTCTCCATTTCCCCAAGACTCTCTCCTCTTGTTCATCAACTCTCAGCTCAAACGTCACCTCCTCCGAGAAGCCTTCCAGGACCACCCAGTCTAAAAGAGTGCTTTCTCCATATTCTCTTTGACAATCACCATGTTTTATTACCATCACAGCTCTTTTAACTAGCTGGATTACCTTGTTCATGTATATGTTTATTGATTTACTGTCCATCTTCCAAGAAAGCAGGAACTCTACCTACCTTGTTCCCACTGAATTCTCAGGACCCAGCACAGTGCCGGGATATGGAATGAATGAGTATATCCAGGTTGAGAAGCAAGATGTAAAACAAAATAAGCAATGTCATGAATTCTGGCCTTAGAAACTTAAGGCTGCAGAGTGAAGCAGATGTGAAGGTTTAATGAGCAAAAGGATCAGATGAGTAGGAAAGGAATTGCTATGCTTCCTTCAGGGTGTGGAAGAAGATTAAACTAGGAATAGACAATGGCAGTGTGTTTGCCGCTTTTTGTTCATATACAATGAACCTGCTGTATAATGTAAGACTCCTTGTCCTTTTTCTGTGTCTGCTTTAAAATTATAAAAATAATTTTTTTAAAATTATGTCTACATGTTCATGGTAGACAGTTTGGGAACACAGAAAAATTTAAATAAGAAAAGATATACTGCATTATCCTAACACCCATAGATAATCATGGTTTTCGTTATTTTAAGGTGTTTTCCCTTTAGAATATTTTCAATATTTAAAAATGCATGTATCTTATAGAATACGTACATGGCAATATACTCTCATGTTCTGCTCTTTTATTACTTAACATTGTAAGGTGAGCATATTCTCATGCTTATAAAGTATCTTTTAAAATGTATTTTAATGGTTGTTCAACATTCCATTAAATGGGTGGAAATACATAATTTATTTTCCTTATTTTCTTTTTTACTCTATTTTCCAGAAAAGCACTCTAACTCTGTGCTCTCTTTGAAGTGGAATAAAAAGGTCCAATAAATGAATTTTCCCCTTGATGAGAGTAGCAGCGGTTCTCAACTGGGGGCGATTTTGCCCCCAGGAGACATTTTTGTTTGTTACAACGGGGTTGGGAGGTTGCTATTGGCACCTAGTGGGTAGAGGCCAGGGCTGCTGCTAAACATCCTACAGCAAGAACAGTCCCTACAACCAAGAATTATCTGGCCAGAAGGTCCATAGTGCTGAGGTTGAGAAACTTACTGTCCAGGACAGTGTCAGGGTTAACATTCAACATCCACGTAAAATTCAAATTAGCGTTCTACCATTAAAGTATAGGACTTTGCCCTGGAATTCTGCTTTAGAGTAATTAGAACTCCAGGTACTAGAATCTGGAATAACTGATATTTTACTTCCAAAATTTTGATTTCATTAGAAAATCGTAAATGACAATAAAAGAATGTGAAACCAGCTATTGTATATTTTTAACTTAAGTTCTAAGGATGAACTTAACGATCCAGTAGTTCATGCCCATTGGGGTCCATATTGTCACAGAGACCTGGAGGCTGGGGAAGGTACAGTCCCAGGCTGTTAGTGGGGCTCAGTAGAAAACACTTTCTAAGTCAGAGAAGTGATTCAGCCAATACAGAAGTAGCATTTCTAAATTCCCGAGGGGGTTTTGATGAGCATTTAGTTAAATTCAGATATTTGGAATCCTTTTCTCTGCACCTTTCCTTGAATGGAGGTTTTCCTCCTTTACACCTTTTGCAATATGTGAACTCGTGGGGGAATTCCCTGTGTAGTAAGCCAAGTTATCCAAACCACCCGCCTTCCCTCCTGTTGAGAAATGTGCCCCTCCCCTTTATCCCAGATTTTGATCTTTGGGACTTTACCCGACCTTCTCAGAGACGATTGTTAGAGATACAATTTGTTATGATACATCCCTGAGGATGATCCAGATACCGTTGGTTCAATGCAGAACAGAGGAATGTTTGCTGGGCCTTTCTCTTCTACCCGCATTCTTTCTGGGGTTTATGGTGAATGGAAGACAAGTTTACCTTGGAAATGTTTGGAATTGTGTTTTGGATGTTTAAAAGATGAAATAGAAAGTCTTCCCAAACAGATGCGGGGTAAGAGATGTAAAAAAATGGAATCAGGAATCACTTTCTGAGCCGTAACAATGGAAATGCGATCTTTAGTTAACAGGGACTCAATTTAGAGCGGGTGAGCGTGGGCGGAGGTCAGTGATTCACGCCTTGAGATCGATTCGTGCCTCTGACCTAGATAGATCCCTTCTGTGTGCTGCACTTGTTGGCAGCCTTACCTTCTGCAGTATTTTATGTGGCTCCTCTGCAGAGCCTCAGACCTGCGGTGAGGGGTCAGTGGGGCTTCGCTTGCTGTCAGATCATCTTCCAGGAGGAAGACATCTCCCTTCTCCTCATCTGCTCTCCCCAGGGTTGGCTGAAGACAAGAAGCATCTCTGGGCTCTCATGGGCTACATCGCTAATGGCACAGACTATATCATTTGGGAGGCCTGGGAGAAGGGGCGGGTGGGGTGGGAGGGGAGGACAGGGAAGATAGAGGCTTGGAAATGGAAAACAATTTAAAATAAGCAATCAGGGGCTGAAAGAGAATATGTTGGCTGTAAAATAAGTACAGGAATACAAGAGATGGATGGGAAGTCAATTCCTAGGTCTCTCTCTTCTAGGTGATGTGCAGTCTTTTTTTTTATTTTTCTGCCCTCGGTCGGCAACCTTTGGTTTCCAAATACTCATTTGCTTTGTAATTTTCCATTAAAATATTGATTCAGCTGCTGCAAATGATACAGCCAATGCTCTCAAGAGTTGCAGGGCTGTAGAAAGGCAGGCCCACTCCTCACTGGCAAGAGATACAGATCTGCAGACCCAAATGCACCCAAACATGCAGGTGGCAGCACAGAACACACACACACACACACACACACACACACACACAGGCATACAAACCGGAGACTGCCGTAAACAGGCAGTGTGGCAAATGTGATTTGTTCATATTTAACTGAATCCAAGATTCAAATCCTTGGAACTGGAATGGATGCAGGTGGTAAGAACAGCAGGTTGAAAGGAATAAACTTCAAAATATGTACAAACATACTTC
Organism: Mesoplodon mirus; assembly: GCF_964341445.2. NCBI lineage: Eukaryota > Metazoa > Chordata > Mammalia > Artiodactyla > Ziphiidae > Mesoplodon > Mesoplodon mirus. Next base: position 33,231,978 of record NC_138995.1, read on the forward strand.
CTACCACAGAATGCCTCCAAATAGTGACTCCAAGTCAAGTAAAAGCCAAGAGGTTGGATCTTGATTTATTACTTCAATCAATTTTGTCTTTGATTGAACAAATACCTAGACAGTATCTCTCTGCCTGCCAGATACCACAGTGATGCCCCGTGAATATGATAGCAGCGTTACCCTCAAGAATTAATCTAAGCGGGGCATAAGACAGTTTTACACATAGCTACGACATAAGTTATCACACCCCAGTTCTGACTGACTTTTTAATTCCAAATAAGAGTATTGGAATTGGCACCTAAGGTTCCTTTCAAGTAGCGCCAGTCAATGCAGCTGGGCCTCCCAGTGGACCAGACAGTCCAGGTTGTGGGTGACACTTTTTTCCTCACCTGTGGACAATGGGATCTGTGAGTTGTATTCTTTATTAAGACAAAGGGAGCTTCCTTACCAGTGGGCTTGATAGTACTGCAATTCTAGCATTTTTAGCCCTAGAATAATTTTGCCTGACATTAAAGGAAACAGACCTACGAAGGGTAAGTGATGCAACCAAGGTCACACAGCTAGTTATTTGGAAGGGTTGGGAGTAGAACCCAGAGTTGCATGTTTTTTTGCATTTTCTATGTCTTCCTGCCATGAAGGCATGCTGCATTCATGTCTAGGAACCTAGTAAAACAAGGATCTTCTCTGCATTAGGCTTATGTGCCTAAAGATGTGTCCCGATTCAGGTGGCAGAGATGGAAGAAGATTCCATTGAGATAAACCGTGTAAAGCCTGTAAAGCCCGCTACCTAACAGCCCAAGGGACACGAATGCCCATCCTCATCTCCATCCTCTGCCATAGTTCCAACTTCATTGTGTGGCTTGCTTTTTAAGGAAATCCAATCTAGGCAAACCTATACTTCAAAAACCGGTAAACTCCCTTCTCAGAAAGATTCTTCACTTTCCAAAGGTATCTTCATTGGTGTTCATTTAAATGTCGATCTGCCCTCCAAAAAGTTGGCACAAATGGGATATTATTATTTCGAGGAAGATCTATTTACTCACAACCTGTGTACGTATTTGCGTCACATAAGCAATGTAAACTAGATTTTCATTTGTACTGTCCACATGACAGTGAAAATAAAAGATGGCCGTAAAGTCTGGAAATATATATATTAGTTGTTTTTAAGACTGAAGATATCCTTGACCACATTATTTATATTTGCCTATGTTTCCAGACTTTATGGACATCCTGTAGATCATAAACACAGTAAACAAGAATAAATTGCTTGCCATTTTGGAGGAACTCCTAATGTCTTGCGTGCTTGGCTTGAAATAAAAAAACCATATATTTTATGATAGAATCTCTGTGTTTATAAACAAAACCCCAAAAATTTACAGAGAAAGAAATCATTTTGACTTTCTCACTATTGGTTCCATAAACCATGACCAAATTATGGCAAATCCTGACTCGAAGGATGATTGAGTCATTTTGTTTGAGTTAGTTTAATATGTTCAGGACTGGGTAATTTTTTTCCTTTTCCCTAAATTTCATCCTCTGAAGTTTTAAAATTTAATCATCAGGGCTAATTTTTCTTAGACATTTCTGAGCTCTACAATGTGGAAAATTTTTGTTCTGCAGTATTTTTCTTTTGGTCTCATTCCTCAGGTACAAACTGAAAGTGAAAACAATTTAATTTAAAAAAATAATGATTTGAAATCTAAAAACTACCCAACAGATTACTTTTTAGTTTGGTTCTTAAGATGATCAGAGGATTATCTGTAGGTATTAAGCCAAATGGAAATAGGAGGCGGTTTCTTAGTTTTCTGTGCCCCAATTAAACTGATTTCTAGGTTCTGGGATGACAAAATCATAGCCTGGGTGACCATCTGCCTGGTCAATGAGTGGCCAGAGTTGGCCTGAGTCAGCTAATTGTGCGTAATTGGGATTATGTAGCGGAGATGACACTCCCCTCTCCAAACAAAGAAAATCACATTTGTGCTGTTTCATGTGACCACTGATCTTTCCTGACCAACAAAAGCAGAAACTTGGGTCGTCACAAAGTCTGTGTCCGAGAATGGCCAAGATGGTAGGAAGGATCAATTCTGGGATAAGCATGAGACAATAGGCCATGGGGGAGGGGGAAAAAGAAAGAAAGAGGCAAGGGAATCAGAACAGGATCGGGGGGAAAAGTCTAGTGCTGGAAAAATTAGTCACCCAGCTTTTAGATTCTGAAATATAGGCACATTCTGTATTCTGTATTTATCGTGTCTAATTCTGTATTTATAGTGTAGATTCTGACATGGTTACCCAGTAGCTTCAGAGGGCCAGTGTGCATTGGAGTACCTGGTGGGGGGGGAGAGGTTTGTGTGTGCAGTAGGGGTGTTAGGGGTGTGCATGGGTGGAGAAGTGATGGAGAGCAGAGATGATGCCACTGATTTCAAGACTGATGATTTATCTATTCAAGCCCTTCCTATGAGTCGGGTACCTCAAAGGCCAGGCAGGAGCAGGGACAGCCAAGCCTTAGTAAATGAGAGACTGGTTGGTGTGTTGGAATCCGTCAGAAGGAGGGCTCGTCCTCAGGTGGCCCCGGAGCAAAGGCCCAGAGCTGTGGTGGCACACTGGGGACAATGGCCGCCAGTGGTTATCAAGTGGAGAGCTGGATGTGGCCCTGGTACCCAGCCACAATATCAAGAGAGGGGTATGGGGTCTCACACTGCTCATCCCCTTTCTCCTAGAGAGAGTATCCAAGGCTCTGTGGTTGAAATAGGGCCAGTAGCCCTGTCAGTTCTGGCCAGAAAACCGTCCTTGGTGAGCCGTAGCTCAGGATTTCTCATTCGTGGCATCATTGTCATTTGGGGTTGGACAATTCTTTGTGGTGAGGGCTGTCCTGTGTATGTAGGGTATTTGGCAGCATCCTTGGCCCCTATCTTCTAAATGCCAGTACCTTCCTCCCCCTCTCAACCCCTACACCCCCTAGAATGTGACAACCAGAGATGTCTCCAGACCTTGCCAAATGTCCCCGCCTCGGGGTGCGGGGGGGCCGGGGAGGATGGAATCATCCCAGGTTGAGAACCACTGTTTGGGGACCTTATACACTATTTGTTGGTATCTCCCCAAATTTAGATTATCTGGGGACTCATATCTGCACTGACCTGGTTTTGTGTGTGCATTTGTTTAGGTGTGAGGCTTTGCCTGTGTGTACATAAAGTTACACACAGCTGTCCATGTTCTACTGACTACCTGAGAACACTCGGCAGTGACCAGCTCTTCTTGGTTTAATGGTCAGTCCAAACTCCAAATGCACAGTGCAAATGCCACAGGTTGAGTTAGAGGGGACACACAGAGGCTGCCCAACTCAAGGCCTCCAAGAAACCCCTGTAGCTGGGACGGCAGCCCGTAGCTCCCCGGCAGACCCTATAGAGCAGCCCGCTCCCAGATCCCCCTATTCACAGTACACCTACTAGGGGACAGGTTCTCTGCTCTGGGGACACAGAGGGAAAAAAGCCAGTCAAGGCCAGACCCCTCAGGGGGTTACATTCCAGAAGGTGGAGGCAGCATGGAAATGCATGGATCAGGTGATTTCAGGCGGCCTGGGCTTTCTGTGAGTCTGACCCTCTCAGAAGCTGTGAGGGTCCAGTTCAGGGCCCTCTCAAGCCCCCTCTAAGGCTGAGAGGGGCCTTGGCAATGTGGTCATATGCTTTTAGGAAATTTGCAGAAGTAAGATAGGTTTTCTTCATGAGGGCCCCCCACCAGCCCCAAACTGCATAAACTTCAGGCCCCGCAAAACCTGGATCTATCCTGACTTGTAGCTTCCTGTACATTACAGAATCAGATCCTCTTTCAAAATAGATCAGGATGGAGAAGAAAAATGCATCCAGTTTTAATTCACTGACAGCGCAGGGGAAGGAAAACACCACCATTCCAAAAACAAAGTCATGAGAAAACAAACTTTAGCTCATCCACTGAGTGCTGGGTTCAGAGACTGGGGTCCTCAGGGCCATACACACCAGGGGAGAGGAAGCTAAAAGCCGGATCTCCTCTCTAGAAGGCTAGGGAGGGAAGCTGTAGTTTCTGGCTAGGAGGGGCTGAGCAGCTGGCCAAAGCCGACCTGATAGAAGCTGGCCGCCGTGCTCTGGCGGGAGGGAGGCCGAGGCTCGGAGCGGTGGCCCTGCCGCCTGCCCCCGGCTCTCTCCCGGCCATTGTGCGCACGTATTGATCCGGCCGGGAAGCGATAGGGCTGCGGCAGCTGAAGCTCTGGGGTGGGCAGCATTGATCTGGCCCCCTCCCCAGGTTATTTATAGGATGCGCCCGCCTGGCAAGTAACCGGGGAGAGCTTGTTGAACGCGGGTTCGGAGCGCTCTTCGCTAGCTGGTTAACTTTAAGTATTGGAAATGGAATTGATGCGCACATAATAATATTATGATTCATACAAACCACTTCTCGGGCAACTCAATATATTTCATTACCTCCTTTCTAGCAAATGTATTGATTTCTGTTTTGCGGTTTTATAACACAATTTCAAGGCTGTTGTGGGCTTAATGAGCCGTGTTCTTATGATGTTTAAAAAGATTTGAAGCTATTGTTGAAATAAATATTATGGATCACCCCCTCCCGAGGCTCCCTCCCCCTCCCTCCTGGCTCCCGCCTCCCTCCTCGCCCTCTCCCACCCTCACCCACCCCCTCCCCGGCCCGGGCGGAGCCGCGGGCAGAAAGCCGGGGGCTGCAGCTCCGCGGCCCTTTGTGGCCCAGATCAAAGGACCCGAGCGCCACAAAGGCGGCCCCACTCCGGCCGCGCGGCCACACACAGCCGCACCTGCAGTTCGGCCAAATGTCATTGTCGCTTCTGCGGGGCGAGCGCGGGGGATGCACCTCCGAGGCGGCAGATGACTCTAACAACGCTTGATGGGAATTGATGGGGCGGGGGGGGGGAGCCGCGCAGTGCCCGGGGCTTTTTATTAGCTGCCCCGACTCCTCGAGACGGAGCCTGAGCGCCTGCACCTGTGGACCCCCTTCCTCTCAGCCTTTATGAAAGTTGACAGATTTTATTAACTTTAAGGAAGAACTTTCCAGCGTGCGGAGGGCCGCAGTTTATTTTGTATTCATGCGAAACGGAAACCGAAAAAGCCATGTTTACATATTTACCGGCCCCAGTGACCTCCCTCTGGGGCTCCATAAGTCACGCTCCAGATTAATTTTGTCATAAAATTGACTAGTGTGCTCAGGGATCTTGGGAGTTTGGGGGCTGTCGTTGGAGGTGAGAATTTTTTTTTTCAGTGGGAGAAAGCTATATTCAATTATCTAATGTCTCAGAGGAACCCCCAAAGACTTTCCAAATCGTGCAGAAATTGGAATTCTATTTCCAAGCGTTTGCTCCTGGGGAGATCACAGTGGCAAGCAACCCAAAGAGTCTTCCCTCTCAGCAAGGTTTCCCAAATCTTTTGGATAAACTTGAAACAAAGGCAAGGAGGAGAAGCGTCTTCAGATGTGTGGGTGTGACTTCCCTTGGAGGTTTTGGGGTGGGGTGAGGGCTTCCTGCCCCTGGTGTGCTCAGATATGGGAGGCTAAGCCCCAGTACATTGGCAAGAAAAAATTTTGGTTTTAGTAAAATGATATACTTGGTGGGGAAAATATGGTTACATAATTTGAACGTGGTTTTATATAACTTCTGGACTCAAAATTATCCCAAATGGGGACAAAGAATGAAGATTCTGTTAATATTCTTAGTTGTCCCTTGCTCTCAGGATATTTTTAGGTTTTATGTCTCATGACAAATGGATGTCCACGACTATGAAAATTCATGTTATACGAATGGCGAGGTGTCGAAGATTCAGCCATGGAGTCAGCTGGGTATACTGCTTATTAGCTTAAAAGCATAAAGCTTTCTGCAGCTTCCTTTTGTGTGCCAAATAAACTTCAAATGAACCGAGGATCATTTTGCAGGAAACCCTTAAGTTGAGCGATAATCGAAAGTGGTTACTAGAATATTACACTTTTCATTGGGGCAAACAGATGGGATGCCTGCTTTTCGATTTAATCAGGGGCTGACAGACAGGTAGGACGCCGGCATATTTGAGTTGGAGTCTCTTTCTTTTCAGAAAAGAATGAAACTACTTAATATTCGGTATACCCATCCCTCTCCTCCAGCCTTGCCCATCTCTTCCACCCACTGTGCCTCGTGACCTAGAGATGCCTAACTTTTTCTCATTTCTGATGACCTTACAAAGTACAAAGTTCATCTAACTCCAAGCGAATCTATTTCTTAGCACATCTTTTACTCTATTCTTCCCTTGCCAAAAAAGAATTATGGACGTGTGTGTGTGTGTGTGTGTGTGTGTGTGTACATATATATGGTTAAAAAAATAAAACAAAGGTTGCTTAAATCACTGAAAGCACACCCAAATCTCCATTTACATAGACACAGACGTAAATAAATGATTGAACAATTTGGGAGTCATGAGTCTCTGACCTCACGCTTTCTCAACTAACCTTTTGAAAAGATTTTGATATCAATTGTTTCTCTTTTTTCCCCAGAAGCATAATACGTGGTAACCTTAGCACACACAATCTGTTTCCACAGAGGCATACAGACAAGCACGGCCAATGGTGGATTTTAATATCATGGCAGAGCTTATATTACCTTACTGGAAACAAAATCTGCCCCCCCCTTCAAATGCAAGTCCCCTGATACCCCCATCGGAGATCATTTGTTATGCAGAGTTTTGTGAGGCAATCAAAATTAATTCACAGTGATCTTTTCACCCAGAACCTCCAGTTTCTAATAATGGTCTTTCTCAACAGGTGTTCATTGTGGTAGTCTGACTTCAAATTGCCAGACTAAAGGTTTTATTCTTTAGTCATTTCTTTTTTTAATCTCGAACTTGTAATTTACTAATCTGCAGCAGCTGCCAAGAAGGGCCCAGCTGCTTACCAAGAGGGGAAGTGTACTTCCGAGGGGACGAGAGCAGAACACCTCTGGACAACCAGGGGAAGAAATTGAAATTCACGGCCTGGAGAGAGGGCACAGCTGGACAAACCAGCCCTGATGTCTCCGAAATACCTTCCTCTGAGGCTGGCCTAAAATTGATGATATCGGCTTGGTCATATCAGACCCCTCTGTGGAGGCTTCAGAAAACTCCTGGGTTTTGCACAAGTGAGTGAGAAGGGATTTTAACAACAGCCAACAAGCACCACCAGAAAAATAACCCGGCAGAAGGAAAGGATTTTAAAAACTTGCATGTTTTCCATGCAGCCAGTTTAACTAGCCCCTGCTAATGGTCTGTCTTTGGCAACTTTCAAATCTGCGTCCTTTTAAGGTAACTCTAGGGTGAGATGGGAGGAATTAGGTTTTACTGCAGAGATTCTTGGACTTTATGGCTCATCAGAGTCGAGCTGGGTGAGTGCGTGTGAGGAAGCATGAGAACAGACTCGTGATTTCCAGGTTGCTGGGACTGTAGGTGCTGGGGTTCTGGCCCCAGAGGTTCTCATATACTAGTTTGGCATGGGGCCTGAGGATGTGCATTTCAACAAGCATCATAAAGTTCTGATGCCAGGGGCCTTGGATCCCTTTCATCACAGGTAGTTGTTCCACTTGCCTCAGTAATTCTATCTCTACAATGGGTACCCCCTCTGCAGTTCTTCAGTCACGTGGTTTTCCCCATGGAATACAGTGAGGGGCTCTGAGCAGGTACACTTGCGGGGGTGGGCCACTGTTCCAGGTGAGGAGAGGTTTTCTTCCTGAGGAGATGACATCTAGAAGGTAGAGAAGATCATGAAGAAGTCACTACCTTTGCCAGGCAATAAATCTTGGCCTCCTGGATATTTGTGTAGATTATGCCTGCAGCTTGTTGATTACCTCTGGGCTGATATCTGAGAGGATGTGGCCCAGGAAGAAGTGGGTGCTTTGCACAAAGACCGGAACTAAAAGCAGATCCTCCCTGACGTGGTGGGGGGACAGTGGCCCACCAAGGGTTAGGAGAACATCCGGAAGCGTCAGTTGCAGCCCTCTGACTTGTCATAGCCTAGAAGTCATCTTTCTGCAAGGGGTCAGAAAGGAGAGAGGGTGATGCTCAGTTTCTTGTCTGCCCCAAGACCCAAAGAAGGAAAATGTGGATTCCTTTGGTACGTGCTGAAAAGAATAGACACAGACCCAGGCATCTTCTGAAAGTCAAACTGGATGTCCCGTGAGAGTCCAAAGTGAAGACTGGAGAGTCTCGAACCACTAGAATAGCACGGATTTATCGGAGATCTCACCGCCCTGTTGGCCACTTTTCCTCTGAGGCCAAGCCTCCATGGAATAACGGCTGTTTGGGAGGCAGAATGTGCCTTCGGACCACCATTCAGGAGACAATCACTCCTTAGCCTTTTAGCTTGGCTGTTCCCTTGTGAAGGTCCCCCTGGATCCGTTCAGCACTTAATTATGGCTGTAAATTCTGTGCAGGGAGCAAAGCCGTGTTGATGTGTATGTTACCCAGTGTCTTCTCTGCTACATTTGTCCCACACGTGGAGCAGCGTAGCCGCTCCCAGCACTGGTGGGCATTGATTTTGTAATACATGAGTGACTTTGTTTGTTCTGTTCTCCTGCGTCTCTTTCCTTTTGCGGGGGAGAATGGAAAGGGTTTTGGGGCCCCAAACACTAGAGGACCCCCTCCTGCACCAATAACCTATGGATGAGAAATCATATTTGCCAGCCTCGTTTCTGTATTGGACACAGAAGCCCCCATATATTTCAAGTGAGAGAAGATGCTTGCCAGCCTCTCTAAGAACATGTGCCTATTTTCTTGGCTTCTGTGGGGACATTTCTATGGTGAACACTGCTGAATGGCACCTCAAAGAGGTTTCTAAGTGGGAACTGCCATACCAGGTAGATGAGGCAGCTTACAGGGTTTGGTGACTGACACATCTGGAGAGGTCGGCTGCTCTCAGCCTGGAGAAGTATAACTGGGGATGGTATTATGCTCTAATTCCCTACTCAGCATGATTTATTTCTGTGTTTAGAAATACATAAATGTGTACTTTGTTGTATCCCAGCTCCATACATGCAAGGTTTCAGAAAAGATTATCTTCATTGGACAGATGAGGAAGCCAAGACCCAGAGAGGGAAGATTCTTGCTCAAGGTCACACAGCAAGTTACTCAGAGGGTAGGAGCCATCTTTTGACCTGACATTCAGCGATTTTTTTTTTTTTTTTTTTTTTTTTTTTTTGCGGTACGCGGGCCTCTCACTGTTGTGGCCTCTCCCGTTGCGGAGCACAGGCTCCAGATGCGCAGGCTCAGCGGCCATGGCTCATGGGCCCAGCCGCTCCGCGGCATATGGGATCCTCCCGGACCGGGGCACGAACCCGTATCCCCTGCATCGGCAGGAGGACTCTCAACCACTGCGCCACCAGGGAGGCCCACATTCAGCGATTTTAATCTACTGGACCATTAAACTCTTATTAGAGAGGTGATCATACTTCTTTTTGGACTAATGTTTCCCAAGGGCTTGTATTTATGTTACCATTCATTCAGCTGAGTCATTCAATGTTTCATTCAATCATTCAACAAATATTATTGAGCATCTAACATGAGCCAGGCACATAAGAGCGGGAGATACAGCAGTTGGTAAAGCAGACGTGGTTTGTGCCCTCATGGAACTTTTGGTTTAATGGAGAAAACAGACATTAAACAAATGATTACACGTAACTAATTGCAGCCATGATAAGTGATCTGAAGGGACAGTTCGTGGTGTATTATAGAGACCTGACCAAGTGTGGGAGTGATGCTGTGTATATCAGCCAGGTTAGTTTATGTTTTGCTGTGTAACAAAGAGCTCCCAAACCTCCGGGGTTAACAGGACGTATTTGTTTCTCCCTCATGCAGATCTGTTCCGTCTGAGAGAGTCTCCATCTCAACCCAGCTTCCACAATCACAGGAGAAAGAAATGAATTTCAGTGTTTCTTCCTGGAGGCACCACAGGTCACTTCTGCTCACATTCCATCAGCCACACCTAACTTGAAGGGGGTAGGGGTACATTCTCAAAGTGCCCAGAGGAGGAGATCTAGAATGCCTACCAGGGAGGGGTAGGGAGAACTTCTCTAGTTGTAGCAGGGATCCGAATTGTGCATAAGAGTTGACCGGGGAAAGGGTGACATCATGGCAGCGTGGGGGAACAGCTAGGAATTGGCAGCAGCATGTGTGCAGGCCCTGAGGTAGGAAGCATCACAGCCAGTTTGAGCAGCAGAAGGAAGGCCAGAGTAGCTAGAACCCAGCGAGCTAGGGGAAAGCGGCTTCCACGCCAACGGGGCCAGTGGGGAATTAGATGCCGATGAAAGACTGGTAGTCATACCCCGGGGGGGGAAGAGTGTCCAGGCAGGGTTCACTTTGGCTTCAGTATGAGAGACAAGTGGGTGGGGAGAGGGGCTTCAAGGAATGGACACCTGTGCATCACAACACACCTGCCAGGTGGGCAGAATGTCCATGGTATTGGAAGGAAACTGGACCAGAGAGGTGAGTTGCTTGGCTGGAGGGTTGCAGCTGGTAAGTGTCCCTAGAACCAGACTTCAAAGCCTCTCCTTCAGACTCGGGCAATGCCTGGTCCCCGCTGCCTACAGGGGTCTCCCGCATCCTCCCTCAGCACCCCGCTGAGCGGTGCTTATGTTTGCAAAGCTCACTTACATTTTGTTGAACGCAACGTCTGGGCAAAGCAAGCTCTTAGGTTCATATTCCCAATTGCCAAGGAGTTCCTTTGTGTCACACTTCTGAGAAAACTTCCAAAAGATGATATTGTATCAACAAGGATGAAACATTGGGGACATCAAAGAGAAGCTTTAGAAATGGCTACTGGAAAAAGCAGGGATGCCTTTTCCATGCTGAGCCCCCATCTCTCAATTAGCATACAAACATATTTTTAAAGGAATAACCTTTGCTAATAAAATGCTATAATCTCAACAAGACATTTCAGCAGGGGAATTATTAGATATTAATTCATGCCCAGTTGCACTGACAGCTCTCAGCCGTCAACGCTAGCCTAATAGAACACTAGGTGAGAATTAATATGCCATAATTCACACTCTGTCATGCATTATTGCTTAAATAAGATACACGAAGAATAACCTATTCTGCCGAAATAACTGGGATTCTCAGAGTTCTCCTGGCCAAGTTATAAATAGTGATGTTAGGATCCAGAATTTTTTTGTATTACTAAATTTGAAATAAATTGCATATAGGTATCCTCATCTGTAATTACTGTGAACATTTTTCTTAAGTACTAACATTAAGTTCAGTCATATTCCATGTTTTAAAATTGAACTTAAGCAAAATCACATAATTTTCTTGAGACCAAAATAGAAATGTCTTCCCTCCATATATAATTGTATCTGGTGCCATGGCATGGCATAGCTTATACAGATGACGGTTTAGGAGAGGCGGAATGGCCTGACCTAGAGGGGTACAGAATAGAAACAGGGGGGTCTGAGGGGGCCTAAAGGATCTTTTATTTATGTTTATGAAGAGTTTGTGTCTCCTCAGACATTTATAGTTACAAGCGCCTGTTTTCTTAGCAAGGGAGTGAAGTAGGAAGTAATCCCCGTCCTCAGAAGCTTAGAGTCTCCTGAAAGGGACAGTATTGATGTCGGTGATAAATTAATCTGCCCTCACAAGGTTATACCTGAGAAAATGCCAGGATATGAAGAGGAAGACCACAAGTGAGTTGAAAGAGCTATGCAGGCAGAGTGGTGGATTCACAGGGTTATGACATAAATCGTTAATAAATCATTCACGGGTCTATTGTTTATTTGTGGAGCACCTTACTCTGTGCCAGCCCCTGGGAGGAACACCGAGCATACAAAGAAGCTGGGCAGTCTGGTGAGAGAATTGGCATAGATAGATAGATAGATGATAGATAGATAGCCATGATGACACATGGCAAAAGCCAAAACCAGCTTAACACCAGGGCTCAGAAGGAAGCGATGCCTATCTCAGACTGGTGGTGTTAAGTCGATCAAGGAAAGCTTCTCAGAAGAGGTGACACCTGAGATGAATCTTAAAAGATGGGGAAGAATTAGCCAGCTAAAATATCGGGGTGGGGAGGGGTAAGGGTAAACATAAAAGAGATGGCAGTAGATGTAAATACAGGAGATGCAAATAGAAGACAGAAGATGGAAGGTCCTGCAGACCATGGTAAGGGGCTTGTATGTTGCCCTGACATGACTGGGTTGTTCTTTGAGATCCAGCCATCAGAGTGATCTGTGAGGTCTGTCTCTAGGCAGACGAGTGGGGAAGCAGGGAGACCAGGTAGAAAGCTGTCATTTCAGTCCAGGAGGGGGGATGAAGGCTGGGGCCAGAGCAGAGGAAGTGACAATGGAGATCATCGGGCAGTTAGGAGGCACAGCAGGAAACATCTAGAGGCTAAAGGGATGAAGATGAGTTTAGTTTGGGACATGATGTTTTTGAGGCCTTGAGCTCATTAGGGGAAGAGTCTGGGCTGAAGGTCAGGACTTGAGGCTCATCCACATTTGCAAACCTAAAACATCAGAGCTGATAGGGTTATTAGAGATCGTCTTACCCATCCAACTACCCATTTTAAAGATGGGGAAACTGAGTTCTAGAAAGGGGAAGGACCTTGTCAAGATCATAACAGATCTCCGGAATCCTTTTCCAGTTTGATTACTTCCTTTCAATGGGAACTTTTTCATTTTATTTGCCAAATAGGAGAACTGACTCTGAAAGCAGGGAAGAGATACCATAAGTGGAATAATGGCTTAAACAATGTTTCCCAAACTTTAGTCATTCTCATAAATTTCACCATGATCAGTTATTATTTTAATTAAATCCATTTTTTTTTTGCTTAAATACATTTATTTAAAAGAGAAAGCTTGTACCACTTACATATATGGAAGTCGACCTTCCTTTTCCTATAAAAAGAAGCAAATCTGAAAATTAACTCCGTGAAAATAAAGCAATCAGGCAGTTCTAGCCAGATACTGTTGCCTGCCCTTGTTAAACAGAGACATTGTCCGAGTGTGGAGAAGTGTTAAAGACATATTAGCACCAAATCAAGCTTTTCTGCTTCTCTTTATAGGATGGGAAGAGAACTGAAAACGGAAAATTTTTCTCACTACGTGATTCAGGTTATTAAGTAATATGGCCCTGTAGCTCCTAAAACGTGCCACGCTTTGGAAAATCCTGAGCTAGAAAAAGATGAAATAAAATGTATCACTTCCACATGCCCCAAAGATGCGTTGTTTTATTGATTTATCAAAGTAAAGGAATGAGGAAGTGCCAGGTTGGCATGTATTTGTTAAATAATTTTATCAAAGAGCTCTTTGTGAGAATGCTTTTGGTTGGCCATTCGGTCCAAGAGAAGAGGATGATTCCCTGTCTTGCCCCTGCCTCCTGGGATGGTCCTAGGCTCCAGTGAGAATGTCATACACCCAAGAGCTGTGCTTGTGCTTATGAGCTGTCCCTAGAGGTGTCCTGATCCTTCCTCCAGGGTACCTCCACCACAGGAAGGAAGCAGGGCACAGCCTTGGGATAACGCCTCCAGGAGAATTAAGTCCGTTCCTTCTGTGTGGGGCGTGGCCAGGGCACAGCACACATCTTACTTGGTCTGGGGCAAACCAGGCATCTGTGGATTCTCAAATGTACTCCTCTGGAAGGGCTCCTGAGCTTCCATTTCCTATGTGTCTTAAGTTAGGGGTCCCCCCAAAGCAGAGCCTAAGAAAAGGACTTGGGTGAAGGTAACTTGAGATATGGTCCCAGGAGACAAGTTGAAGGAGAGTAAGAGAGGAAAGAAAGGAAAACCAAAAAAAAGTTGTTGAGCTCGTTGCTGCTGAGGGCGGAGGGGCCCCATCGCACCGGGGACTGTCTGGGGACCACGCAGGACACAGCTCAGTGTTGTCCTTCCTGGGGAATGAGGCTGGGTCATCTACTGTCTCCCACCCCATTGGTGGAGGGTCACCCCTGGGTGTGAGGACAACAGGTTGGACTCCGGGACCACACCTGCACCAGGGCTGAGCAGCTGCTCACACTTCCCGGGACACCGAGACAGGAAAGTGGACAGATGGCCCAGGCACACAGGCACTGGGGGTAGAACTGTCTACCACTTCTGTGCTGAAATCAGTGGGGCTGCAGGGATGTGGCTTAGACCATAGAAAGCCAAGGTCTCACCAGATCCTCTCCAACTCTGAGAAACGGGGGTCGTGTAGAAGCCAAAGGTAGGTTGCACCCCAAGGAGGGAGGTTCTGTACCTTCCCCCAGGTGGTGGGGATGGAAGGTGGTGGATGAAGAGGGTGGAGTATTGCCCTGAACCCCTCTCTCTTCTCTCCACCCACCCACCAAAACCTTCTCAAAGTAGCGGCATCACCCTTGTGATTTCCTTCTGGGAAACATTCCAGGAGGAGAAACCCAGCTTTGGCTTCCTTGAGCTCTACTGCCTGTGTCAAGTTAACATTGATTTCTTGTTTCCTTTGCCATATAGCTGGCTGGAGGAGGCTTTTCAGGGCCACCGGCTTGTAGGGCTCAGTGGCCCCTTCACAGGTGTGATTTTCGATTCGAGCAAGTTTGTTCTGGTGGGAGGAGGGAGGGAGGAGGGGGAATTGCTGGGCATCACCCCTGCTGCCTGTGACTTTGACCCTCCCCCAGACCTAGTGAGGTCCCCATCTTGCTTAAGTCGAGGCCCAGGTGGAAATTTGGGGGGCGGGCGATGGTGAGGGGTGGAGAGGGATGGACGTTTGCAAATCTCCCCACCCCCTCCCCTCCCCTCCCAAGCTTGTCTGAAAGGGATGCAGAAATGTCAATTGTCTCCTACCTCTGTTACTCTGCTAACCCAATCAATCCATATGAAAAGAGCAGATTAAATTGACTGATCCTCATATATTTAATGACTGCTGCTATTTGACCAGGATGCGTTTCTCAGGAAGCGCCTGTCACAAGCTATCGACAGTCTTTTAATCCCGCGTTACCGAATGTGGGGCTTGCTTGCTCCCCAAGATGGCAGGTCTCGGATGACTCCTGAGCTTGCACAGAGAGAAATGAGATATCAGATAGTTCTTCTTCACTAGTGGATGATTGGGTTTAACTCCTGGTTTATGGATTTTTCAGCAGATGCAGCTTCTTGCACATTCTGTGCCTCTCAATTACTACCATTGTAATTTTCCAGGGAGGTCTCTGCTAATCAGAAGGGGCTGCCACGAAATTCTTAGACAAAAAAAAATTCTCTAGTGAAATGTGTCACTACTTGCGATGATATTATGTGTGCAATGATGATATTAGCCCCCATTTTCCAAGTCTGTGTTTTACACGTTTTATTTTATTTTCTAGCCACAGAAATGCCCAAAGGTTGATATTTTTATTTCTCTATTTTGTGATGAGGACACAAAGGTACAGAGAGGTTCAGGAACTTGTCTGAGGTCACCCAGCAAGCCCATGGCAGAGCTAGGATGCCAAACCATGCTGTCAGACTTCACTACATGATGATAATAAAACTCATGCGTGCTGCTGAGTACTGTGTGTGATGGCTACATGCCCTGTGATCATATTTGATTAAGATGCCAGGCTTAAAATTACAGGCTTAAAAATATGGTCTCCCTTATCCCTAAACCTTCACTGTCTCCTTGCAGCCTTGAGAATGTAGAATCTCTGAGACAGCCTGATTCCAGATGAATGCCTCAGCTAGCAATATTGTAGGAACACCTCTCCCACCATGCATAATTCCCCCTTCTCTCTCGGTCTGACTCTCTCTGTCTCTGTCTCTTTCATTGTCTCTGTCTTTCTCTGTCTTTGTCTCTCTCTTAACGGCTGAAAGTCTGCAACTTACCATTGAACACACATTCTAACTATCTATGTTTTAAAGACCTGCTTTATATATTCACTCAACAATTATTCACTAAGCATCTACTACATGCCAATCACTTCTAGGAAAAAGAAAGACCTGGTTCCTGCTCTCAGGAAACTCACACTCTGGTTTCTGAAAATGCAAGAAGACAATTATAGTAGAGTGTAAATCTTGGGACAGATGCCTGGGGCACTGTGGGGACACAGGCAGCACTGTCACCCAGACCACGTGAGGAAGGTTTCTTGGAGGAAGTGGTGTTTGCACTAAGCCTTGAAGAGCACGTGGCGATAACCAGCTGGAGCGCTTGCATTCAAGGATGGCCTGTTTCTTGAAGAGCGTGGCTCATTACATCTGGTAGTTTAGATTGGTTGGCACATGGTGGTGAGACATGGTGGGAGGGTGATGAAGATGGAGGGGCAGTGGCACTAGGAAATGAGACCACAAGATTAAACAAGTTCAACTTCCATCCGGAAGGCACTGAGGCTCCGTGGAAGAATTTTCAGCATGGCGGTCACAGGAAGCTGATAACCTACAGCTGAGAGTATGACCTTGGACAATAGGGATGGTTCAAAACTCAACTGTCTGACTTAAGAGCTGTGTGACCTTGAGCTAACATGTGTCTTACCTCCAAGTCCTAGTCAAGTAATACCCACCTCAGAGGGTAGCTGCAAGGGCTACAGGAGAGAGGGGAGATGAAGGGCTTACTACCAGAGCCAGGCACATAGTAAGTGCTAAATACACAAGCTGTTCTTATGATCATATCTGCATTTTAGAACCTCCTTCAGGAAGGAACATATATGAAGAAATTCAGGCTGTATGTGTGGGGATGCATTAGGACACTGATAGTGTAATCGGGCAAGAAGTAACAGGAGTCTGAGCAACCACTGCAGCAGAGGGTGGAGATATTAAGGAGGTCACATGGGCAGTGGGCTCTTAGAAGTGGATGAAGGATCTAGAGGAACCTAGGATGCCTTCCCGAGTTCTGGTTGGGTGACTGAGTAGATAGTGGTGTCATTCCTTGGGACAATTATTTTAGGAAAAGCCAGAGGCTTGGGAGGGAATGGAGAGTTCAGATTGGGAGATGTTGGATTTGAGGTGCCTATGGGCTCATCAGTGATGCTGCCTGAAACGTACTTGGGTAGAAGGATGGACTTCTGACAACTTCCTCCTCCCGAAGGATTGAGAGCTACTCCTAGCCTGGGGCATAATTTGTTCTTCTTTTGTATCTTCAGAACCGCCCTCAGGGCAGGACCCAGAGAGTCCTGTCTATCTCTCAAGGAAACCCCAGAACAGCTGACCACCACCTTCAAGAAACTTCTCTGACCACTTCCCAGCCCAGAGTTCTCTCTCTTCCCTGGACTCTTACAGCATGACTTCTTCTTTGGGGGTCATTGAGGAATCGCTGCTATATAATTGACACATATCTAAATACCTTGCCTCAGCTAGATGACACAGTTGTGGATGGTAGGGTAACTCCTTTTCTTTCCCCCCACCCCCCAATGCCCACCCCCGTGCCTGGCACAGGGCTGGGCTCTGTTGCAGACTCACTGATTAATGGGAGGATTCTGCCTCCAGAGGAGGCTCTTGGGGTTCTCCACTTCATCGTCTGTGACTTCAAAAATGGGAACCTTGCTCAATCCACGTGGAAGGGGACATCTGCTCAGGGAGGTGAGTTGCCGCAGGGAGCCTGAGATGTCTGCTCTGAGCTCACAGGGCGACGTGGAGGCAGGCTGTTTGGAGGCATTTTCAGCTCAGCCCTGACTCGTGGTTTGTAAACCCACAGCATCAGAGTCCCAGGCTCTGAGAAGGTGGAGTCCCCGAAGGAACCGACTCTTTATGGCTTTATTCCCGCGCCTCCACTCCATTGCTTGACCTTCCATACGTCACCCTTGACTCTCTCCCGCCCCACCACATTCCTGCCTTGAGCATTTGATCTATGGACTATAAGTAGATGTAATGAAATGCCAAGTTTCTTTAAAAAGAAAATCACCACCAGCACCCCACCCCCCGAAGATTTAACCTGGGCATCGTCCAATAGCAGACAATGCCAGGCTCACTGATGTAGGGCTGAGGCACGCTGCCTGCCTGAAGGCTCCACGTTCCAGATCCCTGCCTCCTACATGCTTTCACCAATCTTTTCTCCTCTTAACCTGTATTTATTTTCATTGTGCTTCTAGGAAGCCACAAATAACTTGTTTTAGTGTAACATGAAAAGCGTGAGCTAGAAGGCTCTCATCTCTTCCCTAGCAACTTCTGCTTCACCAAAGAGGCAGGTCTAGAGTAAGAGGGACATTGGAGCTGGTCCTTGCTGACCTGTGAATGTGACCCATCCAGGTTGCAAGGGACAACTCTGTTCCTTTACCTCGGGGAAAAATGAGAGAGAAGATGCCCCCGATTCCCAATCAGACTAGACTGTCTCCCCCTTTATAAGCAGGGATTTAACCTCCTTCATTAACCAAAGGGTTACTAGGTGATCTTATAGTCTGTTCCCTTATCAGGGCCTCAACCTTTCCACCTATAAAATAATGGAGTAGATTAGGGGATTCCTACCAGAAGAGTTTGCATATCTAAACTGACAAGTGAGAGAGGGTTAGTGGACTTCCAGAGCCTCATTTCTCTGGCTTGAGTTAAAGGTGACTCCAGGAATTAAGGGTGTGATAGTGCTGTGCCCTGCCTATCTCTTCTTCAAGACCCACCCAGACCATTAGCCAAGGGACACACCCACCCCGTTCATGTAACCTTCACCTCAATAATGAATTCTATATGAGATTCTTTGTCTATAACAGAGTTTGTCAACCTTGGCCCTACTGACATTTTGGACCAGGTAATTCTTAATTCTCCATCTTAATTCTTTGTGCATTGCAGGATGCTTAGCATCCCTGACCTCTACCCACTAGATGGCCAGTAGCATCTCACCCTAGTATGACAACCAAAAAGATCTCCAGGGCTTCCCGGGTGGCGCAGTGGTTGAGAGACCACCTGCCGATGCAGGGGACACGGGTTCGTGCCCCGGTCTGGGAAGATCCCACATGCCGCGGAGCGGCTAGGCCTGTGAGCCATGGCCGCTGAGCCTGTGTGTCCGGAGCCTGTGCTCTGCAACGGGAGAGGCCACAACAGTGAGAGGCCCGCGTACCACAAAAAAAAAAAAAAAAAAAAAAAAGATCTCCAGACGTAGCCCAATGTTCCCTGGGGGAATGTAGAATCGCCCCTGGTTGAGAACCATGGTCTACAGCATTATCACATGGGGTTGTATTTATTATTGGTCTTTTGCACTAACTCTGAGCTCCCTCTGGGCCAAGGCTGTGTTTCTTCATTTCTGAAGTACATAGTAGGTGTGTGGAATTAATGGCCATGGTAGGAGATATATTAGGTCTCTGGGTCAGATGGATTTTTTGTGCTTTATAACATAGTCATCCTCTGATTAATAACGATTCATTAATCACTGGTAGGTGTCAGGTGCATTTGTCCTGGGGATACACTGAAGAATGGCTGTCAAGGGCAGGGCCTTATGGGACTTATATTCTAGTGGGAACTGGCTGGTTAGGGGAGATGTGCCATAAATAAATGGATACATGAACAAGATAATTTCCAGCAATGATCAGCCCTATGAAGAAAATATTTAAAGGGCCAGGATAGAGTAATGGGAGGGGGGAAGGTGTGTCTTAGACGGTGGGGGTGGGATAGCGAATGCCTCTCTCACTTAGATGGTGACATGTGAGCTGTCACTATAACTTAGGCAGGAAGGCAGAAGTACTTATATAAAGTATTCATCTTTGCGTTTTCACCCATTGCTTAGTGCTTCACACTTAGTAGGTCCTCAGTAAATATTTGTTGGTAGCATGAACGCTGCCTCTTGACTCTGCTTGCAGAGCCAGGGCTGTAAATACTCACTGCCCTTTGAATTCTAGTGTAAGTTCTAGAATTATCCGCCAATGGGGTATGAGTGTACAATGTTTGTGGGCAAAGTCTGAATCAAGCCCTGAATCCTCCTGTCTCCACTCGGTTCTGTTTTTACAAAGAGAGTTTCTTTAAAATAGACGGGACAATAATCTCTCCAAATCAATCGTTTAATCACACATCAATCATCGTCGTCATTTAAAACCTGAAACCGCATCTAGGCACTCGGGCCATTTCCCGGTCCAGGTGTGAACCCAGGACCAGCCCGGGAAATATGCGAGCTTCCCACCCAGGATCTACCTTGATCAAATGAGCTCGGAGGGAGGACGGGGTAACGTTACCATTGTGCCCGGATAAGAAGGTCCCCATTCCGGCCCCCGCCCCACGGCAGGCAGGCGGGGGGAGGTAAAAAGAGCTTAATCATTAATAACACTAACTTGCATTTCTAGAGCCTTGAAAATGAGAATTTTGCCCTTTTTTCCCTGGGAGTAAATTGGGTCAGAGTGTTCCCAGAATTTACATTTCAATTAAAAATACAATAATAACACATTGTGCTAATAGTGAATGATTCCGACTCAGGGGAAGATGACACCGCCCGCTACTTCGTTAAAGAAAAGCCTCCTTCATTGGGACGGGCCACACATCAGCAGTCACAAATCTCCTGTCTTGTTCTGGGTCTGGCGGGCGGAGTGGGCAGGGAGGGGTGAGGCTGGGGGAGGTGAGCGAGGCAGCCCCGCCCTGCTGGGGCTTCCAGGGGAGCTGGGCATCCGTCCATCCCCCAGTCCTCCTTTCAAAACGAACCTGACTTTTGTTTTTAAAATAATCTTTAAAAAATACAAATAAGGTGGGGTTTGGGCTTGTTTCATTTCCTTTTGGGTTTGTTGTTATTGTTGTTGCTTGGGTTTATTTTTTGCTTTTCTAAGCAAGAGCTGACAGAGAGACACCTCCGCCCGCCCCCCAAGGCCTCTATGAGTAGACTTAACTTTGAAAACATCCCTCATTAGCCCCTCAGGCTGGAATCTGATAGAAACTTCAGCCCCCTGCACTACAACCTAAGTGCCTGGTACTGCTGCTGCTTTGAGAAAAAGTGATTTGCAGGCCAAGGGGGTGGCAGTTGTGAAATTACTTCTGTGGCTTTCTTTAAGAAGGCTCCCCGCCTCACTGATTTTTCAGAGTGGGCCTAAAAATCCCCCCAGATGTGTCCCTTTATCTAAGTGCATGAATACGGGAAAGAAAGGGAGAAGTTGGCCTTGGAGGCCTGCCCCCCAGGACACTGCAAGGAGGGGTTGAAAATGTAGGCTCACAGGTTGTTTCTGAAAATAAATAACCCGGTTCGATCCTGTTTTCATCAGAAAATGAACTTTATATGTGCGGAAAGAATATCCTCGGCACCCTGTCTCCAGGACGGGGGAACTTCAGAAGCAGGTACATGAGCCGAGCAGCAGGCAGGCAGCATTCAGGAGCGTGGATATCAGGACACAGACCCACCCCGCCAAGACCGCCCCCCACCGACGCCCCCCACACCCCCCGCCCAGGTCAGGTGTTTGTTTGTTTTTGTTTTTTTTTTTGGCGGTACGCGGGCCTCTCACTGTTGTGGTCTCTCCCGTTGCGGAGCACAGGCTCCGGACGCGCAGGCTCAGCGGCCATGGCTCACGGGCCCAGCCGCTCCGCGGCACGTGGGATCCTCCCGGACCGGGGCACGAACCCGTGTCCCCTGCATCGGCAGGCGGACTCTCAACCACTGCGCCACCAGGGAAGCCCGAGACTTTTAAATGACATGTTCATGCTACTACCTCCTGATCTTTCTCACACAACAGGTAGGTATTATTTCCAAATATGAACAGCAAGGGATCTCTTAGACCACGTCTTACTCACATATATTTCCCCTTCTTTCCAACTTCCCACCACTGGTTTGTTGTATTTTTTATTAAATCCAGATTGAGTATTTTTATTATGATAAATGAGTAAAGATTCACAGCTTAGTCCGATAGTGTCTTAGGGGATGTCATCCTTTCCTGGCCTTTGCCTCCTTTGGCTTGGCTTTCTTTGAAGGTCTGGGTGACTCTTCCCACACCCTCCAGTAGCTCTGTACAAAGGCCCTCAATCCAATTTTACACCCGGCCACACCTGTCAGTTAATCTGTCCAGTTCCATTTTTTCCTGGAGACATCCACCCTCCTGCCCCATCTGATCCCCTTGCTCTCAGGGCCTACAGCACAGCTGTCACCAGTGACTTCCCTTGCTTCTGACCTGTGTATGAGCCCTTGTTCCCTGGATCTCATGTCTTCATCTTTCTTGATTTACTCCCTTGTTTTGATGGAGCACATCCTCTGATATGTTCCTGAGAAAGGGTGCAAATTTTTGACATCTGACAGCCCTTTAAAAAAAGTGTTTATTATTCCCTTCCCTGGGATTGATAGTTTGGCTGTGTATAAAATTCAAGCACTGAAATAATTGTCTTTCAGAATTTTAAAGGTATTATTCCATTGGCTTCCAGTGTTGCTGAGGAAAAGTCCATTGCCTCATTCATTCCCAATTCCTTATCTATGTGAACTGGTTTTGTTGTTTTGTTTCTTCTTTCTTTCCCTGGAAGATTTTAGGCTTTTCTTTCTTTTTAAATGGAAGTACAGTTGGTTCACAATGTTGTGTTAATTTCTGCTATACAACAAAGTGATTCAGTCATACATATATATACATTCTTTCTTATATTCTTTTCCATTATGGTTTATGACTGAATGATTCAGTATCCTGTGATCCAATATCCTAGGCTTTTTTTCCTATCCCTGGCACTCTGAAATTTCATGATGATATCCCTTGGTATTGTTGCTTGTTCATTCATTCTGTTGGGCACTCAGTGGGCCCACTGAATCTGAAAACCAAAGCCTTTAATTTCTGGGAAATTTTCTTGTATTATTTCTTTGAGAATGTCTGCCCTTCTTGTATCCTCTATTTCTTTTGTCTCTGGAATGTTTATCATTCAGATAGCAGACGTGCAGCAATGCGCCTGTTTTTTATCTTTTGTCTGCTTTTCTCCATCTTTTTGCCCTTCCTTTTGTTCTCAGGGTCTCAGGGTTTGTCTCTTTTTATAGTTTTGTGTTTCTATTGATGGATGTAATCTCTTTTCTTACCTGAGTACAGCAGAAGCTGCAGTGCCCACAGTGTCCCCCGGGCTCAGCATTTTAGTGCATGCAGGCCCGTTGCCCAGGGACAGTGTGCTACCCAGGTCATAAAACACTAAGGCTCTGTCTTTGCAGTTAGTTGCACTTTCAACCTTTAGAAGGTGCATCATAACATTCTCTTAATGATGGAAGGGCTCAGTTCATCGCCATCTTCCCCAAATAATAAACTTCCCATCTTCTGCTGGTAGTGGTACTTGGCAGGGAGTTGAGGGGAGAGAGAATCTAGGGATCCAACAGATTCTAATTCAGGATTTCCATTAATTCTACTGGTGTTAGCCCTACCTGAACTCCCACCTTCCCTGGAGACTTTCCAGGGCACTGCTGCTCAGAACAACGTATCTCTTTGCTTCCTTGCTTTCAGACCTAGATGTCAATTCTTCTTGATCCATTTTCTCACTAGTCCCCCAAATTTGGTTGACGTCTGTCATTTGCTATCTTCCTCTTCCGTTCCTTTTTGGTCCTGTGGGTTTATGCCTTTTTGTTTTTTATCCCTTAACTGTCATTTTGTTAGGGTTTCAGCCATAAGCAGAGTAAAACATTTGTGTTTAATCCACCATGAACTCTCATCGTGCTTATTTTTATAGTCACGGTCTATTTATGGCATGCAATATCGATTTTCCAGTTTGGGCAGTGATAAAAACTTTTCCTTCAAAGTAAATATGTTCTTCTTTTTTTTTTTTCTATGAAAGTGAGCCTATCTGTAGAAAAATATTAAGCAAATAAAATGTACGGTATGGCCAAAATCATGGTGGTAATGTGAAAATGACAGAAATTTGAGATTTACTGAGTCAGAACAGCATACTCTCTTGCTGTGGGAGATAAGACAGAATTATCTGTGGGGCTTTCTTCTCAGACACCTCAGAGATGGACATTGACACTGATGCTGAGGTGCTCACAGAATTCATAATCAGAGATGGTGCCACAGTCCCATAAGTCAAATTTGGAATAGGTCTGGGAAGGTGGGACCCCCTAAAAATTTCCTCAAGACTCAGGATGGGCCCATGGGTAAGGGGGTTGGAGTCGGAAACATAGCCAAAGTGAGAGAAGGTGGTTTCTGACCACTCAAAATGGGTCGCTCCCTGGTCATCTGGCCCAAGAGTCAACATGATTTCTGCCCTTTTGGAATTTATTCACTAGGAAAAGGAGAACTGTGTCCAGAGCCCCACTAGCGATAGTCCCCAGACACATTCAAGGCTCACAGAGGGGACTCTCAAACTCTCGAGTTTGGCATAGAGACTATTTATAGGTGGACCTGGTATTTCTTTATGCACCTCCCTGCTGGCTCCAGGCAGCTGACCAGCGGTGATGGAAGATGCTCACCGTGTATTCCCATGGACAGTCCAACTGCCAAGAGCCCTTTCACACTTCACTTTTGCCTCCATCTCAGGCAGCCTGGGCTGCATCTGCTACCTTTCCTCTCTGAGAACCCAGCTGTGTGGGAGGGGGCGGATCTCCTCTCTTCAGTACTTTAGGAGAGTGGAGACAGGGGTGGAGGGGTTTTACATCCACCTGTGTGGAGAAGATGCCCAGAAGTGGAAAGCTGGCTGGGATGTGTGCGTGCTATTAGGGCGCGTGGTGATGTGATTAAGGGGCATTGATTAGTCTTTGCTCTAGTGAAAGGAAATCATTCCTGCAGCTGCTAAGGTGCTGGCTGCTGATTGCCTGGGGGTTATTTGTTTATTTAAGTGAACAAAGTAATGGGTAGTGGAGATGTCTGGAAATTGCCTGGGTTTGTTCCCTTTTTGCTTACCTGTCCCTCCTGGGTGCCATTACTCTCCAGCCCCTATTGAGAGGGTGATTTCACCAATCTATCTCTGTTGGGTTAAATCAATCAGCTCGCAGGCTGGCCATGGCAGTGGTGGCAGAAGGAGGGTTTCTAATCTTTAGAGGCACAAGCTGGGGAGCCAGGGAGGAAGCCCAATCCTTCCTGGGACGAGGGTTCTACCTGGAGGGCATACAGTTGTCAAAGCAGAGAAAATTCCAGCTGGAAGGGAGCTTAGAGCCTTGTTGTGGAAACAGACAGCTAAATGGATTGGGCTTTGTGTTAACTTTATTCCAAAGTAACAGCTTTGTTATTACCTGCTCTATATTTCAAATTTCAAAAAAAGCTGCGTTAAATAAAAGTTACTGTAACCAATGGCCTGATCCAACCTGCTCATTGTGCAGATGGAGTGACGGAGGCTCTGAGACCTGGATATTGTACCTTCAGCCTGGTCTTTGGTTTACATAGATACATGTTGTGGTTGATTGTTATTTTCCAAAAATGGCCATAGTCATATTTCAGTTCCCGTATGGTCTTTCCAAATTTTGCTTTTCACCATCAAGATGCAAGTTCTATTTCCCCTCCCCTTGGACTTGAGCAGGGCTTTGACTGCCTCAGAATGTGGTGGAAATGATGCTTCGTGAGTTCTCAGGCTCCGTCATAAAAGGTGAATGGCTTCCTCCTGGCTCACTTTCCCTTCTCTATCTCTCCAGACAGGTGCCTTTGGAGCCCTGGGCTGCCGCGAAAGAAGTCTGGCTGTCCTTAAGCCACCATGCTGGAGACTTCAAGGAGAGATCACCTCAAGAGATGCTCTGGGGCCCCAGATTTTCCAACCCCCAACTGATTGAGGCCATGTACCAGACAAAGAAGACGCCTTCAAGATGGTTCCAGCTACAGCCACAGTCTGACTGCAGCATGTGCCCACCCACTCCTCAAGCAAAAGCTGCCCAACAGAGCCCAGTCAAGCCCCAGAAGTGGGAGAGATAATAATATATCACTGCCATTGCTATCAGCACTATTTTGTGATGGTTGGTTATGCAGCAATAAATATCCAAGAACAGAAGGTGCACACTTGTGGAATGGGATGATCAGACATCTATGCTCCACAGAGGAAGGAGCTAGCGTCTTCCCTACTCCCCCCTTTTTCCTCTTATATCTAAGAGATCTGTCCTGTAGAGATCAGTTCAGTCCGGAGGCTTGGATTTGCTGAATGAATTCCTTCTATCTTTCACTTGCTCCACAGGGAAGGGTTTTAGCTGGGCTTGACATTGGAGTTCTTTAGTTGTTGGCATATTTCAATAGAGCATATGAATGCTGGCTGGAGACTGGCTAACTTTTCATGCTATAAACTTTTTTTTAAAGATCTGTTTAATTTGTTTGATAGACACTTGCTGATTACTTGTTATCTGCTTGTCTGTGCTGCTCACCCTAGGAACGGAAAGGTGGGTGGAGTTCAAGCCCTGGCTTCAAGGGGCTTTTAATCTTTTTTTTTTTTTAGATACAATTAGCTTTATTTTTTTTATAATATTTATTTATTTATTTGGTTGCACCGGGTCTTAGTTGCGGCATTCAGGCTCCTTAATTGAGGCATGCAAACTCTTAGTTGTGGCGTGCATGTGGGATCTAGTTCCCTGACCAGGTATCAAACCCAGGCCCCTTGCATTGGGAGCGCAGAGTCTTATCCACTGCACCACCAGAGTGCATGAGAAAAGGGCATGCCATACAGAAAGCCTGCATACAGCCAAGTGTGGAATTGTGTTTGGGGGAATTAGGGAAAAAATATGGAGAGGGCTTGAAAGGGACAGGTGAGGTTAGTGGGAAAGAGAAAAGGACCAGAGATGACGGGAAGGAATGTATTTACTACATCAAAATTAAGCATTTTGGTTTGCTGAAGGTCACTAAAGATAGCCAACTGAGGGTGACAGATTCAGAGGGGAAAAATGACTAGGAGATCCGCCATGGCTACTGTGCCTATGGAGAAATGTTCAATCTCGTATCGGCAAGATAAAAAGTAAAAGAAGTAGGTAACATTTTATACTGATCAGACTGGTTTTTTAAAAAAAGTTAAATAATACCAAGTGTTGTTGATGATGCAGGCACATAGGACTCCTCATGAAGTGCTGGTGTCATATAAACTAACACAGCTACTCTAGAGAGGACTCTGGTAGCACTTATGAAACTGAGTATGTGTAGACCTAGAGATCTTGTCATCTCAGCCCTGGTCTCACTCCCAGAGAAGCTCTTCCTCAGGGGTAGGTGTACAAGGATGTTCTTTGCAGTACAGTTTCTGAGCCAGGAAGTTGGAGGTGACTTGGCTTTCCATCCCCTGAGCAATCCACCGGATAAAATGTGGATACAGATGGAATACAAGGCAGTATTTAGAAGTAGGAGAGGTCCATCTTAAAGACTTGGAGTTTAGTGGGGGAAGTAGGTAACAGAAAGAGTTCTATAGCATGATACCATTTATATTAATTTAGAATATCGACAAATAAAACAGCACTATGCATTTTACAAAGACACGTATATGGAAGAATAGATACCAAACATATGAGTAGGGATGAGGTGAGGAATGAGTAAGAGGATTTAAGATTTAGGGCTTCCCTGGTGGCGCAGTGGTTGACAGTCCGCCTGCCGATGCAGGGGATACGGGTTCGTGCCCCGGTCCGGGAAGGTCCCACATGCCGCGGAGCGGCTGGGCCCGCGAGCCATGGCCGCTGAGCCTGCGCGTCCGGAGCCTGTGCTCCGCAACGGGAGGGGCCACAACAGTGAGAGGCCCGCCTACCGCAAAAAAAAAAAAAAAAGAGGATTTAAGATTTAAAGGAGTTTGGGATTAATATATACACACTACTATATATAAAATAGGTAAACGACAAGGACCTACTGTATAGCACAGGGTAATATACTCAATATCTTGTAATAACCTATAATGGAAAAGACTTTGAAAAAGTCTTATACACACATATATGTGTATATATATATATATATATATATATGTATAACTGAATCACTTTGCTGTACACTTGAAACTAACACAACATTGTAAATTAACTATACTTCAATTTAAAAAATTCAATGAAACAAAACAGACTGGTGAAATAGCAGACTACTTGCCTAGGAATAAGCTATCTCCACTCTTTGTAACCTAAAGTCAGAAAAAAGGACAGTAAGAGAACAATAAAAACAGCACCTGACAGAAGCGGGGGGTCAATAAACGTGATTTGAATGATGGAAGGCAGCCACGTGGTGGGTGGGTAACTTCAGGTACATTGTCATTTTAGGGACCTGCAGGGTAACAGGTGGTAAAGAGAGCTTGTGCTCATCAAATAAAGGTGAGCCATATGCTATGTGTTCATTTGGAGGCTTAGGGAGGTTTGCAATACATTTGGGAAAGATTTCTGTTGGGTCTGGTTAGAATGGCTTTGTGCCTCTAGGGGGAAGCAACCATTATCTGAAAAATTCACTTCTGTGAAACTGTTCCTCTTCTGACAGGGTTGGATAAATGAAGCATTCCTGTAATTGTATGTAAATCATGCTTCTAAAGTGCTTGAAAAGTTTGGTGTCTTGAGTAGGCTAAATGTCACCCCTTGCAAGTTTCTTCACCCTCTTAATTTGCTTAGTAAATCCCTTTGTTTCAGGGTGGGAATTACAGTAAAAGCGGTTTATCTCTTTGGCATTCTGTCAACCAGCCCTGGGGTGCAGGACCAGGGAAATGATAATGGATGCTACTGGTGGTGACCCCTCCTCCATGCTGCAGGCTTCTGAGTCATCTTAGAAAGTTGAAATAAATTTCTGCAGTTTTAGCATTAAATGGGTGTGATATAAACCAAGCCTTTGAACACTGGCATTTGTGTGTGGTGGGATGCTTTGAGACTCTGCTCAGTGGAGGATTTGACTTGCCAGAAAACCCATCCCCATCCCTACGGGATCACAGGAGGTTTTAATGTGTAGAGCCTGAAATGATGACATTCTGATTAATGTAGCTTTCTTAAGTTACATTTTCTTAGAATTGATGGCAATGAATGAACATTGAGGAAGAATGCTCTTGCTTTCTGCATAGCTCTGTCGCCTTGTAGTGGATTAAAGATGGCTACCGATTCTCACTATTTCCCCCTTTGAGAAGTGGAGTCTATTTTCCTGCTCCTTGAAAGATGGCTGCCTCTTACTGCTTTAACCCTAGGCTGTGACCCAAGAGGCAAGGTTCACAAGTTCACTCTCTGGATCCAACCACCATGTAAGGAAGCCCAAGGTGGCCCCATGGAGGGAACACACGGAGAGAGAGCAAAGTCCTAGCCTGTCAGCCATCTTTGCCCAGGTGCCAGGCATGGGATGGAAGCTGCTGTAGCCTCAGCCACCACCTGACTGTATCTACGTGAGAGATCGCAAGTGAGAACAGAATAATAATAAGTTGCTCTTGTTGTTTTAGATCACCAAGTTTTGGTGTGATTTGTTAGGCCACAGTAGATATCTGAAACAATCCTTACTTATTTAACTGAGAGATTATCAAAATATGTTTATTACTTGAAAGCAATAATAACTCCATTAACTAAGTAATATTTTGTTCATTTTTTTAGTATTTAAAAAATGTGATTGTGGTCAGATATATATAACATAAAATTGATCATTTTAACTATTTTTAAGCATACAGTTCAGTGGCATTAAATACACTCACTTTGTTGTACCACCAATACCACCATCCACCTCCAGAGCTTTTTCATCACCCCAAACTGAAATTCTGTACCCATTAAACAATAACTGCTCATTTCCCCTTCCCTCCAGCCCTTGGCAACAACCATTCTACTTTCTGGCTCTGTGAATTTGACTATACTCTAGGTACCTCATATAAGTGGAAGAATCCTTGTTGTTTTAACCTGTATATTCTGCAGAACTTCTTCCCTGCTGTGAGGGTAAATTTTATACGTCAACTTGGCCAGCCAAAAGGTACCCAGATATTTGGTCAAACACTATTCTGGGTGTTTCTGTGAGGGTGTTTCGGATGAGGTTAACATTTAAATCAGTAGACTGAGCAAAGCAGATTGCCTTCCCTAATGTGGGTGGGCCTCACCCAATCAGTGGAAGGTCTGAATAGAACAAAAAGCCAACCCTCACCCAGTAAGAGAGAATTCTTCCACCTGATGATCTTCAAAATGATGACCATTGGCTTTTCCTACCTGATGGTTTTTTAACTGGGACATCAGCTCTCCCTGGTTCTATAGCAGTTTCCAGCCTTTGGACTCAAACTGAGACTGCAACCCTGCAGATTTTGGACTTGCCAGCCCCCATAATTGTGTAAGCCAATTCCTTATAGTAAATCTCTTTGTGTGTGTGTGTGTGTCTGTGTCTGTGTGTGTCTATGTCTGTGTATGTATATCTCCTATTAGTTCTGTTTCTCTGGGGAACCCTGACTAATATACCCACCATGATCAGGATTGACATTTTGGCTGCAACATGGACAATTTGGAAACCAAGTTGGGTCTAATGTCTCTAGTTAATACTTGCTACTGTAATTCACTTATGCCATATGCAGACTAGATGTCTCCCTTGGTGAGAAAAGCAGAAGCTGTGTTATTTAGGAGGTGCCTAGGGAAAGACTATGGATTTTGTCCTATGTCTTTGCGGTAGTTCCAGATGAAACATACACCTCCCATTAATGCCTCATAAATCCTCTTTGTTCCCTCCTTCCTGTTGTCGAATAAACAGGACCAGAATCTTGGAGAAAGGTAGAGCAAGGGTGGGTAGCCCAAAGTCAGGTATAGACTCAAGAGATTCAGGTTTAAAGTCTCTACATTTGTCTGAAGTGGTAACAGATTTGTGACAAGTCTCATTATCCTTTGTAGGCATATGGAGGAGCCATGAGTAGGGAGCAGAATCCATGGGCTCTATCCATCATTCTTACTCTTCAAAGAAGTGGAAAATGCTGCTTGCTGAAATACACTGAAATATTTTATCTTCAGATCTGCCCACATAGGGAGTATTTTCTCCCCTTCTGCATTCATTCTTGGTAAAGTCCTACTCTGCAATAGAGAAATGTGGTCCCCAAGAGTCATCAGCTCCACACCATTTTCACTGTGACTGTTCCTGTGCTTTTCTCAAATGGTCTCATGTGTGTTCATCTCTGTATCAGTCAGGTTCAGGCCAGGAAGGCAGAATCCAGTCTAAATATTATAAAAGGGGGGGATTAAATATAGGGGATTGGTTACACAGGTGATAGAAGAGCTGAGAAGCCAGAAGGGACAGTGGGCCAATCAGAGGTTAGAAATTGCAGGAATCCATCACCGCCTCCAGGAAGGAGGGTCAGGAGGAGGAGGTCGACAGCTTGAGTCCAGGGGGAAGCTGTCTGGTGGGATCTGGAACCATGGAGGAGAATCAGCCCCTGCCCAGGGCACCTCCATTGGTTGAACCCAGCTGTAAGCCAAGAGATGTGGGAGTCTGGGGTGCATCCTACAGGGGCCAGGCCAGCTGTGCAGAACAGAGGATGGCTGTGGGAAACACCTGAGGGAAAACAGTCTCTTAAACTGAGATTGAGCCCCAAACGGTCACCCATGTGACTCCAAACAAAACAACAACAAGAAGAACAAAAGCTTTTTGTAAATCAACATTGCATAGAAAATTCAAAAAAGGATCAGACTTGGGTATAAACATCAGTTTCTCCCTTTGCTAGCTATGTGACATTGGGTACATTTTTTAATCTCCAAATCCTGGTGTTAAAAAGGGATATTTACAGTACATTTCTCAAAAAATGTCATGAGATATTGTGGGAAAAAGCCCAGACTTGAAGTATGGCTTTTCACATCTACTCAAAATCTATAGGCAGGAAGAAATAAGGGCTCCCAAGTTGAGCTGGGGGACTTTCCCACCTCTGTTCTTCACATATCAATCTTACTGGTTCTCTTTTATATATAAATGTGAGCATTTATACATAATACCTAGTACATAATACTGAATGCATATACAGGTGTTTATACATAAATAAAAGGAATTTTAGACATAAATATAATATATAAATACAATATCCTCCACCTCCACCTCCCCCCAACTCCTTCCAGAAAACACTTTGGAATCCAGAAGAAGAGAAAGTCCTTGTGTTCACAAGTAAACAAACTTCAAAAGGCTATTTGATTTGAAAAGGCATTCAAAGGTACATTTTGAAAATCAGGGGAGTCACAGTAAATGAGGTCAGATATACATTTGAAAAGAAATTCAAATGTCCCTTTAGGAAGTAGGAGTCACTGACTCAGTTCAGAAGAACAAGGGGAAACCAGACCTTGAAGGTCTGTAAGGGGTCCTGAGGATTGTTCTAAGATGGAAAACCATAAGCGTATTTTTCATTGGTTAACTGTTACATGAAGCTCTGTTGATTGTGCAGGGACTGATTTTACTATCAGAGGATTAAATAAGATAATGAAAAAACACACTTAGCACAGGGCCTGGAATGGAAAGAAGTGTTTAAAAAATACTAAGCTAAGGAGCATCAAGATCATTGTGGGTGTGTGGGTGTGTGTGCGTGCGCACGTGCATGCACGCGCACACTCACGCACGTGTAATTTTTAAGAGTGTAGATTGGTGGCTTTTCTCCTCTAGGAGTCTTTCTTTCCTGTCTTAAATGATAGAACAATTGGGACAGTAGGGGGAGGAAGAAGGAAATGGGTGGATCAAAAAAATTTGGCAACCCAGTACCATGACATATTTTATGCGGCAATCAGTTGGAGGTGTGAGACATGTGAGTTTTGTTTTTAAACTTTAAAAGTTAAAATGCCAACATTTGCTAATAATTCTCACACATTAGAGCTATTCAAGTCTATGCATACACAGATGCCACTCATTTGCATGCTGGGCATTTCATGGAGTGGGTGTGGGGATGTCACATATACCTGGTCTGCCTAAGGTCGGATGTTGCTCCTGGAAAATCATCCACGTGTTTATGGATGTTGTTTACCATGTATGTTTTAGGCACCAGGCTGAGATCCCTACATGTCACTGTTTCAAAAATAGCTTTGGAGCATGTCTCTGGTGCCTTTTTCTCACCACATTCCCTTTTCCAAGACAACTCTCATCTCAGCGCGGTCTAGATTTTCTTGGCAAAGGTCCTGCAAGATTGTCCAGGGAGCTAGCTTACTCTCTTTACTGAAGGAGGATGAGGTGGGAAGGGACTAGAGATATTTAAGCTGTCTTGTGATCAGCAGGTGAATCCCTCCTTGTGAGTTTTCTCCCCTTTGGGTAGCCCAGGACCCCAAGCCTATCCCCAAGCTCCTATCAGGCTAACCAGTGTCTAAAGACTCAAGTACTGACTTCGTCTAGTTCTTGGTCATGGATGGAGACTAGAACATATGGGCTTGGAGCTCCTGGATGTCTTGACAGGCTTAGCTGTAGGAACCCAAGATAAACAGCTACCATAAAAGTGAGCCTGTTATTTTCATTTATTCATGTACTGCTTTTTTAAGCAACAAAATCCTTTCTCTGAGGATATTACTCTTGGGTGCACATCATCCAGCTTGGCTTGAGAGCCCAAGAAGCTCAGTGCTCAACGTGGGAAAGTGAAAAGATTGGCTGAGAGGAGAAAGGGGAAGTTGAAAATGCCTAGATTTTGACCAGAGAGAGGCCATCTTGGGTGATATGGTAAAAGAATCTTGGAATTAGAGAAACCAGCTTTAAGTCCCAGTTTGGTTCATACCATTCATACCCTTGGGTGGCTTGCGCCATCTCAGACAAGTCATTTGATCTTCCCTGCCTCAGTTTCCTCATCTGTCCCGTGTGAATAATCATAGCGCTGGTCCTGCCAACCTCACTGGGGTACAGTGAGGATTTGATGAGGAATTGAACTTGCTTTGTAAACTTGAAAGTATGGTTACATAAAAGAGATTATTTCCTTGTAATTAGTATTATTAGGCATTGTTCCTGCCCAAGCCGTTTTCATTGTAGTTGGGGAGATAAGACAACCTGTGAAACCATTAGAGGACCACACGAGATGGTATCTGATTAATTGCAGGATTGTTTTGTGTCCACTGTATGGATGAAAAAGATCAAGAAGTATATTTGGGAAAACCTTCAAGAAAGTGGTGGTCCTTGAGGTGGCCTGGGAAGTGGGAAATGTGGGATGAAAAGTTTAAAATGAGGGCCTCCCTGGTGGCGCAGTGGTTGAGAGTCCGCCTGCCGATGCAGGGGATACGGGTTCGTGCCCCGGTCTGGGAGGATCCCATATGCCGCGGAGCGGCTGGGCCCGTGAGCCATGGCCGCTGGGCCTGCGCATCCGGAGCCTGTGCTCCGCAACGGGAGAGGCCACAACAGTGAGAGGCCCGCATACCGCAAAAAGAAAAAAAAAAAAAAAAAAAAAAAAGTTTAAAATGATGGAAAATTATTGTTGCTGAATGACTTTCTCCAAGGGTGATGGTCCAGGGGAGCCTTGGGCCACTTCCACGATGGTCAGCCTTACAAACATACCCACCTCCACCTGACCTTGCATATCCCAGGGGATTCTGAGTTCCCAAGAGGACCAATTTTTTCCAATTTATACTATAGTTACTCAAGGGGTGGCCAAAACTGGTGAAATTATCTTGACCTGAATTCAAGTTTGATTTTTGTCTCTCCCTCCATATGTGACTTTCACAAGTCACTCCCTTATCTGAAGTCCCTTAAATTTTTCTGTAATTGTGTTTTGACTTTGGAAGGCTTCTGTGGGATACTAAAAGAGGTAATAGATGTAAATGAACTTTCACATCTGAAAAGGTTTCACCGCTTTGTGGAAGATTTATTTTCTCAAAGCAAGTGTAAGTCTCTCCAGAGCTGAGAGAGGGATTGAAGTTTTTTAGTTTTCCAGTCACCCAGCCCTGGGCTTTGCACCCAGCAGACATCCAAATAGCTTAGGGATAGATATTTAGTGCACATAACTTATTTAAGAGAAAGGTCTTTCCAGTTGGCCTGTAGGTAGGGAAGCTCGAGGTGGTGAAGGCAGTTAAGAGGTGACGGGAGTGGAAATTCCATCCTGTGTTCAGTTGTGATGTTGTGTTCACCCAGAAGAGATGCAAGCAAGCCCCGAGGACCCCTTCTGACAGATTCAGTCTCAACCCAATTTCAACATTTCTGTTCATCTTTTGGGTTCACCTGGACACTGCTGAAAAATGAATTAAATCTGACAACAGAAATATATTAGCCATCTTTGAAGGCATGATTCTGGGGAGTCACAAATGAAGAAGCCCACCCAAAGCTATGATCCAATTTGAAAATAAGACACATCCATCCTCTTTCATATCTTTTGCTGGGAAATTCCTAAAGTCTCAGCTTCAATTACCCCCAAGTCATTTATTCATTCTTTTTCTCTTTTATTCAACAAAGATTATTGAGTGCTTGCTCTATGCCAGGCTCTGGGCCAGGTGCAGTAGATTTCATGATAATTAAAAGTGACCAGGTCCTTGCCTTCCAGTAATTTATATTTTAGGGAGGGACAGAGATAAGACTTAACTGAGCAGATACTTAATTTTTCAGGTGACTAAAGGGTTTTGAGAGAAATAAACAGGAAATATCTCAGGCTTGCAAGTTAGTTTAGAAAGGATAGTTCAGAGAACTTCCATGAGGCACTGGCATTTGAGCTGAGAGCTACAGGATAAGCAGGGGAGAGTTAGTTGAAGAGTTTAGGAGAGAAGGGCCTACGCAGAGAGAGGATAGCAAGTACAAAGGCACTGAGGCAACAAAGAGTTTAGAATGTTTAAAGAACTCAAAGAAGCCAGTGTGGCTGAGGAGGGAGAAGAGGGTGAAGAGATGAAGGCGAGAGTGGGGAGGCGGGACCAGATCATCATGCAAACTTGGAGGCCTGGTTAGAGGTGCAGATTTCTGTTCCATATCCAAGGGGAAGCCATTTGAGGGTTTTAGGTAAAGAAGTGATATGAAGTTCAGGCTGGGAGCCTCTCCCTCGGGCTTCCACCTCCCTCCGTAAGTTCCGTATCATAGCACTCATGGGCACTTAGTGTCACTGCCTGGCTACTTGTCCGTCGCCACACCCCCACCCACTAGAATGTGAGTTTCTTGAAGGCGAGGTCTGTGACCCTAGTCACTGAATCTCTAGCAACTAGTCCGGTGCCTGACATTTGCTATACTCAAGAAATATTTATTGAACTGGATCAAACTTGAAAAGATAGCTAAAAGGCTGAGGGGGCAGATGGCAAATATCACAGGAATCAGTTGCTCAGGGTTGAAGGGGTTCAAGGCAGAAACCAATCACTTCTAGGTGGGTAGTCAGGGAAGGCTGCCTGGTAGAAGGGGCCTTGAGTCAGTGATCTGAAGGATAAGTAGACAGGGGCAGGGGAAGGGAAGGTAGGCCAATGAAGCCATGTGCCCAAAGATTGCCAGTCTCTTAAAGAATTAAAACTCTTGAGTGTTAATTTTACTGAGCTTCCAAAGCTAAGTGGATCGGAAATACACACAACAGATAACTCTGGGAGAACAGGACAAGCACAAGCTCTTTCCCACGTGTAGTTTCACCCTTTGGGTTCATACAATCGACTGTGTACGCCCTGGGGGGATTAGAACAGACTCTCCCTTTCCATCAGCTGGTAAATTTCATGCTCAGCCATGACAGCAAAACCACCGACCAGTCCCATCCCTCAAAACGTCCCAATATTTCTTGATAGATACTTCTGTTGTCTTATGTGCAATAGAATTGTAATCACCTGTATTTAAAACTAATGGATTTGAAATAACCTGCAGGCTTCCACTTTAATGAGAGTTAGATTAATGAAAAAGGACCTTTTGCCTCAGATTGCATGACAACATTTTCAAATTACATTCCTGGAACAGAGAATTCACTTATTCAGAGTAATTGGATGCTGACTTGGGTTAATACGTACAATGTCCTTAAATGAAAATGTGCTATTGTAAGTGGAACTGTATGATACGTGAGGCTTTCTCAATAGATTTGGTTGGACTCTGAGTTAATTATACTGCATGCTATTTTTTGAATGAATTCAAGCATGAATTCTACACGGTAGAGATTGGGATAATTATATTCAATTCTGCTTGGTGCCCCGCTGAAAGAATTGACCTTTTAGATAAAGCGAGTCTCCCAAGCAAGAAACCTGAAGAAAGTCTGCACAAAGCCGGCAGATGCAAGAGCAGAGAAAGTCTTAAGTAAGAGGGGGGATGGGGGAGGAGTGGGGGGAGGTAGGCTCAAGGAACAGTAGCATCAGCGAGATTGATTTTTTGTCACGGGGAAGTATTTCTGTTTTGTAGCTTGTTTTGTATCCTTGGTACATAAAGGTATAATTTAAAACCATTGATTTTACTAAGCTGTTTTCTCATCAGTAACACGGCTAAAAAGTAGCAGTGTAAACAATGAGAAGCCGACAAAAAAGCAATGTTGGGCAGATCTCTGGGTGTGAGGCCCCCAGAAATGAGCAGAGGGGATGAGTGGGACTAGAACCCCACTGGGCACTGTGGCCTGAAGCTAAGAGTGTGGGCTCAGAGGCCAGACTGCATGGGTTTGAAGCCTGGTACTACTACATACTAACTGTGTGGCTTTAGACTAGGTACTCACCCTCTCTGTGCCTTAGTTTCCTGATCTGCCAAATGGGGTGAACCTCATAGAGTTGCTGCGAGGATCAGAAGGCTGTAAAGCACTTTGTGTGATGTGAATATCCAGTAACTATCAGCTGCCTTTATAAATACTATTCCTCCTGGTCATAAAATCTCTCTTTCCCCAAGATGATGAAAGAAAGGCAACCCATTAAGAGGATTAAACCCCTCAGGAGGATTAAACAAACTTCTCTCCTTGGAGAGAGGAGGAAACTATGGAGCGGAGTCTTCTGGACACTGTGTGTCAAAGAAGTGTCCTGTCTCCTTGGCCCAAGTTCCATTTCACAGTCAATAAGAGGCTTCCTTATTCCAAGTATAAGAACAGGCAATGTCACATACAGTATCTGTCTTTAAGCAAGTCCTGTGCTCTGACCATCACTGGGGTAGAAAGATGACTTAATCCTTCAGTCTGACTCTTTAAATGTTGGCAAAACGCTTTGTACTGACAGCGTGCCCACACGCATTGGCCTTGCTGAGTTTACAGTCCCTCTCTCAAAGTTCTGCTTCTCTCTTCTGTCTTAACCTAATCCTTCCTGCTATAGAATATACTTCTCCCATACCATCTGTATTAGTGTCCTGTGGCTGCTATAACAAGTCACCACAAACTTGGTGGCTGGAAACAAAGGAAATGTATCCCCTCACAGCTCTGGAGGCTGTAAGTCTGAAATCAGCATCACTAGTCAAAATCGAGCTGTTGGCCTCAGTCCCTCCAGAGACTTGGGGAAGCTGTTCTTTGACTCTTCCAGCTCTGGTGGCTGCAGACATTCCTTGGCTTTTGGCTGCATCACTGCAACCTCTGCCTCCACAGTCACATTGCAGAAGAGTGTCCTCTTATTTAATCTGTGTCAGATCTCCCTCTCCTGTCTCTTATAAGGATGCTTGTGATATCATATAAGGTCCACCAGAATAACCGAAATTAATCTCCTTATCTCAAAATCCTTAATCACATCTGACAAAAACCATATAAGATAACATTCGCAGGTTCCAGGGGTTGGGACTTGATATCTTTAGGGACCAC
This sequence comes from Mesoplodon mirus, assembly GCF_964341445.2. Classification (NCBI taxonomy): domain Eukaryota; kingdom Metazoa; phylum Chordata; class Mammalia; order Artiodactyla; family Ziphiidae; genus Mesoplodon; species Mesoplodon mirus. Next base: position 33,270,174 of record NC_138995.1, read on the forward strand.
CATTCAGCTCACTACACCAGCTCACATTTTACCTGCTGGCCCTCACCCCTACATTTATCGGGAGACTTCGACCTGGTCGGCACCCATCTGGCTTTCTCTTCACTCCATGGGTAAGCATTCATTGACTACTGGCTTTATGTGGGTTTCACAGGCCCCTACCCCTGCCCACCCCTTCTACCCGATGGGTCAATCTTCTAACCACCTCTGAGGTGCTCCTCAGGAAGATTCTGAGTTCTCCCTAACCTCCACTGGTAACACCTGTGGTCTGGAGCAGCAGAAGCCTGGATTTCCTTAGGGGAACCGTCTCCCTGTGGAGAGGAATATAGCTCTGTCCATATAGTTTAAATGGGGCTGACTCACCCAAAGTTGTACCTTGAAAATATACCTTACTTAAAACTTGCTGGTGACTTAGTAAGTCTTGGTAAGAATAAATTGTGACTGATGGATCCAGCACAGCCAATCAGAGCACATTATTCCCCTGGTCCAGGGCAAGTGCTTCTGGGATGGGCATGTGACCCAAGGCACAGTGCGACTCAGCCCTGGACTTTCGCTAGAACTACTGGAAGTGGAGTGGGGGTGGGGCTCTCTGTTTCCTCTGATGGACTTGAAGTTGGGAGGATATAAGCTCACAGATGCTGAGTGCTACCACATGGGGGATTTGCCTGAAAATGGAGCCAACAAGAGGAAAGAAGAACCAAAACATGGAGGAGAAATCTAATATCCACTGGCTAACTTTTGGCACCGGGATCCAACTGTACCTGAAACTGTCATTATGCTTGCCTTTTGGTTTCATGAGCCATTTATTACCCTCTTTTGCTTAAGTTATTCTGAGTTGGGTTTCTATCACTTACAATTGGGAGAGTTCTCACTAACACATTTGCCCTGCAGATGCCTGCTATGAGTTGACTGCTTAAGTCTAAGCAGGAGACTGACTCAATACCCTACAGTGTCTAAAGCCCACCTGTTCTGTGCTCAGTACTTTGTTTGGGCACTGACACACTAAAAGAGTAAGGCTCTATTCCTCCTCTCATAGGTTCTTCCTTTGAATTGGGGGGCAAGGACTCCGGAACCAAGTGAAGTCATGCTTCTAGCTTTATCTAATTTAGGATGGTTTTCCTCATAGCTTTATCAGATTGTTTACTCTGACCTTCAGATCTTTTTCTACTGTGCATGAGATAGCCAGTCTGTCCTTAGTTCTCTTAACGCAGTTGGATTTTTCCTCCGTTATGTCTGGGTGTTCCACATTGAAACAATCTCTCTGATTGATTGAAGTCAGTAAAGCTTCACTTATGGCCTAAAGAGGGCTGGCTTTGGCCTGGAGAAGCTTGGGATCCGTGAGGATATATGACTTCCATCTCTGTTGGTGTCAGACAAATATAAGCTGTGTGGTTCTTTTTACCTTTTAGGATGGTCAGAATTGCCTTAGGACATACTGGAGACTCTGGGGTGGTGGCTGGGGTGTGGTGGTTGGGGGGTGCTTTGTGGGAAAAGCTCAGGCCTTCTCAAGTCTGGCTCCTTTGCCTACCCCCAACACCAGAGATCCCCTCTTTTGTCTTTCCCCCAGGAAAACCTTTTAGGCTAGACTCAGTTTCTCGTAGTCAACCTCATCAATAAAATTAATTACTCTGAAAGTGCTAAGAGTTCATCATAGCTCCACGTTTGCTTCTGACAGAGGCCTTCAGTGCCTTAACCCCAAAGGACAGACAATAGTGTGAGCAGAGGCTCTGTACCTTGTTGATTTTACACGGTGATCAGGACCTGGTTCCTGAGAGAGGGACGGTCCCCAGGGGAAGTGGAGGCCTCAGAGGGCCTCTCTCCACTTCTGACCACTGAACTTAACCTTCTGACTTTGGGTAATCGCCTCATATTTGGGGGTCTTTATTCCTCATCTCTTTTTTTTTTTTTTTTTGCGGTACGTGGGCCTCTTACTGTTGTGGCCTCTCCCGTTGTGGAGCACAGGCTCCGGACTCGCAGGCTCAGCGGCCATGGCTCACGGGCCTAGCCGTTCCACGACACGTGGGATCTTCCTGGACCAGAGCACGAACCCGTGTCCCCTGCATCGGCAGGCGGACTCTCAACCACTGTGCCACCAGGGAAGCCCCTATTCCTCATTTCTTAAATGAAGGATTTGAACTTGATCAGGTTTGGCATGTGTGTCTTATTGTTTCCATGTCCATGCTACATACTTCTTTTTTATCACTATACTCTCTTGTTGAGCCTAAACACAGACTCAGAATCCTTCTCAACACTGCACTAGATGATTTTTAAGTTTCTCCTAAACCTTTACATTATATGATCTTAAGACTTCTTCTGGGCCAAGAAACAGACACTTTCACTAGATGTAATTTTTGAATCTTAATTTGGAAACTTTCTCCCTTTTCATCAATAGCTGTGGTTCCTCTGTCCAGAGATGTGGGGCAGGGATCGAGACCTTGCTTCCTCTCTCCAGATCCAGGAGTGCCAGCAGCATGCCTCCGTGTGGACAGATGATGGTTCTCTCAATAGCAGAAAGAACATATCCCATAGCTCTGTAGAGATTTGGAGACAAAACGACTCCAGCAATTAATCCCATTATGCAGTTAATATAATTGGTTGCTTTTATGTATAAGGATCAACATTTGTAACTCAAATTTTTTTCATTGTTTCTCTCTCCTTCCAAAGGTTCCAGTCCCTTAACTTTGTACATTATCTGTGACTGATATATCATTTATCTAGGGAATACAGTTGTCATTCACTTCATTTAATTAGCTTATGGATTCTAAATTATCTGCTACCATAAAATGTGATTTTATACTGCAGATTAGAAAGGTTTTCAGAAATTTAATATGCCACTTTTAATTGGTGAAAAGTACCCTAAAGGATTCATAATATTTTTTACTGCACTTGTATTTAGGCTCGAGAGAGAGCTTGAAGATGTTTAGTAAGAAATGGGATTTGGGTCACTAAGACTGGTGATGATTTATTTGGAATAAGGCAAATCTGGAGGGATGGAGTCGTAAATATAGCCATCAGAGGATTGCATTTGAGCAGTGAGACCAGTGAGTTGAAATGGAATATCTTCTGGTTTTCATACCCCAGTTAGTCATTTTGATGGGCTAACAATGTATTTATGGCATATGGTTCCAAGTTTGCAGCCACGACTAAGAATAGTCAATTTTCTGCTCTGTGTTTCCAACCATTAAATCCATAATCTTCTGTGTATATGGTATTACCACACCTTCCCTAAATACATTCTTGGCCTTACTGATGCCCTGCTTGGTTGTACAGCTGGGCGGCTGTTTGTTCGGCAAAAGCAAATGGCTGTTTTTGATCCTTAGACTATGGAAATCGCATACATGGTGAGGTTACAGTTGTAATAAAGAGGCTGGGTTATTGGAAACAACTTCAAGGATTTCCACACTCATCTGTCTTAATGTGCTGCTAATAAAAGTTTATAAAACATGACAATGGGCATAAAACGTCTAGAGCCTGAAAGAGAAGATTTGGAAAGAATCAAAGGTCAGGAAACGCGAGTGACCCTCTGAGGCCTCCACTTCCCCTGGGGACCGTCCCTCTCTCAGGAACCAGGTCCTGATCACCATGTAAAATCAACAAGGTACAGAGCCTCTGCTCACACTATTGTCTGTCCTTTGGGGTTAAGGCACTGAAGGCCTCTGTCAGAAGCAAACGTGGAGCTATGATGAACTCTTAGCACTTTCAGAGTAATTAATTTTATTGATGAGGTTGACTACGAGAAACTGAGTCTAGCCTGAAAGGTTTTCCTGGGGGAAAGACAAAAGAGGGGATCTCTGGTGTTGGGGGTAGGCAAAGGAGTCAGACTTGAGAAGGCCAAGCTACAGTGGGAGCCTGGAAGAGGGGAGGTGCAAAAAATAATACTCATATCATTATCATATAGATCATAATGTCATAATCATAGTGATAATGAATTAATCATAATAACACAAAACACCTGCATTTTATTGAGTCCCTACAATTTGCGAGGCACTGTGCTGGGCTCTTAATTCTATCAGCCCCCAAATCCTGTGAGATAGGTTATAATATAGGGCACGTTTTGCAGAAAGGAAAGCAGAGGTTTAAAGACATGCAGTGACTTACCTGCAGTCTCACTGTTGGCAGATTTAGGATTTGCTCGCAAGTCCGTCTGCTTCTGAGGCCAGTTGGGCTACCGAGAATCCTGGAGAGCTGGGAAGGGAGATCCCCTTGGCAAGGCCTCTCGTCCAGGCCCACCGCTTCCCGGAGCGGCCAGGGCTCTCCCAGGTCTCTTCCACCCTGAGGAGCACCTCTTCCTGGGAGCAGGATCCAGCTCTGCGAGAGGGATGCAGAAGCGAAGGAGAAAGACGCTGCCTCAGGGAACTGGCCCAGAATCGCTTTCAGGGTTTAATATTCTAGCTCCTTTTAATTCTTCTCCTCTAGCATAGCCTCACCCTTTTTTTTTTTTTTAATCTATTTTGTTGGGGCTTCCCTGGTGGCGCAGTGGTTGAGAATCCGCCTGCCAATGTAGGGGACACGGGTTCGAGCCCTGGTCTGGGAAGATCCCACATGCCGCGGAGCAACTGGGCCCGTGAGCCATAACTACTGAGCCTGCACGTCTGGAGCCCGTGCTCTGCAACAAGAAAGGCCGCGATAGTGAGAGGCCCGCGCACCGCGATGAAGAGTGGCCCCCGCTCGCCTCAACTAGAGAAAGTCCTCGCACAGAAACGAAGACCCAACACAGCCAAAAATAAATAAATAAAATAAAAATCTATTTTATTGAAGCATAGTTGATTTACAATGCTGTGTCAGCTTCAGGTGTACAGCAAAGTGATTCAGTTATATGTATGTATATATATATATATATATATATATAGAGAGAGAGAGAGAGAGAGAGAGAGAGAGAGAGATTCATATATTCTTTTTCATTAGGGTTTATTACAGGATATAGTTCCCTGGGCTATACCGTAGGACCTTGTTTTTTATCCATTCTATATATAGTAGTTTGTATCTGCTAATCCCAAACTCCCAGTTCATCCCTCCCCCATCCCCGCTCCCACCCAATTTTTTTTTCAGTTCATACACATAGAGTATGGATTCTCTGTGGCCAACTTTCTTTGCCAATCTTAAAATACTTCCGCCTTTTTTAGTAAAAAGTGAACGCATGGCCTTGGTTTAGAAAAATGAGAAATGAAGGTGAGCAAAGGAAAGAAAAGAAAGATAATTCTTAATCCCACCATAAAAATGTAGAAAACAGCTATGTGCGTGTGTGTGTGTGTGCGTGTGTGTGTACCTGTGTGGATACATGTCAATGAGTTACAGTTGCTTTTGCATTTGACAAGAGGGGAAATATGGCATTCGGTGGTTTCAGTCTCAACCTCTCTGAATGTCAGATTTTTCATTTATAATAGGGGACAAATAAAAGTGCCTTCTTAAATTTTTGTGAGGATTGAATGAAGGAAGCTGGTTAAGAATTTAGCAGAGGGGCTACATGAAATAGTGCTCAATAAATATTATCTGCATTGTTAATATTAGTATTATAACTACAATATGAGCACCCTTCAGTGGTATTATGTATTCTTGCATGGCATCACTTTAAAACAATTTTACTATTTTTAATTATGCAAGTAAACATGCTTATTTATAAAACTAGAGACAAACAACAATAAAGCCATCCCTAATCCAACTGACGAAGAAACAGCTACTGTTAAATTTGAGTATATGTATTTCCAACCTCATTTTATTATCTCATGTGATTACGGGGTTTGCTACACACATGAAATTCCAATAGCTAAATGTAGTCTGTAGGCTAGAGTTAACATAATATACTGAGCCAATTCCTTACTGTAGACACTGAGGTTATTCCTAAATTTTTGCTTTTGTAAACAGTGTTGCAGTGAACAGTATCAAGTCTCTGGGTCTTATTAGAATGAATTCCTGGAATTGGGATTTGTGGGTCAAAAAGTTTGGAAACTTCTTTTTTCTTTTTTTGGCCACGCCGCAGGATCTCAGTTCCCCAACCAGGGATTAAACCCGGGCCACAACAGTGAAAGCCCAGAATCCTAACCACTAGGCCACCAGGGAACTCACTGAGTTTGCAGATTTTTAAGACTCTCAGTGAATGGTGCCCACACTCTCTTAGGAGCTGGTGTACAGTAAGTGCGGTATATGATCAGGCCACCTAAGATGGCTGTTCTCTTGCCCTCTGCACATCCTCTGCTGGAGCAGTCCCTGCCTCATCTACACCCTATCCACATGACTGACCTTCCCTCTTAATCACAGAGCCTCATTAGTAAATGCCTACCTACTTGCCCCGGGCCTCCACTAGTGATTGTTCTAATCTTTAGATCAGAACTATCTCCACCATGATAGTTTATTAAAGGGGTGGTGAGGGGTGTGCCCCTCTATTGGTTTCCTTGGCAACCAATGAGCCAACCTGACATCAATTCCCCCTATAACTGGTAACCTCTCCCACTGGGAGTGAAGACTGCTGCCCGTCTGACACAGTGGGGTGTCACTCCAGGACCTTGCTTCAGTTGTGTAAGATCCCCCATCCATTAAAGCACTGATGTCTCTGTTGCTGACTCTGGGCTCTTTTTTTGGTCTTGAGGATGGGTAAATACAGGGTTTGCAGCCCTGTGGCGTGTGCAGCCCAACATAAGGCAACCCTGTTAGTGCCTGAGGGCAGGGTTCCTTCTACAGCTCCACAAAAAATTTTGAATCCCAGCCTGGTGACTGTACTATGCGTTGTGCTTCTGGGCCACCAGTCCTTGTGGTCAGTTGAAGAATAATCAGCAAACGCCTACTCCCTTTTGTGTGTGTGTTAGTCTAAGGATAGCAGAGGGCATACTTAAATAAATGATTAGGATCGACAATGGAAAGGTAAACAGAATCATAATTCATGAGTGTTCCCATTGTTCTCTCCTGACTTGAATTCTATAATCATAAAGCCGCCATAATCATCCATTCAATTCGGCAGGCCCTTATTGAACAGCTACTTTGTACAAGGCTGGGAGATAGGTGTGAAAAATAATACTGAATATTTGTTCAGTGTTCACACTTGACAAAGTGCTTTCATAGACTTAAGAAAAAAAAACCCCGAGCCAGGACTCAGGAGACCTGATTTCTAGAGTAGCCTCTGCCATTTAACTGAAGTTTGACCTCAGGCTGAATCTCTCTGCTCCTTGTGTAAATACGAGGCTAAGAATCCACGCTTTTTCTGTCTTAGAGGATTTCTGTGTGATGCTCATGTGAAGTGCTGTATTGTTCCATAGATTTACAGATTTCAGCAAATTACAAAAATGGACTGTAACATTAAAACATTTTTTTAGTTAGACCTAAGTTGCAAAAGGCCTTGGAGGTTGCTTAGGGCAGTGACTTTTCCAACTGCGTTTTGGGGGAGAGCAAAGGTGCTGTGGACCACCGTGGGGACCAAGGGGAGGGTGAGCAGGAAGGACTTCGGTCCCCGCTGCCCGCCCTCACTTCAGGCTCAGGAGCCAGATTGCTCACATGTGTCTCTGTTACTGAGACCCCTTTGGGTTTTCTCATCTGTGATATGGATACATGGGTTGCTGTGAAGCTTAGATACGTTCATCAGTATATGGTGTTCAGAACCGCAGTAGGCACATAACTAATATTGTTGTTAACTTCATGGTCCTCCTTGGAGTTCCTCCTAGGGTGAGAGTTCACTGAAAATCATGTTTGAAAAATCACTGGCTTCTGTAACTTCGTTATTTTGCAGATGGAAAGTTGATAGCCCAGGGAAGCCAGTGTTCATATGAGAACCTGGCATGTGTGCACACGCACACAGACATACATGTCGTCAACATCACTAGCATCGCAGTCCTCCATCCATAAGCTGAAGCACCATTCCCCAGCTTCTGCGGACTTCTCACCTGCTGGTGGACCTTGTGAAGACTGGCTGTGGGCTATTCCTGGGGCTTGGGTGCTTTCTCAGCAGATCTTGCCACCCACGGATCCAACAGCAAAGCTCTCCTAATGGAGAAACCAATATCCTCAGTCATAGCTCTAGTGTTTCCAAATACCCAACAGGTACGAATCTTTGGGGTCTGGGAATGAGAAATTGGAATGCTTGAAATCATGTTATTCTTAAAATACTTTAAACTATGGTTAGCTAAAAATATTGTTTGATAAATAAGGAACACTTTAGTAGTACTTATAAAAGGTGTTACAAGAAATTCATAAAGAATATTTACGGACTGGGGGGCAGGACCCTGGCAGAGGCTGGAGCGAGGCGCAGCAATGGGGTGCCCTGGGCCCTTCAGCACCCTCTATGGGCGGGTCCTGGCGCGAAAATTTTTTAAAAAGAATATTTGCAAATATTCAGGGACTGGAAAAGCGCCAGTGAACATTATTACGTGATATTTGAATAACGTAACATTCAGATCTCCTAGCAAGGGTGAAAGCGTCACGCAGAACCAAGAAATTGCCAAAGGACTTACTTTGCTTCTTAACTTCTTTCTTGGAACTCTGCTCATATGAGTTGAATAAAGTATTGAATGCCTGTAAACATTAATATTTATTTTATCTGCAAGAATGACATTAAGCAGCATACAAGGTCATAAACAAACCGCCAGCAAGATTAACCCAGAAGATTAAGACCCCTTCTCCTACCTGCTCTGGTCCTTAACCTTCAACTCCACGTTGCGGAGGAGTTTCCTGCTCTGGCTTTTCACCTGACGTCAGGTGATTCCTTCAAATGAGTAATGTCTGCATAGTGACTGCTGAGCTTTAATTCTCAGAAAAGAACTAGAATACTTTTTCTCATTTTCCCAATTTCTTGACTGAATTTTTCTCAAGAGTTGGGAAAACTAAATCTCCTGAAAAATACTAGAAAATGAAACACAAATATGGGAGACATGAAAGTCAAGAAAATTGAGATTCCAGATCACGTGATTGGTACGGACCACAGATGTTACCAGTTTTTGGAGAGGAAGGAGATTGTTGGGAACCAGTGTGGCTTCTTGGAGGAGGTGGTAACTGAGCTGGGTTTGCAGGATCTTTAGCACTTGAAAGGCAACGGGGTAGGAAAGAAGCATCCCAAGGAGAGGAGCAACCTGGCAAAGGAGGGAGGAGGGTAAGCTTCAAGGAAGCGTGCATTTCAGCCAAGAAGAGAACAGGGTCAGAGAGGACCCCAGAAGCCATGTGCTAATATCCCAAGGATAGCAATGGATTTTTTCCCCTTGGTTTATTGATTTTTAATTAGGGTTTTTAAAATTATAAAAGTAGCAGATGAGAGGAAATTCATATAATGCAGAAGGGTACAGGGTAAGAAATAAAAGACCTGGGACTTCCCTGGTGGTACAGTGGTTAAGAATCTGCCTGCCAATGCAGGAGACACAGGTTTGAGCCCTGGTCCAGGAAGATCCCACATGCCGCGGAACAACTAAGCCTGTGCAACACAACTACCCAGCCTGCGCACTAGAGCCTGGGAGCCACAACTACTGAGCCCATGTGCCACAACTACTGAAGCCCGCATGCTCTAGGGCCTGTGCTCCGCAACAAGAGAAGCCACTGCAATGAGAAGCCTGCATACTGCAACGAAGAGTAGCCCCCGCTCGCCGCAATTAGAGAAAGCCCTTGCGCAGCAGTGAAGACCCAATGCAGCCAAAAAATAAATAAATTTAAAAAAAGAAAAAAAAGTTTTAAAATTGCTCATTAACAGTTACAAAAAAGAAATAAAAGACCCCCATTATCTCTCAGACCCTGAATCCTGATCAGTGTTGTCTTTGAATCTTGTACGTGCACGTGTAACAAATGGTTACCTTTTTCTTTTTCAATGAATGAAGTCACACCAAACAATTGTTACTACACCAAACAATTGTTACTATATGCTCTTTTTTTTTTTTTTTCCTGCGGTTCGCAGGCCTCTCAGTGTTGTGGCCTCTCCCGTTGCAGAGCACAGGCTCCGGACACGCAGGCTCAGCGGCCATGGCTCATGGGCCCAGCCGCTCCGCGGCATGTGGGATCTTCGCGGACCGGGGCACGAACCTGTGTCCCCTGCATCGGCAGGCGGACTCTCAACCACTGTGCCACCAGGGAAGCCCTACTATATGCTCTTTAAAAGAAATGGAAACTTAAAATTTAAAAAATATAGACCTTTTTCTGTTTCAATAAAGATAGCTCCTTGCCCTTATATTTAACTGTTCCATGGTATTTTCATTGTATGGATATACCATAAATTTTTTACCACCTCTTTATGAACATCCAGTTATCTTGTTTCCAGATTTTTTTTTACTGTTAAAAACACTGTTATTGTTTTCTTATTCCTCTACAGCTACTCTCTTTTGCAAGTATGTCTATGGGATAAATTCCTAGAAGTGGAGGGGTTGGGTCATATGATACGGGCATTTAAAATTTTGACAGTTATTGCCCAATGACCTTCCAGAAAGACTGTACCAGGTTTACATTTCCTGCATTACACACATAGTGTGTGAGAATGTTTCTTTGCATCCATGGGAAGTACACTGGCTAAGAGGCGGGGCTCTGAAGTTGGTCAGCCTGAAATGAATCATGGGTTTGCCACCTCATCACTGCAGGACCTTGGGAAAGTTATTTAACCAAAGCCCTTTGTATCTCTGTTTGCTCATTTGAAAACAGGGAGAAACATAGGATCTATATCCTCAGATGGTTATAGTATGAAATGAGGCAATGATCCACATAAATGCTTAATCAGTGCTGTGCAGTCTATAAGTACTTGAACACATGTAGCCATCTGCAGCAGACCCTGCTGATGCCCTGACCCTATATCCCTTTACCCTCTCATCTCCATCTGTGCTGCAGCCCCCTGCTTTTCTTTGCCTCGGGCTTTGCTGGCTCCCCGGGGCTGCTTCCCTCGCGCATGCTCACTGCCCACCAGAAGGGCTGCGGAATTAACAACCACCCCACCTCCGGGCACCTGTTGGCCAGTGTCTGATGGAAGTGGGTGTGTAGGTCCCCCAGGTCCCCCACCTCTCAGATGAGGTAACTCTTGAGTGCTGTGCTCTCCCTCCGCCCACCTCCCTCCACCCCCCACCCTCCCCACTTCCTCAGTGGCATTAAACTCCAGTCACCCTGGTAACTTGCTCAATTTCCCCCGACCCCTCCCCTCTCCAGGTCCTCTCCTCCCCAGGATCCCTCCCAAATCAACTACTTGTACAGAAACACTTTCTGAGGATCTGCTTCTGAGAGGTCCAAATCAGGACACATTTTAAATCTAGTCAATCTGTTTTTTAAAAGATAACTTAATGTTTTAATTTTCGTTTCTCTAATGGTGAGTGAGATTGGCATTATTTCATACGTTACTGGCCAAATACATTGCTTTTCTCTGCTATCTGCCTGTTCTTGTACTTTGCTCATGTATCTATTGGGTTGCTTGTCTTTTCCCTCTTCATTTGTAAGAGCTCTTTGTAAATAATAAAAATTAGCCCTTTGTCTATTCTGTGATGCTGTTTCCCACATTGCTGCTCAGCTTCTGGCTTTGGTTAGGACTTTTTTTTTCTTTTTTTTTTTGGACGATACAGAAGTTTAACAGTTTAACATAATCAACAAGGAGATCAGATTTAAAATAACTGTTTCTTTCCATTCATTTACTGCTTTGGTTTTAGTCCTGCCCATAAAAGAGGCAAGTCTGATGGAGAAAGCCCCATCAGGCAAGAAGGAACCTTGTCAAAGCGCTCCTCTATATATAGATAACTTAATATATATTTATACAGTAATAAATATAATAAAATTATAGACAATTATTGATAATAAATTTTATATATTATACACAGTAAAGTTCTAGCATTAATTTCTAACCTTTCCTCACTGGAATACATCCATGTGTGACTGCAGAAATTCTCTGTTCTGTGTGGATTTCTTTCTTGTTTCAAAAATCAGGTTTCGTAGCAGCAACATGTTTTTCTCTGTGATCTAGGCTGGCCTGGGTAGAAGTCACTTGCTATATTTAACGTCCATCACAGAGAATTCTTGATTTTTCTGTGTGTAACTTCTCAGAGTTAAGTACTGAGAATTATCACCTGCGTGTCTAAAGTTCCATCAGCCTCTCTTCTTTATATCTTAGGATTTAAGGGTTGGGTTTTTTTTCCCCCTCTGCCTCCATTGCATCCTGCAGAATGCCTGCAGTGCGGGTTTGAGCTGTTTGCAGCGTCCAGGCCTGCCTTGCTGTGATTTAGCTGTGACTAGGGAGTTGGCTAGACTCCAGGGGTGGGGAGCAGGCATTAGCATACTCAGGCAGTGTGCACATGAGTGGCTGCACATGGAGGCACCCTGCGGCTTCAGGTGGGAAGCTCCGGAGTGGTTCCAGGGTGGATTCTCTCCGTCTCCCTCGGGTCCTCTGTTAATGTCCCCCTTGGCTGAGACAATGGGGTGTGTGTGCGGTGGGGAGCTGCTTCTTAACCATACCCTGATCACTGAAGTGCCATGGGGACTCCAAACTTTTTTTTTTTCCCATTTATCTGGGTCACCAAATGATACCAAGAAATAGGAAAGCATTTCTTTCTGTTCCTTAACAATGCTATATTTAAAATAGATAACCAGGGCTTTCCTGGTGGCGCAGTGGTTGAGAGTCTGCCTGCCGATGCAGGGGACGCGGGTTCGTGCCCCGGTCCAGGAAGATCCCACATGCCGCGGAGCGGCTGGGCCCGTGAGCCATGGCCGCTGAGCCTGCGCGTCTGGAGTCTGTGCTCCGCAACGGGAGAGGCCACAACAGTGAGAGGCCTGCGTACCGCAAAAAAAAAAAAAAAAGAAAAAGATAACCATTAAGGACCTACTGTACAGCAGTGGGAACTCTGCTCAGTATTCTGTAATAACCTAAATGGGAAAAGAATTTGAAAAAGAATAGATACATGTGTATGTATAAGTGAATCACTTTGCTGTACACTTGAAACTAACACAACAATGTTAATCAACTATACTCCAATATAAGATAAAAATTAAAACAAGAAAAAACAATGTCCAGCTCATTCCCACCTCAGGGCCTGTCTGCTAGTTGTTTCCCTTTCACGTTATTTAAATATCTGCTCTGATATCCCGAGTGGCTGCCCTGCCCGTCTCATCTAAATAAACCCCCGCTCCTGCCAAACGCGTGTATTCCCTTTCTACGTTATTATTTTTGCTAAGCACTGATGTCCAGCTAGAGTTGTGTTATTTATTGCCTTGCTCGTTTGTTGTGGTCTCCTCGCTAGAAGGTAGGCAGGGACTTTGTCCTGGATCCCCGGCGCCTGACAGACACACAGTAGGTGCTCCACATTAATTGCCAGCAGGATTGTCCCTGTGAAAGGAGAGATCCAGGATGTGCAGGTCTGGGAACCGGTACTGGCCCCTCAGGCGGCGGTGGCTTGGGACCTTCTCCTTGGCTGCAAGGTCACCGCACCTGGGGAATAGATGGCTCCCAATCTTCAAAGAAGACTGGGGCTCTGCCTAAACTCTGTCCAGGGTGTCACTTGTATTTAAAATCCCTAGAGGGACATAACTAACCCTGTGTGGTAAAGAGGAACTGGAGGCTGTTCTAGGAAGTGGAGTTAGAAGGACAACAGAGAGCAGAGAGGATGGAAGGCCACTGGGAGAGGAGAGCAGAGCCTAAGAAGGCGCTGTCGGGAGGAGGGGAAGGAGGTCTTCTCCTTGGTAAGGGCCCCGGAGGCCCAGCAGGAAGAGTACACAGCCTTGTAGATACCAGCAAACCTTCCCAATGCAGGGGCCAGTCGACACAGGACCAGGACCAGGACCAGTTCTACGGTCCTTGTAGAACTTAAGGAAACCAGTTCATGGTTAGAATATACTATGTCAAAGGCAGCATGGAGCGGTCAAGGGCACTGTGTCACTTTCAGCCTCTCCCTTGATGCCACTCTCTCTGTCTCTCTGTGTTTCTTTGTCTCTCTCTTTCTCTGTCTGCATGTCTGCCTGTCTTACTCTTGCTCCTGATCTCTCTTTTGTGCTCCCTGTGGGTTTTAAAATGTCCGTATCTCTCTCCTTCCGAGACCCTTTTATGATGAATGTGTGAAAGGATGGTTTTGCACACGAGCTCATCGGCAGTGGATTTGCGTGGATTTTGCGTGGATTCCATAAAATCTTCCTGCAACCAAATCAAATGAAAACCAACCCATAAACTGGGTAGAACAAAAGGGCTCTTTGGCCTTGAAAAGGTTAGAGAAGACTGCAGGGGCTGCTTACACGGTTCGATCATGTTCGAAGCTGGGGTTTTAATTTAGTTTTCCTATTTACCCCGTAGAAGTTCCTCACTGCTCAGCTGCTAATGCATTTCCAACTGAAATTTTGTAAATTATATTGGGAAACATTCTCAGCTAGAATAGATTGTGCAAGCTCTCATAATGGCTTCCCGCTGCTGCTTCTAACAATATGAGCCTCTTCTGGAGTGATGTGTGTGTGTGTGGACGCACGTCTTGAAGAACCCTCTCCACTTTATCTGCTTGGCTGGCGGCTCTGCGCTCCCTGTACCCAGCTACGAGCAGACTCAGACTTTCCATCAGCACTAAAAGCTGGCACTTCCCCAGCCATCTTGCCAGTGCATCCCTTAGACCCTTCATGTCCATCTTTAATAAAATCACTTCCCCCACAAGTCTATGGGAGGATGACATGGCTCTCCTGGAGTACAGCACTGTCCATGCCATTCCTCTGCTCTAAAGACGCCTGCAAAGGGAATTCCCTGGCGGTCCAGCAGGTAGGACTCCATGCGTCCACTGCAGGGGTCACGGGTTCAATCCCTGGCCGGGGAACTAAGATCCTGCATGCCGCATGGTACCGCCAAAAAATAAAAAATAAATAAAGATGCTTGCAAAATAAAATCTTTTTTAGTATGGTAAATTATTCAGATTTTTGGAAGGTGATTTGGTAGCATCTACCAGGGTTTAAATTACTTATATCATTTGATCTAATAATTCTACTTCTAGTAACTGTTCCTACAGAAATCCTGGGACACGGTTGTGAAGACACAGGCATAATAAAGGTTAATAATATACTGTTTATAAAAAAAATAAAATAAAACCTTTTTTTAAGCAAGGTATGTAAGGTTATCCAAAATGTTGACCCCAATCTATTTTCCTAACAGTATATGTTCCTACTCTTCTTCACAGATAAAATATACCTCATCTGTTCTCACCTCTCTCTGCTTTCACGCTAGATGAAGGCCCATCTCTCACCTGGACAAATGTTTGGCTTTCCTACCTGGCATCTGCTTTGATTCTTGTCCCACTACTCCCCCCCCCCACACACACACACATAGATACGCTTCACCTTCAGAATCAAATGCAAACCCCTAACTATGATCTACCAGGCCCTTTGTAATCATTCTCTAGCTGCTTTTCTCAAACATGTCAGGCTCATGTGCACAGCCCCTGCCCCACCCCCGACACTAACCCACCCAGGGCCTTTTATTTGCTGCTCCCTCTACCTGGAACCCTCCTCTCTTAGATAGTGTGTAGCCGGACACCATAATTCGTTCAAACTTCTCCTCAAATGTCATCTCAAGATGCCTTTCCTGTCCACTTGACTTATGGTATAAAAGTATCTACTTATTGTCTCTCCCCACGTGGCAGAGAGAGCCCCCAAATCCATCCTTCACCTCTCCCTTTTAGTAACAAAATCCCCAAGTCTTAGCTGGGTAGAATGGTCATCCAGCTGGAGACTACATTTCCCAGCTTCCCTTGCAGCTAGACGTGACCATGTGACTAAGATCAGCCCAATAGGATGTGAGCAGAAGTGCTGTGTGCAACCCTCAGGTCAGACCCCTTAAGGACACTGCCTGCCCTACACTTCCCTCTTCAGCTGTGACCATGTGAGTGACAACACCATGCCGGGGGCTGGCAGAGCTGGTGGAAGGAAACTGGATGTGCTCCTGGATGGCTTGTGGGGCGAAGCCACATGCCCTCCCAACCCCAGACTGCCTACCAACTGGGACTTCAGTAAGAGAGAAGCAAACCTGTCTTGTGAAAGCATTGTTACTTAGTTTCTGAGACCATTTTAGTCATGGACTAAAGTACACCGGTGAATAGCCAGCTCCAAGCAAGCAGGGACAGTGTCTGTCACGTAGTAGGCCCCAAATAAGTTGTTTTTTTTTGTTTTGTTTTGTTTTGTTTTTTTTTTTGCGGTACGCGGGCCTCTCACTGTTGTGGCCTCTCCCGTTGCGGAGCACAGGCTCCAGACGCGCAGGCTCAGCGGCCATGGCTCACGGGCCCAGCCGCTCCGCGGCATGTGGGATCCTCCCGGACCGGGGCACGAACCCGTGTCCCCTGCATCGGCAGGCGGACTCTCAACCACTGTGCCACCAGGGAAGCCCCCCCGAATAAGTATTTGATGGCTGAAGTTGTGGAATGAAGGGAGGAACAAGGAAGTGTCTGGGGCTCAGGAATTGCAGAGAATAAGGCAGTGACTTACAGGCAAGCATTCCTCTGCCCAACTGGCACCATGGATGCCTGGGGTCAGGACAGGAGAGCCCTGGATTGGGGGCCAGGAGCCTGCCCTGGGCATCGCTGCCTGCCAGCCTGGGCAGCCTCTGAAGCTGATCACCCTTCTAAGTCTCAGTTTCTCCTACTGTAAAATGGAAACCATGGCAGTCGTTCAGTTTCCATCAGGAAGACGCATAGGCAGTGAGGTGTGGGCTCCACTCGGGAAGCCCACCACTGCCCCTTGTGGGAAGGGCTGTCACTGTGGGATCAGGATTCGTATGCCTCACCCAGAGCTCTGCACACCACCAAGGTGCTTCCTAGGATGCCCTGTGGGGAATTCCTTCCAGCGACCACCCACCTCGAAGCCTCCGCCTCCACACAGAGTGACCCCGTCCTGGCTGCAAGGGAACAGCAGGGCTTAATCCAACCAGGAGAGGAGAGAAATCTGGTGGAACTCAGGGTCGTTCCCTCTTTGCTTAGCTCCAGAGGGGAGAAGAAAGCAGGCAGCATGCTGACACAGTCTATTTCCCCGTGCCTCATTGCCGGAAACAATAGAGCTGGCAAGCTGGTAGAGGAAATACACATGAGCAGCGCACCAGGAGCCACGTTCCAACCTCTGAGCAGGTGGCTCATCTGCATCTGAGTAAGAAGCAGGGGGGGTTCATTCATTTACCCATCTGTGGACGTAGGAGCACATCCACTCTGAGAGCAGCCAAATGACTTTCAAGAAGGTTTTCTCAGTCATTCAGGAAGCCAGGATTATGCACCTATTGCATACCCTGCGCTGTGCCAGGTACGCTGAAAGACAAGGTAAAGAGGAAGGGAAAAAGCTTTTACTGAGTGTACTTTGGGTGACAAATCTCAGGCCAGGCTTTGCATGCATTTTCTTGTTTTGTCGCCAAGGCACCCTGATGAGATACAGGGTATTTTTACAGAGGATAAGGCTGAGGCTCAGAGCAGTTAAGCAACAGACCCAAGGCCACACAGCCAGGAAGAGGTGGAGCAGGAGCAAGGCGCTGGCTCCTAAGACCATCTTCTTTTCCACAGCAAGTTCCCACCCTCCCAGAACTGGCTATTAGTCATTTCTAATAACAGTAACAATAATAATTGTTATTATTGCATTGTCTACATTAAACATTGTTATTTGGAATATAACATATATACAAACAAGTGTATTCATTAAGGTGCATTTTCACAGTGAATTCTCACAAATGATTTTCACAAATCGGCACATCCCTGAAACCAGCATCAGATCAAGAAACAGAATATAAAAGCACCCACACAGCCGCCTCCACCCCATTTCACTGATGCTCTTATCTCTCAGGGGAGCCACACTCTTGACTTCTAACAGCACAGATGAGTTTTCAACTTGATACCAATGGAATCGCACAGGATGCGGTCTTCTATGTCTGGCTTCTTTCACTCAGCATAACGCTTATGAGCCTCATCCGTGCTGCTGTGTGTAGTTGTGGGTCTTTCATCCTCGAAGTTGTATAGTATTCCTTTGTGTGAATACACCACCCGCTACTTATCTATGTTCTGCTAATGGGCACGGGGGTGCTTTCCAGTTTGGTGCTATTACAAATGGCGCACCTACGAACACAAACATCTCAGTACACGTCCTCCAGTGGACACACAGACAATCTCCTGTAGGACGTACACCTGGGAGGAATGTGCTAAGTGTCTTGCAGGCAATCTTTCCCTGTGTTCCCACAGGGACTTGATGAGCTGGTACAATTATTAGCCTAATTTTACACATGAGCAAGCTAAGGCTTGTAGTGATGTTCCCAAGGTCCCCTAGGTAGAAAGCAACAGACCACATACGACCCCAGGTCTCTGACTTCAGAGCCTGATTTTTTTTTTTTTTTTTTTTTTTTCTGTACGTGGGCCTCTCACCGCTGTGGCCTCTCCCGCTGCGGAGCACAGGCTCTGGACGCGCAGGCTCAGCGGCCATGGCTCAGGGGCCCAGCCGCTCCACGGCATGTGGGATCTTCCCAGACCGGGGCACGAACCCATGTCCCCTGCATCGGCAGGCGGACTCTCAACCACTGCGCCACCAGGGAAGCCCCGAGCCTGAATTTTTAACTACTGCACCGTGCAATGACATTCTGTGCCTCGGTTTCATCATCAATGAGCTTAAAAATCCCCAAATAGACAAACAAGACCCACCTTAAGAGAGGTGGTATAGCGGGGTAGTGGCTAAGAGCACAGATGCTGGAGCTGACTGCCTGGGTGTAAGTCCCGGCCTCACCACTTGCCAGCTGTGACTTGGGACAAGTTGCTTCACCTCTCTGTACCTCAGTTTCCTCCTCTGTAGTGGTTGTGAGGACTAAATGTGTTGATGCATTTAAAATACCTACAGCATGCCTGGCATTGGCAAAGACACAATAAAGGTTGGCTGTTACTAATACCGTGGGGTAAGTAACACTACACAGTTACTGAACAAAGCAAAATAGCCCTAAAAGTAGGTTTGACGTTGTGTGGTTTACACCAGATTGTTACAGCTGGATGGGATCTCAGTGGTCTTTGAGTCCAAAGTGCCCATTTTACAGAGGGGAAAGCTGAGGCTAGAGGAAGGGAAGGACTTACTTACTTACTTACTCCAGGACATAGCCAGTTAAAGGGAGGGCAGGGCCTCGCTGACCAACTACTGGGCTTTTGCACGATAGCCCATGACCCTGTCAGACTAGCAAAAGCTCCAGATTTGTTCCTTTTGCTCCACTGGAAAGCTTTTAAATCAACAGCAGAATTCTTCAACCTCCTTTCCCCCACCAGCCATTGCTCTCGGTCCTCCCTGAAAAGCTCATTGTCAAGAGAAGCCTTCCAGCTAGGGTGAGTAATTCCTTCCGGTTTCCTACGCACTTTTCCAGTGTATTAGCCCTAAAAGTCTTGCTTCGGAAACTGGTCAACCAGGACAGTTGGTCCTCATTCCCAGCCCGTTGCCCGGCTGTTTTACTCAGTTTCCCTGGAGTTAACCATTCTATGAGCCTATGTGCTTCCTCATAGGAACCTGGGGAGCCAACCGTTGAATTGAAGCCGTTCTTTTCCGAAAGGACGTAAGTGCTACCCTTTCAGAGAAGAGTGGACAGAAAATGCAAACAATCTCCAGAATATGGAGATGGACATCTGAGTGTCTGGATTTGGTGTGAGAGTCTTAGCTGACGACTAGCTTGTGTGTTGACCATCAGCTGATGGTCACGCCAAATCGATAAGAATGATTGTGCATGTTGACATACAGGCGTACACACACATGCTTGGTTACCTATTTTGTTCACCACTGCCCCCCAAGCTACATAGAATAGAAACTTAGCAAATTCTCATCAAATGACTGGGAACGTATGCTTTATACGTTCTAGGGCTATGTCGAGATCCACTAGAAGAGCAGCAGAATTGCCATCAGACTGGCTTCTATTCATTTTCAAAGAGCTCGAATGCAAACGCCAACAGGAGTCTGTAGATAATATAAATAGTGAAAGAGGGAGATGAGCCCACAGGAACTGGGGGTCCCCAACTCTATCTACAGGGGGCAGCCTCTACTGACTTCCAGTGTCTACTGCCAAATAGCAAATCTGGATTTTTTTTCTTTTTTTTTAAGGGAAGGGGGTCAAGTTTTCTGATTTTCAAATGTTGGAAGCTAATAAAAAACAGAAACCAAACCAGACACAAAATACTGCATGTGCCAAACACAACAGAACCAAGGGCTGTGGTAGGTTCTCAGGCCCCTCGGTGTGCAACCTCTGGCTTTGGAGTTATGGAAGCATGGGCACATCACAGAGCCTCCCCAAGCCTCGGTTTCCTCAGCTGTAAAATGACCAGGCCACTCCCTGCCCTGCTTTGCTCTCCAAGTGCTGTGAGGCTCTCGTGTGAACGCACAGGCGAGACGCTGTCACTCTGTGAGCGGTGATGACTCAGCATTCTGTAGGTAGCGACATCCTTATCGATGCATGTACATTTCACCAGAAAGTTGTAGCGCGCCTCCCACAAAGTCAGCGGCTACCAGGAATATTATTCCTTCTCCTTTTCTGCCTTTCAATAGAAACTGTGGAGCTGATAGCTTTAGGTAGTAAATATA
Source organism: Mesoplodon mirus (assembly GCF_964341445.2). Classification (NCBI taxonomy): domain Eukaryota; kingdom Metazoa; phylum Chordata; class Mammalia; order Artiodactyla; family Ziphiidae; genus Mesoplodon; species Mesoplodon mirus. The sequence continues at coordinate 33,290,619 of NC_138995.1, forward strand.
GCCCTGGCTTCGAAAAGGGTTGTTTTGATGACGTTAGAATTCTTCTGAATTTAAAACAAATCCACCCGGTCAATGGAAGGAGGGAAACTTTATAGTTTTGGTGGGGTCCAGCCTCCTGGGTCTGCGTGGTAGCCGACAGGTGTTGGCACATGCATCAGTCAGGGTTGAATCTGAGAAGCAGGACCCACTAGGAGATGTGTCTGTTCCAGGAATTCGAGGTGACACCTGGCGTTGGGGGGCTGGCTAAGTCGCCTCTGGCGGGCTGTTCTCCCACATCTGATGCTGGAACTCGCCCTCAGGGTAGCAGTTGGGAAGGGAAGAAGGGTAAAAAAGTCGGGAGAGCAAGAACAAGCTGGGACAGCAGCAGGGGCTGGCGCCCTCGGGGACAGACGGAAGTCTTGTCTCTGATTTTGGTGGGGTGGGCTCGTGCAGAGATGCTGAAAGAAGATGCAGGGGAAGGTGGAGCTGTGCAGGCCCAGCTGCTGCTTTGTTGAGCCAGGAGATGGGGCTACAAAATGCCTCCCTTCTACCCTCCAGGTCTCCCCCAAGTTGCCCCCTGGGGCCCACTCCAACTGCAACTCTAAAGGGAAGAGAATTCTGTGGTTTGTAGTTCAGCCTGGCTAAGTCCACACCTTACAAAGCCACCGCGGCAGATAAAGTGGGATTAAATTATGTCAAACAAGGGAGAATTTTTTATCCCAGTGATGGGACTGGAAGCTTGGTGGTTGACACCAATGGCTGCTTGCTCTGAAGACTAGAGATTTGGGTTTGGGCCAACTGGCCACATCTAGCAGGTCTCTAGATAGGGAGAGGCAAGCCTCAGAGCAGAGGGGTGGTGGGCTGAGGGCTTCCACAGTGCTATGGTCTGAATGTTTGTGTCCCCCTAAAATTCATGTGTTGAAATGCTAATGCCCAGTGTGATGGTATTAGGAGATGGAGCCTTTGGGAAGAGCTCAGGTCATGAGGGCAGAGACCTTGCAAAGAGGATTAGCGATCTTATAAGAGACCCCACAGAGCCCCCTAGTGCTTTCCACCAAGTGAGGATAGGACAGGAAGTCTGCAACCCAGAAGAGAGCCTTCACCAGAACCCAAACACCCAACCATCAGGGACTTCCAACCTCCAGAACTGGGAGAAATCAAATTCTGTTGTTTCTAAGCCACCCGGTCTGCGGTATTTGTTACAGCAGCCCAAACAGACTAAGGCATACTGTAACCTGTCTATCCCGAGTCTTTGAGGAGCTCATGAGAAGAGAAGAGGCCTGGTTCCTGCACCAGGGGTGTGTGACACAGGGAAAAGAGCCTTGTCAGGAGGGAGATGGCAGGTAGCTGGGGCGTCACGTCTGAGCACGCCTCACAGGCCGGAAGTGGAAACACAGAGAGGTCTTGATAAAGCGGGGGGCACCCAGGGCGCCCAACTCTTCAGAAAGACTTTGAAGAAGAGGGTCATCGGGGGCTTTATTCACACGTGCATCAAATGTTCACTTCCTGACAGACAGCATGCAGGCCCAAGAGGGGTGGTGACGATGTCTAAAACTTGGTCACCACCTGGAGAAGTGTGTGTGTGTGAGACAGCAAATCACGGTCAACAGACAACAGCCTGTTTCAGAGCTAAGGATCGGTGGGGGAAACACATAAACAGAACAAAACGAAGTGGCCTTTGTATAGCATGTTATGACAATTCTCTCCTCCTCAGAGATCGCCCATGGTCACTCCGACCAGCGTCCAGCCTCCCTCAGCCCCTCGGCTCCTGACGGAGGGGCAGCTCGCCCATGGGTTCCACGCTGAACCCCCCAGGTCCCTGCTTTCTGTGAGGGATCTGAGTCGAGAGATGCTGAGAGCTGTGAGGCACGGGGGTATTAACCACAGGGCTTGAAGTAGAAACGCAGACTGTGGGAGAAAGTGGTCACCTTGGGCCACGTGTAGGCTGATGTGTGACGGGAAACTACTCACGAGAGAGCCAGCGCGGGGCAGCGCCCCCTCCCGGAAAGGGAAGCCTCCCCCCTCATGCCTTCCCACCCGGAAAGATAAATCAGCCTCGGGACCACCCAACCCCTGTGAGATAGCTCTTCTTTGCAGACGCCTCCGGGTCCCTGGACCCTCATAATCATCCCCATGCCCCTCATTCCCTTCCCTGGAGCTAAATGAGGAGAAGGTCTGTGACTTCAGCCACGGCTCCTTGACGACCGCAAAGCTACGCTTCTAACCTCAGCCTGTTCTCACCACAGCCCTGGCAAGGGGAAGCCATCAGCATCCTCCCTTTTCTGATAAGCAAAAGGAGAAAAGTCGAGTAATACGGCCAAACACAGCCAGGAGTCGGGGGAGGGGGGAGCCTGAACTCCTACCCAGGCCTCAGGACCCCAAAATCTTTGCCCTCCTTCTTTCCCGACGGTTCCCTCCAAGGTCCAGCAAGCTTAAGGACTCTAAGTAGGCAGATGGGATTTGGGTCTTCTCTCCTGGGGATGAAGAGAAGATGCTGAATGAGGCTGGGGAGTGTGGTGAAAGCAGAGGCCTGTGGGCTCATGGGAGACTCAGGAAGCTCGGCTTCTGCTTCTGGCATTATGTTACGGGGAAGGGAAGGGAGTGTACCTGTGTGAACCGTGCCCAGGGCCTCTGAAAATGAGGTGACAATTCTGAACAGATGCCGGGAGCCTTTGGACCCACTTCCTGGTTTGCACTCCCATCTTTCCACGGAAGGGGAACAGACTGGGTCCTCACATCTGCTGACGGGCTGTTTAGAAAGACTGACATTTAAATAAGCGAGCCATGGTTCTGAAAGAGGCAGAAAACAAATGACCCAAAGAAAATGTTCATGTCCTTATTATCTCCCTTTTTGGGATTTATTTTAAGGAATGAATCCTTAAGAAGAAAAGAAGAACTCTACATGCAAAAACATGTCTGCGGTGGAGGCGTGTGCCACCCACTCTCTGGGCTCTGCTTTCTGGTCTATAACATGAGGGACGGGAGCCCGTGCAGCCACAGGCCCTCCTCGATGACGTGACAAGGCCAGGCTAGCGCCCAGAGGTCCAGCCTCCATCCACGTACGCATTGTCCTGCCCCAAACCTGTCCAGGAAGACGGCCTCAGGCTCCTCAGACCTGGGGCCCCGCCTGCCTGAGTCACACTGGGACACTGTGGTCACCTGCACAGCAGCCTCTCCACCCCCTCGCGTCCTCCCTCTCTGCCTGGTTTCCTGGGCCACAGCCTCAGGGACAGCATTTGTGGTCTTTAAATGCGCCAGCTACTTCCCTGCCTTGGGGCCTTCCTCTCTACAGTTCCCTTCACGGGGAACTTGGATGGCTCCTTCCAAAACACCACAGACTGGATGACTTTGAAAGCAGTATTTTCTCGAAGCTCTGGAAACTGAAAGTCTGAGCTCAAGGGGTCTGCAGGGTTGGTTTCTCCTGAGGCCTCTCTCCTTGGCTTATAGACACCACCTTCTCCCTGTGTCCTCACGTGGTCTTTCCCCTGTGTGTGCACATCTCAGTGTGTCCAAATTTCCTCTTCTTAGAAGGAAAGCACTCAGATTGGCCCACCCAAGGCCTCAGTTTTACTTGATCACCTCTTTAAAGGCCCCATCTCCAAATGCAGACACACTCTGAGGTACTGGGGGGTCAGAGCTTCAACAGGAATTTGGGGGAAACACCATTCAGCCAATAACACCACCCGTCAAGCTTCTTCTCAAATGTCATTTTCCAGGAGTAGCTCCACATAGAGATGTGCAGATGGCTCCCTGTTGGGGGAGGCTTGTCTCGGGGGGCTGACACCAGCCCAGCTCTGCAGCCAAGCTGTGTGCCTTGCACGGAGCTGTGTCTGTCTGGGACATGAGAGCCTTTCCTTTGCCAAAGACACCACCTGCTCACGAAGTCACACACTGAGGGGCTGCGTCTGCCCAGATGGGAGACCTTTTTCTAATTCTTCTAAAAGACACCGCGTAGGCAAGGGGGAACAGTGCTTGTCCCCTGATCCACCCTCCGCCTGCATCTCCTCCAACTTCACACCGCAATATTTTGCTTGTTTTCTTTAGTGCACGGATAACAACCTGTTCTGGTGGTTTCGTGTTTTGTTTTTCAAAAGGACCTTGGCTTAGTCAGTGTCACAGACTGAGCCCCTCATGCTCAGCCTGGCATGGGAGTAAATATCCATCAGAGGAAGGAAAGTGCTGACCGACTCTTCCCACTGCCTCCTGGCAGATGCTGGGATGCTTTTGCTTCCTTGTCTCCCAGGTCTGATGAGCTCATGCCTGAAGGCAAGGGCAGGGGGTAGGAGAACCAGGAGGCTTTCCAAGGAATGGGAGACAGGTTCAGGGGGGCCAGGCGGCTGCTGGCTGGCCTGAACCCCGGCTGATGGAAATGCTGAGTGAGATGGAAAAATGGAAAAACTTCTCGAACAGAGAGGAAGCAGCTGAGTGAGCCTTGGAGACACATAAGGTGCTCTTATGGGGGAGAGTGGAAGAAAACACAAGAGCCCGTGAAAGAGCCCACAGTCTGCCTAAAAACGCCACAGAGGCCGAGCCAGCCCCAGATTGGTGGGAAGCATCCAGGGCCCAGACGGAAGAGCCATGCATCTGTGAGGGCAGCCCATAATACCTGCAAGGCCAGCGTGTAAATCACTCCCACGGCTGGCAGGTTGCAGAAGACATTACCCTCTAAGGAAAATTGTTTCCTGACCCACTGGTTCATCTATTTCAGGGTGTTGTTTTTGGAATAATTGCAGGCATATAACTTGCAAAAGCATCATCTGAATATTTTTCTTGAGGCCTGCTGAAAACCAGAGCCTCCGAATTCCCTTTTCCTGCTAAGGATTGCCTGGCCTGGTCACTAAAGCCTAGAGGAACATTGAGAATTCCTTTTCTTAGCTCAGTGGGCCATTGTAAATCCAGGGTGATATTTTTCCTCGCAGGTGGACATATTCATTTTTTGGGTTGTCATTAGGTCACACGAAGTCCTGGGAAGTGGCCTATTGTTCAGAGTTGGAAGGCAAAGGCACAGAAGGAATGACATTCTTATTAGAGGTTTGATGAATGAAATGCAATAATGAAGTTTCTTTTGTTCTAGCCTCTGGGGCCCACAATTGTTAATCTATAACTTGCTATATGGATTCAAACTTATTAATCATTTTAAAACAAAATTCTCTGTAATGACTGAGATGGAAAATGAGGCCTTGATGAAATAAAATGTCAGTCTGGCCCGATTTTCCTCCCCAGTGGATGCAAAGTGGCAAATTCTAGAGTTCTCCCCTCCCACCCCACCCCCAGAGAGGGTTTGGGGGAACCAACACGGGCAAGACGGGAGAAGACTGGGAGATTCACGGGTGAGGGTGTCATCCTTGCCCCATGCACAGGTGTGAACAAGGCCTGTGGCTCCAGGTGAGACCTTTGGTTTCGCCATGTTGGTGTTGGCGGCTGCTTCCTGAGAAGGCAGGCCCTTGTCCACTTCCCACCAGGTTTGCTGCCCGGACTAGAAGCTGGGCTGGAAAGGGTTCAGCCTTTCTGGCCACAGCTCATCATGGGAATTCTAATCTCTTATACCTATACAGCACTTTAAGATTTGTAAACTGTTTTTATAACCATGGCCCCCTTTGACTTCACAGCATTCTTGGGAGGTGAGCAGGTCTGGGTTGATTATCCCCATTAGATAGGTGAGCAAACTGAGGAAGAGAGAGGCAAAGTGACTTGGCCAGATCACCGAGCGAGGACTCCAGCCCAGGCAACCCTGTACGTCCCACTGTGTGCCACGCTGGGCCCATCCAGTGGGGTCCAGGCCTCAGGGAAGAACATCCAGGGGTTCAGACCCTGGGAAAAGAAAATGGATCTGCTTCTCTTTCCAATAGGAGTGTGCAGTGAGAAAGTCCCAGCCCAGACGATTTGTGGAAGGGGTATGACTTATTTGGTTTATTGTATGTTCCCCAGTAGAATGTGAGGCCCATGAACTCAGGGAGATGGGTCTGTTCTGTTCACTCTTGTTCCCTCAGCCCCTAAAAAGTGCCTAGCACACAGTAGGTGCTCAGTACGTATTTGATAAATGAATTCGCGAATAGGAAATGAATAAAGCGATCTATCTCAGGACCCAAGGTCCCCTTCTCTGGGCACCACCTCGTATCCATCCTCTGGACCCGCAGACCCTTCCTGGCTCTTTCGTCTCTGAGAGCGTCTGTGTCCAAGGACCAAGGAGTCCTTTTTAGAGAGCAGAATCAGCATGTCTCAGCCACCGCCCATCCTGGAGAGAGAAGAGACGTCCCATGCCCTACTGTTCAGACAGTCTTGTCTCTAATTCTTCAAGAAAAAAAAAAATCAGCAAGATATTGGTTTGTCTTTTTTTGGAATAAAATAAATCAATGAATTCACAATTATTCTGAAAATTTGATTGGAGCAGTGCCTCTGTGCTGGGCCCTGGACTCGACTCTGCAGATGCCACAACGAACACGCGGGGCCACTCACTCACGTGCAGGACCTCTGAGGGCACAGGGGAGAGTGCCGGGGCCACCCGCCAGGCCAGCCCCATCCCCAAAGCTCCAGTTGTTACGGCTGCATAGCTATCTTAAGTTTCGTGGGATAAACCAACAGCCATCATTTATTATTATTATTGTCATTGTCATTATCATTATTATTTCAGGGCTCTGGCCCGCAGCCCCTCATGCAATGGCAGTCAGATGGTGGCTGCAGTCACCCTGAAGGCCTCTCCTCTCTCATCTGGTGGGTAAAGGGGGCTGTTGCGTGGAAACTGTGAGGGGTCTCCATGTGGCCTGGGCTTCCTCACAGCATGACGAACAGAATCAGAGAGGAAGTGTCCCAACAGAGAGCCAGGTGGACGCAGGGTCGCCTTCTGTGACCTAGGAAGTCACGTAGGGTTGCCGCCACCATACTCTGGTTGACGTCATCACAAAGGTCCACTTGGGACAAAGGGAAAGGGCAGAGGTTCCACCTGGGTCGGGGAATGGCAAGGCCTCACTGTAACAAGAGTGTGTAGGTTGGAAAACATGTGTCGGGGATGTTCTGGGCAGTGCATCTCGCCAGCCTCACAGATCCTGGGGCGGAGGACGGACTGGGACCCTCCTTCCTTTTTCCTCCTTCCGTCCCTCCCTCTTGTCCACCCTATTCTCTGAGACACGTTACAGCTGCCAGGTCAGCCCTGCAGCCAGGAGGCATGGAGATCCAGGCTCCTCAGCTGTCAGGTCAGAAATAGGATAGTGTAGACCCTGCCTGCCTGAGGTGATTGCTGGGATGAGCAGGGGGTGGCAGGAAAGACGGAATATTCGGTCTGACAAGCTGGGAGTGAATCCCAGTTCCTCCTTCCTAGGTCTCTGTCCTCAGGACAACAGCAACACTAATTTTATTTTATTTTTTGTGGTACGCGGGCCTCTCACTGCTGTGGCCTCTCCTGTTGCGGAGCACAGGCTCCGGACGCGCAGGCTCAGCGATCATGGCTCACAGGCCCAGCCGCTCCGTGGCATGTGGGATCTTCCCGGACCGGGGCACGAACCCGCGTCCCCTGCATCGGCAAGCGGACTCCCAACCACTGCGCCACCAGGGAAGCCCAACAACACTAATATTTAAATATTTTTTGTTACTGCTTTTTGAGTACTTTCCAGGATAAGGCCCTGACTAAAGCTTTTCATGTTTATTTTCCTACTTAAACCTCACAACAATCCAATACCCAATAGACGGGTATCAATATACCCTTTTTTGATTAAGAAACTGAGGCTCAGAGAGGTTAAGTCATTTGTCTAAGGTCACACAGGTAAGTGGAAGAGCTGAACCTAGAAACGAGCCCATCTGCCCTAGAGTTTAAGCTGTTATTCCACCTCCCTGTTTACTTAAATCACAAAATGCCATGGTTCATCATCAAGGACAAATAAGACTCCTAACACCAACCATACAGGCTTGTTCTGAGAGCAGTCTTGGAGAGTGGCATCACAGTAGATGTTGGTTGGGGCAGCCTGACTCTGTGTCAGATACGAAGGGGAGGCCAATCCAGCAACGGCTTCAGATCCCTTATAACCAAGACTCCACAGCCTTCGGAACAAGCAATTTCCAGATGTTTCGCCAGCTCTCTGCTGCCTGCCCCCTGCCCCCTCCCTCCCTCTCCTCCCGCAGCCTCTATCCCTCTGTCCTCTGGGTTTCCCAAACCTGCAGGGCTTGCAGCCTCCTCCCTGCTCCCACCAGCTGAAGAAACAGCCCGGGAAAGGCGACAGTTTTACAGGGGAAGTGCCGTGTTGAGAGAGCCGTATTTGGGAGGTCCCTGACGCCAAGTCAGAATAACAAGTCTGGTGTTTCTTTTGGTTTTCCTGACTTTTCTTTCTTCTTTAGAGCTGATGAAATAAGAAAAAAACACAAGCAGGAACGCTAATAGGTGTAAGTGTGTGTGTGTTGGCGAGGGGGCATCCTTTGCAACTGGGTGAGCCTGAGTTTTGCCTGAGTCCTTGAGAGGGGTGTGCTGGGAAATTCACAGTAACTGGTGGCTTCCGTGGCTCCAGCATTGCCCCCCTCACCCCCATCAAAATTCAAATCCTTGTTCAGAACCCTCCAATGCCTTCCCACCTCCACCACCGTAACACCTAAAGTCCTCACCCACCGTAACTAGCTACTAGGTCAGGTTTCTCCATCCACCTCTCGGACCTGGCTAAGCCTCCTCCAGGCCACCCCAGACACAATGAACTTCCTCTTTGTCCGTCTTCAAACCCTCCAAGCTCATTCCTGCCTCGGGGCTTTTACACTAGAATTCCCTCTGCACCACCCCTCGCCCACCCAAGCCATCTTTCTTTCACATGACTCCCTCTGCTTTTCTGTCACCTCCTCCAAGCAGCCCTCCCTGACCACTGTCTAAAGTAGCCACGCCTACTCCACCCATTTCTATCCCCTTACCTTCTTTTCTTTTCTTTTATGGCTCTTATGTTTGTTACTACCTGAAATTATGCTACTATTATCTTATGTCTGCCTCCCCCTCCAGCTAGAATTCTTGGGGCAGATACAGTGTCTGTCTTGTTCACTTTTGTATGTCCAGCATCAGGAACAGAGCTGGAACACAATAGGATCTCAATAAATATTTGGTGAATAAATGAATACATGAATGAATGAATGAAAAGTTCTTTCTGAAAACTGACTAAGGTTGTATAAAGGAATCAAGTCAATTCTCCCAGAAGAGGGGGCACTGCAGGAAGTCCCAGGGGAGGGTGGGGATAGGCAGGTAAGGCATAGAGGGTAGGGCCAGCTCTGCAGCCCCGCTGATGAGGACCTGCACTGAGCTGGGAGGCCACAGGGGGTTGGAGGGGTGGGTTCCGGGGCTCAACTATTTCTGATGCCACACCCAGTCTTCAGCTGCAGGAGAACTGCAGGCATTAGGGATTAAGAGTCAGACTCAAGTTTTGCATGCCAGCTCTGCAACTTCCTAGCTTTGTGCCATAGGACAGTTAATTAACCACTCTGAGTCTCAGTTTCTCCTCCTGTAAAGTGGAGCTAGCAACAAGATAGCTCTTGTGAAGATCAAAGAGCAGGTGCATGAAAACTCTTGCGCTCAGCATTTTATCAATTCATAGAGGTGACCGTTGTATGTGTGGCCTCGGCCCTTTGAGAAAGTCCCGTCCAACACCCAAGCTCCATCTCCACCTGAGAGTGCGGATTTGCTCATCAGAATATGTTTTTCTTTCCTTTCATATTTTATAAGAGTTTGCTTGCTTTAGGGGAAAGGCACAGACCCGGCTTAGAACACCTAGGTAGCGTCCCGGCTCTGCTCTGTGGCCTTGGACCCATTGCTTTGCACGTCTGACTGCCTTCCACATCGGCACTGAGATTAGCAATGAGGTTAGCAATGGTCTCTGATCCCTGCACCCACACACACCTACCAGGTTGCTCTGAGAATAAGATATTTCGTCTTTCATGTCTAAAATTCTGTATCTTTCATTGGATCTTAATTGTAGATTTACTTCCATGAACTATGAATTGCTGTATATATTTTTCCGTAAGTAAGTATATCTATTTATGGAATTCCATAGATTTATCTATAAGGAGACAATGATGAAGAAGGCTGTGTTTAGACAAGATAAATTCAAATCCTGGCTCTGCCGTCTCCCAGGTGTGATCTTGGGCAGGTGGCCTTCTCGCCACCTCAGTTTCCATCATCTTAAAATGAGAAAGCAATAAGACCCATCTCGCAGATTTGAAGAGTGACAAAAAGCATATAAAGTTGTACACCAGTGTTCACAAAAGCATCATTCATAATAACCAAAGGGTGGAAACAACCCAAAAGTCTATTGACAGATGAAGGGATAAACAAAAAATGTGGTCTATACATACAGTGGAATATTATTCAATCCTAAAAATGAGGGAACATCTGACACATGCTACAACATGGAAGAGCCTTGAAAACATTATGCTAAGTGAACAAAGCCAGACTCCAAAGGACAAATACTGTATGATTCTACTTATACAAGGTATTAGAGTAGACAAATTCATAGAGACAGAAAGTTGAATGGTAGTTTCCAGAGGCTGGAGAGGGGGGAATGGGAGTTACTGTTTAATGGGTACAGAGGTTCAGTTCTGAAAGTGAGAAAAGTTCTGGAGATGCATGGGGGTGATGGTTGCACAACAACGTGAATGGACTTAATGCCACTGAACTGTACACTTGAAAATAGTCAAAATAGTACATTTTACGCTGTGTATAATTTACCACAATAAAAAATAAATTACAAATATATATACTTACCATAGTGCCTGGCATGATGAATGTTAGGTTTTTAAGAAAAAAACCCTAAAATAAGATGCACTTTTCAGGAACCGGTGATGTTACGTGCTTTATAACCTGTAATGTGCCATCAAAATATATGGCGTTCCCACCACACTGTACCTGCCAGGTGAGTTCCCCAAATTTTCTGGTGGAATAGACCCAATGTGACAGTCATTCCTAGAAATGTTTCCTTTCCCACCACCGCCCCGCACATCAGCCTCTCGATCTTTCTGCTGAAGGGACGTGGATGCCTCTGTAAACTCATGCAGATGGGCACTTTGGCAACTCACTATTTACAGAAAACCAGGAACAGCTCACACTCTAATTTGCTGGTCTGGGGAGTCCGGATTTTCATGACTTGTTGGATGTTGTGTTGCAAAGCAAGCTTCAGCAGCGTTAAGTTTGGTGGGGCAGGAGAAAGGGTTTTGCCCAAGTGTGTGGTAACCTGGGGCCCACATCCCACCCGCTCCATCCTCGGCAGCTTCTCTAGTGTTATTGTACATCCCCAGTCACAAGTTGCGATCCCAAGACCCATGTCCATCCAGGAGGAAAAGAGGTCTGGGCTCTTGAGCCAGCTTGGAGGACACCGGACGTTCTCTTAGTCTTAAATGGTTTCATGCTCGTGTGCCTTGGAGGGCTAATGTCACATCCACACTGACACAGGGCACTCAGGCTCCTCGAGTGTCACCAGGGTTTAAGACTTCCTTCTTTCCTTCTCAGGCAAAGCCCAGGGCTGGGGGCGGGGCGGGTGGGGAGAGCAGGAAGCCTGAGTCCTAACTCTGCCCCCAACCTTCCAGGTGACCAAAAGAGACTCGTTGAACTGTCCCGCACCTCAGTCTCTCTCACTTTAAAAGCAGGACTCATGGCTCAGGGGCTCCTCCACGTGAGGAGGACCGCGAGGCTGGTGTGGGAGATGAGAAGGTGCTGGTCATGATGCTGGCTTTGGAATGAGAGCCGGGGTGATCCTGGAGGTAGATGGTCTGAGTCTGAGATCCCAGCTCTGCCACGTGCTGACCTGCCTCAGTTTCCCCATCGGTAAGACTCCTGCCTACTTCATGGTGTTACTATGAGAGTTGGCGAAGTTGATTTTAGCAAAGTCACCAGCACGATGGAGGTACATCATCCGCAACAGGTAAGAGCACCTTGTCCACGCTCCCCATTGCGACAAGCAGGATCGCTGTTGCGTTTGGCAGAGGCCTTGCCTGATCAGAGCCTGAAAATGTGTTGCTCTGGGATGTGGCCTAGTGGGGGCTCAGATGCAATGGGTCCGTGAGGATCTGGTGAGAAATGGATTGTGAAATAACGATCAACACAGAAGCTGCCTGGAGGTATTCGAAAATATTCTCATTCCTTTCATTAACTCCCATGACAGGAGTACAGAAATCAAGTTAGGCAAATTAGGGTGGAATGTGGCAGCGTGGAGGAAGAAAATGGATCTTGATGTCACACAATCTTGAGTTCAGATCGATTCTCTAGCTGTGTGGCTTTGGGGAATTTGTTTAACCTCTCTGAGTCTCAGTTTCTGTATCTATAAAGTGTGGGTGGCAATCCTTTCCCTTTCGAGGTTCCTGTGAGAACTAAATGAGATGACGTAAGTAAATTACATGGCCCCTTTGTCTTAAATTAAATATGGTCATAACATTTTGCTGCTCCTTTTACAGAGAAGCACAATCTATTTCTCCACTTCTGAACACGGGCTGGACTTGGGACTGGTTTTGAGCAGTAAAACATGGCAAAAGTGACATCATGCAACTTTGGAAGAGAGGCCTTAAGAGGCCATGTGGCTTCTGCTGGGGTCCTCTTGGAAAGCCGCCCTGAGACAGCCAGGTGAGGAAGCTTCTCTAGCCTCCTGGAGGATAAGAAACTGCACGGAGGGGCTCCAGGGGGCCCAGCACAGATGCTAGACATGAGTGAGGCCATCTCGGAATCTTCCAGCCTAGGGGACCTTCCAACTGAAACAAGTATGCCGCCCAGCCCACTTACAGAGTTGTGAGAAATAACGTCATTGTGGCTTTCAGTCGTCAAGTTTTGGGGTGGTTTGTTCCATAGCAAAGACTGCCTGAAGCAGTCCTCCATATAGACTGGCTGAATTGAATAAAGATGAAAGTTTTTCGGGAAAGACAGTATGCGCTTCTAAGCGCAAGCTCTTGGTATTATTATTGTTGTTTTCATTGTTATTCATACTGATTAGCTATAATAATAATGTAATATAAGGTAACACAATATACTCATCATTGTTGGTTGATGACTTCTCACTTCCTGTCCCCTGGGAGAAGACCACAGTCCGTTGGAACAGGCTTTGACAGGCTCAGACAAGCAGCAACCTTCTCTGCAGGCGAACGTTTTAAATCCCTATGTCTTTTCACATCTGTAATAGCTTCACATCACCTTGTTTGGCCACCTGGGATGGTGCCACAGCTCCTATTAATCTCGCCATACATGGCAGCATTGCACTCAAGTGCCACGCTCCCGGCTGCCTGTGTGGGGCACGGAGCCTATTTTTAGTGTTTTACATCTATAATTATGTATGTTTCACTGCCTCTCAAATGCATATTTGCTCTGGGGAGAGGTTATGGTTATATAATCTCAGTTATTTTTGATAGGGCCAAATGTGTTATACCAACCTGCTAAGTCTCATTCAGCCAGAGAAAACTGTCCAACTGTTCCTTCCTCACTCAGACTCCCATGGAAGCAGGGGTGAAATTAAAAATATTTAAGTATTGGTAAAGCATGGGCACTGACAAATCAGAATGGAACCAGCCATTACTTCACTTGGTGTTTACGGGGTATATTAGTTCTGCTCTTGAGGGCCAATTTAGCCTAAGAATCAATTTGTGATGTTTCAGAAGTTAGAAATTCCCTTCACAGAATCTAATCAACTGGGAAGTGGGTCTTGGAATAATGCCAGTCTTAATAGGATGGTATCAACCTTGCTGATGTCCTGGATCAATGTCCCAAGGTGTCATGCCCTTTGGCCAAGAAGTTTCTCCAGTGGCAGTTTCTACTGCAGAAAGAAGAACAGCTGGAAAAGTCAAGGCTGAGGCTGGGCCTCAGCGAGGGAGATGTGGGACCCGGGACTAGCAGATGGAGCAGGTGACCTGGGGAGGCTGCAGCCATGGCCAACTGAAGGAGGTCTGGGAGGCATCCACTGGGCTTGGAGCTGCAAAGATCCGGGTAGGGAGATATGAGTGTGGGGGGCCAAAGCAACTGAGCAACTTGCAGCAGGAAGCAAGCAGATATGGGCCAGGAAGAAAGCAGGCAATCCAAAGATGCTCAAGAAAAGGTATTCTGCCTGGGCAAAACATACCATCTTTTATTCATTCACTGACTTACTCACTTATTCACTCAACAAACATTGGCAAAGTACCCACTGGGAACCAGATACTGTCCTAGTTGCTGGGGAAACTTAAAAATTTTGTTTCCCTATGAATCCAGCTTACTTACAAGGTATCTTTTTACCCTATGTATTAAAATATTGAAATAGAAAACTTAGCAAATAGAGAAAAGCATACAGAAAAATATCTGTATTCTCAACTCAGTCCCTGTTAATATCTCATACACATCTTTCTTATTATTTGTACATAATATGTATTTTTTAACTTCAGAATTAGGGTCGTATCATATAAAATATTTTTTCACTTGTTACTATGTTGTGAAAAGTTTCTTATACTTCTGATATTCTTTATGGATATGACTTTTTTTGTGTGTGGGGGGGTACGCGGGCCTCTCACTGTTGTGGCCTCTCCCGTTGCGGAGCACAGGCTCGGGATGCACAGGCTCAGCGGCCATGGCTCACGGGCCCAGCCGCTCCGCGGCATGTGGGATCTTCCCGGACCGGGGCACGAACCCGTGTCCCCTCATCGGCAGGCGGACTCTCAACCACTGCGCCACCAGGGAAGCCCCTATGGATATGACTTTTATTGGATGTAGGGGAATTCCATCTTAGGAACATGCAGTGGATTATTTATCCAACCCCCAATTGTTGGTCATAAATGTTGTCTCCAAATAAAGAATTTAACAACCTGTCAGAATTGTCATTTATATGCCATGCAAACATGCCACCTAATACTTTCATGAAAAATGAAAAGAATCTAAATAAAAAGTGTGTGGGGGGGTCTCTCCTGTTTAAGTGCATCAGTGAAAGTTATAGAATTATAGCAAATAGCCTTCAATTTGCTCTAATTTGTACAGAATTTTTCAACTTCTGTACATCTAATCCACTATATTAACTATTGTTAATTGCAGAATGATAATAACTGTACTGGCATGGGTGCAGAGAAATGAAAGCTTACATAATTCTGGTAAGAGTTCAAACTCCCATTGTATTGAAAGATTGTTTTAAACGTTCAGACTCAGCATTTCACCTTCTAAGAATTGATGTTAAAGAATTAGTATTAGAGATGTGTACAAAGATTTATGGAAAAACAATATTTATATCAGCATTATTTTTGTGCTTAATACACAGTAACTTCTAAAAATGGAAGCTATAATTACCAGTATTATCATCATCAATTCTTTTTCCAGCCCCATCTGGCTTTGAGAATAAGAATATTATAATTAATATATTTTTACATTGGATGTCATCTCTTTCCAGAATTATTTTTTGACACTTACATTGTTTTATAATCATGTTAAGTGCAATTACTGAGAAATTAACTTTAAGTTTTGGGTTCTCTGCTCAGCAATCTTTCTTTTATAGTGCTTTTCCTTGTATCTGAATTATTTATTTTGCTTCCTTTTTCAGCCACCTGGAGTATTTCTGTGCTCTTTTTTTTTTTTTTTTCAAGATAGTAATAGCCACAGCATAAGTTCTGAGTCCTTCCATAAATAATTACCCACCTTCAAGAATGGCAGCTTGGCTGCATATACAATTCTTTGTTCCTAAGTCTCATTCCTTCAGAAGTCTTCAGATTTTGAAACATTCTATCCTAGAATTTGCTAAAAAGTGTGGCCTAATGAAATTTCTTCCTTTCTTTTCTTGAGGGAATTTGGGATTTTTTTTTCCCCCAGAGGACTAAATGTTTATAGGATTTTTAACACGTGTCCTTGAAATTCAAACTTTTACCCATGGATGGCTCAAAGAACTCTGTTATAAAGTCACAAAACTTTTCTTAACCATCCATGTGTCTTTGGGGGTCACATGGTTTCTGTCACAACTATGCAGTTCTGCTGTTGTAACCTGAAAGCAGCCATAGAGAAGGTATAAATGAACAGATGTGGCTTGTTCAAATAAAACTTTATTTACAAAAACAGGTGAACAACTCATCGGATGTAGTTTGCCTTTAGATTCTAAAGGCACAAGTCTTTCTTCAGTTGAGAGGAATTTTCCAACAGGTCTTTCTTTTTTCTCCTTCATTTGTTCTGTTGTCACCATTTCAAATCTCTCCTACATATATATTTGATTCCTAGCATCTAGCTTCCTTTCTCTCTCTGTCTCTCTGTTTCTCTCTCTCTCTCCCCCTTTCTCTTTCCCTCTCTCTCTCTCTTTTTTCACTATCTCCATATATTTTCTCCTTCTCATTGATTTCTGGCAGTGTTCCTTGAACTCACTTCTGAATTCACAGATTCAGCTTTCTGCTCTGTTAAATCTGTTCTTTACTGCCTTAATGGCATTAGCAAATTTCCATGATTATGTTTCTCACTGGGGAACAATCTTTCTGAATTTAAAATTTTTCCATTAAGAGAGGCAAAATCTAATCTTATAAGAAGTAGTCAAATTAGAGAGTTTTTTTTTCCTGATAGTTTTGTATCATGGGAAAATGTTTGCTTTGATTTCTCAGAATAAGCTCCGTTTTTTAAATCACAGAAACTTCTCATATGCCTGTTAAATTTTTTTTTTATTATATACACTTGCAGAGGGAGATTGCTTACCCACTTTTAGAATTGAGAAAGATTCCCTGAGAATCCTTACTTAGATATTTTACTCACGGAGGGAAAAAGAACTTCCTTGTCTATTCTGCAGTTCTCATTTTTAGTTTGGGAGTTCAGTTGACTCTGACGAGCAGTCAGTGAGCTACTGGAGAAGGTAAGTGTGCAGCACAGAATTCCCTCTTTGACCAGCGTTTCTTTTCGCCCTGTGCAGGCACCAAGGGCTGGGGAGCTGAAGTCGTCTGCAGGGCTAAGATTAGCTCACTGCACTGTGTTATACTCTCTCCCTGTCACACTCACCTCTCATCTGGCAGGGAAGTTCACTGCTATCCCAGTGTTAATTTTTCTGCTGTGACTGTATTAACAGCCCCAAATCCGGGCACCAAATCCCTTCTCTCTCTGGCACAACTACGACCCTCAGCAGTACTCTTCTTTGCTTCACACACCATTCCTGTGAAGGTGAGGTTGGCTATTTCCTAGGAGCGGCAGTGAGGCAATTCCCAAAGTCCTTGAATTTCCCGCATTCCCACTGTTCTGTGGTCTCCCTTAGTAGATAACATGACTCCAAGTCTGAGGGGTCTCTGAGACTCTTGGGGCAGCCCTTCCACTTCTGACTGCGCCCTTCCTGTGCCTGCATTCACTGCAGGCCCCCTGATTCTTTTCTTCAAACACCTTCTTTCTCCATCATCTCTTTTTCAAAAAAACCTTTCAAGTTTCTAGTTCAATCACAGCTTATTTTCTTACACTGATAAAGGGTCTTCCTTCCTTCCTTTCTTTCTTTTTTAAATTTGGTCATTATGAGGTTTTGAGAGGAAGAGGAATTAAACAGATAAACTCAAATTGCCCTCTGGAAATGGAAGCCACAGTTTGTTCTTGATTCTTTCTGACAGCTTGAATGAACAATCTCGGGAAATCTTCTCTTGCTCCTTGCAGTAACTCAATTTTCTTGGAAGGCACCTGTGGTCCCCCTTTTTTTGAACAGTTCTGTCTTCTCACATGTCCTGTGATTTTTCTTCATTTTCTTCTCCACGTTTATCCATCAGTAGGAGTTCTGCTGGAGCTGGTGTGGGACCCTATCTGAATCATGCAGGCCAGGATGACAGGAGAAAGGAGTGGACTAAACATAATGGAGTTTTAGTCTGCTGATTCAAAGATCCAGAAGCTGAAGGCAAAGGGAGCTAGAAAAGGATAGGGTAAGGGACTCAGAGCTGGAGGTGGTTGTAGCTGGGGAGGTCTCCACTCTTTGCTCAAGCTTCCTTTCTCCTGTTTGTTATTTGCATCAGGGGTCTTTCTATTGCAAGTGATAGAAAATCCAACTCAGACCAGGTTAATCGAGGAAGGGAAATCAGGGGTTGTTCTGGTTTCAAGTAAAGCTGAATGCAGAGTACAATGTCCTTGAGAATCCAGTTTCTTTGCATCGATTGGTTCTGTCTTCTGCTAAGTTACCTTCATTCTCGAGTTCCCACGGTAGCCCCTGGAACTTCTGGGTGGTAGAGTGTCTACAACAGCTCTGGCCTCACATCCCTGCAGTTCAACTCCAGCAGGCCTAGAGCTTGGGTGTTCCCCTTGGCTCCTACTAAATATTTTTTTTAATAACAGCTTTATTGAGATGTCATTCACATACCATACAATTCATGCATTTAAAATGTAAACATCAATGGTTTTAGTATATTCATAGAATTGTGCAGCCATCAGTACAATCAATTTTTAGAACATTTTCGTTATCTCAAGAAGAAACCTTGCACCCATTCACAGTCACCCTCCAGCCCCCAGACCTAAGCAACTACTGACCTACTTTCTGTCTCTATAAACACCCCATTTCTGGACATTTCCTATAGATGGAATCATATAGTATGTGATCCTTTCTAACTGACTTCTTTTATTTAGCATAATGTTTTCAAGGTTTGGCTAGGTTGTAGCATATATCAAAACATCATTCATTTTTTTATGGCTGAATAACATTCCATTGCATGGATGTACCATATTTTGTTTATCCATTCTTCAGTTGATGGACATTTGGGTTGTTTCCGCCTTTTGACTATTGTAACGCTACTATGAACATTTGTGTACTGTGTGGACATTTGGTTTCATTTCTCTTAGGTATATACTTTGGAGTAGAATTGCTAGGTTATATAGTAACCCTATATTTAACCTTCTCAGGAACTGTTAGACTGTTTTCCAAAGCAGCGGCATTGTTTATTTATTTACAATCCCATCAACAGCGTAGGAGGGTTCCAGTTTTCCCACATCTTTCCTAACCTTTGTTTTTATCTATCTTTTTGGTTATAGCTCTCTTAGTGGTGTGAAGTGGTATCTCACTGTGGACGCCCACTGAACCTTTGAGAATCATTCTGATTGGACCACCCCGGGTGATGTGACCATTCCTGAATGAATCACTGGCCAGGTCTCCTTGGTGCTGGATTGACCAGACCTAGGTCATGAACTCCACCCAGAAAATCCACTCTGAATATGTGAACTCAGAATGAAG
Organism: Mesoplodon mirus; assembly: GCF_964341445.2. Classification (NCBI taxonomy): domain Eukaryota; kingdom Metazoa; phylum Chordata; class Mammalia; order Artiodactyla; family Ziphiidae; genus Mesoplodon; species Mesoplodon mirus. The sequence continues at coordinate 33,309,692 of NC_138995.1, forward strand.
GAAGGATTGATACCAAGTTTAAAATCAGAACCATTACTAGGATTAGAGGAACTAGGTGCTGGGAAGGTGAAGAATTCATATTTACTAAAGCTCGGCAGCCAGTAGTTTGTTGGGGCAATGCCCTGACCCAGGTCTGGCATGGCAGTCTGTTTCAGGGTTAAATCCCAAGGACCCCGGCTGTGGGCATCCATCTCACCATGCCCTTGGCACTGTGGGCACTTCCCCACAGCACTGACCAGCTCCAGATGTTCTAGCCCACTCCCATCTCTAGTTCTCACCCCAGTAGGGCTATTGGTGAGGTTCTGCAAAGATCTTTCCGAGATTCTTATCAAGCAGATTGCTTATTCTCATTCGAGAAATCCTGACTCTGATTGGCCCATCCTTCAATCTGCTCCGCTGCTCTGTTTGTAACAGACATTCTTTAGATTTTCTAGCCTATAAATAACACGCTCCTCTAATACCCAGGGCTGATATAAGTATTTTCCTATTTTTACATACAGTTGGTCATTTTCTTGGGAACCTGGGAAATAGAAGACAGCTAGATGCTTAAGTTGTTGTCTTCCTGCACTAGAGAAGTAACTCAAGCTTGCTTCTTAGAAACAGCTTATGCCCCAAATAATCTACTTCAAGACTGTGTGAGGAATGAGACTACTTCAGAACACAGTGTGTCTTATTGGACGTCCCCCACAAGGTCAATAATATAATAGAATTTAACTACCATTTATTGAAGGTTTCCTATATGGTGGGCACTGAGCAACACATTTTTCATACATTACTTCATTTCTTTGTCATTAAAGCTCTATGGGGTAGATAATATTATCTTCCTATTATAGATGAGGGAACTGAGGCTCAGAGAGGTTAAGTGAATGGCCACAAGTCACACAGTAAGTCACAATAAGTCACAGGTAGTGCCAGGATTAAGGGTCACTCCCTCCCATCACTTCACTCACCCCCAGTCTCTCACCAAACCCTGCAGAGCCTCCCTCACAAATATCTGAAACCCAGCCTCTCCTCTGCCCCTTCCTTGTCTGGCCATCAGCATTGCTGGCCTTGCCTGCAGGCATAACCTACTCTCTGGCTCCCTGACCCTGGTCTTGCCCCCTCCAATCCACCTTCTGACCTCTAGCCAGCATGAACTTGTCACAGTGCGACACTGATCGTGTTACGCTCCTGATTCAAAACCCTTCAAAGCAGAGAGTTCATAACTCCTATTACAGGACGCCCACCGGCCGCCTGGTTGCTGGCTTTCTTGCCGCCCATTCATGCACCCACCCTGTTGTTAATGGGAACCGTCTGTGATCCTCTCAGTGTGCCACGCTTCTTCTTGCCTCTGTGCCTCAACGTAAGTCATCTCTTTGTCCTCTTTCCTCTGACCCCAACTCCTCATCCTTCACCAGGTTCCCTTCTCCACTGTCCTCGTCCTTCAAGGCCAAATCTCAATAGCAGCCTGTAGAGGAAGCCGCTCTTGCATCCCACCACAGCCCTGGGCCTTTAGTCAGGGTGCACGGTCTGGTGGCCCTGAGGGACATGACCCATCTGGTTGACCTACTTAACAGATGTCCTTAGGGTCATTGTTGCAAGACCACAGTGGTCATCTGGTCGACCTTCAACACTTTCGTTAACAGAGACGAAGGCTTAACCCATTTTCTATATGAGCTGGCTCATTTTCTCCAGGCAGCTTCAGCAACCCAGTACATATGGAACTTTGGGCCAGCTACCAGTTTTTCCACCTGCGAATTGGAAGAGAACAATTTTCCAGACAATCTCCAAACCCCTTTTCCACTCTAAATTTCAGGATTTCACATATTATCTTATCTTAGGGTCTACACCAAGCTAAACACGACCTCATATTTTCCCATCTTCATTTCTCTGTTTCTGTCTCTCTGTCCCTATCTCACTCTCCACACCACCCTCCTCCTCCATATCCTTTGGCTGCCTCTAAGGTGGGACCTGCTCCTGGAAAGACATCTTGGCTGTACTATTTCTATGATACCTGAGTCTCAGGGCCTGCAATCTTGCAGGTGGAGGTTCTTAGCAGTGGGTCCCCAGCATGCTGCGTGTCCTACTTGAGGAGGAATAAAAGGCCAGGCTGGACGCCTGGAGGATGGATAAACAAACCCATACATTTGCTACCAAAAAAAAAAAAAAAAAAGAAAGAAAGAAAGAAGGAAAAGATATTGATTATGTGGCATTGAAGTGCCTGGGGCTTTAACAGACATTCAAAATTGGATGCATTGCTCAAGATCAATAGTAGGTTTTATGTCTCTGACCTAAAAAGTACCAGCGCCATGTAATTTAAACACAGACAGCTATGAGTATATCTCCTAACACCTGGCACGCTTTCCTCAGCTACCTCTGACACTTCTGCTCACTTCTCTGCAGCCATTTTCCTCTTTTTTTTTTGCCAGAAGATGACATGGATAAATACAAGGATATTTAGGCATGTAGAGTCAAGTGTTTCTGATATCATTACCTTAAATGACAACCTCACAGAGCTGTACTGAATGGCTGGGAACGAACCCTGGGGGGAAGGCAGCTGATAAGGGGATACAGATAGCGTGGGGTTCTGAGCTTGGAAATGAAGGCGAGAAGGGTTGGGTGGCCCCCTGGGTGCACATGGGGTCTTCCAGGACTTTGTAACAGCCCTGTGGGATGGGAGGTGCCCCGTTTACAGAGGAAGAGACACAGTCCATTGCTTCCTTGATTGACTGTCAGTTCAGCCGCAGCCAGGGGAAGGGCCAGGTGATTTCTAGGGGATTTCTTGCACCCAAGAACCCATACACGCATGCATGCATGTGCGTGTGCATGTGCACACACACACACTCCTCACCGCAGGCAAACAAACAGAAGCAGAAGCAGAAAAGTGTCACTGTTATGGTTATGGTTCTGACTTAACTGAAGTTCAGCCTTCGCTCCACTAATTACGAGCTGTGATTTTGGACCAGTTACCTAGCTTGCTTGGGCCTCATTTCCTGCATATGTAAAATGGGGATAATAATAATAATTCATAATAATAATGATATTAGTTTGGTTTGGGGGGGATTAAAAGGCTTAACACAGGTAAAGTTTAGCACATGGCAAGCATTCTATCAATGTTAGCTAACTTCAACAACTACCAGACAAGCCCGCCTAGCGAAAATCATAGCTGAATCAGGTTGCCAGGTTGTAGCTTTATATGCTATTTCAACAGAAGTTCTAGTTCACTGTGGCTGGCGTGGATCAAAACCCACCCTCACATCGCAGGCCCATGTATATGAGGTGAAGCTTGGTGCCAGCCTCCCAGGCAGTGGACTCCCACCTGTCGCTCCTGCCTCTCCCTGCCCCGACCGAGATCCATCTCTGGCAGTGCTCTCAGGGGCCCAGACAGAAAGAGTGCACCTAACTGGATGAACCTGCAGCTTTTCTCGGTGCCCTGGCTCCCGTAACCCAGACAGGGACCATCCTTGCCCCTCTATACCTTTTTTGTTTACGGGCACATGTGCATTTGTTGAGGAGAGTTGTACAAAGTTCTCTCCCTTAATTTTGTGGCAGAATAAGATGGCTAATCTGTTTTGACATGCTATCTAAACGGCCCTCAGATCAGTATACGGAAGAAGTCATCCATAAGTCATGTCTTTTGTACACATGTACTGGTGTGTTCCAGAGAAAGAGTTATATTGGCTGCAAGAGGCTGAATAATAATGGCCGTTATTATGGCGAATTCAGGGTCTCCACATTCACTCCACATATCAAATCCTCTTTCAATGGGGCCAGTTCCATCAGCTGTCAGATTCTATTAAATATATCCCTCAGACCTACTGACCAGCTGACAGGAGAGAAACTCCAAACCGTACAGCCACCATTAGCATCATAAAATGTGAAATCAGCTGGAAGGAATGATAACAGAACTAAAAACAGAAGAGATGAAAATCCGTAATGCCCTTGTGTGCTCCTAAATAGAAACCCCGAGAGTTACAAACACACCCATAAAATACCGAGGTTAAAACAAAACAAAACAAAACAAAAAAACAAAGGTCGTCCTCTTGTCTGCTTCATAACATAGAATGGTTCTTTTACCTTTTGTTAATGCGAGATTTGCATAAATGTTTCATGAGGTTAATACAATGCATAAAACAAACGTTTATTAGGCAACATCTGTGCTGTTTTTCCAGATAATGCTGTGTTTCTTCCAAGTCAATGAAATATAACCTATCAGAAGTTTGGGGTTGTGAAAATACTTGTGCAAAGGCTATTGATCATATTGATCATATTTTACACTTTTGCAAATGCTCGGATCCTACCAGAGAATTTCTTAATCAGGGAAAAGCAGGGGCTGGCTGGTGCCCTAGAAGAAGATGCAGAGATTCCCTTGGAGACATAGCACTGGGTCTATCAAGGAATCAAGGCCTGCAAGGAGAAGAAAGATTTCTGCATGTGGACTAGATCTGCTTCATCATTTCTTTAGTCTAACTTTCTAAGTTTGGAGTTGTTTGCTGAGATAGTCACTTAATACTCGAAGGAAATAAAAAGAGTTACACTTAAAATCTCTTAAGAAGCAGAGAGTGGGTCAAAATGCCCAGTGGTTTCATGCAGCCACAATTCTATCATGATATTGGTTCCATATGGGTCTCTTTAAAGCAAAAAACAAAAAAAAAGTTATGAGACCAATAATTTTTAATGAAACTTGGTTTAGCTTACAAGCAGGTCTAACAGATGAAACAGCAGCCCAAGCTGGAAACATGACTTTTCTTCTTCCTGGCAGGGATGAAAGAAAGCATCTCTTCAATTAAAGAAGACCCTAATGGAGATGTGTTTTATATTATCAATTTTACACAAGTAGGGGTTTAGGCATTGTCTCTTTTCCCCTAATGGGTGTGTTAGGCCATTTTGAAAGTGGGAAACGTCCTGATCCTGCCTTCTGAGCTGAATTTTGGGTGGAAATTTTTAGTAGAATATTTGTGTTAGCCAGCTTGGGCTGCCATCAACAAACTGTCATAGACTTGGTGGCTTAAACAGTAGGAATTTATTTCTCATGGTTCTGGGAGGTCCAAGATCAAAGTGCCAGCTAATTCAGTCCCCAATGGTGATTTCTGACTTGCATACAGCTGCCTTCTCACTGGGTCCTTACATGGCAGAGAGAGAGAGACAGAGAGAGAAGGGGAGAGAGAGAGAGAGAGAGAAAGCTCTCTGGTGTCTAATCTTAAAAGGGCACTAATCCCATCATGAGGGCCCCACCATCACGACCTCATCTAAGCCTAATTACTTCCCAAAGGCCCCATCTCCAAATACCATCACATTAAGAATTAAGCTTTCAACACGTGGATTTGAAGAGGTGAGGGAAGACGCAATTCAGGACACAACAATGATGTTGCAAACTGTTGTCTCCCTAAAACTTTGGAAGCATATTAGGTGCAGAGATTCTTCAGAAAATGAGGGTGGTGCTCTCTCTCTTTACACATATATACCACTTCAGTGTGAGGCTTCTGAACCTCAGCACTGCTGACATTTGGACTGGATCATCTTTGTTATAGGGAGCTTTCTTATGCATCCTAGGACGTTTAACAGTGTCCCTGGCCTCTGCCCACTAGATGCTATGAGCATCCCTCTCCCAGTTGTGACAACCAAGACTGTCTCTAGATATTGTCAAATGTCCCTTGGGGACAAAACTTGTGCCCTGTTGAGAGTCACTGATTTTAGTGTTTCCCAATCTTTGGACACCTGCTTAGTACCATATCTGGTATCCTCTGCAGGATTATTTGCTTAAGGACAAAGGTGACTTTTTACTTAGGTATCATCTAACTCAGCTCACCTCTAACCATCTAGCTCTCTCCGTGCTAGGAAATCCCATGTGTCAGAACACGTGGGAAGAACGTTGGTTGTAAGCAGTGGCAAGTACTACCCGTACATCCATAGAATGAAAGGAGCCACAGAAGGATCCTTCATCCAGCCTCCTGCCTACAGGTGGAACAATTAGGCCCAAGGAGAACCAGTCCTGCTGTCATAAGTGCCAAGGTGGGGAAGGAGGGTCTTCCGAGTACCTTTCCCTTGTCACTGCCTCTCACGTCACTCTGCTCTACATTCTCCCGTGCGCTTACTGCTATTGAAATGATCTTGCTTGTTTATACACTTACATTTGTCTTTCTTTACAATTGACTGTCTCTCCATTAGAATGCAAAACTCCATGGAGCAAAGACTGCTTGCCTTAAGTGGCAGTGGAGTGTTTTAGCCAAACTTGAGGGTCTTGGTATCACATTATGGGGTTGAAATCCAAGGTCTGCTGCTTAATAGCTTTGTTGACCTTGGGCAGTCATTTAGTTTCTCTAAGCCTCAGTTTTCTCCTCTGTATTTATTTATTTTTTTTTTATTTATTTATTTTTTTGTGGTACGCGGGCCTCTCACTGTTGTGGCCTCTCCCGTTGTGGAGCACAGGCTCCGGACGCCCAGGCTCAGCGGCCATGGCTCACGGGCCCAGACGCTCCGCGGCATGTGGGATCTTCCCAGATGGGGCACGAACCCGTGTCCCCTGCATCGGCAGGCGGACTCTCAACCACTGCGCCACCAGGGAAGCCCTGTATTTATTTATAAATAATTAAAATAAATAAGACTAGTTCCTATATGATGGGACAGACTAATGAAATACTCCCATGACTATTGGTGGGAATGACTAATGAAATAATGTTGATCACATAATATGTGCACAAAGAATATAAGGGATTACTGTTCACCACTGTAAGTACACCCCCCAGAGTAGTCCCTGGCATGGGATGAAGCACAATAAATATCAGTAAAATGAATGAATGAATGAATGAATGAATGTATTCTCTTGTGTCTGTCTCTGATTTTTCAATTCTTCCTGTTGCAGTTGATAATTTGCTATCTATCCAATCCTCTTTTTTATTTTCACTACAGGTGTGAAGCAGAGGTCTAATCAAATGTTTGTTTCTAAGCAAGGAATTATAGCAATCATATATAGATAAAAGGTCTAGACTTGGGAACGAAATTAACAATACCATTAATTTTTCATGGTAACATCCCAAATTCTCTACAAGGACTCCATCATCCTCTGAAACTCAACTTTGGGCGGACCCAGAAACTCTTTCCTTCCTTGTGGATTTGTGGGGATCTGTCAATGTCCCAAATCAGGCACATGTTGGAGAGGGACAGTAGCAAGCCGAGGGCCTGGCATGGGAGGCGATACAGTTCAGGACTGGAGAGGCAAGGCTGCTGGGGCACACAGCATCCACTCAGCCTCCTCCTGCATCCAAGTGGTAAATCACCACTTGTAAGAAATGTGCTCAGTCAGAGAAGAAAAAGAGATGTAATTATGTCGCTTATAATGAATTCTGAAGGAAACAAAGAATTTAAGGAGAAAAGCTCTGGAGACGACCAGAGAGCCGAAGCCTTTCGGATCATCTGAGCTGCCCTGGAGAAGACGCATAGCTGATCAAACATTCCTGTTGATCACAGGGGGCCCTTCCAGCCTCTGAGAATGCTCCTAAGGAAGCAGGAAAACTAAGGAGCCCCAGCAAACACAGTCCGACTTTTATTAAATAAATTACATGCTCCTCTCAGCTTCCCCTAGCATCAATAATATCAACTTTTGGACAAACGGTTCTCTCTGGGGAATGGGTTCTAAGACTCACTCCTAATCTTCTTGCTTTGAAGTATCCAAGGGCTTAAAGGCATGTGTCAATATCTTGGGCCTCTGGCCTTTGTGGGAGGGGGTGTGAAAGGGTCCTGTTGTGGAGGGAAGTGAGACCACCAGCATCCACATCCTCCCTCTCGGGCTGGCTGTTTTCCTCCAGCTAGTTTCCAGGGTGCTCCAGATCACCACATACCCATTCTGGGGTGAGCATTCCAGGAGGAGCCTGATGTCTCATAAGGAAACGCTCCCCGTGCTCCTCCAGTTCTAACACAGGCCACTCTCATGGATCTTTCTTTGTTTTCAAGAATGAAAAAAGCGGGGAGGCCTGATTGGAGGGTGGGGAGGGATAAATTAAGAGCTTGGGATTAACAGATACACACTATTACATATAAAATAGATAAATACCAAGGATTTGCAGTATAACACAGGGAACTATATTCAGTATGTCCTAATAACCTATAATGGACAAGAACCTGAAGAAGAATATATATATAGAACATATATATATATATATATATATATATATATATATATATGCACACATATACATATATAGCTGAAACACTTTGTTAGACACCTGAAACTACCACAACATTGTAAATTGACTATACTTCAATTAAAAAAAAAAAAGCAGGAGGACTGGGATAGTGAGTGTCTGCCTTGGACTGAAATTTCTAAAAATTCCCAAAAGATCAGTTATGACATTTGTTATGCCATAAGGTATGGAATACCATGAACTAACTCCTTTAAAAATTAATATGAGACATGGATGTATTAATACCTTTCTAGATACTCTTGACCTGCATTTCCAATGCATCTGGTACTGGGGTGCTGTTTCACAGGCCACGTACTAAGCCCTCCATAGGCTTCATCGTGTGTGTTCTTCACTCCAGCCCCCTGAGATAGGTATTATTGTTCTCATTTTATTGGATCCAGACCCTGTGTTTTTAACCTGTGAGCTATTAAGTTTTTGTGGTCAAGTGAGTTTGTAAAACTCAGAGTTAACCAAGATTAACGGGTTTTGTTACTATAGGAATGCTCAGCCTTTTAATATACTTATATCCATTAGGAATCTCCAAGAGGGAGAAGAGAATATATGGACTTTCCAAACGTATTTTACCATAGAACACTGTTTCCCCCAGTGCATTTCCAAGGATTATTGTTCTATAGGAACAGGAAGATTATACTCCTAAGGAGACACAGGATGATCATTTTGTGGATTAGACAGGATGCCACAAAGGGGATCCTTGAATGACTTTTTGTAAGTCGATCTTTATATTCCTACAAACCACTTTCAAAACTGCAAATATCAGAACTGAAAACCTGACACAGAGCCGGGCTCATGGCATGCTGGATACAAAAACTTATAGGAAAACATTGGCAGAACTTTTCACTGTTTATGAAAGCTCTCACCCCTTCTGTCATTTACCCTGGGAACAATTTCCTGTTCTACAGGATTTTCTCCCATGATTGGAAGAGAAATTGCCAGCAGAACCTCTATACTCCTACCCCAGAGCAAGGGTCAGCAAACTACAGCTTGTAAGCTAAATCTGGCCCACCACTTGTGTTTTGTAAATAAAGTTTTATTGGAACACAGCCAAGTTCATTCACTTACATATCATCTTTAGCTGCTTTCATGCTACAACAGCAGAGTTGAGTAGCTGTGACAGATACTGGGTGGCCCGCAAAGCCTAAAATATTTACTATTTGACTCTTTAAAGAAAAAGTTTGCTGACCACTGCCCTAGAGCCACCCATTTGCACTAGTTATAGAGCCTGGCTGCAAGGCAAAACTTCTCCGGTTGGGGCCACTGACTGTCTAAAATACCGTATGCTCAAATTGAGGCAAGCTACCACCATGACTTACTCACTGTTTAAATTCAGAAATCTTATGTGATGTATGTTTTCTCCCGTGAGGAGAAGGGAAAAAACACTATGGTTATGTATCTGGAAAGATGCATATATTGTCTCATTTGCAATAATCTGGGTAAGCAAGTACGGCTCCATTTTACGGAGAAAAAAACAGATTCAAAAAGGTGGAGTTATTTAACCAAGGTTACGCAGAAAATAATTTGCATCTCAAACTCTCTGACTCAAAGGTGGGTGCTAATGCTCTAGGAATGGTTAAGAAGGCAGGCTCTGGAATCACCCAGCCTAGATTCAAATCCTAGCTCTCTCACGGACTAACTTTGTGACTTGGGCAAGAGACTTAACACTGCACCTCAGTTTTCTCAACTGTGAAGTGGGGAGGAAAATACTACTTTCCTCTTAGGGTTGTTATGAGGACTAAATGAATTGATTCATGTAACATTCTTAGAATGATGCCTGACACAGTAAGAGCACTGAGAACATGTTGGTTGCTACTGTTTGATGGGGAGGGGTAGGGAAGGATCAAGGAGAAGATCTAAATTTCTGGCTCTAACAAACTGGGATGCTACATTTGTCTTTTCACATATATAGTGATCCCCTTGAGGGCAGGGAGTATTTTTCTGTGTCTTCTGTAACCCAGGAGTGCCTCAGAAAACATATTCTATTGATGTTTACTGGCTAATTGATGGTAAAATTGGGGGAAGAGGCCTGTCAGGAAAATGAAATCTTGAGCAACAGAAAAAGCCAATGTAGGGAGCTTGGTCAGCACAGGTGACAGTTTCAGAGGACTTGGCCTTGGTCTGATATTTCAGTTATCGATCATGCCAATCTTCATGCCTTAAAACAATCATTTCTCATCTCTCAAGACTCTGTGTATCGATGGGGCTCAGTGTTGTCAACTGGAGCTGGGGACTCAGTTCTTCTGAAACAACCACCAAGATGGCACTCTCACCCACTTGGCAGTTGGTGCTGGCTATGGCTTGGAGTCCATTTGGGGCCCTTGACTAGAGCACCTTGGTTTATGTCCACTTGGCCTCTGCATTTGGCTTGGGGATCTCTCAGTGTGGTCATAACTGTCTTCTCAAAGTCTGTACTTGGAAGTTCCAGAAAGATACTTCCTCTGTATCCCTTGGTCAAAACAGATTCTAGGGGCAACCCAAACTCAAGGGGAGAGGAAATAGACTGTATTTTGATGCGAGAAATGGCAAAGGATTTGTGGCCATCTTTAATCCAGATAAACTCTCTGGACCTCGCCCTGGAACTATTAGACTACAGCTTGCATCTTCCTCCCCCAAAAGACACTCCCTTTATTCTATCTTCGAGGTTACCCGGATCTGAACTGGGCATTTGAAGCATTTGACAAATGCAGCCTATTCAATGAGGTTGCAAACAAGGGGTTCCCATTTCCAGCCCTTGACCTTGCCGTGCGTTAGCTTCCTAGAACAATGACAAGCTTGTTCTCACTTCTGCTCCTTCAGGTCTTCCTCCTCTGCAACTAAATAATTTCCACTTGTCCTTCACGGTTCAATTTAAGAAACGCCTCCTCCAGGAAGTATTCCCTGCTTTACACCCACCCCCACTAGCTCAGTGCTCCCATAATACTGTGACAACCACCACCCTGCCCATCCAATCATTGCATTTCTCCTCCTGAGTTATCACTAACTGTTCATCCCCATCAGAGAGAAGATTTAATGGGAGTAGAGACGTTACTTTATTCTCCTTACCAGTAGGTGCTCAATAAATAAAAGCTTCCCACTGACTGTTTCCTACCCTCCTGCTCTCAGAACCTGGAACATCAGGAATGCCAAAGTTTGGAGATTGGAAGAAGGAAGCCCAAGAGGAGTCCAATGGGGATGATGTGAGAGCCAGCGGGAAGGGAACAGAAGACGAAGCTAAGACCAAGATGGCAGGCTAAGTGGACAGCCCAGCTGAGCCAAGAACCCTGGTATCTGCCCCTTGAATTCAGGCACATGGAGCTGTCCCTGTGGCTTCACGAGCTCTAGTAAAGACTTGAACCCCAATAAATGTTTTTGTTTTTGTTTTTGTTTTTTTGTGGTACGTGGGCCTCTCGCTGCTGTGGCCTCTCCCGTTGCGGAGCACAGGCTCCAGACGCGCAGGCTCAGCGGCCATGGCTCACGGGCCCAGCCGCTCCGCGGCATGTGGGATCTTCCCGGACAGGGGCACGAACCCGTGTCCCCTGCATCGGCAGGTGGACTCTCAACCACTGCGCCACCAGGGAAGCCCCCAATAAATGTTTTATTCACATCTGAGCACACCTGACTCCCTGACGTGGCTCAGAGACTCTCACTGGGAAGGAGAGGGGAGCCCGTTGAGGAGGCCACGTCTTCGTGCTGCCCCTGAAAATCGTTCTTCCAAAGCAAACACGTGTGAGTGTGTAAAGGCGGGTTCATAAAAGAGAAATCAGAGGGAAAGGAGTGAATCTAATAACGCCCCAATCCCTTATACCTTTCTAGAAGCATCTGAGCCCTGACACCCCTGGGGGTCTGACCACTCACCCAGATGACCCATGGCCTCTAAGCTGAGGGGTCCAGGGAGCCTGTGGTGCCCCCCCACCACTGGAAATGTCACCTCATCTGGCTCATGACTCCAGGGCAGTGGAGGTGAGTGTTTTTTCGTAATAAGCAGCACGGGGCTGAACAGGGCACTACCTCTCTGATTCTGGGCCATTCATAGCGTGTCCTCCTGCAGAGGCAGCTTCAAAACAGCTCCTTGAAGGCCTTCTCTCTGGGTTTTAAACAACACTGCTGCTTCTCTCTGTATCTCATGTCCTCTCCACTTCTTCCCTAAAAGCGACACCCCACGTCCCCAGCTGAGAACATCAACCCCTTACCTCCTCTGTACAAAATAGAGTTGTGTGTTTCCTGCACCCTTGCTTCTGAGACTTCAGAGCAGAGAAAGGGGGTCTGATCTCTAACTTTGGGGACAGAAAGAGCAAAGCTGTTGCCTTCCTGAGCTTCCCAGGCATTGCACTCACATGCCAACCTTTGTCACATGCAAATGAATGTGCTATTCCCAACATGATAAATTTCACATCAGTCCTGCTGACTTGGGCTTACTAATTGCCCGATAGCATTTTCTTTGTTAAGCTTCACTGTGATCATCACACTTTTTGTTGAACTGACAGTAGCAATATTCCGCAGCTGACAACCCAAATGCAGCCTTAGTCTTTCATGCAGGCCCCCAGCATCCCAGCCCCTGGAACTATCTCTGTGGAGGGCTCCCCAGGGCTGCCATGATGCACAACTCCAGGGAGATGCCATTCACGCTATGCTCTTGTGCCCAATGCCCCCTGTAAGTGAGCAGGGCATAACCTGTACACAGTGACCCTGGGCAACCCCATTCTGTATCTGGAATTTCTGATGGGCAAGAGGCAAGGGACCCAACAAGCTTATCTATTAAAAGCGGTGGCAACAGGAATGGGGACCAGAAGGAGAATGTCCGTGTTCGCAAAGTTATTCTAGGTTGCGTGGCGCTGTCTGCCTCCCCGGCAAAGCCTTCTGATGGAGGCATCTTCAGTTTTGGCTGCCAAGTCCAGCTGTCAAATGATACCCAGGGAAAGGGGGACGGCCTGGGTACCACTGACTGTCTGGAATCCAACCTGGGTTTGATGTAGGTAAGAGGAGACCCTGTGGAAGATGGGGGTGTTTCCCCTGCAGGGGCAGGGACAGAAAGAACCACAGGGAGGTCTCCTCACCCCAATTTGCACGCTCCCTCTTAGCAAGAGACCGAGGACTCTTATCAGCTGAAGAATTCAGCCAGCCAGTCGGGGTCGCATACCACACGGTGGCTGGGCCTGGCTCGGCTGTCTAGCCAAGAACAGGCTGGTCTTTGTTCCTGTGTAACTGGGGGTGCTGCTTGGGGATGGTGGATCCAGGGTGCATGCAATTATAGGATTTTTTGAGAAGGTATAGAAATTGTATCTCCCATCTTGGACCCTGAGAAAATAAATTGAAGAAGGGAGTGTGATATTAAACAGACAAGGGGAGTCATTTTCACTGCTGGCAACTCTTCTCCCAAAAGTGACCCTATCTGCTCACATGCCTTCCAATTGTTGCAAGAGCCACCAATATTGCCTCAACACTGCATTTAACTTCTCAAACTTCGTTCACCTTACCCTGATGTCTTATCCTCCAAGGACTCCGAATCCTAAAGTTTGGAGTTTGAAAAATCCTTATAGGTCATCCATCCATCCATTCATTCATTCATCCATCCATCCATCCATCTATCCATTTATCTACCCACCCATCTACCCATTCACCCATCCACCCACCCACCACTCATCTACCCACCCACCTATCCATCTGTCCATCCATGCATCCATCCATCCATCTGCCCACCCACTGATCCATCCACCCATCTACCCATTCATCTAGCCACTCGCCCACCTACTTATACTCCCACACAACCGCCCATCCACCTGTCCATTCATCTGTCCATTGAAGAAGCAGTTACTGAGCGCTTACCTTGTGCCACTCAGTGGTGAACAGGGAGACAAGGTGCCTGCCCCTGAAACTGACATGCTCTTGGGGGAGATGGATAGTAAACAAGTAAGCAAGTAAACAAACAAAATCATCCCAAGGCTGTGTAAGTTTCTGGAAAGAGAACATGAAGGAGATATGAGAGAATAAATGCAGAGGCCTGGGAGGATACAGAAGGTCTCTCCAAGAAGTTATCACTTAAGCTGAAAAGTAATTGGCAAGGAGGAGTCAACCACACTAAAAAACGAAACACGAGTATTCGAGGCAGAGGGAACGGCCAGCATTAAGTGGAGACTCAGAAACGGGCTCAAGCTTGAGGGGTAGACAGGAAGCCAGCATGGCCAGAGCAGCGTGAACTTTGCAAAAAAACCACTTGTTCAAGTGAAATATGGCACAACGTCTAACAGAAAATAAACCGAAGCAGAGGGATTCATATAAAGTCAGTTTAAAACCACTGATAAGATTCGACTGCTGGCAGCAGCTCAGCTCCCCCCTGTGATATTTAGCGTTTCTTGGAATGCTTTGCTGATGCTAAATCACTGCCTCCAAAATCGGCAGAGTTCACGGGCCCCTCCGTAGCGCACATGCAAGGGGGTGGGTGCTGAGGCCAGTGGGGCTTTCCTTGGGGACACCTCTTTCTGAACAAAAAGTCTGCATATGTGCTGAAGGCTTGATGCTCTGCCAGCCAAATCACGCTGTGGTTTCCCCCTCCCGGCGGCTGCAGGCTTATCCCAGCTGGTTCTTGCTGAGCAGCGTAAAGGACATATTTCAGACCAGGAGACTTTGAAGTATGTGTTCTCTTAAGGCTTAACAATGTCAAGCTTCATAACCCAAGAACTGGCTTGCTAGCTTCCTACTTTAAATTGCTCATAATTTGAAACATGCAAACATTTCCACTTTATCAAGCAGGGCTACTAAACATACTATTGCTGGAACCTGCATGTTTTATGGTCTCCATACAGCCAGGGAGCTGAGTTTTATTAAAATAGACTGTTAAGAGGCTCAACTCATTATAGGATCTTCCAGGCCCCAGAATGAAAGAGTTTTGTTTATTATAAGGACGGGGAGGAAAAATAGCACTGGGAAGAGGGTGGGGATGAGTGTGGGTGGGGGGGTGGGGGTGGTGGGGGTGGTGGAGAGGTAGGAAGAGAGCAGAGACCACCAACAGTCTGGGCTCTGCCCCTCACCGCCTTTCCCGCCCCACCTCTGTGTCCACTGCCTATCCAGACCCAGCGTTTGTTTGTGGGGCTATGAATCTTTACTTACGGCAAAGTTCAGTCTGGCTTTGAGACAACTGGAATTTAGCAAAGAAGGATGATGCTTCATTTGGTAAAAAAAAAAAGGCTCAGGGCCTCCAATGAGGACAAGCACAGCAAGTATGTTAAAAATCAGATCTGACAAACAAACATACACTGTGCACAAAGGTTTACAAACAGATGCTGACAGTGAGAACCCAGGTCAGGCTGCATCTGTCCTTTTTCGTGTGCTCCTGGGCTTGGGCAGTATTTAATGATATTAAGGATAAGACTAGGTAATACAGTTATACCTTGGTATCCGCGGGGGACTGGTCCAGGACCCCCTGTAGTTACCAAAATCTGTAGATGCTCCAAGTCCCTTACAGTCAGCCCTCTGCATCTGCGGATGCGGACCCACAGATCCTCAGGGCCGGCTGTACTGTCGTTCCCGTCTGTTTGGGTAGTCTTCTTTGCTTGCCAGAGCAGAGGCAGTGAGCTCCGCGTGACGTGCTGATCCCGGCCTGCTCTATCTATTGCTCTGCTAGTTCCCACACTGGCCTTGTAGAAAGGAGAGGCCCCAAGACTGCATGGGGTGGCGGAGAGGGACCCAGCTGTCCTCACATCCCAGATGAGTCTGCACAAAATCTCTAGCCCCAGGTGTCATTGGGCAGTGACTGCGTGAGAGACCCCAAGTGAGACCAGCAGAAGAACTGCCCACCTGAACCCAGTCAACCCCCAGAAACATCAAAGACTGTCAGTAGTTGTTGCAGTTTCAAGTCTCTAAGGTTGTATCGGATTTTGATGTAGCAACAAATAGCCAAAACACCACCTTTCACTTCCTCCTGCCTCATCTGGGATTTTGGGGAAAGAAGCGGTTCTCCAGGGCCAGAAAAAGATGTCTATCAGCCATCGTGATCACAATGAGAATGAGAATGAGAATGATAACCGTAATTTACTGAACATCTAGAATGTACCAGGCACCATTTCTGAATGTGTTATATGTTTTCATACGTCACCTGAGGTTCATCCAATTATTGTCCCCATTTCACAGACAGGGAAACTGAGGCTCGAAGTCTGATTCCTGAGTCCATGTGTTTGAATCTTACACTGCACGGCTCCCATAGCCCAGACCTATACCCGGCACCATGGCTGTTAGCATGAAGCCCTGCACACAGGAAGTGCTCAGTGATGTGAGTGGCAGCAAATGACACTAGGAACTCACCTTTCATCCCACGCTTACTAAGTTATCACCCAGTTTCCAGAAACTGTGCTGGATTCTAGGAGTATTCCTAGAGCTTGGAATGAGATGCACTGCCCTCTCTCAGATAGAGAGGCACTGTCCTGGAATTGCCCGTGATCTCCTTTAACCCCTGCAACTGTGGTGCCCAATGCCATAAGCATAAGCAACCAGTGTTCATCAAATGGGTCTAAGACTGAATTACATATGAATAAACAAGGGACAGGTGGATGGATGAACAGACAGATGGACGGAGGTATAAGCAAATCATGTTCTGACGCACATACATTAAAGAAGGCCCCTCTGGAGCATCTCTTATGGTGGTTTTAATTTTATCAGAAGTGTCATACCCACCATGATTTTTTCTTTGGCCTGGGTACAAGGCCAAGAGGGTTGGGGAATGTGATCTGGCCATGCAGGAGGTCGGAAAGGTGTTAACAAGCTATAAATGACCTTCCTGGCCTATTCAGGCATAAGTAATGTCCCCAAATTGCCTACAGTCAAAACTGCCAATTCCAAGCTGATTGCGATGAATCAGGCTCCCCCTATACGCAATAATGTGATCAATTTCTCATTTCGCTGAATAAATAAGCTGGAGGATGGGGAACTGTCTCTGACCCACCGTTAACCTTCTGTCTCATTATTCATATCAGACCTATGACATGCATGTAAGAAATCCCTGGTTCAATTTTAGCTAATTATTTGTTAGGACTGAAGGCTCCGTGAAGTGTTACTGATGGTACAAATGCCCAGGGACCTCCAGGCGGAGAAAACCAGACGGAGAAAGCCTTTGTCTTACCAGGAGGGAGGCCGGGAGCTGCCGCCTTTTCTAGCCCCATCTCTAAGCTTATGGTCAGTGTGTTCACGCCCTTGTACACGTGTATTTGCCTCTGAGTGTGATGCCCCCGTGATTTATGACACGATTTTGACTATTGTTAACTTCCATCTTTTTATCGTACTTAGCAAAGATCACCCTCACAGATCAATTCTTTCATTGGGAATAAATCCTGCCATAGTATTTCCTCCCCCCGTGCCCCACACAGCATCGTCCTGGCACAGGTATTGAAAGACCAGAGCTTTTGGAAACATTAAAAATTTGTGTTTAATTGGCTGGCTACCTCTGAGAGATTTCTGGGAAAGCTGCAAAAGTAGGTTTGTATATACTGGGAGGGATGAAGCCCACGTGGCGGGGGTTGGCAAGGGCTGCCCCCAGAGGTTCTGGGGGTGGTTGACCTGAGCCTATTCCAGGGGCTGTGGTGATGCTCCTGGAAGAAGATATTGCTTGGGGCTCCTCTGGGAGGGACCCATTGGCTCAGTCTGGAAGACCCGGTGACTGCCCCAGGGCGGGTCTGGTTGGAAGTTTTGTGACTGGTTGCCCTTACCAGGGGTCCACCTGAAAATCAGGATGGGTGACTCCCAAGGAATCTCCCAAGGCTAGAAGAGCACGAGGTATTGTTAGTACATTTGTGTTTCCTTAAGAGGACAGAGACCTTCATTGCCCACCAGCTGTCGCGGTGCCTTTATAAAGATCTAGTCCGTATTCAGAGTTCCTGAAAAGTTCTCGCAAACACTCTCACCTTGGGAGACAGCGAATCAGCAAGCCCGTTTATTTCATTCAACATACAATTTTTGAAAGTGGGTCATGCATTGGGCTAGACTTTGAAGGTACAGTAATGGAGGCATAGTGTTATCAGGTACAGTCTCGTCTTTACAGAGCTTTCTGTCTAGTGTGGAGACAGATAATATTGAAGAAACCACTGTGATGAGGTGATGAGTTAGGGAGAATTCATGGGTGTAGGAGGCACAGAGGAGGTGATGGATTTGGGAAGTCAGAGAGGCTTCCTGGAGGTAACCCTGAGGATGAAATCTGTGGTAAAGAGAAGAGGTAGAAAAAGGGGTGGGATGGGGGGGCAGGGGAGTTGTCCCACTAGAAGCAGCAGCATGTAGGATATCTCAGAGGTTAAGAGGGAGCATGGGACTTCCCTGGTGGTGCAGTGGTTGAGAGTCCGCCTGCTGATGCGGGGGACGCGGGTTCGTGCCCCGGTCCGGGAAGATCCCACGTGCCGCGGAGCGGCTGGGCCCGTGAGCCATGGCTGCTGAGCCTGCACGTCTGGAGCCTGTGCTCCTCAACGGGAGAGGCCACAATAGTGAGAGGCCCGCGTACCGCAAAAAAAAAAAAAAAAAAAGAGGGAGCATGGCGGGCTGAGGACAGTTTGATTACAGGAGGTGAAAGAAAAGGCCAAAGAGGTAAACAGGACCAAGCATGAAGGGTCTCATTTGTCCGCTTCTGGATGTGAATGTTTCAATTTGGCGGGGTGGGGAGGGGAAGTGGGCTCCATTAATAATTGCTCTAGATCTTAGATACATCTTCAATCAGGACTACCTCACACAAACCAGTATGTACCGTCACCCTATTTCATCATTAGCAATCGTTAGCAATCATTTGCAATCGTTGGGTGACTGGCTTACCCAATCAATCAAAGAGAGCTCCATCATGGACCCAGGTTTGCTGTTTTCCACCGTGGGAAACCTATTTTCTGCTTGGGAGATAGGAACGGTCCCAAACCTGATGTCAAATATATAAAACCTCAGGAAAGCGGGGAGAATTTGTCACTATTAAAAAAGGATAGTTGGCTCCCAGGGACCAAACCCTGTACATCTCGTCCAAAGAGCTAAGGAATCTGTTTTTCTGAAAAGCGGTAACCCTATGTCTAAATGATCAAGTTATAAAGATGTCCCTCTTCCCCTGGAATGAGAATGACTGGTCCACACCTCCGCACTATCATTGGGAACCACCGCCGGGCACACCCACCCACAGGGAGTGCCAACACCTCCCCCAGGGCTTTGCATATTCTGTTCCCTCTACCTGCCCTGCTCTTCCACTTAAGTGTCACATGCTTCATTCAGGTCTCTGCTCAGACGTGGCCTCGGCCAAGAGACCTTTCCTGACCATCTTGTCCAAAACAGCCTTGCCCCCGTTACCTGTGACTATTTTTTTCTAACTGCCATCCTATGGTAGTCAGTTGATGATCTGTTTCCCCCACTAGAATGTGAGCTTCCTAAGGGCAGGGACTCTGTGTCCTTCGCCCCTGTATCTTCAGTGCCTCGCATACAATGGGTGTTCAGTGCATGTATAAAATGAGCAAATCATTGCTGAAGTTACTGCTCCCTTGTGAAGATTCTCGGAAGGGGCTTCCCGTGATGATGCTGTGAAGGGCCAGTTGCAGGAAGACAGAACAGGGCACACTGACCCCCTGGACCACTGGCTCCCTCCCTCCCCGGGTCCCTCTGCATCCCTGAGGCCCAGAAAGAGCCAGGCACGGGACACAGCCGGTTGAGGTTGTTTGGATGATGAATGACCGAATGACTTGACTGGGCAGCCCATTAAATCTCCCCTGGGGTCAGGACCGGAAGTGGATCCAGCTCGGGGGAACTGCGGAACCATGGGTAGTAGCATCATCATTATCGGAGCTGCCATCTATTGATTGCTTATTACGTGCCAGACACAGTCTAATCATTCCACATTCATTATCTCATTTAACCCTCTCAACCCGCCCATTACGTGGTACTATTATTGTCTCCATTTTACATATGAGAAAACTGAGACCCAGAGAGGTTAAGTAGCCAGCTCAAAATGCTACAGCACAGACATAGAACAGTCAGGATTACAGTCCAGACCACTGGCTTTCCCTGTGAGCAGCGGGGAGATCAGGGGGGCTCAAAGCCCGGATGATGGTAGGTCACATCTGATAAGTGGGCGCAGTGGAGGAGGGTCTTCTAGATATCTATTTGCAAAGAAGATGAAATTCTCACCTTGGAGATATGTGTGTCTGATGATGGAAGCTTAGCCCATCTCCCCTAATACTTTGGGAGATTCCAGCTGCAGGAGAGAAACCATTCCTACCTCTATGTGAATAGCTGTAGAACAGCAAACTCTCTCAAGGGAAAACACAAAAGTACAGATGATTTTGGACTTCATTGCTTGGTTCATTCATTAACTCAGCCATTCTACTGAGTCCCTACAATGTGCCAGGCACCACTTTACAGGCTGAGGCTACATCAGGGCACTGGGCAGATAGGATCCCTGCCCTCCTGGAGAGATAACAATACAGGAGCTGAGAGAGCAGAGTGGGGTGGGGGGAGGTGGCTGAGGCCCCTCTAGAGGTTTCCACCAAGGGAGGGTAGGAGAGGCCAGCTAAAGCGGCTGGGGAGGGGAGGGGTGAATAACAGCCTGGCTCTAAGGAGGGGCATTCATCTGCCCAAGAGGGTCAGCAGTACAGATGGAGGAAGTGGGTCTGTGCTGAAGAGGGGAGCAGAACCTATGCTCAGACTTGAACAAAGGAAATCAGTTGTCCAAAGGCATCTAGCCAAGGCAGGGGGTGGGGCAGAAACTCCGCTCAAGGAGCCTCTGCAAGCTGCATGCCCAGGAGCTCCATCCACCAGAGTGGACACCTTTTTCAAGTTCACACCAGATCCCTATGGACCAGCAGTTACCCTCATCAGGTCACTTCATAAACAAGCCCCCAATGTATTTCTTCTTGTTGGAAGTAGCTTGGACTCTGGACGACCAAAGCAATTATCTTCCTCTCTGAGCCTAATATGGCTTTATGGTAGGGACAATCAGGGCCAGGTGGCTGACCTTGGGAGCTTTGAGGTTCCATCCTCAAGCCAGTGCAGATGGGAAACAGCCCCCTAACCTGGTCGTGGGAAGAACTGGCCTGGGCCCATTTATCTCCCCCATCTTTGAGATCCCTTTCATGAAGTCATATTTATTTGTGTTTCAAATTCACCACAAACTCCATTTTTAAATTTTTCTTGCTTTTTCCATTTCTTAGGATTTCTCCAAAAATTGGTGACAAATAACGGCTGAACGGACTTACACTGTTGCAGCTCAATGTCCTGCCCTGAGTGGTCCAGGCCGAGGCTGGCTCCTCCCAGGGCTGGGTCCCCACCTGGGCAGGAAGCGGGTGATGAAGTTCTTGTGACAAAAAATGAAGGCCTCTCTCTCTGCGATTCAACATCCCACCATCTGCTCTGACCCAGAGCCAAGGATCGGTGGCCGGTATCTCAGTGGCTCTTTTCCATGACAACTCACATGCCTGAGCTCATTCATCAATTTCTATGCAACAAAATCAGTTGGTGGAAAACTCACATGAGTTCCTGAATCCAGGGGCGAAGCGGGGACACAGGGAGATACAAGACAGACTTTTCCCGGGATGGTAGGAAAGTTCCCAACTCCCCCACAGGCCTCCCTTCCGGTCCCCAGCCACAGTCTCACTTTTTCCATGGCCTTATCAAGTTCTGATAGGCAGGGACAAATCCAGCATTTGAGGGAAAAGGAAGCTCTGGGAAAACCACAGCCCACCAGGGCCCCCCGCCATACACAAGGGCAGCACCTCATAGGCTCAGCCCCACTCTCTAAGCATGACGTCATCCAGCTCGGTCACGTCTCCTCATCTCCTCATCCACTGCACACGTGGACTCTGGAACAGGGAGGAAGCTGAGCAGGACAGGAAGTCATCAGTGGTAGAAGGCCGCAGATACTCTGACCATGCCTGGCTTTGGCGTCCAAAATGGAAGAAGAAGATGGGACTTCCTGAAAAGGCTTCGCTGCAGCCTCTGAGTGCAGCTGTTAGTCATTAGTCTTGCTCACCAAGTATTCCTGGTTCTCTTCCCTCCTGGGCTACAGGTGGGATTGTAATTCCTGTCCTCCAACACCCACCTATAAGTGAGCAGGACCCTGTGACTAGAGATCAATGGAAGCGACATGCATCACTGCCTGGCTCAGAATTTAACTGCCAGTGGGAGATCTCCCAGATTTTGCTATCTCTTTTATTTCTGGTCTCCTGACTGGCAGCGTTTGAGATGATGGAAGCCCTGATCATTTGGATACCTGGGAGACTATGGGATGACCAGGGCCCTTCCACCAATCATCATGGACATGCAGCATGAATGAGAAGCAAACCTATATCGACTGATATTTCTGAAACTTGGTGCTGCTTGTTACTGCTACATAATGTCGCCTATACTAACTGAAACAATGGTGGAGAACCATCGAGGTAAATGGAGGAGAGGAAGCTCGGGTTTCAAGTCTCAAGACTCCCATTTTAGTGCTTGTTCCTCTTAATAATATTAGTAACAACTTTATGAACTTGAAGCACTTAATTAAATTTCTCTGAGTCTTATTATTCTTACTTATAAAATGAGGATAATGATATTTGCCTCTCCATAGTCTATGAGGTTTCAATGAGATAATGCATGTAGGGTGTAGCCTGTTGTCTACACTCTGCTTGCTGTATTTCATTGATTCTAAAATGCCTGTTTATTCACATTCAACATTTCTGACTTTTATAATCAATGCTATCTTCCAACTAATAGGCAGTTTTGTTTTTCCTTTCTCAGAGGCATGTAAAGAATGCCATTTACCTTCAAATGTTGTGAGAGTTACTTATACACAGTAGCTGGCCATTAATAAACAATAGCAATCACTCTTATCTTTCATATTATCCCACTGAACTTTTTCTGGGTTTATGTTACATCTGGAAAATGGGAATCATAATCATAATCTCAAAGGAGCTGATGAAGCTGAAATGCTTTCAGAGGATTAAGCATTCTGATAATAGAGTAATAGTAAAACTCCAGGGGCACTGCCTCCAGGAAGCCTTCCTGATCACACCCTCTCAAAGCCTGTGCATTTTGAACATTTAGTTCTAGCAGAGCTATTGAGGTTGCAGTATTTAAGGTGTGGTGAGAAGTCGTTCAGTCATATGCACACAACCGTGCCCAGCCAATGCCCAGTTGGTGTAGAAATATTCAGCCAGACCCAGGTTGAAATGTGAGCTTCATCTCTCAGAAGCCACAAGCCCTTAGACAATCTATTTCTCCTTTAGAAACCTCAGATTTATCATCTGCAACATGAGGACATTAGTACATTTCTTAAGGGATTATTGTAAGGGCACAATGAAAAAAAATATATATGTAGAATACAGAGCTGTGCTGTTCCATACTCTAGCCGCTGCCCACATGTGGCTAGTAAGTGGCCACTTGAAATGTAGCCAGTCCAAACTGAGTGTGCTATAAGTATATAATACACACCATATTTCAAAGATTCAGTATGGAGAAAAAGAATGCAAAATAGCTCATTAACAATTTTTATATCGATATTGAAATGATAATATTGTTGAAATGATATTTTGGAAATATTTTGGAGTTAAGTAAGATATACAATTAAAAGTAATTTCACCCATTTCTTTTTACTATATCTTATGTAGCTACTGGGAAATTTTAAATTATGGCTCGCGTTTGTGATCACATCATACTGGTCTAGAACAAGGCCTGGCCCCTGATAGGCACTCAATAAAATTGGACAGAGACAGACAGGGTGCTGGAGGCTTTCCGGGGAGAATTCCAGGACTGCCTCAGGGGACGGCAGTAAGGAGGAAAAGAAAACATTTTATTGTGGGGAAAGTTGCCTTAATGGTTTCAATATGAAAGAGGAAATGCTTCCCATTTTGACTGTGGGTAGAGATGAGGAGCGGCACATTCTGTCTTTTATCTTTTATCTCTCCTCCCTGCCTTCTCTCCCTTAACCACGCCAGTGCTTATGCTTCTCAGGCTTCAGAGATGATGTTTTCTGTGACCTTGTTTGTCCTTCTCACTAAAATGCCAGCTCCCCACAAGCAAGGCCCATATCTGTCGTGGTCACTTTTTATCCCTGGTATCTATCATGGTGTGTGGCTCACACTAGGTACTCAGTAAACGTTTGCGCAAATAATAAATTAATTTCTCCAGAGGGTCTTAAGACATTTGGACATTTACTGCTCTTTGTTTATCCTCCCCATTTACATACATGAGAGGTGTTTTAAAAGATCAAGAGCTTGGCATTCGAGCTCCTCCGCGTGCTCCGGCAGGAAGGAAGAGAGCATCTTCAGCCTCAGTGTTTCCATCTGTCAAATGGGCATATTCCTACTTCTCCTAATACTTCCTTCACACAGCTGTTGTGGGATCAGATAACAAAGATGGCCAGTGAATGAAGCAGGTGAGAGATGGGACTGTGCTAACTCAGCTTGCCACAGAAATAAGCTTCTCTCTAGCAACATTGCAAAAGTGATTTTGCTCATTCGAGGCACCTGATATTTTACTGTGGTCTCAGCTGCATCCAGCTAAGAGAGAAGTGTTGAACTCCTTCCTCCGGGAAGACTACCTTCCTTGTGTGGGTCTGAGTTGAAAGCTGCTTTGTGAGACTCTCACCCTCTGGGAGAGAGGGTGGACGTTTCCATTGACCCTTTTATGACCATTCGTCTGGGGGCTCCAGAAATATTTTGTACATGACAAATCCCTAGACAGAGGAGTGTGATAATAGTCATCATGATAATGATGGGGTGACGATGGTCTTTTTTTTTTCTGTAAAAGAACAGAGTAGCAATAAATCATTGGGTGAAAGGTATAAAAAGATGTATTTGTTGTGGTATAAGATTACCCAACCAGTAGCAGAGGACTTGAATTCAAGTCTGGATTCTATGCTTTTGAGCCTCAGTTTCTGCAACATGGAGGAGGGCTGGTCCCTCCTGTCCTGCCCATCTTGAAGAGTCAGTGAAAGATAAAACATGACGATGGATGTAAAATCACTTTACGAACTGTGATACCCTTTACAAAGGCAAATGATTATTGATTTTCATTAAAGCATCTGTCAGCAAAATACGCCGTCTTGTGAAGCTGTGTCAATTGGCCAAAGATGATTTGGAACAAAATTGGGTGTCGGAAACCAGGTAACGTGGAGACAACTGAGAATTAGGTCAGAACGATTTCCAAACAATGTGAATATACAGGAGCTCAGGCTGCGGCAGGCTCGGGAGCAGGGCTGTGCCCAGAGCGTTAGTCCTGGGAGGATGGAGGTGTGGGACACTGCCTCGGCCTCTGAATGCCGAGGGGAGTGAGGCTGAGCCTCCCTGACTCCCACTGTTCCATGTTCTAGACTCGAAACCATGCCCTGCAGATGGTGGCTTCCTTAGGGGACTCAGGCATGTTTCAGTTTGAGGAAACGATGTGTGGAGCGCTGCAGCAGAAGCCTCTAATAAATGGCTGGCGTGGGTCTCTGGACATCAAACAGTTCTTGGAAATAATATTTTGAGGAGCTAAGTGTCAATGAACGGAAACACATGGATTAAATTTCCGTGAAATACATATGGATGTAAAAAATGAAAGAAAGGCTTCAGGCACTGCGTGCTAAAATTCATTTGACCTTGAACGAAACAAAGTGAAAACTTCAGAGGAAGTGGACCTATCCCAGAAGGATTCTTTTCCTCTAGTCCCCAGTAGCACCCACTAGTTCTAGTAAGGCAGGGTATGGGGAAGGGATGCAATGGAGGGAGAGAGAAGGAGGGTACCCAACCAGACAGGCCACGAAGCTGTCCTAGATGGGGCTGTTAACACCTCGGCTTTTACTCCGTATTGCCTGAGGATGGAGGGAACAAACTTGACAGCCTCTTGAAGCTCTGGCTGGTAGAGCCGCAGGTAACAGGGCTATTTAAAAAGCCAGCAACCGTTTCCCAGACCCCGCTCAGCTAGTGAGCTCTAGAGCTGACTGTGATACATCAGAAGAAATGCAAGCTAAATAATGTTTAACTGACAGAGCAGCTTGTTTACTTTCGAATAATTGCACTAAATTGCAGTGCTTAAAAAGTACTTAGACTTTGCAACTTGGCTCTGCCGGCCTGCTCAAGTGGGGATGGGTGGGGGGCGGGCCTAGGGAGGGGTGGAAGACATTTAGAGCAGGCAGAGGGGGGAATGGGCTTCAGGGAAGATCTGTGGGTGGTTGGCCACGAGCCCACTCCTCCCATGGCCTTGCTGGGGCTCCTGCGTGTCCGACAGCAGCTCACCTGAGTTGTTGCTGAGCTTTGGACGCAAAGCTCCCTCCAGCACAGAGCGCTTTGTCTTCAGTGAATGGACCCTCCAGCAGCCCTGGAGGGTACCCATGCCTGTGGCCCACATGGTGGTGTTAGAACAGTTCTGAAAACTTGCTACTTTGAGCGGAAGCGTAAGCCCCATCACAACGGGGGAGCCAGGGAGCCTGGGCACGGACCCCGGGCCCCCAGGAGACGTGAACATGTGTACAACCAGAGCTGAGTCTCAGCAGGTCATTAAAGCACTGAAATGCTTCTGCACTGGTTGGGACACAGCTGTGGCCTGAGCTCCTGAGTGCCCCCTGCCTTCCTGGTTGCCCCAAACCCTTCTCTGGGACCCCCCAAGACCACTCCACACTCCAGAAACGAACAAGCCAAACTTAGGCACTGAAGGGGTCCTTCAGGACCTGCTTCAACACCTGGGCGGTGGCCATCCTGGCTGGTGACGCCACAGCACAGCACATGTTCAAAGCTGTCACACCGCTCTGACACTGCCCGTGACATGGTAGGTGACTGAGTGACCCACCCAGGAAACCAACCAGGTGGGGACATTTCATGGAAGTAAATGTAACCAGATTAGAGGACGGTCTTTGTCAGCCCCTGGCTCACACCATCCACCCCATCCCTCCATCCCTGTCACCTTAACCCCAGGCTGGGCCGTTGAAAACATATGGCACTACAGGAAAAATAGCTAAGCTTTATAATATGCTTCTCAAGGGCTTGTGAAAATGTCTGAGGACTGAAAAAACATCCTTCGGACTTTCAAATACGAAAAGAAAACCACAAAATTAAAATTAATATGTGTTTAAATGTCTACAACACAATTAAAATGTGTTTAAATTACATCAGTGACTCAACTATAAGCCAACTCAATTTGTATATAGTTATATACAAATTATGGGGCCTCCCTGGTGGCGCAGTGGTTGAGAGTCCGCCTGCCGATGCAGGGGATACGGGTTCGTGCCCCGGTCTGGGAGGATCCCATATGCCGCGGAGCGGCTGGGCCCGTGAGCCATGGCCGCTGGGCCTGCGCATCCGGAGCCTGTGCTCCGCAACGGGAGAGGCCACAACAGTGAGAGGCCCGCATACCGCAAAAAAAAAAAAAAAAAAAAAAAAAAAAAAAAAAATTATGTTTAATGTGGACTGGGGGGGGGGACTTTTAATTGGTTTGATGAGGGCCAGGGCCTTCTAAAGAAAGAGTCCCTGGGGTCAAGGGGGTCATAATTGCCTCAAACCCGGTACCAAGAAGGCAGTTCCAGTGCCTGTGGTCCCTGCCTTCTGCTCCCCTGAGCCACTGACCATCGGCTTCTTGAATTGCCTTCTTCCTTGGCCATTCGACATGTCGGATGCTTCCTTTTCCTACTCCTCTGCCCGTTTGTTGCTAGTTCCCTTGCTGTGATATTTTTGATATTTGATACCGAACTGTGAGTGTTTGTCCCAAATGGGCCTCAGCTCTCTCCTCTTGCTCTCTCCTTCCGAAAGATCATCTGTCCTGACCGTGTCAGCTATCACCTTGATGTGGCCGCCTTCCAAATCCATGTCTCCAGCTCCAGCCTCCAACTGAGTCCAGGCTCCTATCTCCAAGCGCGGATTGAATGCTTCCTCTCGGATGTCCCCCGCAAGCCTCCCGCTCAGCACGGCCCAAAGCCACCTGGCCTTCATCCAAGTCGCTGGACTCTGCACCTCCAGGCCACACCCTGCCTTTTCTATCGCTAACAATACCAAACACGTTTTCTCCATCCCCCTAGAACTCGAAGTCATCCCTGACCTCTTCCTCTTCCTGATCTTTTCCATCCATTAGCCCACCTCGTACTGCACGTTCTTTCTTTCCTTCAATTAGTGCTCACGTGGGTCCATCCCTCTCATCCCCAGTCCCACCGTCTTAGTCTAGACCCAAGCAGGCAAGCCGTTTTCCTCTCAAGTCCCAGCTCTGACCCATAGGTGGTAACTGCCTGGAGTACAGGGTGGAGGAAGACTTCCAGGCTACATTTGGCCTCAATGGGAAAGTTGTCTGTGATCGATTAATGATGTCTGCCATGGACACAGGAATGGAGGGCAGCAGCAGGAGTTTTGCCATCCAGTCTTGGCCCTTTCAAGTTGGCATCTGCACTGAGGTGAGTTGCTACCTATCTGGCTTCCCAGCCTCCTAGGGCTCCCTTCCTTCACATTGTCCTGTGCATTGTCACAAGATCACCCAGGGACAACACTTGCATTCAACAAGCCCCCTGCCCAGAAACCATCTGTGACTCCTTACCTGATATGAGGTCAAGCCCAGCCTCGTGGAATGGCATTCAGAGCCCCTATGGTCTGACTCCAGTTTCCTTCCCCCACTTCCATTTCCCACTAACGACACCTTGTTTCAACTAACTAGGCTAGTCATCGCTCCCCGACTGCGTCTTGCTCCTCCCACCTCCACATTTTTGCTCACAACCCTCTACCAGACTGGAGTCCCCTCCCCTTTCCACTCCCACCTACCCACATCTTCCACCCAGTGTCAGGCTTAGCTTAATAATAGGGGGCTTATGGAATGTTCTCTCTGTGATGAGTGTGATTCTAAGTGATTCACTCAGATGAACTCATTTGATCCCTGTAACACTATGTGGGAAATATCTATTATGATCATTCTTATTTTACAGATGGGGAAACTGAGGCACAGAGAGGTTCAATAACTACCCCAAGGTCACATAGCTCCTAAGGAGCAGAGGGAGAATAAGGACCCAGGAAGTCTAGCTCCAGAGTCTGCACCTTGGTTATCATGTTACCTTGTCCCTTAACTCTCACCTCTTCCAGGCAGACCTCCTTACTACCCAGCCCCTTCTCTGCGGTGATTATTATCTGTGCCACTTAGCTTTTACCAGATGCTGCCTTTGCTCAGCTGCTTTAGCCTCCTTTGCTGTATTTCAGATATCAGTGAGGACAAGAACAAGTCAAACCCTTGGGTCAGTAGAAATAACATTAATGATATAACGACAGCCATACGTCAAGTCCCTCCCAAGTACTGAGAATGCCCTCTCATGGTGCTTTATAGACATTATTTTATTTTATTTTTACCCTGGGAGGAAGGAGGGTATTATTACCCATACTTTAAAAAAATAAATGTATTTATTATTTATTTTTGGCTGCATCAAGTCTTCGTTACTGCGCGCGGGCTTTCTCTAGTTGCGGCGAGAGGGGGCTACTCTTAGTTGCAGTGCACAGGCTTCTCATTGTGGTGGCTTCTCTTGTTGCAGAGCACAGGCTCTAGGCATGTGGGCTTCAGTAGTTGTGGCACACGGGCTCAGTAGTTGTGGCTCATGAGCTCTAGAGCGCAGGCTCAATAGTTGTGGCACACGGGCTTAGTTGTTCCATGGCATGTGGGATCTTTCTGGACCAGGGCTGGAACCCGTGTCCCCTGCATTGGCAGGCAGATTTTTAACCACTGTGCCACCAGGGAAGTCCCATACTTTACATATAAGGAAAATGAGACCAGAAGAGTTAAGATATTTACTCAAGCTCACATAGCGATCCTTTTCTCCCTAGTCGACAACTTCCTTTTTCTGGGTTTACAAGGAAGAGGAGAATGTGGGAGGGAGTAAATAGTGGACTTCTCCTTTCTGTCCCACTGCACATGTCAAGAGGATGAGACCTCGATGCAGGGCATGGGAGGAAACTGGTGTCCAGAAGGGGAGGACACATCTACAGCCTCAGGGCAAATCTGTGATAAAAGTGGACAGAATCTGAGTGATATCTTGGCCCAGACCCTGCCCCTCTTTTTTGCTTCTCCTTTCTTTGCTATTTTGTCTTCATTTATCTCTTTCTCCCCAATCTCACCACCTCCTATAAAATATGATTTTAGTCATCTCTGTGGGAATATGCCTGCGAGGCCCTCTTCATGGGACAAGCAGCCCCAAGCAGCAGCCGCTCTGAGCCAGGAGACACGTGGCAGACGCCCAGGTGCAGACATCTGGTGGCGGGGGAGGGGAGAGGGGCGGGGGCACCTGGCAGAAGAGCTCCAGGCGATCCGCAGAGAAGGGATGTCTCAAAACAGAGGATGTCGTCTGCATTTCCAGGATGGAAATCACTTTGTGCTTTTGAGTAAAAGGTGAAGCCAAAAGGACCCTTTACTGCCACCAGGAATGAGACCAGTCAACTCCATCAACACAGTGAGTTCATAAACCTTTCTGATCCGAGACAGTTTGTATTACCTGAGTTTCCCCTAAAATCCTACATGAGGGCAATTGCCAGCTTCTAAATTTAGGCGTTTGTGGGCGCCTGTTGGCACAGAGAAGAAAGGCTTGCTTCAGTGCTGTGGTTTGCCTTGAAACCCAGTCAAGCCCCAAATTCTAAACACAAAGCAGCTGTTTGCCCAGAATCTGAGCCGGGATGTTTCATATCGATGGCTCTTCCCATCGTCACCTCCCCCGCACCCAACCTTGCCACCCCTTCTCTTTTTTCCTCTCTCTTTTTTCATTACTAAAGTGCCAAAAAAGCTCAGTGTGAATGAAAATTGGGATGGATGCACATTCAAGCCAGCATTATCTGCCATAGACGATCACAGATTCTGGGGCGGGCCTGTGGGCGAGCCATCCAGGCAGACCTGCCCCAGCGCCACTGTTTACAGAAGAAAGGAAAAAATAGAAATTGATCTGCAGCATTGGTACAGGGGCCGGGTCAGGCAGGGCAAAGGATTCAGTTGCCGCTCTTTCAGCCACACGAAATGCCAGCTGATCTCTATCGGGCCCCCGCCGGGGTATCTTTAAGGTAAATCTTCTGTTCCACACTTGGAGCCAGGGCTCTACTTTCCGATGCCTTGGGCAGAGCGGTCCACCACTGAATCCTCCCCGATCGGGTGACGTCTTGGGTACCGGGGCGAGGCGGGCGTTCTGACACACCCCCTTCCCGTCGCTGGTCCCTTTTGGCCCTCTCTAGAGGAAGGTTCTGTCCCTAGGCCTGGCTCCAACTGTCTCCATAAAGCTGTGTCACATTCGCATGACAAAGCCCCATGGAGTCTGGCCTTCTGTGAAATGCCCAGTTCTCGAATTCATTGAAAATCAATAACAGGGGGACGGTGGGTGTACAGGTGTCCATCTGATACCTAGAGACAGAAGGTATGTTTATGGAGCGACTGCTATTTGCCACTCACCATGGATGGATGGGCAGGCTATGTCCCATTTTACAGATGAGAAGGCTGAGGTGCAGGGCTTTAGTAAACTTTCCCAAGGTCACGCTGCTAAAATGACAAAGTGAGGATTCAAACGAAAGTACACATGGTTCTAAAGTTTATTTCTTCTCCTCACCCTCGACACCTCCCACTAATACCAGCATTTCTTTATATCAATCTACAGTTTATTTCCAGGTGCCTGAATTTCTCTATGGGCCTCTGTTTCTCCATCAGTAAATAAGGCAGTTGGAGGAAAGCAGCCCTGGCATTTTCTTTCCCAGCTCTGACATTTCTGAAATCCTGTGTCTGTGGCTACAGTCAGGGACTTTTGAGCAATAAATTGAGATGTTTGAAAATTACAAATCAGCAAGGGAAGCCAGGACTTGCAGTGGCTGGGACCTTTAAGCCATGGTCTATAAAAATAAAGACTGACTTGAGAGGTTTATTGTCGGCAGGCCAGATGCCCAGCCTAACTGGGGTGTTGCACTGGCATCCCTGCAGCCAGGCTCCATAACGTGGCTGGACAGATGCAGCCCAGTCTGCATGTTGGGGTCCTGGTTGGAGGTGTGCCCTCACCAGCCCACGGCGGGGGGGACATGTGACTTCCTGTGAGACGGCGGGAGGGGTTTGGGGAGCCACGTGGGGTGGCGTCAGGCCGTGTGGCAGCCAGATTTGGCAGGCTCTGGGGTGTTTTCTTTGCACAGAGAGCTCTGAGGAACCAGCTTTCCAATTCCCCTTGGCTGCCCTCTATGGCCCTCACCTTCCCTCTCCTGCCCCCCTCTTCCCGATCTCAATGAGTGTGGTGGGAACCTGGCCAACGACTGAGAGAAAATGAAGACGTTTCGCAAATGGCATGTTCCAGTGGCTGAGTGCTGGCAGGCAGAGCCTGGGGGGAGTGGGTCTGTTCCCTGTCCATCCCCTAAATATCCTAAGTATGTTCCCTCCTTGGCCGCAAAACCACAGCAATGTCTCCCTTCCTCCCCTCCGCCCTCGGACCCCGGGGTCTGCAAGGAGCTCAGCCTGCCGCAGGGTTCCCGAGGCGCTGCCCAGGGAGGGGGCTGCCCAGGGAGGGGCCTCGGCCAGCGTGGCGCTCCGGCTGGCCTGGTCCATCGGAGGCCCATGCTGCCCGGGCTTTTGCCTGCGCTGGCCTGGCTGCCATGCCCAGGGCTGCCTCTCAGGGGGTGTGTCCACTTTATGGGGAAGGCTTGTTGCCCCCTTGTCACTCCTTCTGTTCCTAAGTCAGAGCTCTGGGGGCTGTTGGACATGAGGCTGACCTGGTGACATTCACTCGCAGGCCCATGGCTGACACTGACCATCTGTGGGACCCCTTGGAAAATCACTTCCTTTCCTAGGCCTCGGATGCGCCATGAAAACCTCAGGGGAGATGAGTGGTTTGGGAATTTTCTTTTGGGAGTTTGGTGGAGGGAGCTCAGGCCAGAGGGAGAAAGCCCACCAGAGCTGTCACCCACCAGAGGTGCCAGGCCCTCAACTCTCAGAGAAGCCCCATTTTTACCTGTTTCACAACCATTCAACCAAAGGTCTTTACATGCAGCAAGCTATGCATGCCAAGACGAACACTGATGTCACAGGTGCCTGTGACATGGTGCCTGTCTTCATGGGGGCTTCCACTACTCTAAGGTTAGAGTTTACACCAGCAGAAAAGGTCAGCAGTTAGATCCAATGAGGAAAAGACAGGCGAGGTCCTGCAGAGGACTTGAAGGGGATGGGTCTTGGGCTGAGTAACTGTTATCCCTGTCCTTCCACTTAGGGTTTTCCTAGAGTCTTGGGATCATAAAGGTCTTCTCAGGCCTTTCCTTTGGGTATGGACCACTCCTGCTCCTTTTTCTCGGCACCACCTCCGAACACCAGAGCTCTCGAGTCCTGGCTGTCTTCTCCAGGTGCTCTGATCTCTCAGCCTCGGTGGGCTCAACCATGCTGATGGCTTCCAACCCCACCCCGAGTCCCTTGTAATCTGCATTTGCCGTCCCAGTCCGCTAAGATCTAGACCGACAACTCTACCTCCACTGGGTCGTTTTCCAACGTGCCCTCTTCATGCCTTTCACTCAACAGGACACCAAAGTAAACTTTCCCAAACCAGCGCTTCCTCTAATTCCCCCACTTTGGTTCTGGGAACCCCACATCCCAGGTTGTCCAGGTCCAGATCTTGGACTTTACTTAGGATGTACCCTGTCTCTCTCCCTGACCCTCTGATCTGGTCCCCAGTCAGTAGCTCTTTGCTATATGGCTTCCCTCTCTTTCCTCTTTATTGACACCCCTGTCACCTGGCTCATGACTTGTGGCCGTTGTCTGCATCCTTGAAGCAGCCTTTCCTCACTTTGTCAGGGGAAGCTTTCTGCTGTTGCTCAATGGGTCATTGGCTCCATTTCCCAGATCAGACACTATTTCTACTCTTCTGCTTCCAGGCCTTGACCTGTGGGCATCATGGAACCCAGGTGTGGCAAAAGTAGTCAGAACCATATTTCCTGTCCCACATACTCTTCTAGAACCTTGCCACTCCCCCATGAAGAGGCGAAGGCTAAAGAGCCCTTCCCTGGAACCCGGGGAGGTGGATTACCTTCATGATGGCCTCGGCTGAAGCAGTGCAGTACAAGTGACACAGTACAAAGTGACACTAGGTGATGTCCAAGTCCAAAACCTGAAAGTCAATACCATCCACCTGACATCCTCCCTTGAGATATACACCTTTAGGGACCTGAGCCACCATGCTGAAGAGGCCACATGAAGAGAGAGAATGCCTGAGGACACTCACTGTCCCAGTCCCCAGCCCAGGAGCAGCCACCGTCTCGTTCCACTGAGGTCCCTTCAGACGACTCCAGCCTCATCACCAGCAGGCAGGAAGGAACTGCTTGAGAGATGCCAGCAAGAACCACCTAGGTGAGCCCAGGTGACCCTCAAACTATGAGATAATAATAAATGATTGTTGTTGTTTAAGCCACTCATTTTAGAATGGTTTGTTACACAGCAGTTTGCTGACATATCAGGCTCTGGTGCTAGAAAGCCCTTGTTTCAAAGCCTAGCTCTAAGACAAGCTAGGTAAGAGCTGCTTCATCTATAAAATGGAAGCAATAATACCAGCTCAGCAGGCTTGCTTGGAGGCTCACAGTTGAAATGGGAAAAGGTCTGGGCAGCATCCCTCGTTTAGCTGGTTCTTGACAAATGACAGCTGTGTTACTATCACCTCTAACTAGAACATGTCCCGGGCCCCCAACTCAGTCTCAGTTTAGCCAAATTCTACTCTGATCACCTCCCTCCTCTTCGATGATGTCCTTCCCTCCTCTCCAGTGGAAGAAAACCTTCTTGACTCAGAACTTGGTACCAGCTGCCTGACGTTTTTCACACATTTCCTCGTCTCGTGGGTATTTGGCTTACTGGTGTAAGACTCACGCATACCTTATGAGCCAGGGAACTGCCTGTGGGTAGAAGCCATGGGTCACATCTCAGTCGTCCTGCCTCCCCTGGACGCCTCCTTCCTCAGGTATATGGGCTGCAATAAATTCTTGACCAAAGCAAATGGACAATAGAGCATTTCCTTCAAAAGCCCCTATTCATCTCTGAACTGAAATCCTCGTGCTGCAGAGTCTAAGATGCTTCAGCCTGGTCCCTTCCCAATGCCGTACTGGGTCTTGTGCCTCTCCTGCCTGTACTCCATGATTTTCCTCGAGGGAAGGCCACAACCTACCCATGATCAACACCAGCCAGCCAGTCAGCACCTGCGGCCTCAAACATGCAGAATATGGATGATAAAAGAGAAGCAGATGTTCCCTGAAGTGCCTAAAACATGAGCGAGTTTGGGATGGATCAGGCAGGTGCCAGGAAAGCCGTCATCTCAGAGAAGTGAGCAGATCTACCCAGACAGATGGAGGACCTTGGCCAAGAAGGGGATGCAGCTCAGAGCACGAGAGCTGCATGCATCACCCTTCTATTAAGGGGATGAGGATGGGGCCTGTCCCCCAGCATCAGCACCACACCGGGCCAAGGACATAGTCTCCACTTTTCCCTGAGCTTTTCTCTTTCCTTCCTTCTCCCATCCTCCCTCCCTCTCTCCCTCCCTCCCTTCCTTGCTTTCTTCCTTCTTTCCTTCAGCAATCCTTTACTCCAGACTACTACATGCCAGGTGAGTCCTTGGGGACAAAATGTTGATCAAGACACAGGCCTTGCCCCCAGGGAGCTCTTATTCTAGTGCATGCACGTGTGTGTGTGTAAATAACTAATGAAGTAATTGTCACACAATCTGTTAAGTACTGGGCATGGTAGAGGCTGGGGACCCACCCAACCTTGGAATTCAGGGAAGCCTTGCAGAAGAGGTGGCGGCTAAGCTGTGTCAGGAACAGCTAAGCATACAAAAAGGTGATTGGAGTGAAGTATGGGAGTTGGGAAAGGGCATTCCAGGCCACAGGGACAGCAGGTTCAAAGGCCCAGTGGTGACTGAGGGCCCCGAGGAACTGTAGGTAGACATCGCTGACCCAGAAAACATGGATGAGGTGGAGTAGAGAGAGGGAAGATGGAGAGGGGCTCAGGACTTGGATCACCAAGGGGCTTGTGGGCCACGTTAAGGGGCTTGTGTCACTGATGGACTTTTGACCCAGGGACCAGCTCTGCACATTAGAAAGATCCCATCAGCAGGATGAAGAATGGATTGGAGGGGCCATGCCTGGTGTACGGGGTCAGTTAGGAGATCACCGTCATCTCCCAGGCAAGTGTTGTAGTGGTCCAGACTGGGAGGGTGTGGGAATAGGGCTAGAGAGGGACAGGTGGACAGTCCTCAGAGAGGCAAAAGAAACAGAAAACACGTGGAAAGTTGAAGTACATGCTGTGCAAGGAAGCACAAGAGAACATTTCAAACGGGGGGGTGGGGCAAACAGTCATTCCAAGGAAGGTGAGGCCATTGGAAGACATACCACTCAATCAGAATCTTCAGCAGTAAGCACCTGTCTGCTTTTAACCTCTCTACCTGCATGCGTGTCTGCCAGGAGACACACGGCAGCGTGGTGTGCTGGGGGAAGCAAGGGGCCTGGAACACCACCTCCCACCCCAAACGTTCCTGTGCCCACAGCAGGGACCTGGCTGACACCCATTCCTCGAGGCTGCAAGGCCATGGCCCTCTGGACTCCGGAGTAGGACAGGGTCTGAGTCATAAGGAGAGCATAGCAGCACTGTGGAGCCAGGGGAAGTGCCCTTCTAACAGTGTTGCCATGTGCTGAGCCCAAGGCTTAGCAACCGGCAATGAGACGGAACCAGATGGACAGTGCAAGGGGTCACTGGGAAGGACTCGCTGTGCTCTGGGGGCTTCCTCTCTCAGCAGTGGGGCCTCAGTGTGTCTGTGGGTCCTGGCTAGTCTGGATGGTACTTGTTCCCAGGACAACTGACTTCCCTCAGCCACTGGACTCCAGGAAGCATGTGAGGGCCATGGCTCATGGCCACTCACTGGTCCGTAGAGTCCTGACTTGGGTGGTGTTTGTCCACATGAGTAGGCACGGGTGTTTACATATATGTGTACATCTGTCACATAATATGTTGTAGGCGTACTTGTGTAAGCGCACTGTCTATGCATGCACACATGTGTGCTGTGTGTGTGATCACCGAAGTGTGTGTGAGTTTACCTTTCTGTGCTCTCCTATACAGATAAGTACAGATAGGTACAGGCAATGTGTGGGAATATGTGTGGTATGTCTCTGTATGCTCCTGTGAGTCACTGTTTGTATCAGTTAGCTTGTGCTGTATAACAAGTCATCCCAAAGTTTAGCATCTTAAAGCAACAAACATTTATAATTTCTCATAACTTTGTGGGTTGGCTAGGAGGTTCTTCTCAGCTTGGCTAAACTCTGCTGAGCCTGTTCATGTGTCTGGGGCAGCTGGTAACTCTGCTGGGGGTGGTCTACAGAGGCATCACTCCTGTGTCTGGCACTGGCAGTTGACTGGAAGTCAGGAGATGACTTGGCCACATGGTCTTTCAGCCTCCAGCAAGCTATCCAGGGCTGGCTCACACAGTTCCAAGTACAGCAAGAGCAAGTCTTAACATACAAACACTTTTCAATCTCTATCTGCATTAGCTACTTTCGCACAAGCCAAATCAAATTACATGGTTAAGCCCAGAGTCAGTGTGGGGGAAGGAGAGTCCCAGTGGCAGGGATGCAGGGAGGGAACTCCTTGCTCCTCTTTTTGCAGAAAATTCACCCAGACTGTATGTGTGTGTGTGTACCTCTAAGGGTATACCCATGTGTACCCCTGTATGTACATGTACACCTGTTTGTGTACATGCATGTGGTTGCCCCAAAGAGCAACTGCAGGGGGCAGTATGTGAGGGCAGCTGGGTGTGCCTCTGTGTGTGCACACACATGTGTGCACGTGTACATATCCACAGCGTTCGTAGATGCAAGTGCGTGGACGTGTGCATGCATGGGTATGTGATTGCCCCATTGAGCAGGTACGGGAGCCTGGGTGTGAGCGCCTACCTGGCTCTGCCTCTGGGTATATATGTACCCATGCAACTTGGAAAGGAGCCGCAGCCTAGGCTAGGTCATGGGCTTGGGTCTGGATCTAGTTCTAGAACGTTTGCATAGGAGGTTAAGTTAATGGAGACCAGCTTGCGGTCCCCAATTCATACCTGTTGTTGCTCAGCTCAGCCGGCTGCCACTGCCCAGCACCCCCCTCCCTCCACATCCCATGCCTTAATCCTCCCTGTTTGAAAGCTCAGCTCACTTTCCTCCTCCTCCAGGAAGCCTTTCCAGGTGCAAACACAGTGACACCCTCAGGGCTCTCCAAACCCTTTCCTGAGTCACTGGCTGTGTTAGAGTTAACTGCTATCCGCTGGACACCATGGCTATGTGTGCAGGTACCTGTCTTCCCTTTTGCCTAAGGACCCCAGGAGGTGGTGACTCTGTCACCTCATGTTCTGTCCTGTGCCCTCCCCACCCGCTTCTCCCACATGGTGTCTGTATACAGTAGGTGCTCGATCCACACTGGTTGGATTGAAAAGGGCGCCCTATGCTACTCCTCTGGAAGCGGGGGCCGAGGAGGTTAGTGGCCTCCCCCCTGGTTGAGAATCACTTTTCCCGAAGCACCCCAAGTCCCACCACCACCCACCCCTTCCACGGGTCCCCTTTCCCTCCCTGCAGCCACTTTATGCATATACACCTGCACGTGTGCCATATAAAAATGGTAATCAGCCCCAAAACGAGATGAGCAGCTACTCCATAACCGACACTTACCACCGATTTCATCAATTCTAAGATGGCTTTTTTTTTTTTTTCCATTTTCACTTTCTGATATCGGGCCCCATTTCACAAACGATGATGTCTCAAGCCATCGGCCAAGTGGCTGTCATGATGCGGTTGTCATCGCCTGGCGAGTGTGGTCATAGCCGTCCCCATTGTTGTCACGTCAGTGGAGGGCTCTGCATTGTTGTACTACCCGTGCGGAGTGTAATTGCCATTTTATGCATCTTCAAAAAGATCAGACTATGTGATTCAGTGACGGAATGAAAAGTTACCGTGCAGGCAGAAAGGCACAGATAAGACGGCGGGCATGCAGCTGGGATTAGAGCCGCAAACGCTTACTGCTGGAGCGACCACGATGTATTATTCCCTTGCAAAGGAACGTTCCACAACAACATGCATAATGGAACCTAAGACAGGAAGATAGCTCAAGGAGATGAAGTTGTTGTTGCTTTATATTACTGAGATACGTTTGAAAGAATTGTCTAGCACCTGCCAAGAGTGAGCCAAAGGCAGGAGAAGTTGCCAAATACCTGGGAATACATGACAAATTCAAAAGTAACAAAAGACTGGTCTGGCTAATTGTTGCTTCACCCTCTTTTTAAGATATTACATCAGAGTTTCCCAGATATTTTTCTTTCTTAGTGATACATAGCACAACGACACGTCCTGCAATTGTCTTAATGAGATGCACTATGGCACGTGCCCAGCTACCTTTAATCCTTTCAAGACTCTAGGTTGTGGGTATTACAGGGGAGTCAGAGTCCTGATGGTCAAGTCCACCCTAGTCAGCCCAGCAGTGCCCCACAAGCCCAGAGTGTACGTCCCAGAGACTAAGAAGCTTGACTGAAGCTTCTCTCTGTAGCTCACCTTTGAATGATAATCAGCAAACCAAGTTGCTCCTCCACTTTTTAAATAAACTCCCCCCCAGGAAATGTACCAGCCTATTAGCACAAAGGCATTGTTTGCTCCACAAATGTCAGTTACGTGCAGAATACTGTATTACTTTTTGCCATATCCACATGTTCTCTGTTATTCCTTACTTAACTGCTTTTATTTTTAAATCAGACTCCTTTTCAGGGGTCTGTATCAGTCAGCATAAGTGGGATTATGCTGTGGTAACAAACAACCCCACAAATCTTAGTGGTTGATAATAGTCTAGGATTCCAGCTCAAGGTGAATGACCTGTCAACAAAGGAAAAGGCTACATGGAGGAAGTGTACTCCGGGCAAAGGAGATGCACTGAAGCCAAAGGGACAAGAGGAACACATTCCAGGCTGGGGAAAGTCAGTCTCCTCCTGAAACCACACTGACCCCATCTGTCAAATGAGGATTGTCAATTACAGCCAGCACTCTGTATCCTCAGGTTTCGTATCCATGGATTTGACCACCATGGATTGAAAATATGTGGGAAAAAAATTCCAGAAAGTTCTAAAAGCAAAACTTGGATTTGCTGCATGCTGGCAACTACTTACATAGCGTTTACATTGTATTAGGTATTATAAGTAATCTAAAATGATTTAAAGCATACAGGAGGATATTCATAGGTTATATGCAGATAGAATGCCATTGTATATAAAGGACTTGAGTATCCTTGGATTTTAGTGTCTGTGGGGAGTGGGGTATCCTGGAACCATTCTCCCATGGATATCGAGGGATGACTGTATTTCTTCCTTGCCTTCTTCAGACAGGCCCTTCAAGACTCCAATGAGACTGTGCAGCCACTTGAAAACATTGAATTTTAGCTGTCGTAGGTGATCCGGTCAGTGTCCTGCTCGTACTCTGTAAGCCTGACTATTATTCTTGCCCTGACCAGCTTCCAAGTGCCAATATCTGATGGCTTTGCTTGAGAGCTGTTCTGCAAGACATGGGAAGGCCTTTCAGGCTGTGTGCTTAGCAGGCCGGACACTCCAGGCATCAGTGTCTACCAGGAAACCTCCTTCACCAATGACTCATGAGATTTGGCGTGCAACTCCCCAGCTCCGTCACCCTTTGATAGGATAACTCTAAGGCAGAGTTCTGGAGTCCCCGGGGGATTACACTCCTGGTACCACAGCGACAACTAGCTCGATAACTCGATCTGCCTTTGCTGTCCTCCTTGTCCCATAGCCCCGTTCCTCACTCCCCAGATAAACCACTTGCATTCAAAGCTTTGTCTCCGGATTTGCTTCTGGGAAACCCAAGCTCAGAGGGCTATAAAAGCCCCATACATAAGACGCATGGAAGAGGCATCGGTCGGCTTCTGGCAGAGGTGCGATGCCCCCAGCGGTGATTCCTGCTCCACACTTTGCAGGTGATGATCTGCTAGATGTTTCGTACCAAAGTCTGCTGGCAACACTGTCAGCAGGTGTGATGGCTGCGTGGGCAGGGACCAGGCTCACTGAAGTCCTCCTAGAAGGCCTGACCTAGAAAGCCTTGACAGCCCTACCCCAGCTCCAGGCTCACAGATAAGAACATCAAGGCCCAGTGAGGGGATGTCCAAGGTTGTATAGACAGTCTGAGTGGAGACTAGGGGTTCGGATTCCTTTTCAACACATCTCAGCACACAAATCCACTGGCCAAATCCAGCTGGAATGGGCTGGGGGCATCTCCTTTTCCCCTCCTCCAAGTCTACCGAGCCGCTGAAGTCCTTGGAATTGCCTGGGTGGCAGGAGTGTCCTTTGTTATTCACAAGGACTCCCTTTTGTACCCTTCAGCTTATGCTAAGGAGGTAACTCTGGGTGGGGTCCCTTGATTGTCTCAGGATGGGGTTGGTCACCACAAAGGCCAAGTGATGAGAGGGTTGGAACTTTTAACCCCATCCACCAACCTCCCAGAAAGGGGACTGCTGCAGTAGTTTAAGCTCTATTAAAACTCTTAAATAATAAGATTTGGTGAGCTTCTGGGTTTGTGAACACATTGAGGTGTTGGCAGGTTGTGCCTGGAGAAGGTATGGAAGTTCTGTGCACCGTCCCCAGCACCCCCAGACCTATGCCTCTCTTCCATCTAGCTGTTCCCGAGTTGTGTCCTCTACAGCAAACCAGTAATTGTAAGCAAAGTACTTCCCTAAAATATTTTCTGTGTGATAACCCCCTAGACTTTGTAGCCAAGTCAGACAGAAGTGTGGGTACCCTGGGGACCCAAAACTTGTGATTGACATCTGAAGTGAGGACAGTCTTGTGGGACTGAGCCTTTGAACCTGGGGGTCTGACACTAGGTGGTTAGTGTCAGAATTGAACCGAGTCGTAGCACACCCAGCTGGTGTCTAGAGGATCAGGGAATTGGTTGCCTGGTGATGTCAGAAGTGCCGGTATGAGTCGAAACAGCCTTGAAGATCTTTGCACAGCTGGGTGCCTACTCTGGCCCTTTGTAGAAGAGTCTCTCCCTGTCATCTGGCCTTCTGCAACTGGGCTTCTGCTCACCGCTCAAACCTTTCGTCTTGCCACTCTCTCTCCTTGTAATCTCTGCATCAGCATCTGGGCTCCATTCAATTCCCAGAAGAAATGTTGCCTGCTTTTCACGCCTGGGCCTCGGCCCTTTTGGATCCCCCACTGTGCTACTCCCTTCCCTCTGCTTACTCTGCTTAACCCAGCCAACTCCTGCTCATCCTCTATTCCTCAGCCCAAGCATCACTTCCTCCGAGAAGCCTCCCTGCTTCGCCCTCTCACAACCCCCTGCCATTCCTCTTTGATAGCTCTCATCACCCACGTAGGGTGTGTCTGCCAGATCACTGGCTCCATGCCAGGAGGCTGGGCCCGGATCACGGCAGGTACGTGTCTGGCCCTTATGCGGCAAATGGATATTGGCCAGGCCCGTGCAGTACCACGGGGAGAGGGGCCACGGTGTTGAGTATATTGAGACAGGGGCTGGGGAGAGAAAACAAGATCCTCTTTTCACGGAGCCCATGAAGTCACTGGGGAGAGAGTGAACCCAAGGAGTTATAAATAGCCCTGGAAATCATGCATATTACATTAGGGGTGTTGGTGACAGCTTAAGTATATTTCCATAAGGTTCCATTATATTTACGTATTAGTTAATGGATACTTAAAATATTATGTTACCGTAATGCTCATGTTTTATTAGTAAACTATCACATCAAATGGAGTTGCTAAGTGTGATGGAAAATTGGCTCTGCAGCTAGATTTCTGTATTTTCACGCTGAATTTTTGATTTCTCATTCCTCGCCCACCCACCTCCAGTGAGGAACTCATTTTCTTCAAACACTTGTGATATCTGCCCTCCACCTGACTAGAAGGCTTGGAAGTGTGGAGGTGGGACCCCAGCCCCTCACTACAGGGCAAGAATTTTAGCCTAGGGGGCTTTTTGACTGATCCAAGCTTGGTTATTATCTGCTGTGTGACACTGGGTACATTTATTGCCCTCTCTGTGCCTTGGTACCTCTCTCTGTCAACTGAAGAGTTAGAGTTGTGTATTAGCATTATTAATATTCAGGGTTCTCCAGGGAAACAGAACCAATAGGATGGATATAGATGTAGATATAGATATAGATATAGATATAGATGATATAGGAAGAGAAAGAGAGAGAGAGATTTATTTTAAGGAATTGGCTCACACAGTTGTGGGGACTGGCAAATACGAAATCTATAGGGCAGGCTGGCAGGCTGGAGACCCAGGGAAGAGCTGGAGTTTGACCAAACACTGGGTATCATGGCCTAGCCAAGTTGACACATAAAATTAATCGTCACAGTCTCTAAGCTTTTAGGGTTCTCTGGGTTGAATTCTGGATTATCTGCAAGGGAACTTCAAACTCTGTTGCCTCCCGGTTCAGAAGGTGGCTGGAGATGGCCATACGTCCTCAGGTGTCCCAGGGCTTCCCAAGGGGTGTGGCAGGACGGCCCTGATCCTGTCCCGAGTGGGCTTCACCTCTTCTTTCTTTCCCCAGGGTGGTCCAGCCCCAGAGGAGGAAGATTTCAAGCTTCGCTTCTTGCGGCCAAAGGGCAGCCCCCAAGAGCACCTGCTAAAAGTTCGTATTTTTTTCAACCTTTGTTCAAGGATGCAAAGAATCTAAAGAGGAAGAGCCAGAGCAAAGGTGCTCCAGGTGGTGGAAAGAGTGTGGGCAAAGCTGAGTGGGGAGAAGATGCTGGCATGGGGGGCAGAGGGGGAGTGCGGGTCTTGGGAGCACGGGGATGGGAGGAGGACCAGTGGGAGAGTCTTTTGTAGCATCCTTGAGCCCAGCCCAGAGCCCTTGGTGTCCTCAGGTGTGATCATGGAGGCGATGATTTCACCCTGCTCACAGGTAAGTCAAAAGCCAGTGAGAGGGGGCTTCCCTGGTGGCACAGTGGTTGGGAGTCCACCTGGCGATGCAGGGGACACGGGTTCGTGCCCCGGTCTGGGAGGATCCCACGTGCCGTGGAGCGGCTGGGCCCGTGAGCCATGGCTGCTGGGCCTGCGCGTCTGGAGCCTGTGCTCCGCAGCGGAAGAGGCCACAGCAGTGAGAGGCCCGCGTACCGCAAAAAAATAAAAAATAAAAATAATAATAATTAAAAAAGCCAGTGAGGGGCAAGCTCAGGGCTGCCCACCTCCCCACCAGATACTCCCAGGCCCCAGGCTCTTAGTTCTGCCCGCAAAGTATAGGACAGCAAGGATGCCAGTGAGGGAAGAGAATGGCCTTTGACGAAGAGGGTTCAGTTCACCACTTGCCGGCTACCTAACCTCGGAGACAAGTCACTTCTCTGAGTCAGTTTCTTCACCTGTACAAGCAGAATACTAGCAGGACCTCCTACCCTACAGGGCTTCAAAAAGGA
The DNA here is from genome assembly GCF_964341445.2 of Mesoplodon mirus. NCBI lineage: Eukaryota > Metazoa > Chordata > Mammalia > Artiodactyla > Ziphiidae > Mesoplodon > Mesoplodon mirus. Next base: position 33,354,176 of record NC_138995.1, read on the forward strand.
TTTGATACGTTGATACACTGAAAACAAAAAAATAAATAAAACCTCAGTGAGGACTCAGGCATGTGCTCAGGAACACTTACCAGCTGGATGACCTTAGACAATGCCCGCAGCTCTCTGATCCTCAGTTTCCTCATCTGAAAAATGGGGCTACTACAGCACATACCTCATGGGGCCATCTGTTCCTATTATGTGCCAGCCACTGTGCTGGACACTGGAAGTGCAAGCGACGAACACAACAGGTGAAGTCCCTGTCCTCGTGGAGCTGACATTCTAGCAGCCGGTGTGGTGGTGTCATTATTGGCAACATAGTAAAGCAAAACTATATTTTAAAATATATGATAAAGGTTACGGAGAAAAATGACGCAAGAAAGTGGGCTGGGGGATGACAAGAGTTTAATTTAATTTTAGCTAGTCAGGGAAGACCTCATCGAGAAGGTGACATTTGAGCAAACGTTTGGGGAGAGGATTAAATGAGATAATAACATACAATGGAGAGAGCAAACTAAGACCCAGAGGGCCGGTCAGGCCACGCCCATCCTTCACTCGGCACCTAGGATAGAATTGAGTAGTTGTAACAGATCCCCTATGGGCCCACAAAGCCTAAAATATTTACCATCTGGCCTTTTCCAGAAAAAGTTTGCCAACCACCAGCATACAACCCTGCACAGATGATCTGAATTCTGCTAGGACTCAAGTATTACTGTTTCTGGTATTGTTAGGTGACAGCTAAACGCTGCTGCCCCTGGGGGTGGTAGGGCACAGGGGATCCCATGCGGCCCCTGCACCCGGCCACGGGTCTATGTCTCAGATCCTGTTTTGAGAGTGTATAGCATCTTGGCAGACACAGCTGGCGGAGGAGGCGCTCCGGGCTGAGAAAACCGTGTGACCAAAACGTTGGTGGTGGGAAATGACAAATTGTGTTTGGAGAAGTGGCACAGGGAAACAGGCCTCCCATTCTGCCTCCAAAAATATGTCTCCCCTGCACGTGGCCAGCAGCAGGGCCTGGCCGGGGACCACCGGCTCTCAGCGGGCTCCGGGCATCCGCCGTGGGCTGGAGGTACCCAGGCAGCCGTGTTAGCCGCCTGATTGAGTTATGACAGCTCTTCGCACCCAACCGGAAGCCGGGCAAGACAGCCCTAGCAGGAGCCTGCAGACAAATGATGATAGAGTGCTCACTTTAAGGAACCATCTCCATAATATTTCATGCTCGCGGTGGGGGGAGGGGGCGGGCAGGCTGCCCTGGTGGCACAGCTAACTACTCCATCAATTGATTTGATTCACAGCAGCAGCTACTCCCAGTCATAATATTTCAAATAAATGGGGCCGTGGATAGAAATAATATCTGCATCAATATTAACCCTGAAAGAACTAATGGACATAAGCTATAATTTCCTGGACACCCTAATAATGCATTTTGACCGTTGTTGGCATGGGACGATTCTTCTTTTTCTCTTTTTTTCTCCTCTGCCTGTCTGTCCGTCTCTCTCCTCCTTAACCTCTGTCAGCTCTGCTTTGTTCACCCCCAGACTCTGGTATGAAGGCCTAGGTGGGTCCCCATTCTCACCTCCCACCAACCATAACACCCTACCTAAAAGGAAAGAAAACGAAGCTGAAGGCTGGCCAGCCCATTTGTCCTGAGCTGCTTGTGAAATGCCCCTGGAGGGGTGAGTAGCATTGCTTGGCCGAGGAGGGCTCTCCTGGTGGGCCTGTTACAAGGGAGGCCCAACTGGCTCTTTTCTATCCGTTGTGCATCCAACAGATGCTCACTGTGCTCCTACTATGCGCTGGGTACTTTACCAGGCGCTTGGGATACATCGGTGAACAAGAGAGCAAAAAGTCTGTCCCCTGGAGCTTCTATTATAGTTGGCTGGGGGACGGGGAGACAAGTGATCAACCCCAAACACGCAAGTGATAAATTATACAGTTTGTAGTGAGGCTGAGGTTGGTCCCCTGCAGACCCAGAATTGCCCCATTCGCGAACCCGGAAGAGTGAAGTGTGATGGTTGAATCAGAGACTGAGTGGACCTGTTCTTTTTTGCACTGGTCAAGACCCAGCCCTCAGAGAGCTCAGCACAGCCCTCAGGATGGTAATGGTGGTATGTTGTTTGGCCGTGTAATGTTTTTATAAAATTCATTGACAAAATTTAAAAAGCGGGAGATTTTGCTTAAAAATCTGATTTCCACCTTCTCTTCAGAAACGGGAAGATCCAGCATCACCCACGTCCTCACATGGCGAACACTGGCTGGAGGTCGTTATCACTGCTCCTGTAGACAAGCTCACGCTCTGCAGTTCACCGCATACCCGCTGTTTCCTACTGTCCAGCCCAGCCCGCCCGCCTGCTGTCATCACCCAGGTGGTCCCTGCGGGCACCTGCACTTGTGGCCCCTGGCTTCCATGCTCGAGCTGGTTTCTAAACTTCCCCGTGTTTTCCCAAGCCCTCTCTCTCCAGACCTCACTCTTACTCACGCCCTCTGCCTTTCCTTTGTTCCTCCTTTTGATTCCACTGCTGTCTTTTTTTTTTTTTTTTTTTTTAATCATTTTGTGCCTCTATAATCACAATGTTTGGGACACTGTATCGCTTCCTGGAAACAGGCACATTTAGCAGTGGGGTTGGAAACCAGGTATCATCACTTTATAGGATTATCCCTCCCTTTGCTGTTCAGCTGAATTTTGACCTTGAAATCGAGGTCCCTAATTTAAACAATAAATGAATACAAATATGGACACACGAATGAATACAATTACGTATTTGTATGTACACATATATACCTGTATCCATGTGTATTATGTATGTACATACACACATTTTGTTTAAATGTTTATATTGTATTATATATACAAATAATGTATATAACAATTTTCAGAATTGGAAAAAGCAGAGTTTATGAGCATGTGAGAGTTGTCCCTGGAACCAGACAGGTCTGGGTTAAGTCCAGCCGCTAACTTCTTGCTATCTGTGGGAACTTGTACCTTGGCTTCCTTATCTTCAAAAAGGGTAGAACAACAGAACCTATATCCTAGGGTTGTTTTTTTGTAGGAATAAAAGGAGATAAAGTGTTTAATGAATGTTGAGCCTCCAATAAGAATGGTAACTGTCATCATTTTTTCCATTATTCTTACGCTTACCATTGTATGACTGCTCGCTCTCGCCGGGGAGACAGTGTGGGATGGTGTGGGTAGAGGAGGTGGTGGTAATCTCTGGAGGTGACCCAGAGGTCACAGTTCTATCTGTGCTAGGGCCTGGGTGGAGTTTCAGAGTGGTTTCCTAGCTAAGCTGACCACACTTTTGAAGGTCCCCCGATACGTCTGCTGGAGAAGGGCTTTCACTCCAACCTGGAGGGCACGTGCGAGGGCTACTGGATGTAAGTAACTACAGGACACCATTCATTTTAGACCAGAGGTTTTCAGACTTCAGCATGCCTCGGAATCACCCAGAGGGCTTCCCAAAGCTGAGGTTGCTTGGCTCCAGCCCCAGCATCTGAGAATCTGTGTTTCCACCACGTTCCCCGGCGATGCTGAGGCTGCTGGTCCAGCACTTTGGGGACCATTAGTTTCGACTACGATGTGGCAAGGCAGACATGCTGCGTAAGGGTGGTTAGGAGGATGGGCCCTCAGGATGTACAGTCCAGAGAGGGTCTTGTTTTCCACTCTCTGTGCCGACAGGCTTCACAGATAGGTGAATGAGCAAATGCCCCTGACTCTGTACTCAGAACCTTGGACTCCTCTGTTTGTCTAGTTGGTTTCCCTGAGTGGGGCTGATGTGGGCACTAAGGAACGCAGGCTCCTGCTGAGGACCCGGTAGCTGATGACTGGGGCGGGTGGGGGCGGGCAGGGATAGAGGAGTCTCCGTGGGGCTGGATCTGTTCCTGAGACGGCAGGGTGAGGTCGGGGTGTGGCAGGGATGCGGGTCTACATGTGATCTTCGTATCTGCCTGAATGAGCATACAGCCAGCACCCATCCTGCGGACGGGGGGCTTCCTGCCCCTCCAGCCTGGTCCTGCAGGAAGCCAGTAGCAGGCCACGTCCACCTTCCTTTCTGGGTTTTAGGGTGCTCCCCATCCACTCCTTGGTTAGAAAGGAGAAGATTGTGCCCCACTTCAAAACCTCTCAGCCTCACATCCCGCTCGAGCCATTGCTGCAGCAGCCAGGTCCACAAAGGCAGCAATAGCTTTGCACAGGTGTAACCTAAGAGCCCCTCACCTGACCCATGCCCTGTTGGTCTCACTTCCTGCCAAAGCTCCTCTGACACCATCTCATGGGATGCCCAGTACTCACACATGCACAACCCGGAAGTGAATGCCTTTGACCACAGGGGATGGACACCGATGGATTATTGCTTCCTCCTTTCATCCTCTGGGTGGCAGTTCTGATAGGCATGTCCTAAAGGTCCCCCCAAAGTCCCAGGGGATCAAGTCCAGTCAGCCATATTGGTGGCCAACTCCATAGAGCATCCTTACATTGGCCTTCTGACCTTTCCTGTTTCTTGCCTCCTGCATGCCTACTTCCTGGCATCTTTCTTTAGTGAACTTCTTGAACACAAGCCTTCGTCTCAAGCTTTGCTTTTGAGGAGATCTCTGGTTAGAGAACTTCCTCAATAGAGGTCTGAGATCTCAAGCTTGACAGAGATCATTCACCATCCATCCATTCAACAAATGCTCTGAGGTTGGGACCGGCACATTCTGGGTCCTAGAGATGCAACAACGGACAAGGCTATGAACAGGTCACAGGTCCTGCATCAAGGGCTCCCAGTGCATTGGAGAAGGAGTCCACTAGCTAACTTAAGCTCTGAAGGAGAATAAATGCCGTAATCAGGAGAAACAGAGAGGGCACCCAACCCACTCTACCCAGAAGAGGTGATATCTAAGCTGAGATCTGTCACTAGACCAGGACAAAACCCAAATCAGCTCTTGAGTTTTCAAAGTCCACCCCTGGAGGAGAGGAATTGGATACACACGATGAATATAACTTACTGTGTCATCCTATCTAGAATATACTAGAATCTCCTGAGCTGCCCTCAGCTCTTCCTTGAGTCTAACCAGAGCCTGGCTGCTGCTTCAGTTTGTCCATTTTCTCCTGTTCTGGTCTTCAAGGAGGTGGAGAGGAATGGTTCCTATACCAGGAGAGGAAAATGCAATCAACCCCAAGATGGTTCTTCACAGCCCGGAGATTCTGTGCTGACCCTGAGCCTCTGCCTTCTCCCTACTCTGCCCCCTTTCCTTCATCTCTTGCTTCCACCTGGGTCCACTCCCCTCACTGGCCCACTTCTGGCAGAGTATTGGAGGGGGACTTGATCCTGGAGGCACCGGGATTGCAGGGGATGTGTCTCCTAGGGGGAGAAGCCTCAAGTCTCCCAGTGTACACCCCACGTCCACCCATGTCCACTGCCAGCCATTCTCCTCGCATGACCAAATCACATGAGGCCGGTTGGATGACATTCAAGGGGGAGGGGCAGGCATGTTCTGGCATTATCCCTCCAATTCTCAAAGCGCTTTTGGTTTTAATTTGCTCTAATTTCTGAAAAGAGCCATGAGCATAAAGATGAGCTAAAGAGACCTTTTCAGATGAAGGGGAAGAGGCGGCAAGTTAAGTGTCATCTTTCCCAGCTACACAAAGATGTGGGAAGGTCCAGCTTGGATTCACCTGGCCTGGGACAGGGTGAAATGTATGCTTCTTTCAGTAGCTTACCTCAGCCCCAAATGTAGCCAGGTCTTTCTGTGCTAAGGATTCTCCTGAATTCCATGGGGCCACTGTGCCATGGTCCCCGGGACCTGCTTCGGGGAGGGGTCTCCGCTCTACTTTGCTGAACTTTTGTTCTTACCCCTTCTGGGAAATGTGGGTGCCAGCTCCTTTAGGGAATGTGAGATTTGGCTCTGGGTTTCTGCTGAGAGCCAGAATTTCCTGGGGCTGAAATTTGGCCAAGTCCTCTGTGTGGCACAGTGAATACTCCTTCCTGTCCAGCTCTCAGACCCCCTAGGTGGCCAGGTCAGCAAGGTCAGCTTCCTCCCTCTTTGGCACCAGGGGAACTTGGCTGAGGCCAAGCCAAGGTCCTGTGGCAACCAGCCCAGCCAGAGTCAGCCTGCGCCTTGGCACAGATATCCTAAGGAAGGAAGTCAGTTTACCAGGATGTTGTAGCTTGGGCACTGGCTTGGCAGCCCAGAGACCTGTGTTCTGGTCCCAACTCTGCTACTAGCTTGCTGTGTGACCTTGGGCAAGTCACTTCCTCTCTCTCTGGGTCTTAATATCTCCGTCTGTAAAAAGAGCAGGCTGGGGCATCTCTCTTTTTTTTTTTTTTTTTCTTTTTGCGGTATGCGGCCCTCTCACTGCTGTGGCCTCCCCTGTTGCGGAGCACAGGCTCCGGACGCGCAGGCCCAGCGGCCATGGCTCACGGGCCCAGCCGCTCCGCGGCACATGGGATCCTCCCAGACCGGGGCACGAACCCGTATCCCCTGCATCGGCAGGCGGACTCTCAACCACTGCGCCACCAGGGAGGCCCTGGGGCATCTCTTACATTCCAAGACATTAATTGTGATTTCAGGAGCTCGAGAGAGAATGCACAGGTAGGTGCAAGCTTTGGGGAAGAACCGTTTGCAACCCAGCAGCCTGCAGCATCCTTCTGAGCAAAGTAATGGATCTAGAATTCAAAGATCACGAAGGTTCTTTATTGCCGAAGGGGGAAAGGTCCGAATATTGCTTAGCAAATTACCATCTGCTAGGGGCACCATTATGCCTTGACACAACCATTGGTCAGCAAATTGGTCACATTATTGGTTAGTAAATTTGAAGCTGCAGAATTATTTATTGGCAAATTAGAGATGGCAGAATTATTGGTTGGCGAGGCCAGAATTGCAGCGATTGGTTAGCAAATTAGAGATGCCTGTTTTGGTCTGTGAATAAATCACGGCTGGTCAGGGTATTGGAGGCCAAATTAGAGGTGGCCGGGTTATTTATGGCCCAGCCAGGAAAGCAGAAAGTGCATTTGCCAGGCAGAGAGGGGGTCAGCCCTCAACGTGTGGGGCTACTCCTTGAAAGTGCCTCCCGGTTGGCACTTTTCAAAGAAGCAATTATTATTTTGTAAGCACTAATGGTGAGGGGTGTGTGAACTGGATTCTGGTCCTGCACGCTCCAGCCCCCATCTCCCACTCCTTGTTTCCAAAGACAGCTTACAAGATGTTTCCAGTCCTGGAGCTGGTCCGTGGAGCAGAGGCTGGAACTCTAGGCACAAGAAAAGATTTGAGCAGATCTTCTCGCTAGAGAGGGAGCCAAGTGTGATCCAGGAACATGCTCTCTACAGACAAGAATTCTCTGATTGTCCTCTGGCCCAACCTAGGAAGGGGAACCATGGGGCATGAGAAGTCCAACTTCAGGAGCTCAGGATCAAGTTGAAACTTCTTTTCTTCAAGGCTCTGACCAGATCTCAGTTTCCTGGGAAGCCCACCTTTTGCCTGGCAGTCTCCAGTGTCCTCCCTCCTGTCTAAACCTCTCCTGTCTGGATCACTTATGACTCAGTTACATCTGTCTTGCTTTCTAGTTTTTTTTGACTCTTGTTGAGATTTTCATAACACCACTGCCAGATGAGAAGATTTTTTTTTTTTTTTTTTTTTTTTTTTTTTGCGGTATGCGGGCCTCTCACTGTTGTGGCCTCTCCCATTGCGGAGCACAGGCTCCGGACGCGCAGGCTCAGCGGCCATGGCTCACAGGCCCAACTGCTCCGCGGCATGTGGGATCTTCCCGGACTGGGGCATGAACCTGTGTCCCCTGCATTGGCAGGCGGACTCTCAACCACTGCGCCACCAGGGAAGCCCCAGATGAGAAGATTTCTGAAGGCAGGGTTCCTTGTTCCACTCGTGGAGCCTGGCCCTGGACTGGGCATATATATGTACATATTGATGCCTACATAGATATATGGATGGATGAATGGATGGATGATGGATGAATGAATGGATGGATGATGGATGGATGGATGGATGGATGATGAACAGATGAATAAAAAATGAATGGATGAGTGGATGGATGGTGTTTGGATGATTAGATAAAAGGATGAATAAAGTTGCTGATGGTGTTTATGGAAGCCAGGGATCCCAATATGGAGGAACTTGGAGTTTCAGAGCTCCAAAGTCAGAAAAGATTTAAGGCCATGAAATCCATGCCCCCTCTCTTGCCTAGTCCAAGTTTTTAAATTTAAAAAAAAGCGGGGGGGAGGCTATTGTCACTGTTCAAACATCTGGGAGCATAAAGGAAAGTCAACCAAGGTCCTCCTGTTACCCCAAAAGCAGTGAGTCCCACTCATCCTCAGGCTGCAGAAGAGAACAAGTTCTAGGGAGACCCCAGGAAGGATCCTGGAGTTCAAGAACGACTGTGTCATGGGGAGCTTTGTCCCCCATGGTCATCATGAAGTCCTAGACGAAACAAGGAGTCTTATCACCCTTGTAATGACAAGTTGAATTTAAACTTTCCAAAGTGGCTGTGTACTCACCTGGTCACTTCTCCCCACCACATCTTAGAGGGTGGCTTGGCAAGGACTCTTCCCTTTACAGATGAGAAAACTGAAGTTCAAAGGGAAGGGGTAGTATCTCCCAGGGGCTCACAATGAGTTAGGACTAGAATCCAGTCTCCTGATCCTTGCCTTTGCTCCCCTCCAACTTTAGCCCAAGGTCATGGAATCTATTCTTGGAACCACTAGAGGTTCAAGTTCAGGTCCACCTGACTCTAAAGCCCCTATTTTCAACTGTTTGATGCCCTGTTTCCACCTGTGGCTTTGTTGTAATGGGCTGGCCTTTCTCCCCGGCACCAGGCCTGGGCAAAATGCCCTCCGCGTGCTCCCTGGAGTTGTGAAGGAAGAGGCGATGCTTGCTCAGGCGTGGCTGGAACACTCTCAGCAGTCTTCCCTACCCCAGGGCACTCCAGCCTCTCATGGCTTAAGGGACATCTGCATAACAGTCTCCTAGAGAGTTAGAACCAGGAGGGAACTTGCAGAGCCCTGAGGACAAGACTTTTCACGCACAGGAAACCGCCTGGCATCCACCTCTTAGGGACTTTTCTCAGAGAAGCCCTGGCCGTTCTGAGGTAGGAGGGGGCAGGGCCATGGCAGCCCACGGTGCTAAGCAACCCTTTTTCCAGATGGCCAGGCGAGGGGTGGGAGTGGAGGGATTGAAGCAAGCAGGGCTGTTTCTCTAGCCTTCTTTGCCTTTCTCCCCATCCTCAGTTTTGCAACGGTTTTGCATTTTTGAAAGGTTCACTGTGCAGCTTTGGCCACCGAATCCTTGCAAACCCATATCATTGGCAGGAGCCCAAATCTACAGCCCTGGTGCCCAGAGCCCTGAAGGGGAAGCCAGCACAGGGGAGGCTTGGAGCCGCTGGGGGAGGAGGGGCACCGGCTGGTCCAGCTGGACATGCTCCTGTGGCAGCCGTTGCCCAGCAGCCTGGGTGCTGGCATCCCACCGTGGCCTCCGTCAGGATCCCAGGATATTCAAGACAGGGGTTGCTTTCCCACCTCCCGGGCTCTGAGGAGAGGTCACAGGAGCCATGTGAGAATTTAGCGTGAACGCTGTGTTGTCTGTTGGGTCACAAATCAGGCCGGGGGTGGAAAGCTCATCCACAGCTCTGTTCTCTTTCTGGGATTAGCCAGGGAGGAAAGGAAAGGGCTGGCTCCCCAGAGTGGTTCTGTTCCACCTCCTTCCACTTTATAGACCCACTGGGTGCTGACAACCAGCCCAGGCAGGACCATGGGGGCCACACATAATGGACCCCAATATATGACCATCTGTAACGTGGGCCCAAACATGGTTTTTTTTTTTTTTTTTTTTTTTTTTTTGGCGGTATGTGGGCCTCTCACTGCTGTGCCCTCTCCCATTGCGGAGCACAGGCTCCGGACGCGCAGGCTCAGCGGCCATGGCTCACGGGCCCAGCTGCTCTGCGGAATGTGGGATCTTCCCGGACCGGGGCACAAACCCGCGTCCCCTGCATCGGCAGGCAGACTCTCAACCACTGTGCCACCAGGGAAGCCCCCAAACATGTTTTGCTTCGTTCAAGCAAAGTTCCGAAAAATGTGAAATCATGGCCAACCTTTAAACCTTAGAAACACGATAATCAGGGTGTCTGACTGCTACGAAAAAAACAAGAGACTTTGGCACCCCGCACGTGCCCTCACGCACAGGTGTGAAGAACCGAGCAGCAGTTGCTCCCTGCAGGTGGGCTGAAGCCTCCAGTGCACCTCAGTCCCCCTGCTACTCCTTCTACTTCTATACTCGGCTGACCCCTCCCACTGACAGAGCCTGCCCAGCGACTGGAGGCATCTCCCATTGGCTACCCTGGAGTGGCTGAGAGCTAGCCCTGCCTGCAAGGGCACAGATGCATCTCTAATATCAGGCCACCTTGGGAGGCACCAACAGGGTGGGAGATGGGTGCAGACACATCACCACAAAGTGCCGATGAGGGGCAGTGGGGCAAGCCATTCAGACCGAGAGATCAGGCAGGCCTCATGGAGGAGGTGGCACCTAAGCCAGGCATTCGGTGATGGTCTGTGGCTGGAGAAGAGGGATGCTTTCCCCAGGAAAGGCAGCTCTGGAAGCCAGTGGCATGGATGCCAGAATTGTCAAGGCCTTTCAGGATATAATAAGCCCAGGAGGATGGAGGTGGGATGTCAAGGGGCAGAGGACAGGCCCATGGTCAGCTGTGGGAGGCTGTGAGCCTCTATAGGGGTCCCGCAGCTCACTGAGTCCTAACCCTTCAGAGGACATTCTACTTTGAGTCAGAAAAACCTGGATTCTAACCTCAGCTCTGCTACTTCCTACTTGTGCAAGCTACTTAACTTCTTAACTTAGATTTCCCATCTGCAAGATTAACATAAAATATCCATCTGTATAAGTCTGCTAGGGCTGCTATAACAAAATACCATAGACTGGGGGCCTTAAACAACAGAAATATCTTTCTCACAGTTCTGGAGGCTGGGAAGTCCAAGATCAAGGTGCCATCAAGGTAAGTTTCACACTGAGGCCTCTTCTTTTGGCTTCCAGGCTGCCCCATGCAGACACCCAATGTTTATGGCCCTTTGTCCAGCAAAGCACCTTAGCTGGTGAGGTATGGCTGGTGTCAAGGTGGACCTGGGGTTTGGTTTGGGCATGGGTGTGGGTCACTCCATAATGCAACAACAGATGCTTTGGTTTGCAGACCCTGAGCACAGAGCACAGAGGTGGGCCTTCCTACAAGGCAGGAGGCTGGAGTCCTGTTAGTGCTGATAAATAAGCAGGGAAATAGTAAACAGTCTGAGGAATTACTGAGGGGCACTTAAGAACAGGACGCACAATATCCGACAGCAGGTTCTTGCTGTACTGTCTATACTGTGACTGCCCCTCCACCTTGGTGACGCAAGTTGATGACTAGTCTCCAGTTGATGCTGCTTTGAGGAATGAGAGGACTGGTGCAATTCCTAGAGCGCTGATGTCCTGTGGACATGGGCTAGCATAGGGTTGCCAGATAAAGTACACGGTGTCCAGTTAGATTTGGATTTCAGATAAACAGTGAATAATTGTTTAGTAAAACAATGTCCCCAGGGACTTCCCTGGTGGCTCAGTGGTTAAGAATACGCCTGCCAATGCAGGGGACACGAGTTTGATCCCTGATCTGGGAAGATCCCACATGCCATGGAGCAACTAAGACCGTGCGCCACAACTACTGAGCTTGTGCTCTGGAGCCCGTGAGCCACATCTACTGAAGCCCGAGCCCCTAGAGCCTGTGCTCCGCAACAAGAGAAGCCACCGCAATGAGAAGCCCACGCACCACAAAGAAGAGTAGCCCCTGCTCACCGCAACTAGAGGAAGTCCGCCTGCAGCAATGAAGACCCAACGCAGCCTAAATAAATTTATTTATTTAAAAAAAAAAAGAATATCCCCAATATTGCATGAGACATACTTTTACGAAAAAAATTATCCACTGCTTATCTGAAATTCAAATTTAAGTGAATGTTCTGTATTTTTGCTAAATCTGGGCTAATCCTAGGCTAGTGAGTAGAAAAGTACAAAACAGAGATGCAAGAATTCAAATCTGGATGTGAAACAGGAGTAGATGAAACCTGAGGACCCTTACAGATGTTGAGGGTGGGATTAAGTTTCTCACCAGTGATGGAAGGGGGGACCCAACCAATTGTAATTAAGGCTCAAAGCACAAATAACTATCACCTGACGGCTAAGTTTCTCTGAAGATGAAGAAAACCTTGTCCAAACTCAAAAGTGACCCACATCCTCCGGGAGGAACCAGTCTGGTGGGGGAGGCCTGGGAGGTGGCAGGGGAGCCATTGGGCAATGACAGTGCAGCTGAGATAAGGGGCATCTAGGCTCTCTGGGGTTGGGGGGACAGAGGGGACCTACAAACTGAATCCTGTAGGAGGAATAAGAGATGAGTTGGGCAGGCAAGCTCATCCAGTCAGCAAGGAGACAGCTTCCTCCCGTTTTAGAGAAGAAATTGAGGCTCAGACTGGTTAAGTGATTGGTCTAAGGTTCCAACACTTAGTAAGTGGGCTGGGAGTAGACATCGGTCGTCTGAGTCCTGTTTTTCCTTTTTGTAAAGTTTTTTTTTTAAACGAAGTGATACCGATGAGTGGAATGTCCATACACAGGCTGAGGTTTATAAGCTCTTTTTCTTTTTTTTTTAAATTAATTAATTTAATTTATTTATTTTTGACTGCATTGGGTCTTTGTTGTGGCAAGCGGGCTTTTTCTAGTTGCAGCGAGCTGGGGCTACTCTTCGTTTCGGTGCCCGGGCTTCTCACTGCGGTGGCTTCTCTTGTTGCGGAGCACGGGCTCTAGGCACGTGGGCTTCTGTAGTTGTGGCTCACGGGCTCTAGAGCGCATGCTCAGTAGTTGTGGTGCACGGGCCCAGTTACTCCAAGGCATGTGGGCTCTTCCCGGACCAGGGCTTGAACCCGTGTCCCCAGACCTGGCAGGCGGATTCCTAACCACTGCGCCACCAGGGAAGCCTGCAGATCATAAACTTTACAAACTTTACTTTTTTTTTTTTCCTGAAACACAGTTTGATAACAGAGACCAGCTAAGGGAGTGCATTAGTGAGTTTCTTGGAGATCCTTGTTGGGTACGGCGGAGTTACGATGAAGCCTGGTCCCGGAGGTGGGAGGCTGTGGGAGAAGCTGAGCCAGCACACAGGAGGACCGTGCACGCTCGTCTTCTGCCTACACTTGCACAGCAGTTCTGCGTCTGCCCTGCCACACCCAGCACTGGTGGAAAACTGTGTTGTCCAGGAAGAGGAAATGGAAGATGCAGTGTTTACGTCTCAAACCTAAGGTAAGCCACGCGGCGTGGGAGTGGGCTGAGGCCCGGAATCCTCCTCTGTTACTTATCTCTCCTGACCTCTGCCTTCCCACCTGCAAAGTAAGCATAATGATAGTTTCCAGCTCGTGATCCTTGAGAGGGTTAAATGAGTTAATATGTGTTTAGAACTTAAAACACTGCAGGCAAACCTGTTATATATAGAATGGATAAATAACAAGGTCCTCTTGTATAGCACAAGGACCTATATTCAACACCCTGTAATAAACCATAATGAAAAAGAATGTAAATATATGTATAACTAAATCACTTTGCTGTACAGCAGAAATTAACACAGCATTGTAAATCAACTGTACTTCAATATAATAAATTCTAAAAAAATTAAAAATAAAATAAATAAATAAAACACTGCAGGCAAGTTTTAGGCGCTAGTTAAGTGCGAGCCTTTCTTTCTGTCTGTCTCTATCTATCTATTCATTCACTCATTCATTCATTCATATTAGAAAGAAACAGAAAGAAAAATGAAATAGGGATTTTCTCATCTATCAGAATGAAGCATCCAAGGAGAACAGTCTCTAATCAAAGAAGACTCTACAACCTAACCCAGAAAATCAGAGGCCAAAATGCTCAGAATTTCAGGCTCCACAGCTAGGTGGTGGGAGAGAATTTTGCGGATGGGTGGATTCCAAGCAATCCAAATGTCGTGCTATGTAGACATTAACCTGGACAATGAGATGACCCTGTTACCCAGTACCTCCTAATCACTGGGATTTTTGGAAATGGAGACGACCCTTCAAGTGGGGTCCAGGGCAGTGCTGGGCTGGAAAGATGTTTGCCTGTTAGGGGGTTTTCCTTCTGTCCAAAACCTTCTGCTGTAGCTGCCTCGTCACCAGAAGGTTGAAAGCTACCCCAGAAGTTCAGAGACTGATCTCAGTGGATTCATTCCAAAGTCTTCTAGGTCTAAGGGTGTGTGTGTGTGTGTGTGTGTGTGTGTGTGTGTGTGTGTGTGCTGGAGGAATATTGAAGTTCTCTGAGCTCTCCTGGGAGGGCTCCAGGCCCACTGCTCACTGCTTATCCCTAGGGTATTGCGTGTTCACCCCTCAGCTGCCCACTACCTACCACCCAAGCCACTGGCTCCACACCCTGGACTCTTAACCGGCCCAAGGATGCTTCTAGATTCTGGCTGAACTTCCTCTTACCCCAGGCCACGTGAAGGAACCCAACAGGTGTTTCAGAATTGTTTTTTCCCTCTTCTATTTTTTCTTTTCTTTTCCTTTCTCATTTTCTTTTTTTCTTTTCCTTTTTTCTTTTTTGAGCGACTTTGCTCTCTGGTGGGTTCTCTCCTTGCTCTCTCCCACCCTAATTATTATTACATGAAAAAATAGCTATTCATGCCTAAGAGAGGATCTTTTACTCCAATAACTAGGGACTTTCAATGGCAGTCACTGAGCAATTATATGCTACGATTTACGCTGTATCCTCCAGTTTATGCTTTAACAAAACAAGTCCCTAGGGCTTCCCTGGTGGTGCAGTCGTTGAGAGTCCGCCTGCCGATGCAGGGGACGCGGGTTCGTGCCCCGGTCCGGGAAGATCCCACATGCCGCGGAGCGGCTGGGCCCGTGAGCCATGGCCGCTGAGCCTGTGCGTCCGGAGCCTGTGCTCTGCAACGGGAGAGGCCACAACAGTGAGAGGCCCGCGTACCGCAAAAAAAAAAAAAACAAGTCCCTCTTACTAGTCAGGTAATAATCAAATGCCTAAAATAGGCTTATAAAAGATCTCTGAACTACAGGAATGGGTTGTTACTGGGAGTTATGACTACGGTTCAGGAGCAGGTTTCCAGAAAAAATACGCAACAATGCACATACGTTCTCTGTTTGCCAGGGAGAAGCTGTATAGTCAGAAAAGGAAGGAGAAGGGTGGGGGTGGGAGTGGAAAACCACAGATTGATCAAGTTATAGTTCTTAACTCATGGCAAAGCTTCTGGCATCTAACACATTCTCTGGGGTCTTTAATGCAAAATGACAATTTGTGAGGCACTGGTTGGATTTCATTGCCCAGGAAACCACGTGAAGGAGTTATAAATTCTGTTATAAGATGCTGTTTTAGAAACGCCTACAGACCTAAGGACCCATTCTTTCTTCTTTCTGGCCTGATCTGGAGACATCTTGATGTATAACAGTGTATCCCAAACTTTGGTCATCTTTTTATGTATCATCCTCACCCTTCTCTTCATATTCGTGTGGCTCCTGTACTAACTATATCATTGAATTGTCATTTTTCTTTAAAGAAATGTGTTCAAAACGATAAATGCAACTTTAAATTCATTTCTTGGAGTAGGCAAATTTGTAACATTCCTGTATATGGAAAATCCGTCTCTTTTCTTTCTAGCTGAAAATATTGGGTCACTCCTGTCCCCGCCTCCTTCTGTCTGCCACAGATGAGCCCTCTCCCCCCATCTCTCTGGCCAAGGTGTTCTCAGGCTGCCCACCATTCACTTCCAGCTCTCCGTAGGGTTAGGGGGTGGGATGGAGAGGCACCTCTTCAAATGGACAGCAGTAAGAGTTGACACCACCCACGGACAGATAGGAGCATATGTGCGAGCTCTGGACTTGTGTTATTTTAATAAGTTTTGTCATGAAACCCAAAGAAGTCTGTATCATCTGAAAACTACTCAGTTTTCTTCCGGGCTTCTCTTTCCTAGTGTTTCAAATACAGCAAACTCAGTTCTCTCTCCCATCAATTCATAATCCAATATAGCAGGAGTAGAGAGTCCATCTCCCCACTTCACTCTTTCAGTATTTTATTTTTCACTTACTCTTGGTCTAGAATATTCCAAGGAGGAATCCTTATCCATTTCAAATCTTCTAGCTGCTCTTTGGAAGAGCTTGAGCTTGTTGAGATCATCCCCAAAGAAGAACTTCTTTGGTTTTTGTTGGGTGGGAAATTTGCGGCACAGTTGCTATGGGCACAGGACTGGGACATGAGGAGCCGCCATCTTGTGTCAGCCTCTGCAACAAGCTGCATCTGCAGGGTCCAAACACTTGGAGACCATCTAACGCACAACCCCTTATTTTCTATGTAGGAATGCAGCCTCCCAGCACACTCCGTTATCCCAGCTCCTGCAGGGTTCTTGAGCTCCACCTTTAGGGAACGTACTTGACCTCCCTGAATCTCCATGGCCTCCTCACTGTGATATGGGGAGGATGAGGATGGCTGTGCCCCACACCCCCAGCCAGGGGGCCATGAGGACTTGTGCAGGGGTGCACACTAAGCACCCAGCCCAGCCCTGGCACATACGTCTGCTTCCTCTTCCCCGACTGCATGGTGGCTCCTGCCACTGACCTCCCCTCCCCACCAGGTTCAAGTGGGCCAGCCACTGGAGGGGCTTATCAGTTTCCAACTTTGTTAACAGAGAGCAAACATGCACCAGCACGACTTCCTTTCCAGTGACCCTGTATTGTGAGCAGTGACTTTCCCCTTCCCAAGGTCTGACCCAGGTCAGCCTGTCCTTGGCAGCATCCCCTGGGCCCCAAGATTCTGGGGTTGACTGGTCACAGGCTATTTCTCCCATCTCCGGTGAGCAAACAGAGCCCTTCTGCAGCCCTACCCCTCCTCCCAGCCCAACCTGCCAGAAGGTCCTCCATTATAACCTCACCAGAGCAGAGAAGGAGCAGGGATCTCTGTCTGGACCAGCCCACAGGAGCCTATTGGCATCCTTGGGATCAACAGCTGTGGGATTCTGCTGCGATGCAGCAATAGATAAAGGGTTGAAAGCTCTGGCTCTAGTAATTTCTCTGCTGTGTGACCTGGAGCAAGCAAGTTTGCCTCTTTTTAGGTCTTTTATAGTTTTTTTTGCCTATGAGATTCTGTTTCTATCTTTTGAGAGAAGAGATGTTGTCTCTTTCCATTTTTTCTTTTTGAAACAAATTATAATATACATACAGAAATGGACAAGTGTAAATGTATAACCCAGGAGTTGGCTTACTTTCTGTAAAGAGCCAAATAGAAAATATTTTAGACTTTTCAGGCCTTACAATTTCTATTGCAGCTACTCAACTCTGTGCTTGTAACTCAAAAGCAGCCATAGGCCGTATGTAAATGAGTGGGCATGGCTGTGTTTCAATATGACTTCCTTTACAGACACAGGCAGCTGGTCACATCTGACCCTTGGGCTGTAGGTTGCCAACTGCTATGAACAGAATGCTTGTGTCTCCACAAATTCACCTGTTGGAACCCTAATTCTGATGTGATGGTATTTGAAGGTGGGGCCTTTGGGAGAGGATTAGGATTAGATTAGGTCAAATGGTAGGGGCCCTCATGATGGGATTAGTGCCCTTATAAAAAGAGGAAGAGACAGGAACTCTCTCTTTCTACCTAATGTGGATACAGCAAGAAGGTGGCTATTCGCAAACCAGAAAAAGGGCTCTCTGCAGACACTGAATCTGCTGGAGCCTTGATCTTGAACTTCTAGCCTCCAGAAATGTGAGAGATAAATGTTTGTCATTTAAGCCACCCATGTGTGCCATTTAAGTATTCTGCTATAGTAGGCCTAACTGACTAAGACACCAACCCCTGCTACAACCCAATGAATTATCACAAAATGACCACACTCATGTGACCACCACCCAGATCAAAAAACAAAAATAATCAGCACCCCAAGAGTCTATTTGTGTCCCTTCTCGTCCACTAGCCTCATTACTTCTGGTGGGCTTTCAAGATTTTTTCTTTTTTAAAAAAAATTTATTGAAATAAATTGATTTATAATATTGTATTAATTTTTGCTGTACAGCAAAGTGATATATATATTCTTTTTCATGTTCTTTTCCATGATGGTTTATCACAGGATATTGAATATATTTCCCTGTACTATACAGTAGGACTTTGTTGTTTATCCATCTTATGTATAATAGTTTGCATCTGCTAATCTCAAACTCCCAATCCTTCGCTCCTCCACCCTCTTCCCCTTGGCAACCACCAGTCTGTTATCTATGTCTGTGAGTCTGTTTCGCAGATATGTTCATTTGTGTCATGTTTTCGATTCCACATATAAGTGATATCATATGGTATTTGTCTTTCTCTTTCTGACTTGCTTCGGTTAGTATGATAATCTCTAGGTCCATCTGTGTTGCTGCAAATGGCATTATTTCATTCTTTTTTATGGCTGAGTAGTATTCCATTGTGTATATCTACCACATCTTCTTTATCCAGTCACCTGTGGATGGATATTTGGGTTGTTTCCATATCTCTTCCAAGTGTTTTTTCTTATAATTTTTAGAATTTCTTGTATCTCATCATTTTTCTTTTAATTCAGATGTCTAGCTTATATGATAGACTTCTTAGACATTATCATTTAGGACAGTGGTTTTAAACCTTCTTGAAGGAGCAGAACTTTGTCTTCAAGAAAAGCATGTGGTGGAACTCTAGTGCATATTGTGGAGAGAGAACAGACCTGTGGTCGCACTAGAGGCAGACACCCAGAGCTCAGCCCTGCACCACCCTCTCTGCACTCTGGGCCCAAATAGTAACCCTGGAGGCACTTCTGAAAACTCTGAGGGTTGCCTTGAACCCAGTTTGGAAATCACTCCTTTGAATACTCATTAATACCCAAGTAAGACAAATACTCAACTTCTAACTCACCGTAGATGACCTACAACTCCATGGCACATGATGATCAAGGACACAGCAAGGGATCTGCAAAGGTAATGGCAGATAGGTTAGGGGTGCCAGGTGGCCCTTGTGCCAAAGGGGTAAGGCTGGCATTGTAGTCATCTGTGAGAAGATGGGCCATGAGAGCAGGCAAGCTGAAGATGAGTTGGTGAGAAAGTGAGAGAGGCCCATTACTTAGAGGGGAGTTAGAGTCATACCAAATTTGTCTAGACCTGTGGCTTGGCTTCTCCATTCGACCCCTGTTTGGCCTAGAGAAGCTTTCTCAACTTCTCTGAACCTCAGTGAGCTCTGTGTATAAAGGGAAACCATGCCTTACTTAGGCTCCCTGCCAGAATTTTTGCCCTGTTCAGATGGGATAGTGGGAGTGAAGATGCCTTGTCCCTCTAGAGCGACAGTTCTCAACTAGGGGTGATTTTGCCCACCCCCCAACCCCACCCCAGGGGACATTTGGTAATGTCTAGAAACATTTGTGGTTGTCATAACGGTGAGAGGGGAGATGGTGCTACTGGCCTCTAGTGAGTAGAGGCCAGGAATGCTATTTCAGTGTGTCACGGTGCCCAGGATATCCTCTCACAAGAAAGAATGATTCAGCCCAGATGTCAGTAGTGCTGAGTGGGAGAAACCCTGCTCTAGAATCTTTGGGATGTGTGATTTAGATGGAGCCAGCTGTCAATGGACACTGGAGGCAGGCAATGGATGATGGCACCCTGCTCTTGCTTGAGTGGGGGTCGGGGGCAGGGTGGCAAGGAAAGGTCTCAAACCCCCGTGGCTGGACCTTCTCTGGAGTTTGAGCCCAGAGAAACTGTTGGCTATGGGCAAAAGAAACATGGCCCTGGTCACTAAAAGAAATGCCTTCCCCAGCACAGAGGCAGGCCATGTAAACATGAACAGCCTTCTGAAGAAATTCATTAATCACAGGGGATCTCGTTACCCACACTTCGCCACTCAAATTCTCCCTCCTCCCCGGATGCCCACACTCCCCACCACTAAGTGTCATGGCTTCCCTTTTGGGTTCTGATTAGACTTTATCAGCCACGTGGGGACCAATCAATGGCAGATCACCGGGAGATCAAGACCCCTGATACCTCATATGTCCTGTCCCCAGCCGCCCCATTTGCTGGCCGCAAACAGAGCAGATCTGGCTTTGGGTGATATCATTCCATGCCCTCAACCAGAGACATTGAGATAATAACTTTCCAAATATTGTCTTACGAGATGCTTATCATTGTAAAACAATATTTTGTCACCGGGCAGTCAAGGGACAGTATCATCTTGCAGAAACACACAGGTTGGTGAGGGGAGGGGAGGTCATTGAACGGTGGGGAGGTTTGGAGGAAGCAGCAGATGGGTTAGATGGTGGGCTTCCAAGACCTTCCAAGGTCTTTGGGACAAGTAAGGGGGGCTTGGCCAGAAGAGTTGATTTTCAAGCTGTAAACGATGAATCCCAAATCAGAGGGGAAACACAATTCGCTCTTAACCTCACATGCAGTGGGGGATGTAGATATGAAAGACCCTTCCCCTGCTCTCAGGGAGTTTCCAGTCTAAAAGAGAAGATGCAGAGCAAGGCAGACTAGATTATGGGCCAAAGCACGCTTATCACATAGCCTTGTTTCATCGTCAGACTATTATCAACAGTTTTTTAGCAAAAATAAGACAAATAATAACATTCAGCCACATACACATCTGGAAGTGTGGAGAAAGGGCAGAGGAGGGAAACGATAATAGAGGATTGAAAGGAACAAGACAAGCCTTCTGTCAGTGTGGCCCTAAAGCTGCACCCAGGGCTCAGGGTGTCAAACTCCCTTCCCCAATGCCCACTCCTGCCATCAGAATCCCCTTAGAAAATTCCAGTCCTCTGTGAGACCCTTTCTAGAGAGATCCCCAGCTGCCAAATGCAGATGGAAGAGAAAGAGAAGGGGAAGTGCTATGTATGTGTGTTTGTTTTGTTCTGTTTTGTTTGGGGGTTGCGAGAGAGGTGGCATGGGGGTCTCATACTGCTATGACGTAGTAAGCCAAGCCCTTCATGCTCCCAGAGTGAATGTTAAGTTGTGGTGAAAGTCAAGGCATCTGTCAGCCGGCTGGCCCAAACTCCAACTCTACCACGTTCTACCAGCTGCATGATCTTGAGCAAGTTCCTCAACCTCTCTGCGCTTCAGCTTTCTCATCTATAAAATGGGGACATCCATAGGCTTGTTGTGAGGATTAAGACAGAATGAAACCACCGTAACTCGTAGCTTTTACTGTTATCTCAGTCATTGTGAGGGTTAAATGGGCGACTCCCTGGAGTCCACACTATCTGTTTGCTTACCAGCACTATACGCCAGGTCTAAGCAAAGTCTCCTGTCTGCAGGAGCTTATATTCTAGTGGAGAAGACAAATACTGGACAATCCTTTAAAAACATCATTTCAGTCTGTGATAAGGGCTATGAAATGTTAAGTGCTATGGAAAAAGGAAAGAAGGAAAGCAAAAGGCTAATAGAGCTGTGAGCTCTTTTAGATACGGTGGCGGGCAGAAGTCTCTGGCTGGGGCTGGCATGTGAGCAGAGATTTGCAGGGGGCAAGGGAGCAGAGTGTGAGCCCTAAGGTAGCTGGGAGCAGCAAGCACACACGCCCCAGGCAGGAACCAGAAGCTAGGAGCTAGGAGCAATAGGTCAGGAGAAGAGGGAGGGGGCGGTGGCAGGAGTTATGCTCAGATAGGTGGGAAGGTGCCAATTTATGAGATGAGGACTCCAGATTTTATTCTGGGTCTGTTAGGTTCCCAGGGCTGCTCTAACAAAGTACTCCAAACTGGGTGGCTTAAAACAATAGAAATGTATTCTCTCATAGCTCTGGAGATGAGATATGTGATGTCAGGTGTCTGCTGGACCACACTCCCTCCGAGACTGGGTGGAATACTTCCTAGACTCTTCCTGATGATGACCATCCGTTCTTGGCTTGCAACTGCATCATTGCCCATCCCTGTCTCTGTCTTCTTATAAGGACACCAGCCATATTGGATTATGTGCCCACCCCACTCCACTATGACCTCTTCTTAATTAATTACATCTGCAATGACCCTATTTCCAAATAGGGTCACATTCTGAAGCACTGGGGGGTTAGGACATCAACACAGATTTGGGGGGGGAAACAATTTAAACCATAAAACTGGGTAACACAGGAAACCAGTGAAGGGTTTTGAACAGTGTCCTGACAAAATTTACTTTCTATTGTAAAACGATCGTTCCACTTGCTATGTGCAGAGAAAACTCTCAAAGGCTGAGATGGAGGCCAGCGTACACTTAGGAGGACGTTGCAGTAACCAAGTGAGCCCTGGTCTCAGCTTGGACCAGCAGGAAGCAGAGGAGGAGGTGGCGTGGCTGCATTCTGGATGCACTGTGAAGGAAGGGCTGAGTGAATCTGCTGATGGATTAGAGGTCATGCAGAAGCCAAGACATAATTGGCAGGATGACTCTTTGGTTTTTGACCTGAGTATCTGGGTAGAACTGTGTGACCGCTCACTGAGTTAGTGACCAAAGAGGCAGGAGCCGGTTCATGGTGGGGTGAGAAACTGTAATTCCAGAATCCTGCTCAGTACAAGTTAAGTTGGAGCTGCCTTTTAGACATTAAGTGGAGATGCTGCGTTGAGAATTGGACCCTCAAACTCAATGCGTCCAAAACCCAACCCATCACTTCCAGTCTCAAGCTGGCTCCTCCTCCAGTTCCATGTCTCAGTCATTGGTCCCATCATCCATCCAGATGCCCAGGCAGGAATTCTAGGGACCACACTAACCTCTAATGTGCCACCAAGTCCTGGGGATTCTGCCTAAGTGTGCCTCAAGTCCATCCTCTGGTCTCGGTCTCCACCATCTTCATCCTGCTGCCTCCCCATCATTCCTGGATGACTGCAGTGGCCTCCTCGATGGTCTCCCTGCTCTAAGCCTTGCTTCCTTCTGATCCACTGCCCATCCTGCAGCTGAGAGTTGGTTACTAAGATAAAAGGGGACATTTCTGGGTATCTTCCTTCAGCTGATGGTGTCAGGTAGAGAGGCTCGCTCAAGGAACATAAGGTGGTACTTTTCACATCCTCATATTGCTCAGAGGGAGTTCCTTGGTGACCACATCTGTAGTACAAAAGCTCTGGACCTTGAAACCCACAGTCCCAGGTTCAAGTCCTGACTCCTGGCCTTCTTGCTGATGACTGTGGTTGGGTGATCACAGAACATGTTGTCCTGACTGATGAAAGGGCACCTATGGATGATGATGATAGAATGACAGGCAGACACTGCACTGTGCTGGGCTGATCATGCTGTACAGTTATCCTAGATGGTGGGCAAGTTACGAAATCTCTCTGAGCCTCTGTTTCCTCAAGGGTAAAGGAGGATGACCACGCCTAAATAGCAAGGTTGCCTGAAGATGAAATGAGGCAATGTGGGTGCAGACACCTAGGAAGGCATCTGATGCATAAAGAGATACTCATAGCTAACCTCACAAAGAACCGCTTGAAAGACAATGTCACACACAGCCTTGCCAACTGTCCCCTTCACAGTCTTCGATTGGAAGAAGAGCCATTCTGAGAAACTACAGTCATTTGAAGTCCTCCTTCATTATTAATTTTATAGAGTTATTTGATGGTTCTGGCGTTTTTTGCTTTTTTTGGTAATTAGATGCTGTAAAAAAATTTTAGTGATTTTTTTCTTCTTTGTAATTAGAAATAGCGATTAGTGTATCTTTTATATTACATGGCATTTTTCCTTTAAACAATTGTATACATTTTGTATTCTTTGCTTTTCTCCATACAGACTTTAATGAGAATGGATTCATTGTGTACCATAATTTGCTATTATTATAGTGTGTCATGAAAATGAGTTATTTCTGTCACAGAAGTATAATGCCCAGTGTAATGTATTTTTGCTGGTTGGTTTTTATCTTTTTCCCTCTAGGGACAGGGGAAGTGTGTTTGCCAAGTTTAGAACCCCCTTGAACCTGAAAGGCTGGGGAATTGTAAGGGGAACTCAGGCTTTCTGGAGTCTGAAACCACTCTCCTTTCTCTGCACAGAGTAAAGTGTGAGGTCCTGGAAAGGTGGTTTTCCACGTTTCATTAAAAAGCACACAGGATTCTAAACTGTTGGTTCCCAGCAAATGGCATCTGTTCAAGCCAGGTGCAGAGAAGGCGGGAGCAGGTCGTCACTTCTTGAGTTGTGCAAGCTGGGTCATCGCTGAGGTTTGACAGGGAACCAAAAGCACCTCTGGAAACACGCCTGTGTTTCTCTCTGCTGCCAGATGCAGACCGCCCACACAGGAGACACCCGACACTCCATCGTTGGTGGCACAGCCTGGTCAACCCACGGGACGTGCCGGCGAGTTTCAGGCTGGGGATGATGGTCTGTCTGCTCTGGCCTTCCAGATGCATGTGGGAGCCACAGCAGGAATGGGGAGGACGTTTTCCCTGCCGTGCACATTGAGATGGGCGGGGTCCAGTGGCTGGGCCACCTCCACGCTCCTGCCTACCAATTAGAGCGTGCTCCATTAGAGGTCACTCCCCAGGGCAAAGATGTCCTTCGGGCATGGCATCCAGAGTCTAGGAAGGTGTGGGCAGATAGGGATAGACCAGCAGCATTTGGCCCTGGGGCATTCTCTGCGCTGTGACATCTCACAGCCCTGGTTGGGGAGTGCTATGGAATTGGAGCAGGAGGGCCATGCCAGTGGGCAGTGGGTGCCGGCAGGATGGCAAACTCCAAAAGGGTAACTGGAGAGCTTGGGACAGCCCTCCTCACACAGGTTTGGGCACCAGCAGTTCTGGGAGGACCCCAACCTCCAACGTGCCCAGTGAAGCACTGGGCTTCCAGGGGCTTGATGTGAGTATGGGAGAGGCAGCCCCCAGAGCTGGCCCTCTTCCTCTATCAAGCAAGGGAACTCACCTTTCCTTGGAGAGCAGAAGCCGATCCCGGGATGCTTGCTGCTAATAACCCTCCCCCTGTCCTACGGTTTGCAAAGCCCCAGTTTCATCTCACCTTCAACTCTGCCAACAGCCTTGCCCTGGGAGATGACGCTTGGGGAAATTCTTCTCATTTTACAGAGAGGAAATGGGAGGGTCAACAACTGGCCTGACACCACAGCTAAATGCGGGGGTGGGAGTGGACATAGGAAGGTGGGAAAGGAGTAGCATGCAGTCAAGGGCTGCCACTGGTCGGCCTCCTTAACACGTACACCCCCAGCCCACCCTGACCCAGCGCCTCCTGATTATAACAGGATCTGGCAGCAAAACTGCCCGAGTTCAAATCCCAGCTCTGCCGCTTACTAGACATGACCTTGGACAAACTGCCCAACTCTGTGGTGCCTCAGCTTCCCCCTCTGGAATCAAGGATAATCACTGCATCAACCTCACGGGACTATTACGAGAATTAATAAATGAGCCTATTCCAGGAAAGCCCGGTGGATCACTCCTGGGTGCAGTTGCCCCATTGGTGTGTAGCACGATGTGCCGGGTCCAGGGAGAGGGGGCTGCGACCATCCAAAAGCCGAGCCTTGCACCTGTGAGCCTGTGCCTACCCAGAGAGGGTACCTGTCCTAATTCGTCCACCTGGACGCGTGCCTTTGTCCAATTCCTAACAAGATTTGCATTGGCTAGCAGTGGCCTGGCTCTAGAATGACAACGCATTCCAGGTGCTCAATTAGTATTAGTTACTCTGGTTTTTCATCCCTCAGATGCTACTCTTCTTCCCGCTCAAGTTGTCCTCAGGGAAGGAAGGAGCAAAGCCACACATGGTTACTGAATCCAGAGGGAAATGCTGTGATGTGGCCCTGCTGGGTCTCCCTAGGAGATCCCCGTAAATAGCCCAGAGCTTGGACCTGGGTTCCCTGACTCGCAGCTGCCTGGGGCCCGGTCTGGAGTGTCCCAATTCCCCACACCTCCCACGCTTCCCAGCAGGCAAGCAGAGCACAGCCCTTAGATCTTAGAACAATTCTCTCTTGCTTCTCCGTGTGGGTTTGCCACTCTCTTCCCAGCTGAGGACTCATATTTAAGCAGGGCAAAGTGACATTCCATCATTAACGCCTAATGCAGTTGTATCGAGTTGTGTAAACAAGCTTCCCAGTGCAGAGCCCCGTCCCCCCAGCCTTGCGCCCCTCCCCAGTATAACTGTTTTCGCTCCCCTAAATTCAGATGTAATTCAAGTAGGAGGAATCGCGGCTGGATTACATCTGCAGCCAGGGAATTATTAGTATGACTTTTTGGCGGTGTGACAGTGATGTTTCGACAATCTATACATATTGATTTAGGTCGATAATAAACAATTTGATTAGCCTCCCCATCCGTGGGCTGTCATTTCAATCACTGGCAGGGGCCCAGCAGAGTGGAAGGGAGGCGGCACACACAAGAGGTAAGAATTCTCAAAATAAGAAACTCCGTCCTGATTAGAGGACTGGCTTCAGTGAATTGGACAAGACAGCTCAGCTGCCACGTTATTAACTCCCTGGGAAAATACTCGGTTGGTCCCCGGGGCCAGCCCGCATATTCTGATGTGGATCGATAAGCAATCTCCGGTGTATATGGGATTCAGGCTCGAATCATTTGTCTCCGGCTCCTTTCTCCAAAGGGAGCCCCGTGGCTGGACCTGGTCTGTCTCCCCAGGACCCCACCCCAGCCCCCTACACTCCCCTTTTAACTAATGACCTGCCGTGGAGGAGGCCAGAGAGCGGAAACCTCTTCCATCATCAAGAGAGGCTCTCTCAGGTGGACCTAATGATGGTAATGGGCTCCTTTCACTTTTTAAAAAATGATGCCCGCCCTGACATCTTGGGGGTGAATTTGTGTAAGTGATAGGCACGCCCCTCAGTGACAGATAGACAGATGTGCAGTAATGGACACCCTCCCAACAGTGTCCACACCTGACGGTGACACTTTAACAGAGCAGGAAATTGCCCTTTCTGCCAGGTCTTTGTGAGGGAGACAGCAGGGTGGGTGCCACCCAGGGGTGCTGGCAGCCTCGACTCGGGCTGGTTCAGGAGAGAAGAGGTTCCACTGGGGAGGCTCCAGGCTTCCCTGTGAGCTAGCTTCTTGGGCTGCTGGTCACCAAATGATGGACCTCCTTGGTTTGCAGGAACGCTTCCAGACCATCAGACACCACGCCCTTTGGTTACAGGTGGAGACTCTGAAGGGCTCTGCAGGCAGGGGACCTGCAGGGTTCACCCAACAAGGCAGCAATTGGCAGGGACCCAGGTCCCCTCACTTCCCACAGTCGGGAGGGCAGTGTGTTCAGTGGTTACGGCAGGCTTTGGGTCAGGCAGATCTGGGGGTCGCCTCTGGTGAGTTACTTCACCTCCTTGAACTTCAGTTTCTCCTCGGGTAAAATGAGGCTACTGACACTTACCTTGCATATTTGTGCATAGAATTTAATGAAATAATTCGGAGAGAGCCTAGCATAGTGTTGGTGGCCTAATAGATGCTTGATAAATAGTTATTATGTTTAGCATCAGTATGAGATAACACGTGCAGTGAGTTTACACATTTTTATTTACCTGTTTTTATAAATGTTTATCATCAGACCCCCTCTTCTCAAAAAATGAGGTCTTAGAAATCCAATATGTGACACAAACAAAAGCAGTTGCTCTGCGTGAGGTTGAGGCTGGAGAAGAGGGCTATGCCCAGTCAGCCACGCCCACCTGGCTATGCCCACCTGGCCACGCCCCCTCCCACCATCCCCATTTCTGCAGAGCTCCGAGGGCTCTCTGAAATCAGTCCAGAAATTACTACTGTTGCAGTGGAAAGTTGATTATCAGGTGGCATGAGAACAGGCTTCTGCCCCCAGCTCTAAGATACTTGACCTATTCCTCTCTAGAGGCCCCCGTTTCCCCCCCTGTAAAATAAGGGTGAGCGGAGCAATCCGAGCGCACCTCAGCTCCCAGATTCTGTATACCTGTGGAGGAGAGAAGCCCCATAATTTGTAGAGTCCCGTAACACTGAATAGTTATAACACCAGCACCCCAGAGCAGTGGCTACTCATCATGGGCTTCACACAGAAGGACCTCAAGGGCTTCTGGGGTCGGAAGAGGTCAGGGGGCAGGGCCCGGAGCCCCCATCCCCACAGAGCAGACTGGACCTCCACCCAGGGAACCTGTGTCCCGAATAAAAACAAGCAAAGGGCAGTATCAGTTAGAACTGGATTTAGCTGTGAGAAACAAAGACCTAAAATAACAAGACTTCAACAAGATCAGACTTTATCTCTCTTTTACATAAAAGCCGGGAAGTCAGCTGTCCAGGCCTGATGTGGCTGACTGCTCAGCTGGGTGAAGTTCTCAGGGACCTGGTTTCCTTCCAGCTCACTGTCCACCATCCTTAGGGTCCCAGATGTTCCAAGACGGCAACCCATAGATCCATGTTCCAGGAAAGAAAATGGAGGAAGGGACAAAACAGATTGGGGCAAAGGATATATACCAACTCTTCTTTTTTTCCATTTAATACAGTTTTAATTCTTAATTAGTTTTAGATTTACAGAAAACTTGCAACGATAGTACAGAGAAATCGCATAACACTAACATCGAGTTTCCTCATTATTAGCATCTTGTGTAAGTATGGTATATTTGTCAAAACGAATGAACCAATATCGATATGTTATTATCAACCAAGGTCCATACTTTATAAACTTTCCTTAGTTTTTACCTAATGTCCTTTTTCTGTTCCAGGATCTCATCTAAGACACCACATCACGTTTAGTTGTCATGTCTCCTTAGGCTCTTCTTGGCTGTGATGGTTTCCCAGACTTGCCTTGTTTTTCAGTTTGGGGGAGTTGGATATCTTGCAGAAGGTCCCTCCATTGGGATCTGTCTGATGTTTTTCTCATGATTAAACTAGAGTTATGAGTTTTGAAGAGGAAGACCACAGACATAAAGTGCCATTCTCATCCCTAAAAACATCTTGGTTGCTTCCGGTTTTTAATGATCATGAATAAAGCTGATATAAACATCCACATACAGGTCTTTGTGCAACATACCAAGTCTTTTTTAAAGATGGTTCTCAGGGACTTCCCTGGCAGTCCAGCGGTTAAGACTTCGCCTTCCAGTGCAGGGGGAGTGGGTTCAATCCCTGGTGAGGGAGCTGAGATCTCACATGTCTCAGGGCCAAAAAACCAAAACAAAAAACAGAAACAATATTGTAACAAACTCAATAAAGACTTTAAAAATGGTCCACATCAAAAAATCTTAAAGAAACAAAGGCGGTTCTCAGAAAGAGCTCTGCAAAATTTCACTTATGCTGTAAGTTAAATTTAGTCACCTGACACACCTACCTGTAAGGGAGGATGGTAAAAGTAGGCTTATTCTGTGCCCAGCTAAAATGTAAGAGTTCTATGGAAGAAGGGGGAGAAGAGATACGGCAGACAACCAACAGTCTCAGCCAAGGGACACAACCAAGGCCAAGGAAGGAGCCAAGGAAGGAGCCAAGGATGGAGGCAGCATGGAGGAAGAATAAAGGAGAGAGTGAACTTCAAGGACTCAACCCCCTGTCACTGAGGAAATCAAGAAAAGGCAGGTCAGCTGCCACTGAGCTATAAAAAACTCTTGTGGTGGGGAAATGTCCAATAATTCACTCATTCAAAAAGATGCATTGATGGTACATCCAAACAATGGAATATTATTCAATGCTAAAAAAGAAATGAGCTCGCGAGCCATGAAAAGACACAGAGGAAACTTACATGCGTATGACTAAGTAAAAGAAGCCAGTCTGAAAAGTCTACAGACCATATGATTCCAACTGTATGACATTCTGGAAAAGGCAAAACTAGGGAGGCACTGAAAAAAATCAGTTGTTGCCAGGCATTGGGGGAGGGAGGGGTGAAGAGATGGAGCACAAAGGATTTTTAGGGCAATGAAAATACTCTGTATGATATTCTATAATGATGGATAAACTTGTCATTATAAATTTGCCCAAACCCATAGAATGTACAACACCAAGACTGAGCTCTCCTGTAAACTATGGACTTGGGTGTTAATGATGTGTCAGAATAGGTTCATCACTTATAACAACTGTACCATTCTTGTGAGGGCTGTTGATAATAGCAGAGTTCATGTATATGGGATATCCTTCTATTCCTCTCAATTTTATTGTGAGCCTAAAGTTTTAAACTTTTTTTAAAGTTTAAAAAAAGAGATGTAGTAAGCATCTCAAGAAACAGAGTGGGAATGGTCCATGGCCCTCCTGAGGTTTACAGCCCAGTGATAAGAGTCTAACAATATGTGGGGTGAGAAAAAAGTATTGTGATGCCCTGAGATCTTCAACAGTCCAACAGGACAGGAGGGAAGCCTGCTGACGTTCCTCCAAATTCCAAGATTCACGAATCATTCTCTAAGTTTGGTGGGATTTGTAATTGCTGATTGTAGTAGCTGATTCTCTATGAACTACGACACAGGACAGCTCTTGGTTTATGAGGCTGTCCCTTGGTACCTAATTTTCCTGCATAGGAAGCCATTACCTTGGGCCTGAAAACCTGATGTTTAGCTCTGCAGGTTTGGGGAGGGGCCCTCATGAAGGTGGCAGATCTCTTCTAGATACGATTCTGCCTCTTGCTTCCCTGGTTCTCGAGGACTTCCAAGAATTTTCCTGGGAGATGAGTTTGATGCCAATTCTGAGACAGATGGGGATTGCCTGGACTTGCCTCCACATAAGGGCAAGGTTTTACTTAGGGTGAAATTAAGGACTTTGGAATATTTATCTGTCTGTGTTCATTTATAAAGCCTTCCAGTGATGCCAAGTGATTCCTCAATAGAGGAATGCGCAAGTTTGAGTCTTCCTAAACTATCATCTTCAGAATGCCTCTAACGTGTATCATGATATCAGAGGAGTCTCCTCCAGAAGTCCAGGGCCCCGGGGATGGAGTTGCTCGCCAGTACAAAGAACACACTGAGAGCAGGACCTCCCAGGCACGGCTCAGGGCTGATGAGCGTGGCAGGAGATGCCGAGGCTCCCAAAGGAGTTGGTGGCTCCACCATGTTGCCTATCAATCCAAATACATACATGCAGAGATTTCACTGGCTCTGCCCTTGCTGGGGAGCCTGAAAAAATTGGGGCCCAACCATCACTAGACGGTCCCCCCCCCAAAATATGATATTTCTGACCCTCCATTCATTAAGTTAAAATGTATTCTTTCTGCTTCCTTTGTGCACTGGAATAACTCCAGGCTCACAGGAAAACAATAGCACTTATTTCATCCTGCTTTGTCTTATTAGGAACTGTATACAGGCTTTCCTCCCAGCTGCGTGTAAGCTCATCCAGGGTCTTGGATTTGGTTCCTTTGCCTTCTCCGGGATGCCCTGTGATTAGCGCCTGTCTGTGGTATGCAGCCCAAAGACCCAGCCACACGATCTGGGAACAGTTGCCGAATTCACCTGAGCCTCACCTCTTCATCTGAACAATAGGGCTAACACCCTCCTAGGGTATGTTTAAATACTAAATGATATAAGGGAGAAAAATGCCATGCCCCACGACTGTTCCACAGCAAATGGAAAGCATTGGATGAAAATAAAAACAGACACTCCTGAGTGTCGAAGGGGTGAATTCATGAGTGCAAAAATGTTTCTCTCTGGGATACTGCGGGCAGTTAACAAGAAAAGGCTGGCGTTATGTTAATTCCCATTAATATCCTCTGAGGGTGCAGGGGAAGAAGATGGACTGGCTAGCCTTGAAACACAATCAGATCCCGTTTTTATCTCCTTTGCTACAGCTTTATTGTAGTGAAATATGTTCGCTTTAGCAGAGGTCAATCACCCTAGGTAGACAATGCAAGAGGCATGAGATGCCAGCGGGAATTTTCAGAGCATCTGCCCTGGACGCCCAGCTCCAGGCCGTTATGGTTTATGTATTAAAACTGCCCACAGATGTGATTGTGTGTAGCCCACTGATGGATATTTGCCGTGGTTAGGCTGCATTAGACTCGATTTATCCCCCAGCACTCATTGTTGCTATTGATTGATTTTTAAATTAGATGAAGGCAATCAGTAAATACCACCCAATCAAGTTCTAAAAACATACAGGAGATTAGACAATTTAGAGTAATCAATGGAAATATTCCTTGATTTGCTACCACTCAATTCTGACCATAAATTACAACTATAACTTGCAAGTTAGTAAGCTATAAAGCAAGCGGATGTGACAAGAAAAACTATAAGAAATGAATTAAGGGGCTGAAGAAGAACCACTGATGTTGTCCTATAATGAGGCAACATGACTCTTCATATCTGGCCTTTCTTGTGGGGCCCCGTCACCAGCGTTAGGTCAGGACACAGGGGAGAACTCAAGATTTGCCTGGCTTTTTAAACAAAAAATTGGGGGAGGACGGCTGGAAAATTTGTGTATGGTGGAAATAAAACACAATGGTCATTCTTCTGACAGATGAATTTGAACAACTGATCAACCTAATTTTGTGGTTGCAAATATACGTCATGTAATTTTAGGCTCAAAACCCTCTGGTTTGTGAAAACCCTCACCTACCTCACAGACACTTTCAAATGCTAATTTCAAAGTCACACTTCTGTACTGTGATTTCCTACAAAGTCTGAAATGTAACAATAATTAAATGTAATTTTAGACCAGAACTTCCTACTCTTCAAAAGCTATATTTGCCTGATTGTACAATTTGCCCATCTTCCATATTTTTAAGAGAAGCATATTCAGACTCTGGATTTTCCTTTTCTTTCTCTATCCAATGGGCATATGACACAGAAGACACGAATTTGCTTTCAGGAGCTCACGGTCTCATATCAAAGGCAAAGACCCCACAGCTGCTTGTGCTCGTCCATTCATTCATTCAGGCATTCATTGGTTTACATGAACTTTGAAAGACAGATTGCTTCAAGTTTTCTCATCTCCTTCTTTTTTTGGTGCTCCTAAGGGCTTTGTAAAAGTGGGAAATGGATAAAAAACCGTAGTACTCTACTTACGCCTGCAAAATATCTGAGGACTTTCTGAGACATCCGAGTAAGCATGCCAGTTCTTCAACCTTTGTCCTGGGCAGTCAGTGGGTAGGAAGGGCCAGGGATGGGTCTCCTCTCTCTTCTAGCTTGGGGGAGGGGGATGACTTGTGACAGACCCCTGCTCTCATGGGACCCGCTGACAGACAAGGATGATAGGGTTTGGGGACTGATCAGGGAAGACATGGACCCTCCCTGCTGCTCGGGGGTCCCAGAGGGGTCTACTCTTAGAACAGCCTTGGGAATTTAAGACAGAGGGGGACCTCTGAGAACAGGGGGTTCTCTGGAAAGCAGTTGGCTGGGCCGGGAAAGAAAGTTTAAGGTGAAATTTTTACCTGAAAGACTGGGAACTTAATTTTTTAAAATAAGTTATCCTGCTCTGATTTTTAAATTAATACATGCTGACACCATGGAAAACTTAGAAAATTCAGAAAATTATACCATAGAAAATTAAAATCACCTATAAACCTAGCATTCCAGATTATGTCTGTTTTGATACACCTCCCTCCCCGTTTCTTTCCAGCCTTCAATCTATGTATACAAAAGTAAAGTTAGCCTGTGTGGTACCTGCTTTTTCATTTAACATTGTATAATAGACATTGTCTCTTACCACTTAACTTTCCAAATAACACAGTCTCTACAGATGCAGAATTCCACATGATAGTGACAATACCTATTGAGTGCTGTGAACCAAGAACTTAGAGGGGCATCCTCGTAATGTACCCCTGCCACCGCCCTGGGCTGTAGGTGCTATTGTCATCATCGTCCCCATTTGGGGGGTGCGGTAACCATGACTAGTAGAACTTGAGAAATATGCTCCTGGTGGAGTAGCAGAGGCAAGATTTGAACCTAGCTTTTGGAGCTCTGGAGCCCTTGACTCTAATCAGCCACTATGGGATTTTTGTTCAGAGCCTTGCAAAGACAGAGAGAGCAATGCTTTTCAGTACCAAAAGGAATGAGTTCTAGTCCCCACTCTTTCCACGTTTCCTGTTCACACTATGTTTGAGTTGCCTAACGTCTCTAAGGCTTCATTCGCCAAACAAGCCCTTGCCTAGGAGAGAGGCTGGCATGTAGCCCACTTCAGATCGTGTTCATTGAGAGAATGCATAGTTGACAGCCTTCCTCCCAGGTCCGTTATGAGCACCAAATGAGGTGGTCTTTTCTGGGAAAGTGTTGTACACACTGTAGAATACTGTACACAAGCAAAGGGTCCAGTCAACCAACTAATACTGGTGCACAATAATGCTCTAAACTGGAGACTGCTGACTGCCAGGCGGTGATGCAGCTCTGCTAACAGATGCGTTCAATTTAACATACATTGTGTTGAAACTTTTTCCAGTTAGTGGCTAATATTTCAAAATCAGGAAACTTGAAGGGAAAAAAATACAGATTTTCTCCATTGTCTAGGAAAGTCAGAAGATGCAATCACGGGACCCACATT
Organism: Mesoplodon mirus; assembly: GCF_964341445.2. Lineage (NCBI taxonomy): Eukaryota > Metazoa > Chordata > Mammalia > Artiodactyla > Ziphiidae > Mesoplodon > Mesoplodon mirus. The sequence goes on from NC_138995.1 coordinate 33,388,500, forward strand.
CTCACATGGCAGCCATTGGCTGGAACCAAGAAGCAGCCGATAGACAGGAATGTGCTGTCCAGGGCACCCAGCCCTCACCACTCCCTTTTGTATCCCACCCACAGGCTTCATTCATTGATACTACTTGCCCACCTGTGGGAAGAGTGTGAGTTTACCACCTTCACCCTCGGTATTTCTGGGAGATACAAGTCTGTTCTTGTGTCCTTTAAGTGAGCCCTGAAATAGACGACCTGCCTCTGTTTACTGCCACTCGAATACAAGCTCCACAAAGACCAGGGTCTGTTCTGTTGCATTCTTGCTGCCTCCCACCTGGCCCGAGTAGGAGAGGGCACCCAGGAAGTGTTTGTTGAGTGGATGAATAAATAAGAAGGAGGCTAAAGAGAACTGTAAGGGGCAGGCAGTTTCCAGGGTGACACAGGTGAGCAGTCCGGCAAGCCAACTGGTATCGGCAACCCAGCAGGTAAAGGCACCTGCATGAAGTTACCTGTGGATGCCAATCAGGTAGCCTGGGAGCCTGGATGGAAGACGGAGTGGGCCAGAAGCCTGCTGCTCCCTGTGGCCTCTGCCATTCAGGAACGAATTTCTTTTAGTCTTCCTGCAGCAGAAGGGAGGGAGGGTGGCTAGACTGCAGACAAGGCTCTTCTGAGACCCAGTGGGCCAGGGATAGTTAGTCTTACCTCGAATCTCTTCTTCACTTTGCAGGTTACAAAGCATCCTCTTGCCTTATCTTCTTCATGCTTCACCACCACCCTGGGGGATGAAGAAACGCAGGCGGGTGGCTTGCTTGGTGTCTCAGCATGAATAAGTGGCAGGGCCGAGCCCTCCTCTTGGGTCTCCTGGCCCTGGTCTGGCCCGCTTTGCCTCCAGGTCATAGCTGCCTCCAAAATGGGGATCTGCTGGCCTTCTATGAACAAAAGCAGCAGCCAGTGCAGTCTGGGTGCAGGCTTTTGCTGCCTCAGATTCTAGAATTGCTGTCACCTCCGAACAGGACCAGAACAGCCATTTCCTCCCAAGGAGGTGGCGGTGGGGAGCTCACTGGTTCAAGGTTCGAGATCAGCCTACCTGTATCTAATCCTGACCCTGCCTCTTCATAGGAGCTTTAACAATTTACTTAACTCTCTGTGTCTCATGTTTTCCTACCTGTGAAATGGGGAGATTAGTGGTACCTGCCCCTTAGGGCTGCTGAGTGCTATCAACCCAGCCAGCATCCCAAGAGCTGATATTTGCTGAGCACTTACTATGAGACCAGTGCTGTTCTAAGCTCTGGACATGCATTCACAGTGCCCAGCACATAGTAAATGCATTACGAGGACTTGTTAAATAACTCACCTCCTTGGATCCCTATAACTTCACGAAGTAGGGCTCTTGTTATCCCCATTTTATAGATGAGGAAACTGAAGCATAAAGAGCTTATATAACTTGCCCAAGATTGTGCAGCTGTTAACCAAGGAGCTGAGATCCAAACCAGAAAGCATGGCTGCAGAGTCCGTATTCCTCAGCACCACCCGTCTCTCATTCCCAAAGGGTTCCATACATAGTATCAGGTTGAACTGTGTCAAACTGCAATCCCTGTCCAATATCAGCTGTTTCATGTGGATCAGTGCCCCAAGGGTTCGGCAAGGGATGATGAAAATGATACAGATGAGGGTGAGGATGACTTGGGTCCAAGGAAGAGGATCTGAGGGCGTGTCCCAAGCTGCAGGCTGGCCTCCCCACGGGGGTCGCAGAGGTCCACGGAAGGCCGGCGAACTTTAGAGGAATTGCCTGGGAGGTGACCAGGAGAAGTGAGATTTACTTTATCATGGTATGGAACTAAAAGGGCAGACCAATTAATCATGGAAGTTTCTAAAAGTGCTTTTATTTTGCCATTTAATATGCCAGCGAGATCATTTCCCTTAATGTATACTCCTGGTATTAACACGCCTTAATCCATCACACGCTGTATTATGAAATTACTGTGTTTTACTCCCGGGTCTTGCTGAAGATCATTAACCCGACCCTTCTCTGGGCCATACATCATCAGAGGGATTACCTCATGGGTCCAGAGACCCCTCTCCCTGGGCTACGCAGTGGGGCTGTCCCAGTCATTTATCCTCACCTTGCCTGACAGACGGGGCTGTTTGCATTAGTGAGCAGATTGCTCCTGGGTGAGAAGCAGACATCACCTCCCCCTCATCACCTCTCTTTCCAGTGACCCAGGTTTCCAAGGAACACAATGTTCACCCAAAGCTGTCCTTCCCCTACCTCTCCCGATGCCCTCAGGCGAGCCAGGGGCTGTGTTTTTCTGTCCTTAAGCCCATCCGGGGACTTTTGCTGTCAGATCTCACCATCCTGTGACTCATCTCCTGGGGGCTCTGCTCTGGAATCGGGAGGCATCCTGCATGACCCAGTTCAAGGGATCATCCCACATTATCCATCTGGATGTCCCATGGCATCCCGCATCTTGTTCCTTCCCCAGGCTGCCCCTAGCCCCACAATCCACCACATTCTTTTTTTAAATTTATTTTTTAATTTTTATTTTATATTGGAGTATAGTTGATTAACAATGTTGCATTAGTTTCAGGTGTACAGCAAAGTGATTCACTTATACATATAGATGTATCTATTCTTTTTCAAATTCTTTTCCCATTTAGGTTATTACAAAATATAGAGCAGAGTTCCCTGTGCTCTACCGTACGCCCTTGTTGGTTACCTATTTTAAATATAACAGTGTGTACATGTCAATCCCAAACTCCCCATCTATCCACGTTCTTGAATCCAAAAAAATCTGAGATGTCATCTCGATTCCTCTCTTGCTCTGAATCACCCTAGTCTCTCCATCAGCAACTCTTATTGGTTTTTCCAACAAAAAGCATCCCGGCTCTTCCATTTGTCTCTGTTTCCATGGCATCCACCCTCATCCAAGCCTGGATGATCATGGTCACCTCTAACTTGTCTCCCTGTTTTGACTCTCATCCCCCTGCAGTGCATTCTCCACCAAGCAGTGGGAGGGATCTTTTAGAAACACAAATCCCTGGGGTGCTGGCCCTGTCCTACATTTTGACAGGTGTACACGTGTGAAAATTCATTGAGGTGTTTACTAGTGTGTGTGCACTGATGCACTCCCTGAATCTATATTAAACCTCAATTGTTAAAAATGAAAACAACAGCAACAAAAAAACGCAAATCAGATTAATCCCCCCACTGAAAAGCCTCCTGTGATATCTCCTTGTGCTTACATGAAGCTGCGGAGCTCCCACTCTCAGCCCCAGCTGACCCGCCGTGCTGGCCTTCCTGACACCGTTGTCTGGTCAGGGTCCCTTGTTCCCACCCTCCGGACCCTCTGCCCTGCTCTCCAGACCTGGAGCACACGCAGCCCGGGCCAGCCTCCCCCGACCCGCGGGTTTAAAGCCTTCTTCCTTCGCCATCACTTTCTCTCACGTGACCCTGGCTTATCCTCTTCGCTGCGCCCACCACAGCCTGAAATTATCTTGCACATTAGTTTGTTATTGACGCTCGTTAGTCTACAGGCTCCACGAGCGCCGGAAGCACATCTGTCTTATTCATCCCTGAACCCCCAGGGCCCTGCCCATCGCTTCCTGGCCTGGCCCTGCCCACCCTTTGTCTGGGGGTAATCATACCATTATGGTCAGACTCCGAGGGAAAAGAGGTGTGGGGGGGTCCATGAGCAACGCTGGCTATGAGAACGGTCTTGGAGAGCGGCAGCCAGAGCCACAGGTGCAGGATCTCACTGCAGAAGCTGAAATGCAAGGCCCTTTCCAGCTCTGGATCCCCCAATGTCCCTGAGCTAACCCCTCCCAAGTAACGTGATGCCTGAACTCTGCTGGATACGAGGCTTGAGGAAGCGGCAGTGGCCCCAAGGGCAGCTCTGTGTGATTCAAAACTCTCCCTGTAAGCATGACTGTCATTTAGAGACCCAGCAGTCTGGGCTTCTGAGATCCTGGTCTAATTAGAGAAAGGAGGAAGAGGAGGGGGCGGGGGCATTGCTTGGGTTTAGTCTTTCACCAGGAGAGGGCAGAAGACAGCACCCTCCACCGGGGCATCTGCAGACTGTGCGCCAATGCTGGGGCGCTCAGCAGAGTCACCCACTGGTGGGTGGGGCCTGGGTTCATGATGGGCAGCGGGGGGGGGGGCGGGGAGGAAAGGCACCCAGGCCTTCTCAGGGGAAATGGGCACATAGCGAGCCTCGGGCACAGCACAGAGGTCACAGGGCTCCACTTTGGAGCCCTTGGCTGGGGCAGGGCACACTGGGTCCCAGAAACTGGGAGCAGGTATTTCAGGTCTGTGTTGGTTTAGGTTCCTCTAAAGGCAGATCCTAGCTGGACACAGATAGTTTACTAGGGGGCTGATCCCAGGAAGTACAAGTGAGGCAATGGAGAAGGCAAGGCAAGGAAGGAAGGAAAGCCAGTGTAGGGTTTATCAATGAGCTGGGATGGCCGTGGGCCGGGGTGGGGGCTCATTCACACTGGGACCTTCTGAGGAACCGTGTGGAAGACACCTCGGAATAATCGCCCTGGAGGATGGGGGACTGGGCCACTTATCCACTGATTCTCATCCCCATTGGCTGAAGGTGGCCCCAGAGCATGTGCACATGTGCACACAAAGTCACTCTCTCTCTCTCTCTCTCTCTCTCTGTGACACACACACACACACACATACACACCTGCCTGGTTGTGCTGCCATTTACCCAAGCAAGCTCCCTTGGTATCTGAAAAAAATGAAAGAGAAAAAGGCCGATGGTTGGGGTGGGATTTTTGCCTACCTACCAAGCGCCGTATGCAGCTACAGGCCAACTCAGATGGGTCAAGGGGATGCAGGATAGGGCCTCAACAGAATCTGCTAGGGAGGCACTGTGGTTACAGACCAGGGCACTTATGTGGCACCTCCCGCTGGGGGTCCGCGGCCACAGCTACAGACTCAGCCCGTGTATCCTCCAGGTGGTTCCGTGTCACCAGGGCCACGGGCTCCTGGATGGCAGCAAGGCCAAGCAGCCCTCCCCACCTGCCCCCGCCAGGTCACATCAGCATTCCCTTCAGGGCCAATGCTTGGAGTCCAGGCACTGGGGGAGTCCATCCTTCAGCAGTAATCTGCATCGGTATTTGCTTGAGACTTACCACACTTGCTAGAGGGCCTGTTCTCCCATTTCACCCTCACAGAAGCCCTGGGCTGCAAAGGCCATGACTTTCCCATTTCACAGATAAGGACACTGAGGCACCAGGAAGGGGAGAGCACACCAGGTTCGTCTGAATCTGAAGCTCAAGCTCCGAGCAGCAGTGAGGACGCTCCCTGCAGGACAGCAGCATGAACTATGGTGAGTGGGCCAGGAGTTTAACCACGTGAGCACCTCAGCTACCTGTGGCCACACTCATCACCCACCTAAGTCCAGCAGAGGGTTAATGCCAGAGTCACACAACCTCTGTGCCCTTGGGAATGCCAGCCACTGGTCAGAAAGCGGGGAGACAGGGCCTCAGGCTGGGACAATGGGCCCCAGGCAGCCGCTCTGACAGAGGGCAACTGCCAGACCATGGCATGCCAGGCCTGTGGATGTGCCATCTGGCCCCTAGTCAGGGCTCCATTGCCCTCTTACCCTGGACCTCAGTGGAGCATGTCGACCGAAGCTTGGCATTTGCCCTATTCCCAAGACTGAATTTGACTGAGGTGGATGGGTGACATTACCATAGTTCCCGCTTCTATATCTTTGCCCCTGCGGATTCCCTTCTTGGGATGGAGCAGGGTCTCAGGAAACACCGGGTGAGGCAACTGTGAGAAGTTGACATCCACACTGGTTGTCGGCCAGGAAAGTGACATGTTGATGGGTGGCTTTGCCATTAGCCCCTTGCTCATATACTAGGTTTGGTTGCTTTCCCAAATCAGCAGGAAAATTCTTGGTTACAGACTAATGGTCAAAGCATAAATCGTTCTAGACAAATTTGATGGAAAGTCAGAAACCACACAGTGGTCTACAGGCAACCGGACTTAGCGATAATCCCAGGTGGCCTTGTTCTTGGAAGAAAAGACATGAATGTGGGCTGTTGGACTTTGTAACACTAACAAATTGGCCTGGATGCTCGGGGTTGGAGAAACCAAGGAGCCCATGGTGGTAGCTGCTGGCTGGGGACCGCAGGCAGCTGGGCTGCCCTGCTGGGTTTCCCGTGAATGAGGCAGGAATGCTGTGGCCTGAGCAGCAGAGGGAACAACCTTGGGAGAGCAGCCAAAAGGCCGAGGCTCTGGTCGGACCCCATCCTAAACTTTCCAAGTGATGGAGCCAAGTTTCTTGGCCTCTCCTGGCCTCGGCTTCCTCCGTTTATACAAGGGACTAATTGTAAAGCAACACGTCCCTTACAGGGCAGGATGAGGGAAGGAGGCATTTATTCCCCTCAGGTGACATTCAGACAGTCAATCTTTTATCCCCAAAAGGTGCCCAAACTCATCTTTTTCTGGCCAAAGTGATGGAAGTCACTTACAGTTTTTGCGCAGGACACCCTGGGGCCATGGAGGCCACTCCTGATCTCCTGGCGGTGGCCCACCTGTGCAGCAGGGACCTGAGCTCAGACACTCCGTGGGCCATTTCCTGGCCCAGGACCCTGAGCTCACATTTAAACCCTTGGGTTCCTCACATGCAAAAGGAAAGCCAAAGCTCCCAGAGTAGCTCTGCCTCCAGGGATTCCAAATGAATGGATGATTAATGGACGCAAGCCTCTGAGCTGTCCCCACTGCAGGGCCTCTGGGTGTGCTCCCTTTGCCTGACATGCCCTTCTCCAGGGTCCTCCCCAAAAGTTACCGTGAGGAGCAAATGAGAGAGCATGTTTGGAAATGCTTGGGAAATAGTTCAGCATTATATTAATACAACACATCATTGTGAAATGCTAGCACCAGGCACTCCAACAGAGGCTTTACAAACATCACTATCACCAATCGTCTGCCTTGTGGATGCTATGCTCCCATTGTACAGATGGAAAAACAGGGGCTCTGTGAGGTTGATTAACATAAGATCACAAGGCTGATGAGGGGTGGGATTAAAGCCCTTAAGTCACCCTTAAAGCTTATGCACCTCCCATTATATCCCAAAGTTCTCATCATTAAAGAAAACAACCACGGGCTTCCCTGGTGGCGCAGTGGTTGAGAGTCCGCCTGCTGATGCAGGGGACACGGGTTCGTGCCCCGGTCCGGGAAGATCCCACATGCCACGGAGCGGCTGGGCCCGTGAGCCATGGCCGCTGAGCCTGCACGTCTGGAGCCTGTGCTCCGCAACAGGAGAGGCCACAACAGTGAGAGGCCTGCATACCGCAAAAAAAAAAAAAAAGAAAAAGAAAACAACCACGTGCTCCCGTGGTTACCAACAAGTGCACAGCTAGATACCTTAAACGAAATAGCCCCCAAGTGATTCTTGAGTTACTTTGTCTCCTTTTGGAAACTGAATCTGCCCCCGCTCTCACTGCCCGTTGTTCTTTCTTGCTGTCATCCTCCAGGAGCCTGCACCCAACACCAGTCCATCTCTAATGAGCTACTTCTAATTACTTCTAATATGAAACCAGTTCTTGTGAAAATTAAGTGTAAAGTGGGAATGAAGCGTGTCTAAGAAAAGAAGGCTGTTTGTGAATTAGTCTCAATCCCTTTTGATTCCTCTAGAGAGTTTTTCACTTCTCAGTTTCACAAAGCTAATCCAGAAAGTTGAAATTCGGGGGATAAGTAGTGTCTAGACAAGCAAGTACCATCTTGTGTATTTCATAGGGTTCTTAAGAGAACCAAATGAGAGGATCAATGTGGTAGCACATTGGGAAAAATACCTATCAACTTGATGATGTAGATATTTAAGAACATGCTACTGTTGCTTCTGCTTAACCTTTATCGCAAGCTTATTGTGGTGCCGAGGACTGCACTTCATTTTCTTGTTTAATCCGCACATAACCCTCTGAGGCAATATGCCCATTTTACAGAAATCAATGCCAGTTCGGAGGGAATAGTGTCTCCAGGCTGAGCAGTCATCACGTTGACCAGGGGTTTTTGAAAATGCAGTTTCCTGGGCCCCACTCTAAACCAACTGAATTATAATCTCTGGGGGTGGGACCTAAAAATATCTGCATTCTTAACAAGGTCCCACGGGAAAATGGGATGACTGGCCAGTTTTGGAAAGTTACTGAGGTGAGAGAGCCTAGTTTGGGGTCTGTGCTGGTCTGAACAGCGTCTGCCCCCAAATTCATGACTGCCCAGAACCTCAGAATGTGACCTTATCCAGAAGTAGAGTCTTTGTAAGTGTAGCTTCAGTCAGTTCTCATAATTCACAGTAGTTCTGTTCTAAAAAGTCAGCATGAGCACTGAATTAGCAAACACTGAACCGCTGCTTCTGGGGGAAATACAGAGTTAGGTTCCTGTGAGGCTCTGGTCACAATCTTTTCATCAACCAATCAGGTATATTTTTTGCATGTTTTATGTGTATTTCTATCTGAAGACACCTTATTTATTGTATACCATTGACTCATTAACATTGAACCCACGGCCAACAGTCCTATAACTCATTCCCGAACAAAGCTTGTCTGTGCCACATATTTTCTGTATTTTCTCCATAAGGCACATCACAGCCTTCCTGCTCGTAGGAACAACAGATGGCACTTCAGCACCACACTGGGGAGCCATTTTAAACAGCAAAACCACCAACAAAAAGCACAACATTGAGCAAAGCCAAGAAGACACCTGTTCAGGAGAGCTGAAACAGGAAGGCAGGGCCATGTAACCTCAGCCAGGAATGTCACATCAGGTGACTCACATTTTTCGCTGCTCTGTGCATATCTGTAAGGACCATGGGTGTTGACTTGGGAGTTACAAGTAAATTTTAGCAAGTAGATAAATTTAGCAAATACAGATCCACGAATAATGAGAATCCACCGCAGTTCAGATGAAGTCATTCTGGATTAGGGTGGGCCCTAAATCCAGTATAACTAGCGTCCTTATAAAAAGAGGAGAGGACACACAGAGACAGACAGACACAGAGGGGAGGAAGGCCATGTGACGACGAGGGCAGGATTGAAGCAATGGGGAGGACCACAGGCAGCCGCCCCGGCAGGAAGAGGCGAGGAAGGATTCTTCCCTGGTGCCTTCAGGGGAAGAGCGGCCCTGCCAACGCCTTAATTTCAGACTCCTAGCCTCCAGGACTGCGAAGGAATACATTTCTATTGTTTTAAGCCACCCAGTTTGTGGGGCTTTGTTCTGCCAGCCCTGGGAACAGGGCTGAATATGCTGGTGCCAGCCCAGTTCCAGGACTGATGGGCCATGGGGGTCTGGGGAACCCCTTCCCATTGGGCAGCCAGCCCAGCTCTCAACCCTACAGCCTTGCTTCAAATGAGAGGATGTCTGAGTATAAGGGACACAGGGCACGAGAATGTGTTCCATCAGTTCAGCAGATCATTATTCAAGTCCTCAAAGCCCCGCATCGCCTTCCAGTAGCCTCGTAGCAACCTTTTCAAACGCCCTGGGCTCCAGCAGGGCTGGACCCTTCCCCCTTCCAGGCAAACATTTGGTGCAGGGCTGCCTCCACACATTTGTTGAGGTTGTTCCCTACACCAGGAACCCCATCCTTCAAATGCTACATCCTTGAACTGCCAAGAAAACGGCATTTTTCTCTTCTCTGAGAACTCAGTAGCATACAGAATCCCTCTCCCCGGCATCATACAGATTTTTGCCATTGGTAATAATGTACATCCAGGAGGCAATTAAAGTCCTTCAAGGCAGGAGATTCTTGGTCCAAGTGTCTTGCACATGCCCAACACATGATGGGTGCTTGATGAATAGGCTGGAGTTGTCCCAGCACTCAGTAGAGATGCTGTGAAAGGTCCTCAAAGATAAGACGGGGGCTTCCCTGGTGGCGCAGTGGTTGAGAGTCCGCCTGCCGATGCAGGGGACACGGGTTTGTGCCCCGGTCCGGGAGGATCCCACATGCCGCGGAGCGGCTGGGCCCGTGAGCCATGGCCGCTGAGCCTGCGCGTCCGGAGTCTGTGCTCCGTAGCGGGAGAGGCCATAGCGGTGAGAGGCCCGCGTACCGCAAAAAAAAAAAAAAAAAAAAGACTGTTTGGACCAATGGGCCTTCAAGGCCCCTCCAACCCTGATGTTAGGACTCTGAAATTGCTGGGTGAATGAAGCAGTGGTCAATTTTTAGCCCCTCCCATAGCACGTGGAAAGACAATGGCTCTGAGGCTTGCCCAAGATCAAACAGATCTGGGGCTCTGCAGCCAAGATGGACGGACCTGGTTCGGAGGCTGCTTCTGGAGGCTGCTTGCAGCCTCCTTGCACACCTGCACCAGGCCCCTGGGATCCTTGCACCCAGCCTGTCCTAAGGATGCCCATTCTCAGGCCCATGTGAAGGGCAGAGATGATGGACCACCATTCGTTCCGAACCTGGGTATTTTCCAGGTCCCCTGGCTGTGCATTCATTCCAAGCAGGCTGGAGGGAGGTGAGCAAGGTGGCCAGGAGCTGCTGAGCACCTCTGGGCATTGGTGGGTCAGACACCAGACTGGAGGACCTCATAGCTGGAGAGGTGCTCGGAAGGTTTGGGGCTGTATTAATCAGGGTTCTCCAGAGCCAATGGAATAGAGATAAATATAATCAATAGGATACATATAAATAGAAAGAAAGAAAGTGAGAAACAGAGGGACAGAAAGGATGAAGAAGGGAGGGAAGGAGGGAGGAAGGCAAGCCAGCCGATGGTGTAAGCACCATTGGAGGAAGGAAGAATAACCGTGTCCCTGCTCGAAGTATCAGGCAGAGAAGGCAAATTCCTCCTTCCTCCACCTTTTTCTTCTATTCAGGCCCTCAGTGGATTGCATGGTGCCCACCCGCACTGGGAAGGCAATATGCTTTACGCAATCCATTGATCAAAATGCTAATCTCATCTGGAAACTCCCTCACAGATCCACCCAGAAGTAACATTTAATCTGGGAGCCCCATGACCCATCAAACTGACACATAAAATTACTCATCACAGGGGCCCTTCCCAGGAATCAAGCAGGGAGGGCGCCCCCAGGTCCACACCCCTCCCTACCCCTTCCTAGAGCCACAAAATGTCAGAGCAGGAAGGGCTCAGAGAGATGGCTTATCAGGGGTCACACACTCAGGATCAGACAGGTAACTACTGCGGGTGACTTCCAGAGAGGTGATGGCCCGTGGACCCACCTGGAGAGCAAATGTTTTCAGTCATCACCACCTTTAATGTTGCACCAAATACAAAGCCCCTGGCAGGCCAGACTCCATCTTATATCCATCGAATCTAATTCTCTGATTGTCCTGCTGGAAACTCCGACCCCTAGAGAGAGGCGGGGCCGTCCTGGGCCACATGGTAAGAGATGAGCAACATTGGGATGAGAAGCCAGCTCTGCCCACACTCTGACCACCATCTTTTGTTTATTTTCATCTAATCAGCAAACTCTCCATCAGCCAGGCGGGGATGAGGTATAGTCTCTGTTTCCAAGGGGCTCTGGCAATCTGGACAGAGCAGAGCTAGAAGGACCTCAGAGCAGCTCCATAATACAGGCAGAAAAACTGAGACCCACGGAGGGGAAGAAACTCTCTCAGAAAAATGGAGGGTGTCAGGCAGAACAGTAACTCGAGCTGAAATGTGACTCATTTATGTGCTCATGTTGGGGGTGATTTGTGCTCATTTCTTTCAAGCCTTCTGTGGGAACAGAACAGTACGTGGCATAGAGCAGCTACTCGATAAGTATAGGGTTTGGGGGTGTTTACAAACTGAGGAATCCTGCTTTTGGAACTTGCAGGCTGGAAGGGTGTTCTCCTGGCATCCATTTCCCCCTTGGAAGGCTTCTGAGCTATCAACATTTTTCCCCAAATTCCTGAGCATTCCCAGTTCAACATGCCCTCTTCAAGTTCATAATGAGTATGAAATAAACAGAAAGCAGCTCAAGGTGAGTCATTCATTAATCATAAACAAAACAGTCCCTGATCACGGACACATCAGCACAAACCATAAAAAGAAAAGGGGGGAGGGTTGCCCAATCTCTTTATTTAATATTAACCACATTATGTTTTTTCATCTGAGTTCTGAGAAAGATTGCTCCCCGCTCCTGGATGTTGTATGAACTCAATCCAAAGTCAATTTTTCTTGAATACATGGGTGCCCACTTCACGGGTGCCAAGAGTGAGATGAGGGACTTTGGAGCCACGGTCACTCATGCTGGATGGATGCCCAGCTGGCAGGACCATCTCCACTGCGCATGGGTGGTCATCGTCCTCAACCACTGTTTCAGCGTGGCCTGGCGTATATGGAGGGAATGCAGACTACCAGTGTAAGGACCCATCCTTGGGAGGTGCACACTTCACTGGGGTAGAGATAGCAAGTGCCCGAGGAACTGGGCAAATAGCCATCTGTTGACATGGCTAAGGTGTGTCCCATGGGAGCACAGCCTCATTTGGGGGTAGGGGGATGAGAACAGGAGCATGAAGATCACAAAACTGTAGACTGCTCAACTACACTTATGTTTTTTCTCCTTTGCTCCTCCAAGTGTTCCATGATGGAGACAGGTCAAGAGGTGCAGTCCCATTTTATAGGTGGGCAAAGTGAGGCTCAAAGTGTGGAATAATGTCCAGTGTAGGGCTCTTCCCATTCCCCACACCACCTTCAAAGCAGCATGGTAGAGGGCCCCAGGCTCCTAAGGGGCAGCTGTTATTTCATGACTGAGCATCTGACCCTCCCAGGGCTGTCGTCTGTCCAGGGTGGGAGACCTTGGGTCCTTTGCACCGGCAATGATGCCCGAGCACCTTCTCCCTTCACTGGCACTCACCGCCCACCAACCATTGGCTCCATTGTCTCCCTCGAGCTGGGGAGATGGCCAAGCTCTGCCCCGCCCCTGATGAGAGTGTGCAGTTCCCAACTGGCGTGGGCACGCCCCTCGGGCAATTTGCATAGCATGGGGGTACTGTGATCCAAAGGTGAAATTCAGGAGTTTGCCCCCAAAAAAGCCCAGAGATGGAGGGGAAGGATAGGGAGGTGAGAGTAAAATTTGACACAAATTACCTGGTGCTTGCTAGAGCGGAATGAGGTGGTGAAGCTGCCAGGGCAATTCTGACAGGTGCCGTCTCGGCAGAGCAGAGAGGATGGTCTGATGTGGGTGGGAGATGCTGACGTGGACTTGGAGTGGACATCACGTGGAAATCTAAGGACATCAGAACTGGACAGGTTCTGAGGGGCTTTCTTTCCTGGGAGTTCCAAATGTCAGGTGCCTCGCAGGCTGCAGGAGAATTGCCTGGAAGCTTTTTAAAAATGCAGACAACTGGGTCTCACCTTCAGAGGTCCCAAATCAAACAACTGGGGATAAAATAAATAAGTCCTATAAAGTACAGCATAGTGACTATAGTTAGTAATACTATGTTGCATATTTGAAAGTTACTAAGAGTAAATCTTTTTTTAATGATTTATTTATTATTTTTCAATTTTATTTATTTACTTTTTTTTAGCTGTGCCACATGGCGTGCAGGATCTTAGTTCCCCGACCAGAGAAGGAACCCATGCCCCCTGCAGTGGAAGTGTGGGGTTTAAACCCCTGGACCGCCAAGGAAGTCCCACTAAGAGTAAATCTTAAAAGTTCTCATCACAAGAAAAAAAAAAAACTAACTATGTGTGGTGAGGGAAGTTAACTACACTTACGGTGGTGATCATTTTGCAATACATACAAATATAGAATCAGTACGTCGTACAACTGAAACTCATGTAATCAAAAAAAAAGAAGAGAAAATTTGGGGTGCAGCCAGTGTGGCCATATTATTGTTCAGTGCCAGGCGTGATCATGATGCAGAGCCTGCTGGTAAATCACTGTTTATTGATTTTCATCCCACATGACAGGGGAGAAAATTCAGCCCAGAAAGGAAGAGGGTCTTGGCCAAGGTCCCACAGAGAGTTAGAAGCACATCTTTCAATGATCTCTTGTTTCCTCCCTCCCTCCCTTTGTTCCTTCCCTCCTTCATTCATGCATTCATTCAACAAACATTTACTGAGTGCTTTCTACGTGCCAGGTGCCGTGTTAGGCGCAAAAACAGCCCTGATCTCTCCCTTGCTGGAGCAAACACCCTATTGGAAAAGACCGGTATTAATCAAATAATCACACACCTAAGTGTAAAAAGACAGCTATGATCAGGAGAGGCTTTGTCCAGGGCATTCAACATTGCCCAGTGTCCTCATCTGCAAAGTGGGGTCTCTCACTTGCCTTGCCTCCTTCTCCACCCGTACAACTCACACAGGGTGTCAGCAGGGAACAGATTTCGCAAACATAAAAGTAATTCTTCAAATGCTACACTTATCCTGACTCTGATAGGCACTCAATAAATATTTGTAGAACTGAATTGTTGAATTGAATTATGCTGCAAAAATCAAGCAAGGATTAGCAAGAATCCCCAGCACCAACCCAGTGTTCATTCAATTTTCCTGTTAGTGCTGACAAGACACAGACTGGGTTTGCCAGATCTGAACAAAGACGGCCTTCTGCAGATCCCTGAAATGTCCAAGCTGGAGGGACTCAGCTATCATCTGATTCATACTCACCCTCAACTTCACAGAATGAGAAACTGGGCCCCAGAGAGGGAAAAGATTATTCAAAGTCACACACAGGAAGAGTGGCAGAGCCACAGCCAGCATACAGGCCTCCCAAATCCCAGGACAATTGAAAGGAAGATAGAGTAACAGAAAAGTGGACATGTCTGGGGTACCCAGGTGCTAGGGGTTGTTATTCTGTGGGTAGAAAATGCCAAAGTTAGAAACATCCTCCAGGTATTAAGTGATGCTCCACTGTGGGACTCATCCCCAAGTTCTCAGGATCATCTCTCCACAGGCCACAGCCAAGAGTGAATGTCTACATATGTTTTGATAGACACTGATTGCTTCACTATTTTCTGTTCTGGTAGAAGTACCCTCATTTCTCTTTCTGGAACCACCTGCTCCCTTCCCACTCTCAGTCTATGAGGCTTAGGGAGGGTTGAATCCATCTGCCGCCAGGAGAGCTGAGCATATGTCTTGGGCTTGGCCAATCAGCTTATTCTATCTCCCTGGCCATAGTGATGGGTTCAGAGAAGGACATGAGATTCAAGGTGGTCCAGTAAGAGTCAGCCCTGGGATTTTGGCTGGAATATTGGGAAAGAGACATTGCTTTTGCTAAGCTGGTAAATGTTATCCTGGAGCTTCTGGTTGCCACCCTGCATTAAAGCTGAAGAGACTTTCTGTAAATGAGTCTACAGAATGAGGCCGGGGGTAGGGGAGCCAAGAAGTGAGGAGAAACTGAGTCTATATATACAGATGCAGCCATTCCTGAGGCTAAATACTCTGTACTTTGCAGGTATGAGAGGCAGTAAGTGCCCTGTAACTGGCTAACCCAGTATGGCAGAGACAGCCACCAGAGATCTGTGGCATTTTGCTGAGAAAAAATTACCCAGTCAGGGACTCTGTTTCCCAACCTTCCTTACAAGTGTCACACAACTGAGTTCTGGCCAATGAAATTTGACGCAGAAGTCTAGAACACCACTACCCCCAAAACCTTCCATGCCATCTTTCACACTCTCTTTTACCATCCATGGGCTAAAGGGCAAAACACCCAGGATGACTTTGGGAGCCATATACTGAAGATGGCATAAGGCAGGGTCCCCAAATGACAGTAGGGAAGAGGATGCTGCCTACCCCACTGCCAACTGGACTGAGATGAGAGAGAAGTAACCTTCCATTGTGTTAAGCCACCAAACTTCTTGAGCTTCTTTGTAATAACAGATACCATCATTTTAATGCATGCACCTGGTGTGGCATAATAAGCAATAGAAATCAACTCTGACTAACTTAAGCTAAAAAGGAAAGTAGTAAAAGGATGATAGCTGCCCAAAAGAGAACCAGGACTTGGAGCTGTGCCGCTCCAAACAATGCCCAAATTCATGCCAAAGAACTGGAGCCAGGGGGACACCACTGGGTGCTAATATCTCACTTTGCCTCTTGACACTCCTGATGCTGGACCCTGGTGCTGCCCTAGAACTACTCTCCTGCTGCCTTTGAGAATTTATTATAGCTACCACCATAGCCATGATCTTTTTCAGCATGGATTCTGAAAAGTCCCTGCTTCTCCATGTCTGATGTAAAGTCCAGGGCAGGTATTGGTGGAGCTTGGGTCATGTGACTATACCCTAGCTGCAAGGGAGGCTGGGAAAGTGGATAGATGGTATTTTCCCACCACTGTAGTGCAAGGCAGACTCTGCTTCAAAAGGTGGGAAATTCTCCAAACATGGGAATGAGGTTCAAATACAGGAGAGCCTAAAGGATTGATAAATGTCAATATATGCTACAGCCAGCTTGAAATGGATTTCTACCACAGAGAGAGCCTGATTAATAGCATATACTCAATGTGCTCCAAATTCTGTACAAAATAGAATATAGGCACGTTCTAGAGACTGTGTTAATAAGTACTTGATATATATTATCTTACATAATCCTCATAATAACCCAATAGAGATAGAAATTATTATCCTCATTTTAAAGACTAGGAAGCTGGCTCCTGGAGAAGGAAATCACTTGCCCAAGGTCACAAAGCAAAGATGTGATGGAATCTTCTATCTCAAACACTTGTGTCATAGTTACATTTTAAGCAACTCTCCCAGCTTAAAACCACAATGGAATTCAGATGAATTTGGAAAATGGGTGGGGTATCCACGGGCAACTGCAGGAGTCCTTTTGGGTGTAAGACTCAGCCTCCTGAGGAAGAAGCCCAGGTGTGGCCAGCTTGGCCAAGGAAGAAAACCTTGGTTATAGGATGTTAGAGAAGGAACTGGAGTTCTGAATATGATGGGGGAGCAATTGTTCCGGTATGGGTCGGCATTAGGGACTATCTTCAAAGTCTTGAAAGCAAGAGAGATGAAGGTAAAAACTGAAACGGAGATTTCACTCGAAACTCCACACAAGATGCTGGAGTCCACATCATTGCTTTGGGACCCCTTTGACAGGGGTAGGCCCTCCTCTCTGCAGATCACCATGAAGCTTTGCACCACGAGGCTACAATGCATCGGTGGCTGTGCCTGGAGTAGCGCTCACCCCCAGTGTTCTGGAGAAGACTAGTGAGCACCTGTGAGACTTCCCCTGAGAACTCGGAAATACTTGGAAAGGGACTTACGGGAGCTGGGAAGTGCTGTGGGAGTGAGTGGGAATAAGAGATAGTTGAACTTGACATCTCAATGTCAGTGTGAACCTCAGTGCTACCCCCCAGGCTGAGTCAGGGACAAATGTGCTGGGTGTCTTCTGTTTGTGGCTCCAAACTTCTCGCCACCCTTCCCCACCCTGTTCCGGGCCCTGCAGACTGAGATGTATGAGCTACAGAAGTGGGATCCCTTGTCCTTTGGCTTTTGGTTGGGTTCAACCAATGGGAGGTAGTAGCAGATCTGCCCCCACGAGTCACCATGACTGATTGCCTCCCCCACCTCCTCACCCTCCAAGGTCACAGCTCTTGCCAGCGGCCCCCTTCAAACAGCCCTCTGTCTCCAGAGTCTATTCATTGTCCCCATCCTGGGCTGTTTTAGGCCTCAAGGAGGTTATAGCCACAGCTATTCCTGGCCCCCGGGGCTGCACCATCCCAGGTGGGTTTTCTACATCCTGCCCTCGTCTTTGTAAGGAGTCCCAGCATCAAACATTCCTCTAGTTCCCCAGTTTGGTGCTCCATCCTCTTCCAGCCAGGACTCCAATCAATATAAAGAAACTCTGATTCCACTGAAAGGTGATCTGCATCATGATATTGAGAGGCAATATCATCTAGAATTTTGCATCATCTTTTACTGTTATTTATTTATTTATTTTTTTTAGATAGTCAAACACTCTTGCACCAGAATGTTGGTGAGGTTTTTGCAGCCCCCAGGCATCTGGTAATCTTGTCATAGTACTCTTGTTACTCTTGGGCCCTGTCCAGTTGGCCTCAGATCTGTCATTGTTGGGGAAGATGCCATAAAGCAGGGAGTTCCTACAAATGACTGAGGGAAGACGTCATGGAAACACCTACTCCAGGGGCTCAAAAATAGGATGCCGAATGCTTAAAGACACCAAGATGATGAGCAGGCTTGAGTTGCCCCATGATGGGATTTGAGTTTGGAAAGGGCTTTGTGATAAACTAGGGGCTAGAGATCCCTGAATACCTACATAGAAGGGAGTCACCCATGTTTCTCCCATTGACCATCCACCCTCCTTTGACCCTCATTTGACCCAGTTGCAAATGGCCCAGGCTGAGACGGGCAAGAGGCAGCTTCTGATCTCACTCTGGTCTCCCCTGCAGTGGGACCCTCCCTGCAGAGTCCAAGTGTTCCGGGAGCCCCAGGCTGAGCAGGGCAGGTGGTGGCAGGGACAGCCTGGGACTACTCGTTACCTCCCATCACGGAGAAGGACCAGCGAGCGTGCTCCCAAATCCATGAGCTCACATATACTGGGCTTATTTTTAGGACAACAGATATGCCCACTGAGGGCTTCCAGAAGAGTGACTCACTCAGAATCTCCTCCCTGGTGAAGGCCGGCTCTCCTTCCTGCCATAGCTCCAACTCTACTCATATTTCTCCCCTAGGAAAGTCCTAAGCCTCCAAGTTACTGTCTGGGGTGCTTGATTAGGGACTACGAACTTCCAGAGAAAGCATCCTTGACGGCAGCCAAGGCAGCCAGGCCTTGCCTCTATCTAAGTGGGAGCTCACATAACCCTCGGAGGCCTTCATGTTCTGCATCACAGCTTTAAAAAAGAGGCCGTTTGCTCCAGCATAAAGCCTGAACTTCTACCTGCTCTGGGCTTTTGACTCACCAGTTGTGTCAACTAAGCAAAGGTGGAGGTTAGACCCCAGACAGAAGAAATCTGAAAGAGAGAGCTTCATTTTGACTCGTGGGCATCCCCTAGGGCCTCCATGTGTGGCTGTACACGTCACATCGCACAGCTGCAGGGAGCATCATCCACTACCTGGTCATCCTAGCTTGCCATCGTTATTGTGGCTGTGTTCTGGTAGATGGCGGTAAGAGAAGCCTGAGAAAGGGGCACCTGTCTCTAATTCACTCATGTCAGAGGGACCTACGCCAACTCCTGAGACTCCAGGTCAGCCAGGCTGCTAGAAGGACAGTGGTGGGAAATGTCCCCTTCTTCATTCCTTGAATGGATGGAACTCATTCCTTGGGGCATCTATGCCGCCCTGGGTCCTCTGCTGCCTTCCCCCTCCCCATCTATCCCCAGAGAGCAGTGTAGGCACCAGGAAGGCCTCAGGATGCCTCTCCATAAATTCTCTTTTCGTTGGAGGCCCAGAAGATAATAATTTAAAGAACTAGTCACTGCTTGCAATTAAGCACAGAGAAAATAGATCAGGCCCATAATTTATGTCTGTGCAAGGTTGGGCTGGATTTGTAATTAATGTTTGCTCCTTTTAATGAAATAATCCAAAGGTCTGCACTTCTGTCATTCATGGAGGTAATTTTTCAATTGATTAGTAAAATAATACTCGAAAAGTAAATGCACCTGCTTCTTCCCCGAAATGTCTCAGTCAACCGGACACTGGTTGAGACGCTAAAAAAATACCACTCCAACCCAGTGGAGACCGGGCTCCACACCATCAGCATACAGACCACCCGAGAAGGAGGCAGGATGAAAAAGTAATTACAGCAGCTGCGATGACCAGAATCCCTGGGTGGCCCTGGGCTGCTGAGCAGATGCGGCCATTCTGCCGGGCTGCTGTCTGTTATGGAGGGGTTGGGTGGGACGGGGAAGGAGCAGGGGGGGCCAGAGACCCAAGTGTTCTGGTTTCCCCCATGTAGTCCCAACCTCAGGGTCACATGGGGCACCAAGCTGCACTGGGATGGCCTTGGGGAAGACGCATCAGAGGCCAAACAGGGACCAGGACCTAGTTGGAGGGCACTGGGGCCGGGGCACCTTGCAGAGAGCCAGGCACAGCATAGATGTTCTTCCCTAATATCTCTGTTGGCCCAGGGTCACCAGTTCCGGTTAAAGTCTACTTAAAATGGGAACCAACATTTCTTAGTAGTCAGGGGATAAAAGGTTTGATTGGGGGCCTCCTCTTGAAAACTGAAACTAAAAGTTATGAACACAACTTCGCTTTATGCTCTATGAAATAAAATATAGGCCATAAAGGTAATACAGTGTTAGTTCTTAGAATAGAGAAGACTCAGGTATTGATTTGGTGGGGGGGGGTTAGTTTTCAGTCAAAATTGTTTAGTAGCACGGTATAAAATCCTTCCCCTCACGGTAGATTTTCACAGCCCAGGCATAAAGAGGGTGATTTGGGCAAAACCATTCAAAGGCTGCATCAGTTTTCCAAAGTCAGTTCTTCAGCTTTGACATTTAAAGGACTCAACTATCAATTTTTTTTTTTTTTTTTTTTTTTTTGCAGTATGCGGGCCTCTCACTGCTGTGGCCTCTCCCGTTGCGGAGCACAGGCTCCAGACGCACAGGCTCAGCGGCCATGGCTCACGGGCCCAGCCGCTCCGCGGCACATGGAATCCTCCCAGACCAGGGCACGAACCCGCGTCCCCTGCATCGGCAGGCGGACTCTCAACCACTGCGCCACCAGGGAAGCCTTCAACTATCAATTACTGAACATCGACTATTGGAGCCCTCAGCCTGTTGTCATCCCTGCCGATTGTTTTCTCGGCCCGGCAGGTCATCATCTGCCAGTGGCTTGGTGGGGAGTCCAGCCACTCTCCGCGATCACTTCTGCAGACTTTATGAAATCCTGCATCTCTGGAAGGTCAGCTATTTCTATTTGCCATCAAGTAACACTTTAAAGACCAACAAGGTGTCACTGGTTGATGAGAGAAGGGGGCTGTTCCAGGAGCACTGAGTTTACAAGGGGTCAGTTCATGAAGGACCATCTCCATGGGTTCTAGGCATGCAGTCTCATCTCTGCAACCTCCTACCAGTGGAGCCTGGGCTGGCAAACAGTCAAATCACAAGGACTCCCATGCATCCGTCTCCTAAACTTTCTGGACAAAGTTGCTTGGATGGCACCTTGAAGAAAAGCGCATCAGTTAGGATCTTAGCTGCAATCAACAGAAACAGACTGGCTGATTTAAGCAGAAAGTGAAAGCAGAGGAGAGACTCAGTGGGAGAGCCCTGAGGACTCACTAAAAGAACCAGGACTATTGTTTATCTGCTGAACTGACCAGGGGCCAAGAGGCCAGCATGTTGCAAGGAAACTATGAGATGGGATTTTTGCTGTTCATTGACCGAATAAGCTCACTGATGTTGCCGTCACGTGTCCAGACCCTGCAGGAGCTGGTCAGCCAGAGCCCAGCATCTGGGACTGCACTGCTCTCCGTTGCCCAGTATGGGGCAACTAGTCACATGTGGCTATTTGAATTTTTTTTTTTTTTTATACTTTAAAAGGTCTCTTCACTTTCTTTTTTTTCTTTCTTTCTTTTTTTTTATTAGTTTCTGCTTTATAACAAAGTGAATCAGTCATACATATACATCTGTTCCCACATCCCTTCCCTCATGTATCTCCCTCCCTCCCACCCTCCCATCCCACCCCTCCAGGCAGTCACAAAGCACCGAGCTGATCTCCCTGTGCTCTGCGGCTGCTTCCCACTATCTATCTACCTTACGTTTGGTACTGTATATATGTCCATGCCTCTCTTTCGCTTTGTCACTGGCTATTTGAATTTAAATGTAAATTAATTAAAAGTAAATTCCAATTAAAATTCCAGTTCCTCAGTCATATTAGCCACCTTTCAAGTGCCCAAAAGTCATTCATGACTCGTGGCTACTGTATTGGATGGCCCAGTAGTATAGAATCCGTCCGTGGTCATGTAAATTTCTCCTGCACAGCATGGCTCTAAATTTCCCCTCTGGGCCCACCACAGTGCCCGATTGTCTCTTTCAACCCAGCAAGTGGCCTGTTGCAGGTTTCTGAGCTGCCAGGGCACAGTGACCCAGAGCTGGGCCCTCCTTCTCTGCTCCATCGAGGCCTTCCGCCTCCTTTCCTGGAAGAGGCTCATCCATATTTGTGGCTCCTTTTCTTCCCACAAACAATGAGGCAGCCCTGAGAAATGGCTGGATCACTTTCTCCAGCATCTCCTTTACGACTCCTTTAATAGGTGGAAATGCTTGATTATTTCAAATGAATAAAATTACAAAATCCTCTACTTAGAGTAATCTCCCTCCTTTGTGGAACCAGACATCTCTTTTCTCTCATTTTCTCCTCTTTGAGAGGCACTTTACAGCTTTGAAAAGTGAAATTCAGTGTTCCCAGCAGGACGGTCTCTCCTCACCCTATGAGAGGCAGAACAGCCCTGGATCAGCACCGGCAGCCACATCAGCATCTCCAGGCTCCTTCTCTGGGTGGATGTGATACTGCAAGAAGCCACATATTTGTAGGGTGAGCCACTGGCCCCTTAGCTCCCCAGAACATTCTCAGCCTTCTTCCGACCCCAGATGTGCCCCTCCCCATCCGGGCAAAGATGCCAGGCATCTGTCCCTGCTAAACTCCCTTGGCATTCCCTCCTCCTTCCTCTGCATCTCTGACTCGGGGAGCTGTCCTGATGACTCCATGAGGGTCCCCTTCTGTCCAGTGCAAAACCTGTGCCCCCCATGGACTTGCATCCTTGGAAATATCCTCCATTATTGTGGAGACAGCACAGGCTCTGCAAACAGACTGACTTGAATTGAAATCCCAACTCTCCCACTCACTGGCTGTGTGGCTTTTGATGAGTGAATCACCTTCTCTGAGCCTTAACAGTTCCATCTCTAACAAGGAAAGACTAACCACTGTGCACAGCCAAGCCTCCACGTTCGCACAATGGGACTCTGCCCTGGCCCTAAGTGATTGGTCTAGAAATGGGCAAGTGACTCCTTTCCTGGGGATCTTTGGATGTGGAACAAGAGAACCTCGTGCAGCTGGGAGGTGCTGCAGTGGTCTGCGGCCATGTTTTCCCCATGTAGAGAAAGCTGGTCAGGGAAGAAAGAATGAGCAAGAAAGAAGCCAGGACACACAGGGAAGACTGTTATCAGCCCATGAGGACAGAGGCCATGCTGGTTTCTTCCCTCCTGTCTACCCAGATCCTGGAAGGCTGCCCAGCACATAGTGGGCACCTAACCACTGCTGGTGGTATTGTTGAAATAATGGGAGACACAGAGTGGGAGGCTCTGGTCCCATTATCCTGAGGCCCAGATGTGTTTCAGTCCTTCCATGCGCTTGACCTTCCAGCCCTTCTCAGATTCGGCGCCTCTGGGCTTCTGCTGGCTTAACGTCAGTTTCTGCCACTTGCAACCCACAGAGTTCTGATATCACAGCCTCGTGGACACCCACTCCCTCCTCAGATGTGCGCCAGGGTGAGGGGGGCCTTATGGGCCCAGTTTAAAGAAAACAAAGTGATGTAGGACTTGCCAGAACCTTGTTGCAAACTGGCAGCAGCCCAAGGAGAGAGCACAGCTCCTGAGGGGGGGTCCCTTTCCACATTTGAAACCCCTCCCCTTTCTCCGCTCAACCCCAAAGGCTTGCTCTCTGGATAACGGCGTTCTCTCCCCGAGCCAGAGCATCCTTTCTCTGGAGAAGAAGTGGGCTCCAGGGAAACGCAGGCTCTGTTCCCAGGTCCAAGTGCATTACTGAACCAAAGGGGCACTCACCCCCACCCTCCCCCAGCTGCAGGGCCTCCTCCTTCCCCATTCTGTGCGCTAAGAGGGACACCTTCAAATCCAAGGACATCGAACCGAAATGAGGCATGTTCACAGAGCTGTGAGCAGAGAGATGGCCCGGCTGTCTGGAGGCCAGGTACCAACCACATGCAGACCGACACCCCTTAACCACATCTCCCTCCCAGACATCTGGGCGGACTCCTGTTCCCTTTTGCCATCAGCACGTCCCCTCGTTACAGAACCTTGTACACATTTCCAACGTGACTGCAGGGCCTAAGGGATATCTACAGATGCTCTCTGTGTGGTCTGGGCCTCAGGACCAATTTTGCTGTACAAAGTAAGGCAGTGTGACTTGGGGACAGATTTGAGTTCAGGTCCCAATTCTGGAGGTCCGTGCCATCACCATTGTCTGTCCAGCGGCTGGTCCTAAGTACAGTACTGACTGGGCCTCTGCAGACAAGGTTCTGGAGGGAGGTGAATGGAGAGGACAATAACCCCTAGGCGAGCCCAGGCATCTGATAGGCATGCTGGTAAGGAAGGGTCTCATGCAGGCTCAGCACCAGCATGACCTGAGGATCAAGGAGGGCTTCCTGGAGGAGCAGTCCTGTACCCAGTCAAGGAATGAGGAGGATTTGAATATTCATGGATGAGGTGGGGGATGAGTTTTCCCAGCCAAAAGGAGCACGCATAAGCAAAGTGAAGGAAATCATCCTGCTTCTTGAGACAACGAGTCCAGGAATAAAAAATAAGTCTTGTGACCACAGTGTTTCTTGTTAGCGAACTGGGGCCAGCTACTCAGGATTATCATTCATGGTTTTATTCATTCATTCACTCAGCACGTATTTATTGAGCCTGGTGAACTTGAACTTAAGACAATTGAAATAGGAATTGAAAACGGCATTCAGAACCATTTTGCTCTTAGCATAAGGATACAGAGGTAAACAAATCAGAGGGTCCCTGCCCCGGAAAGGGGAAGGAGGTAGAGGAGAAACAACCAAACAAATAAACACAAATCCAAACAGGAATTCCTGCTGGAATGTGGGAGAGGGAGGGCCCAGGTGGCCAGAGAAGGCCTTTCTGAGGCAGGGGCGTTTGAACCAAGATCTGAAATTTGAGAAGCAGCCAGCCACCCCAGAGGGAGTGTAGGGGAGAGAATATTCCAGGCAGAAGAAAGAGCAAGTGCAAGTGCTGAGAAGGAAGCAGAGCCCAGACAGAAGGCCCACGTGGCTGGAGCACAGGGGCTCAGGCAGCGTGGTCGGGGAAGGGAGAGAGGCCAGCGGGGCAGGTCACAGGTCACAGGTCACAGGACCTCGGAGGCCAGACCAAGGGGCTGTGGATGTCATCCACTGCCTCTGCCCGGACAACAAAACACACTGTTATGAAAGTTATGTAAGCACACGCTTCCCCTAGAAGAGGGATCGGCAAACAAATGGGGGTCGCCACCTGGTTGGGTCCCGCCCGAGAGCTGAGAAAGGCTTTTCCATTTTTAACGGTTCTTATACAAGCGCCTATGTAGCATCCTTCATTTTCCCTCTTGACTTGCAAAGTCCAAAATATTTACTATCTGGCTCTTTGCACAAGAACTTTGTTGATCCCTTGCCTAGAATGACGCCAGATAAGCAGCTCCTTTCTAGGAGTATGTTTATCATCACGGGGGGTGGGGAATAGTTCTTCCTTTGGGGAGGAAAACAATAAAATAACCAAACAATATTTGGTTTAAAAAAAAGAGACACCCTCGTCAACTTTCCAACATGTGCTCTGGGTACAGAGGAGAATGGAGGGCTCCCCTCCCCCATCATCCCATGTCTCCCTCACAGTTTTTCTCCCTCCAAACTCCTGGAAATCCAATTTCCTAGTTATGGTCGTGCTTATTAAAAGCATGACTGTGAAGGCTGTTTACCCCAAGATCTATTTTTGTCATAACTGTTTGTAATGGTTAAGCCTCAACAACTTAAACACTCCATACAAAATAATGTATCTTCAATAAACGGAAATATTAACCAATCATATGTAATGGTTCACTTCTAACAAATGCCCAGCTCGGGGTCCTCGGGGCATCGTAGAAATTGACAACCGTATTGATGGACTGGCCGGCCTTCAAATTACACTGCATGGGGATGAAAAAGCATAGGAAAAGTTCTCATTATGGCTCTCTGACATTAATTTGAGCATTTTTATATGTGTGTCCTATTAAGCACTTTAAGTGCTTTTTGATAACTGTGCTTTGTAGTTTTTACGGCACTTCAGCCTATTCCCAGTTCAATTTCCTCTTTTATCCGATGTTTGAAATATTGATTTCTGACAGATAAAAGCAAACCTTATAATCTCAGCAGCGAGTAATAAGTGAGTGGGACGAGGCTTCAGAATGCATCGGGGAATGGTCATATTTGAAACAGTCTTTGTTTTATTACATTTCGTCAACAGAATTTACTTACTGCTCGCTGATATTTATGTAAAAAGCCCGGCCGCTGAGAGGGCCGCGATATTGCCAATTTCAGGTCTAGTTTTTGCATTTAGTAAGATAAAAGAAGCTTCTCCCTGGGAGCCTGATGATTGCAGTGGCTTAAGCTGCTGTCAGCCGGCTGCAAGTAACTGTGATTTATCTTCTTCAGATTGTGCCGTGGCATGGCTGCAAACTTTTCTTTCAGTTTTGCATTAAGAAACTGACAGCCCACCGGGATCCTTAAAGCCTCCCCTCTCAGGCTCGCCCTGGCCCGGGCAGAGACCCTGGCTCTGGGAGATGCCCGGAATTCTCCGTGGAGCTGGAAGTGACCTCAGAGATCACGCTGTCCGCATTCCCCAAAATGTAGCTCGCGGAGCTCCGAGGGCAACGAGATTCGTTCGGGTGCCACACAAAAACTTTCCCCCTGTTTTAATGATGCTCCCTCTGATTCTTTCAGCTCAACAATTACTTACTGAGTCGTGTCCTGATTGCTGGGCCTACAGAAATGCACAACGAAAGTAACTGCCTTGTTCTTAGGACATTCACATTCTTTCCAGTGAATCTTGACAACCGGGGGTGATTTTGCCCACCCCGTCAGCTGGGACATTTTTGGTTGTCCCAGCTGGGGAGAGAGGGTGCTACTGGCATCTTGTGCATGGAGGCCAGGGAAGATGCTAAACGTCCTCCGGTGCACAGGCGTCTGCAACAACAAAGATGAATCTGACCCCAAATGTCAATAAAACGGATGCTGAGTAACCCTGTTCTTGTGGAAAAGACTATTAACCTCTAAATGGACAAGAACATAGCAGAAAGTAATACGGGCAATAGGAAAATAGAAGAGGGCAGTGACACAGAGACCAGGCGACATTTAAACGGAGGCTGGAATAATGACAAGGGTCTAGCCACTAGAGGATCTGGGGAAGGGGTGTCTCAGGTGGAGAGAACAGCTCATGCAAAGGCGGAGCAGCAGGAGAGAGCTCCGGGAGCCTGAGTGGCAGGAGGAAGCCCGTGAGGCTGGAGGCGGGACCTGCGGTGGCCTGGGCCCAGTCACAGGAGAGGAGCTGCAGGCAGACAGCGGGGCTGTGTTTCTGAAGCAGCGCTGACAGATCTTTGAGGCTGAACGTGGCACAAGATGAAGACAGAGGATTCGAAATGATGCCAAAGTTCTGCTCAGCTACAGGGTTATTTTAATCTGGATTAGAAATATTGCTTAGGATGAAGATAAAGTACTCAAGGAAAGAAAGAAGCACTAAGTAAATCATCATTAAGGTGACACATAGATATAATAACGGTTGCGGAGAAGCACTGAAACGAGTTGAGGTTGGGAGGAGGAAACAGAGACCAGGAGGGTCTTGCCCAAGGCCTCAGGTCATGTGAGGAGCATAGCCGAACAGAATCATATTCAGGGACTTTTCTGGTTTTCCAATAGCCTCAGGGTTAAGAGCACAGAATCTGGAGTCAGGGTCTGTTTCTCCCTAGAGTTTCGGAGTCACTTATAACCAGGGAAAGACTGTTCGGGGACCCAGCCAAGCTCCACCAAACTGCAATTGATCGCTACCTCCTTTGGACATCACGATCACCCACCCTGATGCCCGAAACCCTCCCATGTGCCAATACAGTCATTCAGTTAACAAATATTTATTGAGCACCTACTATGTACCAGACCCTGTGCTACACACTGGAGACACAGCAGAGAACAAAGCAAACCAAACAGAGGGCTACCCTTCCCATCTGCCCCCATTAACAGTCCCTCTGGGCTCTGGAGGGCTGGCTGTGAACACAATAACTGTGGGTGAGAGGGTACGGGTGATAGGAGTAGCTAAGGTACGCTGCAGTGACAAACATACCTGAAACTTTCATTCAGTCTACATGCCCATTGCAGGGCAGTAGCGGGTCTGGGAGCCAGTGGATGGGGCAGCTGTCATCTGGAGCAGTACCCGTCACAGTGGCAGAGGAAGAGAGACCGTGATGAAGCTTGTGCTTCTGCCCATATGGCACGTCTGCTCCCATTTTATTGGCCAAAGGAAGTCACATGACCACACCTGAGTTCTAGAGTATGGGCAGAAGAAGCCAGATATCTGAGATCAACCCTAATGACCAGCACAGCGCTCCAGGGCGACAGGAATGGAGGGGTGGGGGAGCCAGTGGACGGTTGGGGAGCAAAGTGAAGGCCCTGGCCCTTGAAATGAACCCTGAGATGTCTAATGGGCAGAGCTGCAGGGCCAGAATCTCTAAGTGCAAGCCTGCAGGCAGCGTTCAGTCCACAGCCATGCAATGTTTACATTTTTAAAAACCGGTGGACCGATATTTTTTAATGGGGAGATTTTGCCAAAAAAAATGCAGTTTCTCTTTTAAAAACTCAGAATAAGTAGCCCCACTGGGTTTGCATTCCCAGTGGCGACAGTCAGCTCTTGCCAAGAGCAACTGGCCCACAGACAGGGCCCCGTCTCTGCTCTCATCACTTTACGTCACCTGCTTGGCCCTTAGGTTTTGAGTTTGCAAACCCTGGTCTAATTTGTTGCACAGATAGGGAAACTGAGGCTTGGAGAGAGAAAATGATTGAATTCAGACCCATTAGTGGCAGACTCAAAATGATGCCATCCCAATCTCTGGTCCCACAGGCTGCTGGGAAAGAAAGGGGTTTTGACCAAATTGGGGAGTGGGCATGGTAGGGGAGGAGAAGGGTCGGGGAAAGGCAGGTGGGCTGGACCACGCAGACAGTTCCAGCAACTCTGCCATCTGGGAATGTACACTGGTCCCCTGCCAGGCACCAAGCAGAGCTCTCAAAGCCAAGGCTTGGCCGGCGTCACCAGGTCGCGATCAGCGGGGCAAAGCCAAGAACCGCTCACCCCTCATAAGACAGCGGCGGCCTCCACCCCAGACCTCTTCAGAGAATGGCCTGTAAACTGGAACCAGACATGCTTAGAATTTCAAAGGGGATCGTTAGCATTTTCCATACTGGCCTTGTTATTTACAATTCATTAAGAGAATTAACTTTGAGACTGGGTTCCTCTGATAAACCACCAAAAAGGAAACAGAAGGCAAACGGACAGAGACAAGGGAAGAGATCGAGGTCCCAGGGGGCCCGGCTCCTGTGGAAATCCAGAGAGTCCTGCATCTGCGCACCTGCCTCCCTGACACCCAGGTGACAGAGAGGGAAACAGGCCCAGGGAGACCCTGGGACATCTCCAAGCTCCCACAAGTGAGGCCGTGCAGACGGCTGGATGCCCAGGCAGAGCGGCCAGTCCAGCATGTTCCCCTCCCGTGCTTGCCCTGGGGGACATCTTGCTCCAAAGTTCTTCAAGTTTGTGTAAGCAGAAACTGCTGAAACAGGCGAGGCCCTAACACACTCTGTACCAAAGACAGTACAACTCTACCTTGGAATAAGGGACAACCGGTTGGAAAAGAATGAAGAAATCAGTCCCTCGGCCCTAAGACAGCACCACCTGTCGGTACTCAGAGAAAGAAACTGCCAGTCTAACAGAAGGATGGACTTTCTTGTGCTCCTGGGGCCCTACTGAATGTCTGCCATTAGCACCTCTTCCAAATCGGCTTTTGGAAAGTTTGCTAATGTGTGACTTCAAAGCTCAGGAGTTTCACCAGACCTCATCCCCTCCACCTGAGGGCTAGCAGCCTCCTCCTCCCTGCGGACCTCAAGGGGTGTTATCTTTAACTGTGTGTAAAAGGAGGTTTAGGGCTTCCCTGGTGGCGCAGTGGTTGAGAGTCCACCTGCCCATGCAGGGGACACGGGTTCGTGCCCCGGTCTGGAAAGATTCCACATGCCGCGGAGCGGCTGGGCCCGTGAGCCATGGCCACTGAGCCTGCACGTCCAGAGCCTGTGCTCCGCAACGGGAGAGGCCACAGCAGTGAGAGGCCCGTGTACTGCAAAAAAAAAAAAAAAAAGGAGGTTTATAATGTTGATACATTGAGAAGCTGGTGAACGCTTGCCACCTTCCTTCCAATTGTGTGGTTTGTATACACAATAAAGTCCTATTTGTAAATTCTGAATCTGGAGTCTAATATTTTCTTTACTTTTACAGTTGTGTAGTGTTTTCTAGTTACTCATATTTATAATACGAGGGACACAGATTTCTTTTTGAAGGTAGTTGTTGGAAACTTCCTTTGAAAAATCAATACACAAAAAAAGGGAAATTTAAAAAATAAAAAGCCAACTTAAAGAATATTGCTAAGTGAGGGAGTTCCCTAGCGGTCCAGTGGTTAGGACTCCACGCTTTCACTGCCGAGGGCCGGGTTTCAATCCCTGGTTGGGGAACTAAGATCCCACAAGCCAAGTAGCGCGGCCAAAAAAAAAAAGAATAATGGTAAGTGAATACCGGTACTGGGGTCTGCAGATGTGGCCAAAAGTGTAGCGATGGCACGCTAATGAGTGCCCTAATCCGGAGAGTGAATCTCTAACAGAGAATTCCCAAGAGCCCTGGCAGAAGAGCCCTTGAGTTGCTTGAGAACTGGTATGATGCCTTATTCCTTGTTTGTTCCTTGGTATGTGGTACATAGACATTTAAAATTGCATTATTAAAGCAATGGATGGATGAAGAATCTAGAGACACTAGGGTAGAGATTTGAGCAACGACTGGGGTCAGGGAAGAGAGTTTGAACCATGCCAAGAAAGCCAAGTCCTCCACAGGCACGCTATCGTGTCAGGATTTCAAGACCATGGTAGACATTACTAATCAATCATGCCTTTCATTTCCCCTGAACCAGAATGCAGCCTCAGAATCCTTCTTAACACCGGACTCCAGGCACCTAATCAGAAGTAATACACAAGATGAACTCTGTCATTCTCGGACTGGATGACCTTCTGAGGCTCATTCCAGCCCCTAAAATTGCAAGGTGGTATGAGACACTAGAGCAGCAAAGCCTGTAATGTTATTTCTCAAACCACCAAGTGGTCCAAACAGCTGCCTCTGAGTTTGGGCCAAAAGTCTCAAAAAGTGTTCTGTTTTCCCATGGAGCCAGATATTCCCACAAGCCTCATAGTCCCTGTGTGGTGAAAGGGGTGGAGTAGGTGATCTGGAGGCCTCTGGGCTATGATGTTGTCAGGAGGCAGCAACAAAAAGGTGATTCACAGCCCCCAGACCTTCCATACACCTGGCACCTGCCGGGCCTCAGGGGACAGACTCCGGAGAGAGGGCAGCGACTGGAGCTGGAGCTGCCCGATTTGACCAAAACCATTCCCCAAGCCCTCCAACCTCCCACCCATAACAGGATCACCTTCCATGGCATCCCTGACATGTGGCTGTGTAGACCCTGCTGGCATTGCTCCGGTGCTGGGGAGGTCACTACTTTCCCACCCACTACAGTTCTGGAGGGTCTTTATTTTTATGCAGTCATTAAGAATAATGTCCATGAGGAATCTTTAACAACCTGGAAAAAAGACTTGCAATAAAACGTTAAATGGGGGAAAAAAAGCAAGATATCAATGTATGTCACTGTGGTTTTTTTTCCCAGTTTTGTTGAGGTATAACTGACAAACTCAATTGTATATACTTAAGGTGCACATGACAATTTGATATATACATACATTGTTAAATCATCATCACAATCGAGTTAATTATGTATGTCCCTGTGTTTACACGTAAGTTTTAAATGCATTAAAAAGGGGAAGGAGGGCTTCCCTGGTGGCGCAGTGGTTGAGAGTCCGCCTGCCGATGCAGGGGACACGGGTTCGTGCCCCGGTCTGGGAAGATCCCACGTGCCGCGGAGAGGCTGGGCCCGTGAGCCATGGCCGCTGAGCCTGTGTGTCCGGAACCTGTGCTCCACAACGGGAGAGGCCACAACAGTGAGGGGGCCGCGTACCGCAAAAAAAAAAAAAAAAAAGGCGGGGGGGCAAGGAGGTGGGCAGAATTCAATTTAAAATGTTATCTGGAGTTGAATTCCAGTGATAAGGTTAGAGGTGAATTATTTTCCTTTTCCAAAGTTTTCTGTAATGTCACATCACTTTCATGATGTGTGTAGTGTATTCCTGTGGTTTCTGCCAACATACCGGCCATGCCCTCTTCTTCTGGTAAAGGCATCCCAGTTTTCCTTTCAAAACCATCCTTCCCCATTTGCAATCTGTGTAGTTGGGTGGGACTAAGCCCATTCCCACTAGTTCCAAGGGGGGGCACATGCCCCAAGCATTCTGTTCCCCCTGGTTCCAGTGATTGGTTTATGGGTAAATTCACTTCTGGAATATCTGGAGCAATTAGGGAAGAGATGAGAGTTGTGAGGATAAGTGTCCAGGGCAACCAGCAACCATTTTACCACTTCAAGTGGAGAAGTTGCCTGAAACTGAAGCTGGACAAGAGGAAAACAGAGGAAAGATGAAGGTACTGAGGGAGACAGAGAAAGTACCAATACCACTGAGCACCTGTATCCAGCCATTCCTGAAGTCCATATTCCCCTGTAGTTATAGAAACCAATAAGCTCCCTTTACTGCTTAAGTCAACTTGAGTTGCAAATCTGTCACTTGCAACTATGAGAGTCCTGACCAGCTCAGAGGAAAATAATTAAAAACAAAGCAGCAGGGCTTCCCTGGTGGTGCAGTGGTTGAGAGTCCGCTTGCCGATGCAGGGGACACGAGTTCATACCCCGGTCTGGGAAGATCCCACATGGCCCGCGTACCACACACACACAAAAAAAAAAAACAAAAAAAAACAAAAAACAAAGCAGCAAGCCCTGTATAACCTCCATTTTGGTCTTAGTTTTGAGTTCGAGAAAGAAAGCACCCTCTTCTCCTTTTACACATTTGAAGGTAACTCTCAGCTTTCTGCCTGCCTTCCCCTACCACTCTTCCAACACACACACACACACACACACACACACAGAGAGCAAGCTGGAGGTAAGGTCTGCTACTGTGGTTGGCATCCCTTCTGATGGGGTAATGTCCCAGCTAAATCAGTTATTAATACTTCACCTCTCACCCCTGAAAACACTCCCCCATTATCTTATTTTGGGCTCCCCTTGAAGCAGACCCTAAGATAAAGATCAGGATGCAGATCATTTATTTGGATATGATCTTCAGAAGCAACCATAGGAGAATGAGGAAGGCAATTCACCGTGCATTAATGAGGAAACAGGAACTCAAGCCTCCTGGGGCCTTCAGGGGACTGCACAGAGCATCCCTCAGAGTTGTTCATCTGAGATGGGTGGAAGCTGAGAATGTAACCACTGACTCCCATGTGTCATCGGTACAGGGTTGCTCCAGGTAAAGGCATCCCAGTAACTCTCTGGCACTTCTGGTCTGTCCTGTGCTCAGCTGAGAAAGGCTGCCAGGTAGGCAGAGAGACACCTCAGCAGGAAGTTAGAGGCGTGCACTGAGCAATTCACTATGGGTGGGTATGTACCAACAGAGTCTGCCTCAGCAGCGAAAACCGGTGCTCAGCATGGCACAGTTATCCACCAGGTGTTGTTACTGACAGGACACTCTTGCTCTGTTTTCTCTAGATGGTTTGTTTGGGTGAGATTCTATGACTTTCCAGCTCCTGGATTGCTTATTTACAGAGTGGCTTCAGCATTTTCCTAGCAAAAAAAAAAAGAATATGGAGAAACTTCAACATTCTAAGAAAATTCAACTCATTGCCTGCTTCCTGCTAATCTAACCATTTTCAAATTCCCCTTCGCAATTGCTGCAATCAAGTTATTATCAATCATACTATCAACTGCTTGCCCTGCTCTAGGATGTAGGTTAAATATTCTTGTGTCGGTGGGATGCTGCATCTTAGATTTTCATTGAAATCTAATGACTTTCATCTTCAAAGAAACCATTTGGAGCTAAGGCTCCATCCCCACCCCTGCTGGTTTAATTACAGCGCTTCATACATTTCACATTCTGAAGATAAACACCCCTGTTCAGTGTTGATCCCAGTGAGATTCTTTTCAAGAGGGAATGTTACAAAAGTGCCCCCTCCAGTGAGACAATGGCTCATCACCCTGACCTTAGAAACTTATATCTAGCTTTGTGTGGGATGCAGCCAGGATGCTTCAGTGTCTGCCTGTACCGGGACTGGGTGTGTGCTCCAAACAGACAGAGTCCCTAATGACCCGCACTGGAAATAACACCAGCTCATAAGCAGGCACTTCTGAAAAAAACAGAATATCTGGTAGGTTTCAAAGCATTTTATAGGCTTAATGCTTCTCCAATTTTCCCATCACCTATTGAACATTCATTTAACAAGATATAGATATTTAACAGATAACAGAATATCTGTCATGTGCCAGGCACTGGGGCACAGCAGTGAACTCTACAGGGATCCTTCATAGCACCCCACTTGCAGGAATTTCACAGTCCTGAGGGAGAGGCAGACCATGAACAAGCAAATCCAAATATAAAACAATTACACATTCAGATCAGAGCCATGAAAGGGCAAAAAGAGCAGCCTTGGATGGAGATATATGCAAGGGAATGTGTTTAAGGCAGGGTGAGCAGAAAATGCATGCCAATTAGGTCTTCTGAGAAGCAGATGTCTAGACAAGAGTGGACATGTGAGAGATCTACTGGACAAAATGCTGGAGCAGGCGGAAGGGGGGGGAAACTTCAGACTGTGATGCGGGCCCGACACCCCCGAAAGGAGAGCGGGAAGGAGGGCTTGCATAAGAAGAGTCGCAGCCTGCCATGGAGTTCTGAGAAAGTCTCAGTCAGGTCAATGGGTAGGAGCTGCACAAAGCAGTGTGCACGTCAGGCGGGAATGGGCCAGCTCTAGGACCCGAGATGTGCTGCATCACAGCAACCCTGGGGAAGCCTGGGCTAAACATGAAAGCCATAGTGGATCCCACCATGTGGCTGCTAGAGGCTCCTTTGCAGACAGCCCTGAACGAGGCACCTCTACGGCCAGCACAGCGTACCCACTGGTGATCCATCTTTGCATGCACGTTCACGGAGAGAGGTCCTGTGGGCCTCTCTTCCTTAGGGGGCGCTTAGAAGGGGGAAGGTAGTGGGAGGAACTACAGTCCTATCAGTGGGTTTGGTCTCAGGTCCACAAATGGCTCTGACCCTCTCTCTCCTTCACCATCCTTTCCAAATTCTCTCCATCCTTGTCAGGTCTGAGACTTACTTGATGGCATGACTCCCCTCTCTGCTACTAAAGAGTCTGGGCCCTTGGTAATCATGCGTTTCTCATGCTGGCATTGCTGCATGCCTCACTGACAGTTACAGTGGAGCAAAGGTGTACTGAGAGGCACTTAAGTGGGTTGCTTGGGTCCACACGTATTCCTCGCTGCCCCCCTTGTGTGTAACAGCAGCCCTAGCCATTCTCAGTGATAAGGTCAATTACCCTGCGGGTCCCTGGACACAAGGTGTCCAAAGCACCCTTTTGGCAGCTATAGCTTGTAATTCGATGGAACTCTTACTGTTTCCCTTAGCAAGAGTGTATTCCTTGCGGAGTCAGAACTTTTAATCCCAGCGAAGTCCAGAGTTGGGAGGATGAGAAGCACAAAGTCCCCTGGTGGGTCAGTGGGAGTGATGATAAGTGAAGTCACTCTACTTCCATCTCTGTTTCCTGGGTCCATGTATTTTTCCTAAAGGGGACCCAGCACCATATAGACATCTCTGATATAATACATACATTGCATCCAGAAGGATCAGGGTGGCACCTCATCCTTGCCTCCAAGTTGGCATTCTAATTGTGCATTTAGAAGGCCATGCTAACATTCTATAAGGCAGCTATTTCTGGATGCTGTGGTATGTGATACAACCAGTAGGTACCACAGTCATAGGCACAATCTCACACCTTCTTCACTAGGAAGTGTGTCCTCAGGACACATCTCTCCTCTCCGCAGGAGAGATGCTATATTGTGTGGGATTCCATGCCTAGGAATCAGGCCTTCCTCGAGTCCCTAGAAAGTTGTGCTGGTTGAGACTCTGCAGGCAGAAAAGGCAGACTCACACCTGGAATAGGCAGTTAGCCCTATACGTTTGAGTCACCAGTCCCTCCAGAATAGAAGGGGACCGATGTAATCAGCTTGTGTCTGAAATGTCCCTTCCCCTTGAATTTCCCAAGACTGATTCCCTTCTCTCCGCTGGTTTCAGGGTTTCCAACCAAGCATCATCCATGCCAACCATCACAGTAGCTCGCTCCTGTGTTTCTGGCAGGGTTCACCTGGCCTCCCAGGGGTGGGCACACCTCCCAGGTCTGACCAGTCAGTGGACTCCACCTCACTGAGCTATCAAGAAAGCTGCTCCCAGGGTGCTGCAATTGAGTTTTCTTAGATTCTGTATTTGTCTGTTTGGCATCTCTCCATCACACATGCTCATCCGTTCTCTGCTAAATACTTGAAGGGGTCTTTCTATAATCTCCGGTGTTTTCCCTCTGTGTAGCTCTCTCCTCTCCAGTACTTGCTCCTGCAAACTCTAGCTGGCTTTGTCTTCTCAAGTCAGGGGTCTACCTGACTTCGCTCTTCCTGTGCCATGATGTGGAAATTCTCTTTAGGAAGTTAGGTGGGGCAATCCTAGGGCTCACCTCATTTGATTCCCCTTTTTCAGGGGTTGCTCTGTCTTTATTGCCTGAAGTCCAGTATATTGAAAATTATTGTTTCATTCATTTTGTCCACTTTTCGTTGTTCCACACAGAAGAGCAAATCTGAAACTTGCGGCTCCATCTTGGCTGGAAGCAGAAGTTCTCTAAACCTTTCCTCCACATTTGCCTTCTTCTGTTTGCAGACATTAAGCAGCAACCTTACTGGTGGCCTGACTACTTTGCTTCTAAGGACACCACATTCTGTTATTTATCTTCTCACGTTCCTGTAAATCAAGCCACATGGCTGCCCTTCTGAACTTGCAAGTCATTATGATAATTGCAGCCCCCTGACTTCTGGGTTCAGTAACCCACCGTCCCCATGACTATTAACAAGCCCAGTTCTTCAGCCACCTCTCCTACCAGCAACCTTGGTCTGCAGAGAAAACCATCCACCAAGTTTCTTAGTGATGCTGGTGTCCATCTCGCTCAGAAGTGTGTTCATTATTTATTTATTTTTTGCGGTACGCAGGCCTCTCAATGTTGTGGCCTCTCCCGTTGTGGAGCACAGGCTCTGGACGCGCAGGCTCAGCAGCCATGGCTCACTCCGTGGCATGTGGGATCTTCCCAGACCGGGGCACGAACCTGTGTCCCCTGCATCGGCAGGCGGACTCTCAACCACTGCGCCACCAGGGAAACCCTAGAAGTGTGTTCTTAATGTCATTGATGAATGGTGTGTCCTCTGAACCCTCCAATGGAACACAGATCTCTGGTGGGTCTTCTGGCTTCATAGAATACTGCATGCCCATTTCCCTCAGCCTTTTCCTTCCTCTGTCATCTTCCAGAGCAACTCAGGTATTTCACCTTCACCTCAACATGGACCATTGGTTTCTCTGGGCTTCTAAAAGCCCACTTGGCAGTGAGTTTGCCCCATATCCTGGGGTCTCTGCCAGGCTATTAAATTCTGTGTCCCAAGAAAGTACCCCCAATTCGATGAATTCTTGCTTATTCAGTCTTATGTTGTGGTCCCCTTGATCAAACACTCCAGAAATCCTATCCCGGGGTGCTTCCCTGACTCCTGCCAGCAAACACTTGCTAAATTCATGCAACTCCTTCAGAATGTAATCTCTTTCCTCCTTTATCAGGCCTAACATGTCCCCAGCAGGTTTATACTGGGATGGTATTAATACATTTATACAGAAATTGACGCATATCATACATAACAGAGGTACATAAATCCTGAGTGTACAGTTGGATTACTTATCATGATGTGAACACGTCCAGCCATCCAGCTCACAGATCAAGAAATAGAACATGACCAGCTCTCCAGGACCCCTCCTGGTGGCCTTTTCCAGTCCCTACCGTCCCTTTCAAAGACAAGCATGAGCCTGACTTCTACACCATGGGTTAATTTGGTCTGGTCTGGGACATCACATAAGTGGAATCAGGTAGCAGGTCTTCGCTTGTGTCTGGCTCCTTTGGTTCAACACTATGTTTGTGAGTTTCATCCACGTTGTCAGGTGAGGTTGGAGTTCACTGTTTCTCATTGTTATGTAGTATTCCACTGTTCAATTATATCACAAAGCAATTATATCTTTTTACTGTTTATGGACATTGGTTTCTTTCCAGTTTTGTGCTATTTCCAGAATAGTGCTGCCATGGACATTCTTGTCTTTTGGCAAACATATGAGTACCTTTCTGTTGTGAACACACCCAGGAGTACGATTGCCAGATCACAGGTACATCAACTATAGTTTGGTTTGTCAATTTTGTTTACCCTTTCAAAGAACCAGCTCTTGGTTTTATTGAATTTTTTTCTATTGTTTTTTAGTCTCTATTTTATTTATTTCCTCTCTGATCTTTATTATTTCCTTCCTTCTGCTGACTTTAGGTTTTGTTTGTTCTTTTTCTAATTCTTTTAGGTGCTAGGTTAGTATTTGAGGGGTTTTTTTCCTTTTCTTTTCTTTTCTTTCATTTTTGAGGAACACCTGCATCACTCTGAACTTTCCTCTGAGAACTGCTTCTGCTGCATCCCATAGATTTTGAATGGTTGTGTTTTCATTGTCATTTGTCTCAAGGTATTTTTTAATTTCCTTTTTGATTTCCCCATTTTTAGCAACATGTTGTTTAGTCTCCGTGTAATCTCTTTTTTTTTCCCCTTTCTTTTCCTGTGATTGATTTCTAGTTTCATGCCGCTGTGGTCAGAGAAGCATCAACTATACTTTGAAACAAGCTGGTGAATGGGACTTTCTCCCTGACTGAAGCCCCAGAGCTGAGCTATCACACAACAGGTGATAAGAACCCCCATAATCTGTAAAAGAGCAGCGGGATGCTCTTCTTCATCTAGGATCTTCAGACTCTTTACGGGATGGCTTAATAAGTCCTATGAGAATTGCCCATCACCCACTCCAGTCTAAATGAAATGAGTAAACGTTTGAAAGAAACATGAGGAAGTGAGAAAATCTTCAGCTTTGAGAGTTGTTGGCCAGTGCAGAGAGTGCTTTGACTCATGAGGAGGGAAGGAAAGTGATGGGACACAGAAGACCTACCAGCCAACAAGCCATGGAGTGTGCACAAGAGATCGGGTGTAAGGACTGGTCTGACACTGACTGGCTGCTTGCTGAGCCATGTAGTCTGTGAGCCCCTTCCCACCCCCCGTTGTGTGGGATGTGATGAGACAAGAACGACCCTGGGAGTTTAGGGACATGCGTCTTAGGTTGGGTTTCCCCCAGAAGTGGCCCCTGCAATAAAGATGTGAGTGCAAGCAATTTGAGAGATGATCCCAGGAAGCACTAGGATGGGAAGGGGGAACCGAGAAAGGGATGGGAAGGAAGCCAGTTCAGATGCAGCAGTGAGTAGGCTGCTGCTGTGGGTACTGGGCTCAAAGCCACTGAGGATTGTATGATACACACACCTGAAGGCAAAGGAACTTGGGCATTTATCCAACAACTCCTATCCATCTTGGGTTGAAGGTTGCTCCCAGGGGCATCAACTCCCCTGCCTGGGGCACCAGAGAAAGCTCTTGGGGTGAGAGTTACAGGTGCTGGCTGCAGAAAGCCACAGAGGGGTTTAGGCAAGGCTACTTAGATGCCTGCTCCAGCATGTGTGCACACAGAGCCTTAAGCCTGCTTCTTACCAGGAGAAACTCTGGAGTTTCTGGGCTGGGGCAGTTCTCAATAGCAAGGTGAGGAGAGAGGGCAGTGGCAAAAACTTGCAACACTTCAATTCAGTGTCTCGAGGTTACGTGAGTCTCCTGTGAGCCACCGGGATGCCATGGCTGGTAG
The DNA here is from genome assembly GCF_964341445.2 of Mesoplodon mirus. Lineage (NCBI taxonomy): Eukaryota > Metazoa > Chordata > Mammalia > Artiodactyla > Ziphiidae > Mesoplodon > Mesoplodon mirus. The sequence continues at coordinate 33,428,300 of NC_138995.1, forward strand.
CCAGGCTCAAGATATCATGATGGTACCATGTGGTAGCCTGTGATGAAGAGGAACAAAAGGAAAGTCCCATGTGGACAGTCAGAGACCAGGCAGCCCAGTCCAGAAGCTTCGTTCTGCAGTTATCCCCATGAAAGCCAGAACTAGGTGTCACTCACTGATGGCACCAATGGCTTCTTTACAATAGCCCATGGAGTATGACATCTGTCCTCCCACCCAGGGCCCCCCCACACCCCACCACAGGACAGGGGGCAGGACACCCATAGCAGCAGATGAGGGGAAAAGATAAAGGAAGAGTGCCAGACAGACCCTGCCCACCATCCTTCCCCACTGTGGGGTTTCAGCTCCTGTGGGGCTAAGAGGGAAGCAGATTGGAACTGACTGTGAGACTGAATTTCATAGAAACAGGGCTGGACATTTTCATACCTGAAAGTGAGTCTTAATTATAAAAGCTAACAGGAGGGCTCCCCTGGTGGCGCAGTGGTTGAGAGTCCGCCTGCCGATGCAGGGGACATGGGTTCGTGCCCCGGTCCGGGAAGATCCCACATGACACGGAGCGGCTAGGCCCGTGAGCCATGGCTGCTGAGCCTGCGCGTCCGGAGCCTGTGCTCCACAACGGGAGAGGCCACGGCAGTGAGGGGCCACAGTACCGCAAAAAAAAATAAATAAACTATTAAAAAAAAATGCTGACAGGAAAGCTAAACCATCTCTCTTAGATATTGACAAGGCAAGGGAGATGCAGCAGAGTTTGAAGGCAGGAGTGGGTGAAGACTTGGTAAAGCCCTAACACTTTGGTCCCCATCCTCCATCCCTATGTCAGCAATGCCCCTGCCCCTCAGTCCTCCCAAGACTGAATCCTTTCTCTCCACTGGATGTGACTTTTCCAGGCAAGCAGCATCCCTCTGGGGAGACATCCCTTGAATCATCACAGTAGCTCGCTCCTGTGTTCCAAATGGGGTTCACCTGGCCTCCCAGGGGTGGGCACACCTCCCAGGCCTGACCAATCAGAGGACTCCACCTCACTGAGCTATCAAGAAAGAGCTGCTCCCAGGGTGTTCCAACTCTGTTTTCTTAGATTCTGTATTTGTCTGTTTGGCATCCATTCATCACAGGGTCAACTGTATTAACTATATTTGCTTATTTTCTATATTCTTGATACTCTGGCATTGAATACATCTGGCCTCGCTGACTGTGGGGGAGAGACTGTCCCTCCCAGTGCTAGCTAATTCCTAAAGATAATAGACAACTCACCTGCAAGCAAGCCTTGCATATACACCCCACCATTCCCAATCCCATACCCCCAACCACCTGGGCCATCTGACCCTCACCCACCAAGCCAACGTTACCCCTGCCCTAAAACAACCCAGGGCTAAATACCAGAAACTAGGGACAGCCCTGACACCCCAAAGTCACCTGGATTATTCAAACTAGCCAATTTCAAGCTGTTTCTGCCCTGCTTTTCCCACAAAATCCCCAGTAAAGGCTTTGGCCTAGACTTGCCCCTCACGCCTTCTGCCTCCCCATCAAAACTGGTGCTTCTCTCTGTGGCCCTGCGTGGTGAGGTAGCCCCCCTCCTCTTGGGAACTGTAAGTAATAAACATCTTCTTTCAGTGGCACTGACCTCTTCGTGTTGTCACTCAGTCACCTCCATAAATTAAAATCCCATGGGGACATTTCCAGGCACAGGGTACAAGGACCTTGCAACCTGGAGCTGCCAGGGACACCCTTCCAGCCCCATGTGGACAGCTGCTACACAAGGACATCAACCCAGAGAGATGCAGAGCTAAGAAATGGACAGGAAGAAACAGAGCTTGGACCATGTTGTTGGAGCACCAGGGTCCATATGCTTTACTCTGAGCTTTTAGGTTATATGAGCCACCTCCACCACCAATTTTTTCTTTCTTTCTTTTTTTTTTTTTTTACTTTGCTTTAACAATGTTGAGATGGGCTTTCTGACCTTTGCAGCTCAGTCTTGGCTAATGCACTCTCCTCCAAGGCCCTGATTAAGTCTCACCTCCTCCAGGGAGCCCTCCAAGATTACTCCAATTTTCCAGTCTCTCTCCTCACAATGCCAACTGCGCCTAGGATCTTATAAGATCCTTATATAAAATATGATTTTATATTACTCCCTCACATTCCATCTTAGAATACTCTCTAACCGCTCCATGGTTTCCCCCTGCTCCTAGTTTCCGGAAGGCAGGGATGCTGTCTGATGAGTGTTCCCTGGGTGTGCTCTTATGCCCCTAGTCACTCTGGGACATTTCCAGAGTTGCCATTTGTGATCAAATCATCAATGGCCTAATAACAGGGGATCTTCCTGCCCCCAGATGTCCATGCATCACCCTCTTAGAGAGCCTACAAACCCAGGTGCAATTTTCTCCCCAGTCTTTTCTCTAATTCAGACACATCACAAATCTTCTCTAGACTTTCCTGGAACCATCAAGAGCCACATCACTTGTCAAGGATCTCCCACCCTGGCTCACCAGCAGATATTAGTGGGAAACCCTGAATGGGCTGAGGCGAATGCAAACCCTTGTTGGTGCCTCGTTCGGCTTTGCTGTTTAGCTCACCTTCCAACTGGTCCATGAGGGAGAGGTGGGGAGCAACGACCCTGCTTCCCGAGTGGACTGATCCATTCATGGCCACAGCACTTTTGAGTCATGTGGCTCTGGGTTTGCATCCTGGCTCCACCACCACCTGGCTGTCTTCAGGAAAGTCCCATCCCCTCTCTGATCCTTAGGAACTTTCCTTCTAAGATGGAGATATTAATAACACTGCAAAGTGAGTGGAATTTTGAGGCTCCAAGAGGCTGCCATATGGGCTGGACTCTGTAGACTGTGACGTCTGTGTACATGCTGCCTCCATCAGTGCCTTCCTTGTAACCCTCTTTCAGGTGCACCAAACCTCCATGGAGATTTAGCAAAACCAAGATTCCTTCCTCCTCAGATGCCCTTCCAACCACAGACCAAGCACTCCCCAAAAGGAAACATTTCAGCTATTCCTCCATCATATCCCCTCTTCAGGAGCTAGAGTCAGAACACCATGGATCTCTCACCTGTTGCCCAGGTAAAGGAAGGGGTTGTCTGCCATCCCCTCCTGGGAGACCCTCAAAGACTCAGCTACCTGGAGGAGATGATTTTGAGGGCAATGTCCCATTTTTTCCAAAATAAATTAGGAGAATGAGGATTCTTATGCATGCCCCATTACTACTTGTTCCTTTGGCATGTTAAAGGGGAAATCACCTTGGAATTTATCTCCACCTGCCCAGCTGTTCCAAGGAGTCCAGGGGTTTGTCAGAGGCATGCTCTGCATGGCCATGGACTGGAAAGAAAGCACTGGGCTTCTCACTGTTTCTCCGAGCACCCAGAGAAACTCTGTGGTTATCTCTTGAGTTTCACATTCATCTGTTTAATATGCTGGTCACCCTATGAAATTTCATTTCGTCCCCTGTAATGCGCCCAGAGCAGCGATGCTGCCAGGTTGGGTGAAGTCTTTGGTGCAGGAGAAGGGATGTCAGCAGTCTGAGAGCAACATGAGGGCATCACTTTGACCCATTTTATAGATGGATAAATTGAGGGTGAGAAATTCTAAGTCCCCACTGACTGAATCTGCTGATTCTTCTTTGGATCCTCCTTCTGCAAGGTCAGTGTGTTCAAGTATTTGCACACCTAGACCGCTCCAAGTACAGCCAACAGGCAGTGCGGGGCCATGAACTGTTTCTTATAGATTCATGTCAAGTACAGAAATTGAAGGTAAATATTTAGAAAATGTTATTGGAATTGCCAATAACTTTGGAATTGCCACAATATCTAAGTCCACGGTCAGTGGACTCATTTCTACGAACAAGGTAAAACCCGTTCAGATGGCAAGGAGTATGTGGTAGGAGTTGAATGGTAGCCTCGTGAAGTGGACCGTGCATCCGCCCAAGGTGGGCCGGCAAGAAGAAGAAAAACTGGTCCTTCGGCACCAATAATTTGACAAGCACCATCACGTGGATTGGAAATTTCATGAAGAGTAATTTTAATGATAATAGATATTTCTTTTCATCTGCTTTAGAAAATACATTACTAGCCCGTGAAACCACTGAGCTCATGGATGTTTGGCTTGGCATAAAGCTAGCAGGGGTATTTAAGTAAAAATGTTTAAAGTAAGACAATCTAAAGAAGACTGTCACCAAGACACTTATCCAACTGGTACAAGAACAGACAAGGCAAAGCATAATAAAGATATTATGTGATAAGTGTGAAGAGTAATACTCAATGCCAAATGTACTTGCGAAAAATTAAAAGCAAGTTTCAGAATAAAAGCTTGGAAAGCGGGGCTTCCCTGGTGGCGCAGTGGTTGAGAGTCTGCCTGCTGATGCAGGGGACACGGGTTCGTGCCCCAGTCTGGGAGGATCCCACATGCCGTGGAGCGGCTGGGCCCGTGAGCCATGGCTGCTGAGCCTGTGCGCCCGGAGCCTGTGCTCCACAACGGGAGAGGCCACAACAGTGAGAGGCCCGCGTACCACACAAAAAAAAACCACTTGGAAAGCATAATAGCAAGCAATACCAGATTTCATTTTAATGGGCAGAGTACTTCCCCATCTATGATAGACCAGGCCGTGATAACTTTACGAGGTGAACGTTCTTGCTCCCCATGTTACAAGGAAAGAAAAAAGTGACGCAAAGCCAGGAATGTGAGTCAGACTGGTCTGGGCACTCTTTAGAACCACCCTCCACCCCAGTTCTGGGAGAAGAGGGCAGTGTGGGCCTGAGTCTTATCTCAGCCTCTTCCGCTCTCAAGACAAACCCCAAAGGTAGCGGGGTTCATCCCCTCGGGACAATGCTGGGCACATTCTCCAGGTCTTGAATTAAAACGTATCAGCCTTATGAGTCCTAATGACCAGCTGCTTCTAATCTGGGCTTCTCTTCTCCATCCGTCCCCTTCCTCCCCCACCCTGGGCCCCTGACACACCACTGGGGTGGTGACTCTTTCGAGGACGCTAAAAATTGCTTTATTTTTCACCACTAATTTGCCAACAAGCTCAGCCATCAGTCCAGTTGGCCAGAAATGAAATTCTATAATTACACAAAAGCCTGGGTCAGTGACCTCCTGATTGCAATATCTTGTCTTTTTTGTCCCTCCCTTCCAGCACCTCGCCCATGGGACAAAATTGCTTTGGCTTCTCCGGCAGCCTCCTGAATGAGGTGGTATTGGAAACTAGTGAGGCGTGGCCCTGCAGAGGTGTTCATAGCTTTGCAATAATTTACCCATTTTCATTTTGTTTGATTTCATTAACACCTGGGTCTCAGGAGAGAGCCCAGTCGGGAAGGAGGAAAAAACAAATGATTTCCGTTGAAATCGAATGGTTATCACTGCCTTGTCTGGCAATTCCAAGAGAATGTGAAACGCCAAGGGGGTAGTCCAGTCCGATCTTGGAGAAGAAGGAGGTCTCTCCTCTGAGACAGCCTGCACTGCAAAGTCTCTCCCTTCCTGCCCCTCAGCCCTCCAGGGCCCCCTGTCTTGGGCTCACACCGTTGGCATCAAGGTGGTGCCCCATACTGGTCCTTCTTTCCCAAGGATTCAGTCTCGCCTGCCCAGTGGACTGAGGTCACTGGGATGGCTGCATCCAGTCAGCAGTGCTCAGTGATTAAGAGCACGGACACCCAGAACTAAGTTCTAATCCTGGCTCTGACTCCTGCTTTTCTGGTAGCCTTGAAAATGGAGCTTCAACTCTATAAGCCTCGGTTCCCTTCTAAATAAAGTGGAGATGGCAGCTCCTGCCTCATGGGGCTGCTGCAGGGATTGGCTGGGATCATGGGTGTGGAGCATCACCTGTGTCTCTGACCCACTGTCAGTGCTCAGAAAACAGAGAAACAATAGTAATCATGGTCATCATCTTCATCATTTTCTCTTTCTCCTTCCTCCTCCTCTACCTCACCTTCGCCTTCATCATTATCAGGCCCTGTCCTGCCATCTCAGTGGTTACAGGCTCTCACCAAACAGAATCCAGTCCCAGAGTGAACTGGAAATGCTTATGGGGTGAGGAGTACACAGTCCCCAGACCCAGAGCCCTCCAGAGAGAGATCCTCACCCAATACAAGCCACACTACTGAGCTGCATGGCACACTCTTCCTCAAAGGCCTAAGAATTCTGGGTGACTCAGTGATGTTCTAGGGATGGGGAAAGACACTCCACTGACAAATGGCAGTGGGATGGTGAGAGAGCCCACCATGGCCAAGCTGAGTCTAAACACTGGATCTACCTGTTTGTCCCCCAGTTCCCTAGGAGACACCCCAGAGAGAGGCCATGGCTGGAAGGCAAAACCACCACCCCTTTGACCCATGCCGATAGCAGGCAGATGGAAACCTTGCTTTCGGGTAGAAGGGTCTTCCAGATGCCCCTCAAGTCAACAAGAAGCATTACAGACCACCTCCGTCACCACAGGAGGTTGATCAGCCTATAAAGGCAAGTCCTTCCATTCTTAGTCATAAGAACATGATGCCAACTGCAGCTGGCATTTATTGAGCACTTGCTGTATACAGTGTTTGGAGCATTGTCCGTGTACTAACTTGTTTCATTCTTTCAAGTGGCTGCGAGAAAGCTTAGGCAGCAGGAGGTTAATCTCTGGTTCAAGGTCTGACAACAGGAAGCAACAGAGGTAAGACGCCACCCAAGTCTGCCTGGCCCTGGGGTCCACATAGCTAGCTGTTGGACAGCTCTGGTCATTACAAAATTCTTCACTGTCTTGAACTAAAACTTCCTGGAACTTGGGACCTTTGGTCCTGTTCTGCATTTAGGGGTCTCTGCACTGAAGTCAGCTCCCCTCCAGGGACAGAGCCCTGCAGGTGTGCCTTCAGCTCAAGTGTCCCCATCTCAGCGCCTCTCAAACGTCCCCATCTCAGTGACTCAGCTCCAGACTAAAACCACCATCAAACGTGGTTCACCGGCCACAAGCTAAGGGGCCCCTCCACCCTGCTCTTCCTTCTCTGGGCTCTCCCCAGCACGTGAAAAGTCCCTCTCGATAGGGGGACCTGGCAGCAGGAGCCCCAGAACAAGCCCTGAGGGCAGCAGAGGGAGAACCTCATCTCCATCCTCCCTAGATGTTTGGTTTCTAATCAGGAATTCTTGGCTACCCAGCTCTCAAATTCCCACGTGCTCCAGAATCCTCTAGGTCAAACATGCAGATTCCTGGGCTCCACATCCAGACCCATGGCATTAGGATGATACGGTGAACCCAAGAATCTGTATATGTAATAAGAGCTGCCAGGGATTTCTAAGTGGAAAAGGTAAGGGGGCAAGGGGAGATGTCCTTCAACTCTACTTTAGAAACCCAGCCTGGGGTCGGGGGGAGAAGGATTGGGAGTTTGGGACTAGCAGATGCAAACTATTAGGTATAGAGTGGATAAACAACAAGGTCCTACTGTATAGCACAGGGAACTATATTCAATATCCTGTGATTAACCATAATAGAAAAGAATATGAAAAAGAATGTATACATATGTATAACCGAATCACTTTGCTGTACAGCAGAAATTAACACAATGTTGTAAATCAACTCTACTTCAATAAAATAAATTGCTTTATTTTATATGCGATGGAATATTACTCAGCCATAAAAAAGAACGAAACAATGCCATTTGCAGCAACATGGATGGACCCAGAGATTGTCATACTGAGTTAATTAAGTCAGACAGAGAAAGACAAATATCATAGGATATCACTTATATGTGGAATCTAAAAAAATGGTACAAATGAACTTATTTGCAAAACAGAAATAGAGTCACAGATGTAGAAAACAAACATGGTTACCAAGGGAGAAAGGAGAGGAGGGATAAATTGGGAGATTGGGATTGACATATACACACTGCTATATATAAAACAGATAACTGATAAGGACCTACTGCTTAGCACAGGGAACTCAACACTCTGTAATGACCTACATGGGAAAAGAATCTAAAAAAGAGTGGATATATACATATATATATGTATAAGTGATTCACTTTGCTGTACAGTAGAAACTAACACAACATTGTAAATCAACTATACTCCAATAAAAATTAATTAAAGGGCTTCCCTGGTGGCGCAGTGGTTGAGGGTCCGCCTGCCGATGCAGGGGACACGGGTTCGTGCCCCGGTCCGGGAAGATCCCACATGCCGCGGAGCGGCTAGGCCCGTGAGCCATGGCTGCTGGGCCTGTGAGTCCAGAGCCTGTACTCAGCAACGGGAGAGGCCACAGCAGTGAGAAGCCCACGTAATGCAAAAAAAAAAAAAAAAAAAAAAAAAAAAAAAAATTAATTAAAATAATGTATAATATTGCATTGTTTGTATAGTGACAGACGGTATCTAGACTGATTGTGGTGTTCATGTCACAATGTATACACATGTTGAATCACTATTATACACATAAAACAAATATAATATTGTATGTAGAATATATATCAATAAAAAAAGTTGGCTGAAACAAAACTAAATTAAAAAATTTAAAAAAAGAACCCAGCCTGAAGTCCCAGCACTTCCTGGGTCAGCCACCCACATGTGAGGGACAATTCAAATACCCAAGTGTTCTTTCTACTTGCCTGCAGCCATCCTCCCACCTCCTGCCTAGGCAGCTGAGGCCCCCAGCCCATAACCATCACCAGACCATTGGGAAGCCCAGGGCCAGAGGGCATCAGCCTTCCTCAGCAAACCACGCTTCCTGTGTCCCAGTCTCCTTCTTTCTGTTTCTTTACTCACAACAAGTTTACTTCCATCTCAGGGCCTTGGTACCTGCTATTCTTTTCCCAAGATCTTTCTGGGATTGGCTCCTTCTCGCCACCACCTCCTCACCGAGGCCTCCTCTGATCATACTATCTGCAGCTGACCCCTCCTGGGCCCCCTCCATCACCTAACTCTGCTCCATTGTTTTCAACGGGACTGAAATTTCTTGTTTGTGGTCTGTTTCCCTTATAAAGGAAGCCTGTGTCTCTTGTTTCTCTCTGTGCCTCAGTTTCCACATCTGTAAAATGGGGATAACTTGACCTCACAGGACTATTGGGATGATCAAAGGAGGTAACATGTAGAACACTCAGAACAGTGCATAGCACCATATAAGCACCATCTAAGTGATGGTTTTTATTATTTATGTTAATATCATCATTCACTGCTTTGTTCTTAGCATCCAGAACTGCACCGCGTACATAGCAGGCACCCAATACATATTTTCGAATGAATATGCACATGGATCGAAGAGCCAAGATGCAGAGGGTCTGAAAAGTCCCACCCTGTCTGCTTCCCAAGCCCCAGGCCAACCCCTCTTTGTGGGTTGTAATTACCCAATAATGAGAATCCCAGCCCCTGAGGGCTCCACATAGGGCGCCTTCTACAAAGATGAAAAGCTCATTTGTTAATAACTACATAGCAATATCTAAAATTTTGGTTGTATTGTGAGGTTGGGTGCCTTCCCCAATTCACCAATAGTGACAGGCCACTTAAAAAATAAATAACACGTATAATTTAAGCAACGAAAACAAATAGCAGTGTTGGCTTTCCCTGGGAAAATATTTTCACTATTTCCTTGAGACGTCCTCATGGGTGCCCCTGCCTTGGCCTCCCCTGCTGAGATGCTTTCTCAGCAGGCAGCCTGGGAGTGGAGCGCACGGAGCAGGGGCAGGGACGAGACCTCACCCACAGCCTCTCTGGAGGCTGGGGTCGTTTTCTCCAGAGCTAGGAAGGGGGAAACTACTTTCTCCCTCCACTTCCAGCCCCACTCTCTTTCCTAGCACCCTCTCCCCACCAGAGGTTACACACTCAAATGCCCATAGGGGCAGACAGGCAATGTACATGAGCAATGCAGGTGGCTGTGTGGGGCGATAGGGATGGGTGGGGCTTGTGGTAAATTGAAGAGCAAAGGTTCCTCCCATAGGGGTCAAACCTGCCAATGGTTGCTATGCAGATATGGAAGAATGCAGACCCAGTTTTGCAAAATCTCCTGACATATCAAAAGAAGCCATTAATTTGGATTTTAAATGTTGGTCCTTTTAATGGTCTCAAAGGTCCTACATTCTGGCCCCCATTGTCTCTGATTTCATATCTTATTTCACTCATCCTGCTCTGGCCACACTGGCCTCTACTGTTTGGGAGCCATGCCAGACACACTCCTACCACATGACATTTGCACTGGCTCTTCCATCTGCCTGGAGTACTCTTCTCACAGATTGCAAGGCCAGTGTGGCTGGAGTACGGTAGGTGAGGAGGGACATGGCAGGGAAGGCAGTCAGAGAAGAGCCCAGGGTAGCCAGATTATGGGTGGAGGTGGGGAGGTTAAAATCATACAAGGATGTTTTTGCTTGTCACAAAGGTTGGTGGATGTTACCAGCATTTAGCAGGTAATGGTCGGCAGGCCAGACCCCCGTGCAAAGCGCAGACAGCTCCTCACACAAAGAATTATCCACCAGACATCAAGGCAGGTGAAAAAACTAGTTATAATATTGGGAGCCTAGAATCTAACTTTATTTCATACTTAATACAAAGGGTTTTTGCACAATATTATTCAACACTGAACTTTCTAGGACTGCCATTTGTGTGTAAATCAAGGGGAAGTTCTTTTCTATTCTGTCAGGAGATTTATCAGGAATTAGTCCCCTGTATGGGGACCCTACCATTGAAAGCCATCCATGCCACTGTGGAGCCTGAATCACCAGCAGAGCATCAGTCTGTGTCTACAGGGTCATGTCCATGGTGAGTCTACCTATATCGGCTGCAAGCTCTGATGCCTTCACTGTGTCTTGCAGGAGAGTTGGGCTGGAATATTTATGTTCTGATGTAATTGTTATTTTATTATAAATTGGTTGCTTTTTAATTCTCCTCTAGAGTATACTTAGGACATTATATGGCTTATATGGATTTATTTAAATTATGTGTATAGATAGATTACGTTATCTATGAATTCCATTTCAGCACAGTGTAAGGAGCATTGCAATGCATTTGTTATTTAATAAGGACCAAGAAAAAAATGAGACCATATCTGATATGCCTCAGTCCCTGGATGTGGAAAATTGCAGGACACAGAAAGGGACTTTGGCCCTTCCTTGGCCAAGCTGCCCTGGGAAGACCCTCTAGAGGGGCAGGGACACCAGCTAGGGACTGCTCAGCCATCTAGGAGAAATACTAGGAACAGCAGTGGAGCAGGTGGGGAGCAGTGGGGCTGAGAGATTTGCTGATGGATCGGATGTTTGGTTCTGAGTTATGGGGGAAGAAAAGAGGACCGTTTCTGAACTAGGGAGATCTGAGTCTTCATTTGGATGGCAATCTGTGCTCTGGGAATAGAAAACACCTACTGGCAAATGCTTGGAGGCAACCCCCTTCCCACCACCCCACCCTACCCGCACCCATCGCTGGTGCTGGCAGCATCCCATGATGGAGGGAGCATGAGATTTGGAGTCAGAACACCTGGCTCGAGTCCTGGCTCCAGCACTGACCGGCTGTGTGATCCTGAACGAGTCACTTAACTTCGAGACTTGGCTTCTCCACCCTGAACAATAAGGTTGATAATTATAAACGCAAGCAAAGTGGGGCACTGCAGAGAAACGCTCCTTTGCCACTAATGGCTCCATTACTCTCAAGTTCCTATGCTTCCTTGTGTCCCCTTAGGCTGTCTTCAAAATTTAAGAAACACTTGAGCCAACTCTCTGCTAGATTTTCAACTTTTCATCTCCATCCTGCTCCTTTGGCAAAGACGTCTTTTTAAAATGCACATTCACACACACACACACACACACACACACACACAAATGAAGGAATAAAAAATGAAGGAAAGGGAATTAAGAAGAGAAAACAAATGAAATTGAAACATAAATTAGGACTTTGGGATTAACAGATAGACACTACTATATATAAAATAGATAACCAACAAGGACCTACTGTATAGCACAGGGAATTCTACTCAATATTCTGTAATAACCTACATGGGAAAAGAATCTGAAAAAGAGTAGATATATGTATATGTATAACAGAATCACTTTGCTGCACACTTGAAAGTAACACAACAGTGTAAATCAACTATACTCCCATATAAAATAAATTTTTTTTTAAAAAGGCAAATATTTCTACAAGTCTTATAATGAAAAAAGAAGGAAAGAAATTGAATCAAAGAAATAATGACTGAGCATGGAACTGGGCATAAATTCCCCAGTGAATAAGATAAAACAGGAAAGTCAACTCTTGCCATATAACAAACCATACCAAAGCTGAGGAGCTTAAAACACCACTGGTTATTCCTCACAAATCGGTGAGTCAGCCAGTTGGGTCTGCTGCTCTGGGCCAGGCTGGGCTGATCTTGGCTGGGTTCACTCATGCATCTGAGTTGGATGGCACGTTGCTGGTTGCTCTGAGATGGCCTTGACTGGGACATCTCCCCCCGCTGCTCCATGGGGTCCCTCATTCTCCAGTAGGCTGGCCTAATCTTGTTCACATGGCAGTGGCATGATTTGAATTCTTGTAAACATACGGAGACCCAGGTCAGGCCTAGCGTAGAGTCTGTGACCTGAGAGGGTGGAAGCTGCATGATGGCCTCTTGGAAGGCCATGAGCTTACAGCTGACACGCCACCCCTCCTACCACACTCTAGCAGTCGAAGGAAGGCATGAGGCCAGTCCAGATTCAAGGGGCAAGTAGGCCCCACCTCTTATCAGGAGGAAGAAAGATTGTCACCACTTTTGCAATTCACCGAAATGACAGATCACAGCTCTAATTATCAGAGAAGAAGAAATATGGCAGTTTCATGAAGCAAAATTATTCCCCTTGACCAACTCAGAGCAATGCTCCCAAGGGGCAGACACCATACTGGTTTCATTGTCTTCATAGCAGCAATCTTTTATTGAATAAGTGCTAAGCACTCTACATTCAGTGCTTCAAACAGTGCAGGAGGCAGAGCATGGCTCTTAGTTGTGAGAATTATCGTTGGTACACACGTGAGTCAAGTAGTTGTTTGTGGTCATATTTATCTTATTGCTTTCCATTTGTGATAAGTGATATCAATTTTCTTCTCATGCAAATATAAAAATTTCCTTTCAAAATAGATCAAAGGCTTTTAAAAGTAGGTCAGTTTAGGGCTTCCCTGGTGGTGCAGTGGTTGAGAGTCCGCCTGCCGATGCAGAGGGCATGGGTTCGTGCCCCGGCCCGGGAGGGTCCCGCGTGCCGCGGAGCGGCTGGGCCCGTGAGCTGTGGCCGCTGAGCCTGCGCGCCCGGAGCCTGTGCTCCGCAACGGGAGAGCACGTTTTTCGCGTACCGCAAAAAAAAAAAAAAAAAAAAAAAAAAGTAGGTCAATTTAAAGGAAAAGTAAATAATTCTTATTAAAGCCAAACAAATAATTTTTATTAAAAACAGTTTTTAAAAATAATAATTAATCAATGATAAATAAATATGGTACAGGTAGCGTGTGGCCATAGTAAAACTCATGAGCATGCAGACAATGCACTGAAACTTGGGAAACACATGAAAGGATCTCTTCACCCCTGAACTGTAACTATTGTAATTTCCATTTTGAAGATAGGGAAACTGAGGACAGATGCGGCCCACAGAGGCTGAGTTCTAAGATGCTGCAGATGTATGACTCCCCCTGGAAAGACTCTGGGCAAAAGCTCCCGGGTGGCTTGTACTAAGAAGCCTGGCACACAGCAGAGGCCTGCAGCAGCTCTGTCCCCAAATGAAACCCCTGGGGCTCCCTGGGTGCCCCCCACCATTCCTGACTTCTGAGCATAACGAGGACGGCAAGCCAGGGCCCTGCCAAGACACACTCTCAGAATTGGAATCAAATGGAATTTGAATCAGAAAGTTCCCCGGAAACCCAAATGAGGCTCCCAGTTGAGCTTTCCAGGAGAGGTAGGTGAGAGAACAGTGCATGTAAACTGAAATCACTTTGCACCCAAGAGGCTGAGCACACAGGGCAGAACTGAATAAATTAGGAGAAAATAAGCATGCTCGTGGGATAGGGGAATGAGAGATCCTCTTGCCTTGCACTGGGGGCCATCCTGGGGCAGGGACCGAGGCCCAGTGAGGGGTAGAAGTGGTAAGGGGGATGTGACAAAGCTCTCCCTGGCTCCACACCCCAGGCTCCTGGCCTCACGGGCATCCAGCTGCTCATTCAGGGTCTCCGGTGTTTAATATCACTTCGAAGTTCTTCCTGGTATCTAGCTGTTTCTCTCTCTCTTCTTTAAACGTGCCCAAGCCAGGGAGGAATAGGCGACCACTTCTTATGGGGCACTCATGCTGGAGTGCCCTCTAAGCAAGGGCCAACACAGAGGTGCCACCTGATGTCCCCAAAGCTAAAGGATATCCAAGGAGAGGCCTGGGGATGGAGGGTGGAGCCAGGAGTCAGGTGGGAAGGTGATTTCTGTTCATTCATTTATTCACATGTTCATTCATTCACTTAGTGGATTAGCCCTGGTCCTATGTTTGAGGAGTTAGGGGAACGCTTCCATGTCCACTCCCACCCCCCATCGCACCCAGCACGGCGGTGGCTACGAGGGTGGAGAAGAGAAGGATTGTTCATATGGTCAACAGCCTAGGCTTGAAATTTGAACCTGCCTTTTATGGGTTGTGTGGCCTTGGCAAACCCTACAACATCTGGAGCCTTGGTTTCCTTACCGGTGAGATGAGAATAGTAGTCAAATCTCATCGGGATTTCTTGAGGATTAAATGAGATGGCAAGTAAAGCGTTTAGGAAACATCTTGCACTCAGCACTCAAAAACAGGGTAGCTGTTTGTTGCTTTTATTATTACTTCCACTCTCTCCCCTAACAGGTCCCCAGCCAGTGTCCAGGCTTTGCTTCACACTGTCCCACACTCATTTCATGCCCCAAGGCCTTTGCTCAGGCTTTCTCCATCACCTGGAATGTCCTCTCTACTCCAGGGGTCCCCAACCCCCGGTACCGGTCCTCAGCCTGCTAGGAACCGGGCCGCACAGCAGGAGGCGAGCGGCGGGGAGCAGCGAAGCTTCATCTTCGCTCCCCATTGCTCGCGTTACCGCCTGAACCATCCCCGCCCCCTCCACCCCTCCACCCCTCCACCCCTCCACCCTCTCCTTCCGTGGAATAATTGTCTTCCACAAAACCCATCCCTGGTGCCAAAAAGGTTGGGGACCACAGCTCTATTCCACTCCCTAACCCCAGTCCCTGGGGCCAGCCCACTTCAGCGTCACCTCCATGCATCCCTGCTCTGGCATTCACAGTGGCTGTCCCTTATCACTTCACAGGGTACTCATCTCCTCTGCCCAGTGGTGGGACCCTCTTTGGCCAAGCCTAAGCCCTCCCCTTTCTCATACCCTCCAGCAGCCTTGCCCAGTGTGCTTCCTGGCTGTCTGATGGAATTCGTTCCAGAAAGCCACTCCAAGCATCATCCTCTAAGGCAGTGGTTCTCAGCTGGGGGTGATTTTGCGCCCCCAGGGAAGCACTTGGCAATGTCTGGAGACATTTTTGTTTGTCACAACTGGAGGGGTGGGTGGATTTGCTGTCATCTAGTGGGTAGAGGTCAGGGAGGACGCCAAACACCCCTCAGTGCACAGGATACTACCCACAACGAAGACTTATCAGGTTCAAAATGCCCACAGTGCTGAGGGAGAGAAACCCTGCTTTCAGGGGACACCTGTTCTCCTTCAGAGAGCGAGGACGCTGGGGTTCCGGGTAATTCGGTTCTCAGGGCTGCACAAATCACAGCTGCGCTGCCCGCCCCGTTTTACAGCCTCCAGCACCTGGAGCTGTGTCTGAGCCCGAAATGGAGCCCTCACGCACCCTGCCCCTTGTCAGAGCGTCCGCGAGTCCCTGCGGATTTGTATGAAGCAACTGACCTGTGACTAAGGCCAGCTGAGCTCGCCTTGTTCTCGCCGGGCAGGGACAATGCCCCATTACCGGGAGGCCAGGTCCCAGCCCACAGTATGGAGCATGGACCAGAGAGGGAGAGAGAGAGGGAAACGGGGCAGGGCCAGACTAGCCCTGGGATGGGAGTGCCGACAGTCCCTGGTAAGAATGGTTATAATCAGGCGAACACAAATGTCAGTATCTCCTTCTGGATGCCCAGTACGTGAGGGTTTATCCTTCATTCGCAACCCTGAAGAGATGCCTTTTCCTGCCAACTTCCAAGGGTATTGCTGGCTGTTCTCACAACCAACCAGGTGAGAAAACTGAGGCTGAGAAAAATCAGGTGATTTGCCAAGGACACCCAGCTGGTAGGTGGAGAAGTAGAGGCCGGAACTCTGATGATCGGAATTGTGGTTATTAGAAAGCACCCATTCTGTGCCAAGCACAGTGGAAGTGCCAGGTGGGGAGTTGGTAACTTCAGTAGGTCGGAGAACCGGGAAGAACCTGATGAAAACCCGGCCACACCCCTCCGTCTGACTTCTACAGCTTGATACCACCCCCGCCATCATTGATTGGACTAGGAGAGGGTGTGGCCCAGGGTAAGCCAATCAGAACCTCTCTCCAAGGAATTGGCAATGAGAACGGAACATTCCGGTCAGATAGAGGTGGGCCTGGGAAAATAAAGGTCCAGAGGGAGCTGCATTCTTATCTGATTGGGGTGTTCAAAGCCAAGGGGCAGGCGGAAGTGAGGGAAAGACAAACCTTGCAGACTTCTATGTGTGTCGTCGGGAGGTTCTCAGTCTATGGAGAGGCGGGGAACTTTCACACAGGCAACAGCTGACCCATCACGCAGCCCTGGAGGCAGAGATGGTCTCTGCAACCACTGATCCTCCAAGCGCCTTACTTCCTGCATCTGGATTCCAAAGGAATCCCTGAACCTGAGCGTTAGAATGTGGTTTTGCTCTTTGCTTCTAAATCTGAAGTTGGCAAACTTTTCCCGCTAAGGGCCAGATAGTATTTTTGGCTTTGAGGGCTACACAGTCTGCATCCCAACCTCTCCACTCTGCCGTTGCAGCAGGAAAGCAGCCGTAGACAACAAGGAAATGAAGGAGCGTGACTGGGTTCCAATAAATCTTTAAATACCATAATGCACAGAGGGCAGAATTTGGCCCCCAGGCTGTAGATTGCTGACCCTTGATCCAAATAAAGCCTGAGGTCCAGTGCACAGCATTTGTCTAAGGCACAAGTTCCTGTGTCTCAGGAGATGGCATGGCCATTTACCCAACTGTCTGGCTAAAAACCTGGTGTAGCTGAGCAGTCAATGTCCCACCCCATCCCCTGGGCACTAACCTCTACACCTGCTTACTACAAAGTCCTGCAAGACAGCACACAGTGCTGACAGATGGGGACCCAGCCCCTCACCCCTCGGGTCTGAGATGTGTGCTCCACACTAACTCCCCCAAGTCCCCAGCAGAAATAAGCTGCAGGTGCCCACATCGGTAACCTCTTGGTTCTGCATATTTATTGGCTGCCTTTGTTTCCCCAGCTCACTTCTCTCCCCTGTGGTTGCTTCCTGGAAGCACCTCTCAAATAACTCCCTTACACTGGAATCCTGCTCTCAGGATATCCTAACCCAGGCTAAGGCACCCAGGAGTCATCAATGGCCACTCTTGTTCTCTCTCGCCCCACGCCCAAACCATTAGCAAATCAGCCATTCCTTCAAAACATATGGGGAATACAGCCACTTCTCACCACCACCACTGCTTTGCCCTTGGTCCAAGCCACGGTCATCTCTGGGGCCCTCACAGTCCCTTCTCCACGTACACAGCAACCAAACAAAACCAAAGTTAAGCCAAGTCCCACCTCTGCTCAAAACCCAACTAGGGCTTCCCATCACATTTAAAATAAAATGCTAAGTTCTTAACCTAGTCTATATGGCCTTACAGGATCTGGCTCCCAACCACCTCTCTGATCTTTCCTTGCAACTCTCTTCCTCTCATTCACTCCGCTCCATCACTCTAGCCTCTTCATGATTCTTGAAACCTTCTGTACATGTTCCTGCCTCAGGCCCTTTGCACTGGCTGTTGCACTTGTTTAGACCACTGTTCCCTGAAATATGTACATGGCTCCGCCTCTCACTACATTCAAGTCGTTACTCAAATTTGACATAATTAGTGAGATCCTCACTGTCTATCCTCTTTAAAATAGATCCTCTTCCTGTCCATCCCCTTGTCCTGCTATCCTGTATATATCCTAAATATTATATATTTATTTGCTTATTTGATTTTGTTTTGTCTTTCCCAACTAGACTGTAATCTGCTTTGGCCTGTGCCTGGCATATTCCAGTTATTTAATACATATTAATGAGGGAAGGGAAAAAGGTGTTAGGCTGCCTGGGTTCAAATCTTGGCTCTGCCATGTAACAGCTGTATGACCTTGGACAAGTCATTTTCCCTTCCCATGCCTCAGTTTCTCATCTATATTATAGGAATAAACAAGAAACAATGATAATAAAACCTATCTAATAAGATTATTGTGGGGATCAAGTGACATAATCCATGTACAGTACCTGGCAGATATTACAGCGCTTCATAAATGGCAGCCAGGGTTATTATCAGGATGACCATGGGGCCTCTATTTCCTAATCTGTGAAATGGGGCTGTTGCAAGAATTAAATGAGGTGATGAATGGAAATTGCCTGGCACATAGCCCTCTATAAAAATTAGTGATTATTTTTTATAAATACACACACACACACGCACACACACACACACACACGTACACAGAGCCCATAAAGTGCTATCCATTTCTGCCTTCCCTAAGCAGATTCCCTGAGGACCAGGAATTAGCATGAACATAAGACCGTGAATTCAATGGCTGAAGGATGGCTCCTGTTCAGCCACATCCACATTGGTTGCCTCTGAGCTGTTGCCAGCAAATTCTTTCTGGGAGTTTTCTCTTCCTACACACTCTGCAACCCCCGGTCTCCAGCAGACAAGCAGCCCGGCGTCCCTGTAAAAGCCCCACACAGGCATCAGAACCCCAGCTGCTCCCCCTCTGGAGCCCAGACCACCAGGCTGAGCAGCCACTGCGCCTCTGTGTGGTGTTACTCCTTATTAGGCATCATTAGGTACACAGTAATTATAATAATTATGTGCACTGCTTAGGCGACCATCCTCAGTAACAACCACTGCTATTCAGAAGTCATAATTGCTGCATCAAAACTTAAAATGAAAGCTAATTCGATGTCAGTTGCTCCCCCTGCCCCGAATCCCAGCCCCCGACATAATCTCTATACCCAAAGTGCCCTGTGACCCCCGGCCATCCTTGATTAATCTGTAGAACCTAAAACAAAAAATCCGGTCCACAGGAGAGCATGGCTGTGCCAGTGGGATTGAAAGGAAACATGAGGAGGTTTGAGGATGACTTGTACGGTGTTGAATCATTTAAAAAGAAAAGAATTTGAGGGCAAGAGGTGGCTGCAGAACCTGGGCTGGGGGTCAGGAGATGGGGTTCGAATCCTGGAGGTGCCAAAGTCTACCACGATGTTCTTCAGGTCACACCTTCCCCATCAGTGAAGTTGGAGGGGTTGACTTGGAGAAGCATGATGGGGGCTTTCCTTCTAGTGATATTTTATAGGGGAGCAACAAATAAAGAGATGCAAGCAGAGCAGCTTTGAAAAAGGAGAAACAAGAGGGTCTGGAGACCCCCTGCCCTATCTAACCACACAGCACCTCTGAGATATCTCTGCAAACCCCTAGGTTTCCAGGCGTGTCGATGCTCTCTGAAGCACTGGTTGTCAAGCTGGGCCCCACGTTGGGATCACTGGGGAGATTTAAAAACTGCTAATGCCCGGGTCTTACTCCCAAGGTTATGATTTTGTTGCTCTGGATGCAGCATAGACACCAGGATTTTAAAAATTTCCCCAGGTGATGCTAAAATGCAGCCTCATCTAAGAAGCACTCTTCTCTAGGCTTATATCTGGACATTCAGAGGGCTTCTGATTCTTCCCAGCCTGGTACAAGGGTCCCCTCGCTGGGCCTCAGTTTCCACATTTTCCAAGTGAAAATGTTGAATGCGATGGCCTCCAAGGGCCCCCCAGTTCTCAGTTTCCCTCAGGTGGGGACCACTCCAGAGCTTGGAGAGCCTGAAGCATGAGGTAAAGCAAGGCTGTCTGTGTCCCTTTTTTTCCTGCCAAATGTTTGTATCCACTCCTACCAGTGCAGGCCTGGCCTCAGTGCTATAGCACAAAAAATCATAAGAATACTATTAAATACTCCTTGCCCTCCAAGCACTTGAGGAACCAAGAGAGAGCCATTTATTGGAAATAAAAGGGCTAAACAGAAATACACACACTCACACACACAGAAGCCACCAGTGTTCAACTTCCCCAAAGGTAAACTACACTTCTTGTTACTCGAATCCAGCATTTCCCCAGGTGGGCTGAACAGAACATTAATCCCAAGAGAAGATGCTCAGTGAAGATCTGAACACACAATGGAACACTGATTCCTGCGTATGGAAGAGTCACAATGCAAGTGAACAGAAGAAGAGTAATCCTGCAATAAAGAATCCTGTTTCGCTCCGTTTAACCTATGGTTCCAAACTTCTTTGACTACAGAACTCCACTCAGGGTCTTTGGAATTAATGGTGCACTGAGCACAGACTGGAACAGACGGAGGCACAGGCATGGACACCCAGTTAATTCAGCCTAGGGAATGGAGGCCTAATTTTGAGCAGCTTTGGGCAGAATGTTGGTAAAATTGCCACAGATTTGTCTGGCTTTGGCTTCAGGAAAGACAACATTCTCGTGTGGTCCTGCAAGAAATGAAGACAAGCCATGGGTGCATTTCAGGGAATGGGGGCAGCACCCACCAGAGAAAGCCTGTCCACATGGATGCAGAACGTGGAGTCAGCAAGAAGAGGCGGCTCTCCAGAGGGGATTCAGACAAGCTCCTACACTATCCCCATGAGGAGGGATGCGTAGTTGACAGCCCTCACTTAGATAGGTCAATTATTTGTAGTGCAACCTTCTACTGCCTTTACAAAATTCCAGGTTTAAAAAGAAAAAAGAATCTTCAGGCAAGCAAGAAACGGGTTGGACATCAGTAGCATCTCATGAGGAGGAAGACCCTAAGACAGCAGTGGCCGTGAACTACCCCAGAGCACCTAGATGTCTCTCCACCCTGGGTAGCCACCACCCATCCCAAGTCGTTCCTGAGTTAGCAAAATCATAGAGGGCTAAACAGAGACAGTAGCAGTGAGTAGAGCCTTTGCAAATGGTGACTCCAAAAGGCAGTCACCTAGCTGGTTCCATGGAGGAATCCATTCATGCAGCAGGATTCTTCTAGAGTATGATTACCTTCCTGATCTATGGATGCCCCAAATATCTTCTCATGCAGCTCAGGAAAAGGGCCCAGAATGAGGCTCTCTCGCCATGAAGCCCTGCCTTCCAAGGGCTGCCACTGTGTGCATGAGTCACAAACCAGCTATATGGGGCAAGGAGGGAAAAAGCAGATAATTCTTAGATAACACCTACTACATGATAAGCACCTTTCTAAATACTTTACATGAATAACCTTATTTAATCTTTGATATAACCCTATCAGTTGGGTACTGCTATTATTTCCATTTTGCAGATAATGAAACTGAGGCAAGGAGAAATTAGGCAAGTTGCCCTAAGTTCCTTACCATAGCTGGAACATGGTAAAGAACACTGTGTAGGAGTCTTCCACTTTTCTCAAGTTTTTCCCTTGGGCACTTCACCAGCCTGAACTCCTCCAGGTTTTCAAGCCAGGGCACTGGAATAGAGGGGCTGCTTAAAAGCTGAGAACCAGAAACTTCTGTTGGGATCCCCTGAAGATCCTTGGCCAACAGAAGTACTATGCATGTGCAGACCAAGACTCTGCAAGGCTAGCTGAGAGCTGGTGATGAAGGCTGATTGCTGGACATCAGAAGTTACACCATGTAGGGAGTTTGGGCCTAATAAGAGTGAAGAGAGTCTTACCGAACACCTCAGGCATCCAGCTGAGAAATCAGAAAATCTATGCACATCTTAGAGTAAGGGCCATGTCCTAAGACTAAAGACAAAACCTAAAATGGACCCATCATAACAAAAAATAAAATTGAGCTTAATGGAATCAAGAGAATCCACCAGTAACTTAACTGACTGCCAGAACAAAACTCAACACCACTTAAAAGTATGTACATTTTCTATTGAAGCAAAGTTGATTTACAATATTAATTAATTAATTAATTTTACAATATTAATTAATTTCTGCTGTACAGCAGAGTGATTCAGTTAACATATATATATTTTCATATTCTTTTCCATTATGGTTTATCACAGGATATTGAAAATAGTTCCCTATGCTATACAGTAAAACCTTGTTTTTTATCCATCCTATATATACTAAAAACTCACTTTAGATCCGAAAGCACAAATAGGTTAAAAGTGAAAAGACGGAGGAAAAATTATCCATGAAAATAATAACCAAAAGAAAACTGAGGTGGCTAAATTAATATCAGACAAAATGGACTTTAAGTCAAAAAATATTCCAAGAGACAAAGAAGGACCTTATACATAGGTAAAAGAGTCAATCCATCAAGAAGATATAACAATTATATACCTATACACACTTAGCAATAGAGTCCCAAAATATGTGAAGACAAAATTGACAGAACAGAAGGGAGAAATAGACAATTCTAGAATAATAGTTGGAAACTTCAATACCAAGCTTTCAAAAATAGATAGAACAACTAGACAGAAGATCGAAAAGAAAGTAGATTTGAACAACACTATAAACCAACTTGATCTAATAGAGACATACAGACACTTCATCCAACAACCAGAGAATATACATCTTCTAAAGTGCACACAAAACATTCTTCAGCATAGACCTTATGTGCAGTCACAGAACAAGTTTCAATAAACTTTAAAAGGTTGAAATCATACAAAGTATCTTCTTTGGCCACATGTAATGAAATAACAAATCAATAACAAAGGAAAAGTGGAAAATTCACAGACATCTTGAAATTAAACAACACATTCTTAAATAACTAATGGATCAAAGAAGAAATCACAGGGGAGATTAGAGAATATTTTGAGACAAAAATGAAAACAGAATACAAAAAGTTATGGGATGCAGCAAAAGCAGTTTCAAGGAAAATTTATAGCTTTAAATATCTACATTTAAAAAGAAGAAAGATCTCAAATCGAAAACTTAACCTGAGGGCTTCCCTGGTGGCTCAGTGGTCGGGAGTCTGCCTGCGAATGCAGGGGACAGGGGTTCGAGCCCTGGTCTGGGAGGATCCCACATGCCGCGGAACAACTGGGCCCGTAAGCCACAACTACTGAGCCTGTGCATCTGGAGCCTGTGCTCCGCAACAAGAGAGGCCACGATAGTGAGAGGCCCGCACCGCAATGAAAAATGGCCCCCGCCTGCCACAACTAAAGAAAGCCCTCGCACAGAAACGAAGACCTAACACAGCAAAAATAAATAAATTAATTAAAGAGTGAAATACCTTGTCAAAAAAAAAAAAGAGAGAGAGAGAGAGAGAAATGTACTACAGTGTTCATTGCAGCACTATTAAAAAAAAAAAAAAACTTAACCTGACACATTCAAGAAGTAGAAAAAGAGGAGTAAAATAAATCCAAAGCTAATAGGAGGAAAGAAATGATAAATATTAGTCAGCTAAATAGAATCGAAGCTAGAAAAACAGAGAATCAATAAAATCAAAAGTTGCTTCTTTGAAAAGATCCACAAAATTCACAAACTTTTTGCAGATATTTTGGTTTTTACAAACTGAAAGATTTTGGCAATCCTGCATTGTCAGATGATGGTTAACGTGTTTCAGCAATAAAGTAGTTTTTAATTAAAGTATGTACATTGGTTTTTTTTAGATATAATGCTATTGTACCTTAATAAACTTCAGTATAATGTAAACATAACTTTTGAATGCACTGGGAAGCCAAACAAAATTGTGTGACTCACTTTATCATGATATTTGCTTTATTGTGGTGGTCTGGAACTGAGCCCACAATATCTCCAAGGTATGCCTGCAAAGACAGTGAATTGGTAAACAAAACTTCCCAACAAAGAAAAGTCCAGGACCAGATGGATTCACTGGGGAATTATACCAAACATTTAAAAGAGAATTAATACCAATCTTCTCAAACTCTTCTAAAAATTTGAAGAGGAAGAAATATTTCTTAATGCATTTTACGAGGTCAGCATGACCCTAATATCAAAGCCAATCAAAAATAATGCAAAAGTGCTTCCCTGGTGGCACAGTGGTTGGGAGTCTGCCTGCCGATGCAGGAGACACGGGTTCGTGCCCCGGTCCGGGAAGATCCCACATGCCGCGGAGCAGCTGGCCCCATGAGCCATGACCGCTGAGCCTGTGCGTCTGGAGCCTGTGCTCCACAATGGGAGAGGCCACAACAGTGAGAGGCCGGCATACCGTGAAAAAAAAAAAAATGCAAAAAAACCCCATAGAATAATATAACTTATGAAAACAAATGCAAAATTCCTCAACAAAATACTGGCAAACCAAAGCCAGCAGAATACTTAAAGGATTATATACCATAACAATGTGGGATTTAACATAGGCATGCAAGGGTGGTTAAATCTCCAAAAATCAATAGATATAATACATCACATTAATAGAATGAAAGAAAAGATATTCATAATCATCCCAACTGATGTATTTGACATAAACCCACACCGTCATGATACAAAATAGAGAGAAGGAACTCCCTCAACATGATAAAGAGCATTTATGAAAAACGCACAACTAACATCATAATCAACGGTGAAAGTCTGAAAGCTTTCCCACTAAGGAACAAGACAAGGATTCTGTTTTCACTGTTTCTATTCAACATTGAAACAGTTCTAGGCAGAGTAACTAGGCAAGAAAGCATTTAAAATAGGAAAGAAGATGTAAAACTATCTATTTGAAGATAGAAGAGTCTAAAGAATCCACAAAAATACGAGAAAATTTTATGCATCAAAGAACACCATCAAGAGAGTAAAAAAAAACCCTACAAAATGGAAGAAAATACTTATAAATCATATATCTGATAAGGGCTTGGTATCCAGTAACTATTATCTTACAACTCAGCAACCAAAAGATAAACAACCCAGTTAAAATGTACGCAAAAGACTTGAACAGAGGGGAGGAGCTTCAAGATGGCGGAAGAGTAAGAGGCGGAGAACACCTTCCTCTCCACAAATACATCAGAAATACACCTACATGTGGAACAGCTCCTACAGAACACCTGCTGAACGCTGGCAGAAGTCCTCAGACCTCCCAAAAGGCAAGAAACTCCCCACGTACTGGGTAGGGCAAAAGAAAAAAAAAAAAAAACCAGAGACAGAAGCATAGGGACAGGACCTGCACCAGTGGGAGGGAGCCGTGAAGGAGGAAAGGTTTCCACACACTTGGAGCCCCTTCGCAGGAGGAGACTGCGGTTGGTGGAGGGGGGAAGCTTCGGAGCCGCGGAGGAGAGCACAGCAACAGGGCTGCGGAGGGCAAAGCAAAGAGATTCCCGCACAGAGGATCGGTGCTGACCAGCACTCACCAGCCCGAGAGGCTTGTCTGCTCACCCGCCGGGGAGGGCTGGACTAGGAGCTGAGGCTCGGGCTTCGGAGGTCAGACCTCAGGGAGAGGACTGGGGTTGGCGGCGTGAACACAGCCTGAAGGGGTTAGTGCGCGACGGCTAGCCGGGAGGGAGTCCGGGAAAAAGTCTGGACCTGCCGGAGAGGAAACAGACTTTTTCTTCCCTCTTTGTTTCCTGGTGCGCGAGCGCCGCTTAAAGGAGCTCCAGAGACGGGCGCGAGCCGCGTCTATCAGTGCGGACCACAGAGACTGGCATATGAAACGTTAACGCTGCTGCTGCCGCCACCAAGAAGCTTGTGTGCAAGCGCAGGTCACTATCCCCACCTCCCCTCCCGGGAGCCTGTGCAGCCCGCCACTGCCAGGGTACCGTGATCCAGGGACAACTTCCCCAGGAGAACGCACGGCACGCCTCAGGCTGGTGCAACGTCATGCCGGCCTCTGCCGCCCCACATCCGTAACCCTCCCTCCCCCGGCCTGAGTAAGCCAGAGCCCCTGAAGCAGCTGCTCCTTTAACCCCAACCTGTCTGAGCAAAGAACAGACGCCCTCAGGCAACCTACACGCAGAGGCGGGTCCAAATCCAAAGCTGAACCCCGAGGGCTGTGTGAACAAAGAAGAGAAAGGGAAATCTCTCCCAGCAGCCTCAGGAGTAGCGGATTAAATCTCCACAATCAACTTGATGTACCCTGCGTCTGTGGAATACCTGAATAGACAATGAATCATCGCAAATTGAGGAGGTGGACTTTGGGAGCAAAGATATATATATATTTTTTCCTTTTTCTCTTTTTGTGAGTGTGTATGTGTATGCTTCTGTGTGTGATTTTGTCTGTATAGCTTTGCTTTTACCATTTGTCCTAGGGTTCTGTCTGTCTGGGTTTTTTTGGTTTTGTTTTGTTTACTTAAAAATTTTTTTTTAATAATTATTTTTTATTTTAATAACTTTATTTTATTTTACTTTATTTTATTTTATCTTCTTTCTTTCTTTCTGTTTTTTCTCCCTTTTATTCTGACCCATGTGGATGAAAGGCTCTTGGTGCTCCAGCCAGGCATCAGGGCTGTGCCTCTGAGGTGGGAGAGCCAAGTTCAGGACACTGGTCCACAAGAGACCTCCCAGCTCCACGTAATATCAAACGGTGAAAATCTCCCAGAGATCTCCATCTCAACAGCAAGACCCAGCTCCACCCAACGACCAGCAAGCTAGTGCTGGACACCCTATGCCAGACAACTAGCAAGACAGGAACACAACCCCATCCATTAGCAGAGAGGCTGCCTAAAATCATAAGGCCACAGACACCCCAAAACACACCACCAGATGTAGAACTTCCCACCAGAAAGACAAGATCCAGCCTCATCCACCAGAACACAAGCACTATTCCCCTCCACCAGAAAGCCTACACAACCCACTGAACCAACCTTAGCCACTGGGGACAGGCACCAAAAACAACGGGAACTACAAACCTGCAGCCTGCGAAAAGGAGACGCCAAACACAGTAAGTTAGGCAAAATGAGAAGACAGAAAAAAACACAGCAGATGAAGGAGCAAGGCAAACACCACCAGACCTAACAAATGAAGAGGAAATAGGCAGTCTACCTGAAAAAGAATTCAGAATAATGATAGTAAAGATGATCCAAAATCTTGGAAATAGAATAGAGAAAATACAAGAAATGTGTAACAAGGATCTAGAAGAACTAAAGAGCAAACAAACAGTGATGAACAACACAATAAATGAAATTAAAAATTCTCTAGAAGGGATCAATAGCAGAATAACTGAGGCAGAAGAACGGGTAAGTGACCTGGAAGATAAAATAGTGGAAATAACTACCACAGAGCAGAATAAAGAAAAAATAATGAAAAGAATTGAGGACAGTCTCAGAGACCTCGAGGACAACATTAAATGCACCAACATTTGAATTATAGGAATCTCAGAAGAAGAAGAGAAAAAGAAAGGGACTGAGAAAATATTTGAAGAGATTATAGTTGAAAACTCCCCTAATTCGGGAAAGGAAATAGTTAATCAAGTCCAGGAAGCTCATACAGGATAAATCCAAGGAGAAACATGCCAAGACACACATTAATCAAACTATCAAAAATTAAATACAAAGAAAAAATATTAAAAGCAGCAAGGGAAAAACAAAAAAGACATAGACTGGCTGAATGGATACAAAAACAAGACCCATATATATGCTATCTACAAGAGACCCACTTCAGACCTAGGGACACATACAGACTGAAAGTGAGGGGTTGGAAAAGGATATTCCATGCAAATGGAAATCAAAAGAAAGCTGGAGTAGCAATTCTCATATCAGACAAAATAGACTTTAAAATAAAGACTATTACAAGAGACAAAGAAGGACACTACATAATGAACAAGGGATCAATCCAAGAAGAAGATATAACAATTGGACATATTTATGCACCCAATATAGGAGCACCTCAATACATAAGGCAAATACTAACAGCCATAAAAGGGGAAATTGACAGTAACACAATCATACTAGGGGACTTTAACACCCCACTTTCACCAATGGACAGATCTTCCAAAATGAAAATAAATAAGGAAACTCAAGCTTTAAATGATACATTAAACAAGATGGACTTAATTGATATTTATAGGACACTCCATCCAAAACCAACAGAATACACATTCTTCTCAAGTGTTCATGGAACATTCTCCAGGATAGATCATATCTTGGGTCACAAATCAAGCCTTGGTAAATTTAAGAAAATTGAAATTGTATCAAGTATCTTTTCCGACCACAACGCTTTGAGACTAGATATCAATTACAGAAAAAAAATCTGTAAAAAAAAAAATACAAACACATGGAGGCTAAACAATACACTACTTAATAACCAAGAGATCACTGAAGAAATCAAAGAGGAAATCAAAAAATACCTAGAAACAAATGACAATGAAAACATGACGACCCAAAACCTATGCGATGCAGCAAAAGCAGTTCTAAGAGGGAAGTTTATAGCAATACAATCCTACCTTAAGAAACAAGAAACATCTTAACTAAACAACCTAACTTTACACCTAAAGCAGTTAGAGAAAGAAGAACAAAAAAACCCCAAAGTTAGCAGAAGGAAAGAAATCATAAAGATCAGATCAGAAATAAATGAAAAAGAAATGAAGGAAATGATAGCAAAGATCAATAAAACTAAAAGCTGGTTATTTGAGAAGATAAACAAAATTGATAAAGCATTAGCCAGACTCATCAAGAAAAAAAGGGAGAAGACTCAAATCAATAGAATTAGGAATGAAAAAGGAGAAGTAACAACTGACACTGCAGAAATACAAAGGATCATGAGAGATTACTACAAGCAACCCTATGCCAATAAAATGGACAACCTGGAAGAAATGGACAAATTCTTAGAAATGCACAACCTTCCAAGACTGACCCAGGAAGAAACAGAAAATATAAACAGACCAATCACAAGCACTGAAATTGAAACTGTAATAAAAAATCTTCCAACAAACAAAAGCCCAGGACCAGATGGCTTCACAGGAGAATTCTATCAAACATTTAGAGAAGAGCTAACACCTATCCTTCTCAAATTCTTCCAAAATATAGCAGAGGGAGGAACACTCCCAAACTCATTCACTGAGGCCACCATCACCCTGATACCAAAACCAGACAAGGATGTCACAAAGAAAGAAAACTACAGGCCAATATCTCTGATGAACTTAGATGCAAAAATCCTCAACAAAATACTAGCAAACAGAATCCAACAGCACATTAAAATGATCATATAACATGATCAAGTGGGGTTTATCCCAGGAATGCAAGGATTCTTCAATATATGCAAATCAATCAATGTGATGCACCATATTAACAAATTGAAGGAGGAAAACCATATGATCATCTTAATAGATGAAGAGAAAGCTTTCAACAAAATTCAACACCCATTTATGATAAAAGCCCTGCAGAAAGTAGGCATAGAGGGAACCTTCCTCAACATAATAAAGGCCATATATGACAAACCCACAGCCAAGATCGTCCTCAATGGTGAAAAACTGAAACCATTTCCACTAAGATCAGGAAGAAGACAAGGTTGCCCACTCTCACCACTATTATTCAACATAGTTTTGGAAGTTTTAGCCACAGCAATCGGAGAAGAAAAAGAAATAAAAGGAAACCAAATCGGAAAAGAAGAAGTAAAGCTGTCACTGTTTGCAGATAACATGATACTATACATAGAGAATCCTAAAGATGCTATTAGAAAACTACTAGAGATAATCAATGAATTTGGTAAAGTAGAAGGATACAAAATTAATGCACAGAAATCTCTAGCATTCCTATACACTACTGATGAAAAATCTGAAAGAGAAATTATGGAAACACTCCCATTTACCACTGCAACAAAAAGAATAAAATACCTAGGGATAAACCTACCTAAGGAGACAAAAAACCTGTATGCAGAAAACTGTAAGACACTGATGAAAGAAATTAAAGATGATACAAATAGATGGAGAAATATACCACGTTCTTGGATTGGAAGAATCAACATTGTGAAAATGACTCTACTACCCAAACAACCTCCAGATTCAATGCAATCCCTATCAAACTACCACTGGCATTTTTCACAGAACTAGAACAAAAAATTTCACAATTTGTATGGAAACGCAAAAGACCCCAAATAGTCAAAGCAATCTTGAGAAAGAAAAACAGAGCTGGAGGAATCAGGCTCCCTGACTTCAGACTATACTACAAATCTACAGTAATCAAGACAGTATGGTACTGGCACAAAAACAGAAATATAGATCAATGGAACAGGTTAGAAAGCCCAGAGGTAAACCCACGCACATATGGTCACCTTATCTTTGATAAAGGAGGCAAGAATATACAGTGGAGAAAACACAGACTTTTCAATAAGTGGTGCTGGGAAAACTGGGCAGGTACATGTAAAAGTATGAAATTAGACCACTCCCTAACACCATATACAAAAATAAGCTCAAAATAGATTAAAGACCTAAACTTAAGGCCAGAAACTATCAAACTCTTAGAGGAAAACATAGGCAGAACACTCTATGACATAAATCACAGCGAGATCCTTTTTGACCCACCTCCTAGAGAAATGGAAATAAAAACAAAAATAAACAAATGGGACCTAATGAAACTTAAAAGCTTTTGCACAGCAAAGGAAACCATAAACAAGACCAAAAGACAACCCTCAGAATGGGAGAAAATATTTGCAAATGAAACAACTGACAACGAATTAATCTCCAAAATTTACAAGCAGCTCATGCAGCTCAATATCAAAAAAACAACCCAATCCAAAAATGGGCAGAAGACCTAAATAGACATTTCTTCAAAGAAGATATACAGATTGCCAACAAACACATGAAAGAATGCTCAACATCATTAATCATTAGAGAAATGCAAATCAAAACTACAATGAGATATCATCTCACACCGGTCAGAATGGCCATCATCAAAATACTTACAAACAATAAATGCTGGAGAGGGTGTGGAGAAAAGGGAACCTTCTTGCACTGTTGGTGGGAATGTAAATTGATACAGCCACTATGGAGAACAGCATAGAAGTTCCTTTAAAAACTAAAAATAGAACTACCATACGACCCAGCAATCCCACTACTGGACATATACCCTGAGAAGACCATAATTCAAAAAGAGTCATGTACCACAATGTTCATTGCAGCTCTGTTTACAATAGCCAGGACATGGAAGCAACCCAAGTGTCCATCAACAGATGAATGGATAAAGAAGACGTGGCACATATATACAATGGAATATTACTCAGCCATAAAAAGAAACGAAACTGAGTTATTTGTAGTGAAGTGGATGGACCTAGAGTCTGTCATACAGAGTGAAGTAAGTCAGAAAGAGAAAAACAAATACTGTATTCTAACACATATATATGGAATCTAAGAGAAAAAAAATGGTCATGTAGAACCTAGGGGCAAGACGGGAATAAAGACACAGACCTCCTAGAGAATGGACTTGAGGATATGGGGAAGGGTAAGTTGTGACAAAGTGAGAGAGTGGCATAGACATATATACACTACCAAATGTAAAATAGATAGCTAGTGGGAAGTAGCTGCATAGCAGAGGGAGATCAGCTTGGTGCTTTGTGACCACCTAGAGGGGTGGGATAGGGAGGGTGGGAGGGAGGGAGACGCAAGAAGGAAGAGATATGAGGACATATGTATATGTATAACTGATTCACTTTGTTATAAAGCAGAAA
Organism: Mesoplodon mirus; assembly: GCF_964341445.2. NCBI lineage: Eukaryota > Metazoa > Chordata > Mammalia > Artiodactyla > Ziphiidae > Mesoplodon > Mesoplodon mirus. The sequence continues at coordinate 33,459,938 of NC_138995.1, forward strand.
CTAACACACCATTGTAAAGCAATTATACTCCAATAAAGATGTTTAAAAAAAGACTTGAACAGATATTTTTCTAAAGAAGACACATAAATTACCAATAAGCACATAAAGTGAAACTCAATGTCATTAGTCGTCAGGGTAGCTCAAGTCAAAGTCACAATAAGGTAGCATTTCACACCCACTAGCTTGGCTATAATTAACGGCAACAACGAAAGAAACTGGAAAATAACAAGTGATGGTGATGATTTAGAGTCTTCTTACATGGTGGGAATGTAAAATGATGCAGCCACTTTGGAAATCAGTTTGGCAGTTCCTCAATAAGTTAAACGTGGTTAACATACTATTAAACTATATGACCCAGAAATTCCATTCTTAAGTATGTACCTAAGAGAATTGAACACAAGTGTTCAAACAAAAGCTTGCACACGAGTGTTCATAGGAGCACTATTCATGACAGCCAAAAGGTGGAAATGGCCAAATGTCCATAAACTAATGAATGGATAAACAAAATATAGTATATCCATACAAAGGGGTATTATTTAGTCAAGAACAGTGAGTGAAGTACTTATACACACTACAAGAGATGAACTTTGAAAACATTATCCTGAGAGAAGCCTAGCACAAAAGGTTTAATGTGTAATTCATTTATATGAAATACCCAGAATAAACAAATCCATAGAGACATAAAACAGACTACTGGATGCCAGGGGCCAGAGAGCAGGAGGGGAATGGGAAGTGGATTCTTAATGTGTATGGGGTTTTCTTTTGGGGTGATGAAAATGTTCTGGAACTAGATAGTAGTAATGGTCGCACGACATTGTGTATGTACTTAATGCCACTGAATTATACACTTTAAAACAGTTAAAATGGTGAATTTTATGCTATATGTATTTTAACACAATAAAAACAATAAGATACTACAAAAAAAAAAACCAGAGACACAGATATTACAATAAAAGAAAATTGTGCAATATGTACTATCTCCCGCTTCTATGCTGAAATAATTAATAAAATATTAGCAAATAGAATCCAGCAAGATGTAAAAAGGATAATGCATCATGGCAACAAAGTGGGATTTATCTCTGTATGGAAGAATGGTTTAATATTTGAAAGGCATGCAATGTAACATCACACTAACCAAAAAAAAGGAGAAAAACCATAGTATCATCTTCATAAATTCATCGAATTCATTTGACAAAATTTAACACCCATTCAAAAACTTGCAGCAAACTAGCTGCCTGTTTCTCCCTCTCCCTTTTTTTTTTTTTTTTTTTTTTTTTTTTGCAGTACGCGGGCCTCTCACTGTTGTGGCCTCTCCCGTTGCGGAGCACAGGCTCCGGACGCACAGGCTCAGTGGCCATGACTCACAGGCCCAGCCGCTCCGCCGCATGTGGGATCTTCCCGGACCGGGGCACAAACCTGTGTCCCCTGCATCGGCAGGCGCACTCTCAACCACTGAGCCACCAGGGAAGCCCTCCCTCTTCCCATTTTATAGCTGGGAAAACTGGAGCCCAGGATGATTCCTTGGGGTCCAGCAAATGGAGCGAGGGGTGAGGAGGTCCTGTTGTCTCCTCCTCATCATGGTTCCCCGGTAGCTTCATTTGGAACCACTCTGGGTGTGACATCTTCCAGCCGGCCACCATTCCCAAGCCACTGGGTTTTCCAGGAAAGCTGTATGCACTCAGACACGTGGCCAGACATATATATGCACATGTTCAGACACATCTAGACGATCTCAGAGATTCACACATGACACAGGCACAGAGACAGTGTGGCAGTCCCACTCACACTGACACAGGCCACACTAGATATACACCACAGCAGGCATCCCAGACACACACCTCCAGACACATACTGATACACCCAGCCCCACGTGCAAATGTATTTATGTCTACACCACACACTCACACACAATGATCCAGGCACAGATGGTTGCTGAGGTTCCTGCTCAAACAGATATGTACACCCACAAAGACATGCACACAAGGACTCAGCCAGACATCAGAGACACACACTGTCCCCCTTGGCCACGACACTGACACAGGCACCACAATCACACAGGCACACGCACTCCCACACAGACAGACCTGCAGAGACAGCACAAACCACACACCCACAGGTTCACACCCAGCCGCCCGCACAAACGGAGATGTGTTTGCACACTCAGACGGCAGCGCACGTTGCACATGTGCTGAGAAACACTGTGCTCTCCCATGCACGTGCGCACACACACGCAGACACACGGGTGCGCCCAGCACACAGGCAGCGTCTCCAGCCTGCGGTTCCCGGGCCCGTGCTGCCACACAGTGGAGATGCGGCATCCTCCCCACGCCCCCGCCCACCCTCCCCACCTCGGCCCTGGCAGTCACGTGGATGAAAAGACAAAACTATGGGTGGGGCGGGGGAGGCGGGTAGTGAGGAAGGGAAGAGGCAGAAGATGAAATAATAATACTGCTGGGTTTGTTCATTTCGGTGATAATTAGCGGTGCATTCACGCCGCCTCACTGGCCGCTCCCGGCTGATCCCGCGTGATGGATGCCTGGTGGTGCTGAATGAAATTAGCATAATTTCATTACCGAGGGACCCGTGAAGAGGTTCAATTATAGAGCAATCTCATTAATACCAGGGCTTGTTAAACTAATAGAAAGAGACAGGCCCCGCAGCTCCAAGAGGTAGGCATGTGCTCGGAATGCAATTAATGCTGGGACCCCTCTACCTGGGCCACGCCTTGCTTCTTAGGACCGGCCCCCAGTGCCCTGAAGACTTGGGCTCCCAGAGGGACAGGGGCTCTGAACTTGGTGGCCCAGAGCCTGATAAATAGATGCCCATCAGAGAAGCAAAGCATCCAAGCTGGATCAGCCTTTCCTAATCTCGTAGGGGGCTACAGATGGGGAGACTGAGCTCCACAGAGTGGCTGACCCAAGGCCAGTGACATCAGAGGCAGCATGGCAGCAGGGGGGACATTCAGGCGAGGGGAGGTGATGCTCATCCCTGTTTTAGGGACTGGCCCCATGACAACCTCCCAGGAGCCTCTCCCACTGTGACTCAGTTTCTCCATTATTGTGAAGGCCCGTGGGTCCACTCGGCATCCCTTCCTGTCCTCATAAATCTTATCGAAGTAAATGCACCTGCTTCAGCCCTTCCCCAGCTGAAGCCAGCCACTTTAGCCCCCAGCTCCTCAAGAAGGGGGCTCTGTCGGGGCACTGCAGACTGAAGCCCTGGACCATTGGAGAAAGCAGAGCTTCAGCACCGTTCCCTCCATCCCCACTTCCGTCCAAGCCCTCCCACCCCACACACCAAGTCTAAAGACGAGCGAATCTAGAAGGCACGGCTGTCACTGAGGGAGGAACCACTGCTTTCTCCCTGAACCCTCAGGAACTGGATCAAGAGGCCGGCATGTTCTGCCTTCGACATAAGAAGGTTTCTTAGGGATGTCATAATCGCCCCCTTCTCCAACTTCAGCAAAAAGGGGTCATGGTCGGCATTCAACTTCACTCACCCCTCCCCAAGAACCTTTCACAATGACCTCATGCCCCAGCTCCCTTCCCAGCCCTGACATCGTGCACACACTGAGTTGGGTCATATGAATTTGCCGTATTTTTTATCACCTCTGTAATATTTGATTTTTTTCTGCAATTGTAAGTAAAACAGCACAAGTCCCGAAATATCCCCAAGCTGGAGAATGACTCACACTGTATATTACTGAACACATAAAAACATGCAGTGACTCAGAAGGGCCCAGCAGAAGAGACAAGCCCCACAAAAGGCCCCACTGTTCAGATTTTAAAGGTAAAGGAAGAGGGCTACCCAATTGCAAACTCTGGCTCTGGCTGCTAACACTCGTCAAATGCCCATCGGTCCGTGGTGTGTTTGGGTTCTCTCTTTTCCTTTTTTTTTTTAAATAAATTTATTTATTTTATTTATTTTTGGCCGTGTTGGGTCTTCGCTGCTGCACGCGGGCTTTCTCTAGCTGCGGGGAGCCAGGGCTGCTCTTCGTTGCGGTGCGCGGGCTTCTCGCTGCAGTGGCTTCTCTTGTTGCAGAGCTCGGGCTCTAGGCGTGTGGGCTTCAGCAGTTGCGGCATGCGGGCTCAGTAGTTGTGGCACGCGGGCTTAGTTGCTATGCAGCATGTGGGATCTTCCCGGAGGAGGGCTCGAACCCGTGTCCCCTGCATTGGCAGGCGGATTCTTAACCACTGCGCCACCAGGGGAGCCCTCTCTTTTTCTAATGACATAATGAAGCCAGATAATTTCATAAGAGAAAGCCCCCTGGAGACCTTCATTTCTATTTCAAAGTGCTGATGGGGAAGATGGGGAGGCGACATCAGAGACCATCTGGCCTTAGGACCCCAAGAAGCTGAATGTCCACAGGAAGGACTTCTGGCCACGCTGACACCCACCGTCTTGCAGGGGATCATGGCAGAGCCTGGGGTGGGGGACAGAACACAAGAGGAAGGACAGAGTGATGGGAAGAGGAACACAAGGCCGAGGATCCTAGGACAGCCGTGACCGCTGGTCCCCACAGGCACTCACTTGGACCTTGGGAGGGCGGCGTGTGGAGCTGCAGGGAGGGCAGGGGCCTGGAGAGCCTCTTCTGACCAAGAAGGGCTTTGGGAGCCACAGGAGGGGCGGCCAACCCTGCAGAACCAAGAAACAGAAGAGGAAGTAACCTCAAGGTTAGAAAGGTAAGCACTGGAAGCGCTGGAAATTAACACCGGGATGCTGTGGTGAGTAGGGGCGGCGTGAGTAGGAGCGCAGTCCTCATCCATCACAGCAGAAAGTCAATAGATAATGTCTAAAATTGATGAATCAGGAAATAGTGGCAGACGTGCATTATTTAGAGATACAGGCAGTGATCAGGACACCAGGCACGGAGTGGGTGTGGAGGCTCTGGGAAGCAGGCCTGCACCATCATGAACGGAAGGAGGCTGGGCTTTGCGTGGGAAGCCATGCAGCACTATTTATTGTCTGAAATATTTTCTTAAAGATCCGTCACTTATGCTCCTGGCAGTGGCTCCGCTTCACACATCCCCGTCACCCTGAATGCTTTTAGTCATTCCCTGGGCACAAAAATGAGAGGGGCTGTTGCCTCTGTGTGTGTGTGCATGTGTGTGTGTGTGCACGCCTGCGTGTACATGTTCGCACCTGTTCCGTGCATCTTGTAAATCACCGCTCTACTGCGCAGACAACCACCCAGTCTTTTTTCTCATCTGGGCCTCAGGCTTTCTTATCGTCATATTTGGAAGCTTGAGTGAGGGCCTTTCCCTTCTGACAGTCTGAGACTTTGTGAGGATGAAGTTTAAAGCCAGAAGACCAAGATTCTTTTCCCAGTTCTGGCTGTGTGACCTTGAACAAGTCACTCACCCTCTCTGTGTCAGTTTTTCTCCTCTCTAAAATAAGCAGGCTAACTGCAGAGTCACCACCATGGGGATCCAGTGGAGGACAGTGGGTATGAGAGTGGCTTAACGTCGCAAATCCATGGGGTTGTATAAATCCATGGGGTTATGTAAATCTATGGGGTTGCTGCAGATGGATCCTCATTTCTCAGGCTCCAACTCAAATGGTGCATCTCTGCCTCCACGTTCTATTGCCTCCTTCCACTGTGTCTTCCTTTCTCTCGTCTCCTCCCCTACTTTGGGGGACCACTGGAAAGAAGTAGATTAAAAGCTTGAACTACAGTGACAGGCCAAGGGATGGAGAAGAGCAAGATTAGGCAGGGGGCTTCCCTGGTGGCGCAGTGGTTGAGAGTCCGCCTGCCAATGCAGGGGACACGGGTTCGTGCCCCGGTCTGGGAAGATCCCACGTGCTGTGGAGCGGCTGGGCCCGTGAGCCATGGCCGCTGAGCCTGCGCATCCGGAGCCTCTGTTCTGCAACGGGAGAGGCCACAACAGTGAGAGGCCTGCATACTGAAAAAAAAAAAAAAAAAAAAGATTAGGCAGGGAGATGAACAGGAGGATGATGGGTGGATGGATGGAAGAGGAAGGGGCACCAACTGTGACTCTGCGTTAATCAAGACCCTTTGGGCTGATTAACAGAACCTGATCTAAACTGGCTCAGGTGGAGAAGAGTGTTGATTGGTTTATTTAACTGGGAGCCCAATACCATCTTCAGGCATGGCTGGATCCAGAGGTTCTATCCTCAAAAACCTGTGCCTCTCTCCAGGTCTCAGTTCTGCTCTCCACTGTGTCAGTTAAAATATCAAGGAGGCTTGTTCCAGGTGATGGGGAGGATGGTCTTTCCTGGTCTTACAGCTTCTGATTTCACAAGATCCTCTCTCTCCCAGCACCACCACCACTTTCCCCCAAAGGAACTCTGATTGACCCTCCTTGAATCACATGCCCAATTCTGGACCAATCACTGTTTCCAGGCAGGTGAGGTCTCCTGATTAGCTGGCTGGAATCCCATGATCTGCTCTGGGGCAGAGAGGCAGGACCTGGAATTGGCAGTTCCCGCTGGAATCACGTGGGTGGGGGGGAAGCGGTCCCCAAAAGAGAGAAAAGGGGAGAGGGCAGTGAAGGATAAATACCTGAAGGCCACTACCAGTGTCAAGTTTCTTAACCTGGGAATGAGGTTTGGGGAAGGAGGACAAGGCTATCCCTGATGCTCCAATAGGACTCTTCCCACCACTACCCCATTCTCTGCTGCAGCTATTCCTGCCCTTGACCTGGGGTGGAAGAGGGTCCCAACGGGCCAGTTTATTGAGCACTCACTCTCTGCTAGGCACTTTAGCTGCACAATCTCATTAGATCTTTATTCCAAATCTGACTTAACCTTATTTTGCAGAAAAGGAAATCAAGGCTCAGAAAGGTTAAATAACCCACCCAGGACCACACAGTTAAGGAAATAGTGAGTGTGCATCAAACTCTAAACCCTATGCTCTAACCACCAGGCTCAGCTGTGTATAAAATCTCATATTTATTTACAAATACCTATGTAGTTCATGGTGGGGGTCAGGAACTCTCCAGAGCATTCACTCTACATGCACCATCCCATTTAATCCTCATGTAATCCCATGAAGTAGATACTTTTCTTACTCCCATTTTACAGTTAAAGAAACAGAGGCACTGAAAAATTAAGCAAATTATACCAGTGCCTGGCCAAGCTCCTTAAGGGATGCATCTAGTTGCCCTCCAGGCCCACGGTAGCCCAGGCAGGTACTGTGAGTTTTGCTGAATGGCATTTATTCTGGCAGCAGAAAGCCCCACAGAGAATTCAGCACACCAACTGCCCCAAAGCCCTGACATCAACTATTCTGAAGAGGCCTCTCTCAGTGCCTCAGTTTCTTCATCTGTAAAAGGGCCTCAAACCTGGGGCAGAAATATGTTATTGCCTGGGGACAGGGGCAAAGGGGGTGAGAGCCATAAAGGAAAAGAGAGACACAGCAGCAAAGAGAGACTCACAAAAAGGAGAGAGAACCGCGCGGAACCTGGGTGGACGCACACAGCCCCACTGCCAACCGCAGAGCACAGTGGGGCGGGGGTCTCCCAGCTGAGCAGGGGAGGGAGGAAACCCCAGGCTGGGTCTCTGCAGCCCAGCTCCCGTGCCTTCCCTGATGGCCCACTATCCAGCTGGCCTTCAGCAGGTCACTGTGGGGATAGATCTCTCTTCAGGATAGAGGAGAGGGGCGGAGGAGGGGGATTGATTGCTTGAAGACAAAGACCAGACTTCAGGCCAGCCAGGGGTCCAGCCTCAGTCCCTTCCCCTAAGACCGCCCCTCCAGATCAGAAAAGCCCTTCTTGTCATCATGTCCGCTCTCACACCCACCAGAGCTCCCCAGTCCCCAGCAGAAATATACACAGCCCAGCCAACCTCATGGCTCTTCACTGCTTCTCCTCAACATCCCCCATCCCCCATCTCTACCCTAGAACAAAATACCCACACCACCCTACTCACCACGGGATGTCTGGCCCCCAGGCCTTTGATTCAGCCTGTGCCCTAAACATAGAACACCTTTCCCATCACCACTGCTGCCCCACAAAGCCTGGCTCAAGTTGGGACTGCAAGGACTTACCCAGACCCTGCCCAGCATGTTTTCTCTCCTCCACTTCCCCAAGCCTAGCTTCCATAATCAAGTCTGCTTCCTCAGAAATCCATCCACCCGGGCTTCCCTGGTGGCACAGTGGTTGAGAGTCCGCCTGCCGATGCAGGGGACACGGGTTCGTGCCCCGGTCCGGGAAGATCCCACATGCCGTGGAGCGGCTGGGCCCGTGAGCCACGGCCGCTGGGCCTGCGCGTCCGGAGCCTGTGCTCCTCAACGGGAGAGGCCGCAGCAGCGAGAGGCCCGCGTACCACAAAAAAAAAAAAAAAAAAAGAAATCCATCCACCCAAACCCAGCTATTACCTGAGCTCGCTCCAGTTCCCCAGCTGTGTGTCGGTTTCCACTAACATTTCATTTCCGTGTCCATCTGCAAATGTAAATAATGATATCAATAGTAACTGTATCCTAAGGTGATTGTGAGGATTCCCATAAGATGATGCACGTAAATTGCTTAGAACAGAGCACGACACTTCGTAAGAACTCAGTAAATACTGTAATAAATACTGTAATAAATACTGTAATAAATACTGTAATAAATACTGTAGCTATTACTACGATTAGTACTGTGGTTACTACTACTTCTATCTAGGAGGGGATGGCTGACTGCATTTTCCAAAATAGTTTTGGTCCCATGTGCTCTTGAAGAACTTGTCACTTCCCACCAAGGGTTGGAGGGGAGAGAATGATGCTATATGACTGCTAAGGCTAGGATGTAAACGTGATACAGCTTCTGTCTCTGTCTCTGTCTCTGTCTCTGTCTTTCTCTCTCTCTCTCTCTCTCTTCACTCACCCTTGCAACCCAGGCACCGTGCTGTGAGGATGCCCAGGCCACACGGAGAGATCATATGGGGGTGCCCCAGCTGACTGCCCCAGGAACAACTCAGGCATCAGGCAGCATCGACCAGCAGACCCGTGTGTGAATGAGCCTTCAAATGAGACCAATTCCCAGCAGAAGAATGGCTCCCCAAAGATCTCTATGTGCTAATCCCAGAGCCTGTGAATATTTTTCATTCTGTGACAAAAAGAACTGCAGATGGAATTCGGGGTGTGGACCTTGAGAGGGAGAGCAGCCTGGATTACACAGGCGCGCCCCCATCTAATCACATGCTCCTGTACAAGCAAAAATTCTTTCCCCGGTGAATGGAGAGACCTTCAGGGAGAGACTGGCAGAGACACGCAGCAGAGGAAGAAGTAGGAGAGATTTAAAGCAAGATAGGGATGAGCCTGCTGGAAATACCTTTCCATACCTCTGGAAATGGAGGAAAGAGCTACCGGCCAGGAATGCAGGCTGCCTCTAGAAGTTGCAGCCCCCCAGCAAAGAAACGGGAACCTCAGTCCTACAATCGCAAGGAACTGAATTCTGCCAACCACCTGAATGAGCAAGAAAACAGATCCTCCCCCAGAGCCTCCAAAAGACCACAGACAGCCCTGCAGTCCCTTGATTTCAGCCTTGGGACACTCCAAGTGGAGACCTAGCTGTCCCCACCAGAATTCTGACCGGTAAGAATGTAAGATAATAAGTTTGTGTGGTTTTAAGCCTCTACATATGGGGTAATTTGTTCTGGCAGCAGTAGAAAGTACAGCAGACATGAAGTTTTGCTTCTGAGGCCCCAGACATCACGGAGCAGAGGCAAACTGCCCCATTCCTGTGAGCAAATGCTTGTTCTATGGCACTGTGTTTGAGGGCAGGTTGTTATCACGCAGCCCTAGTAACTGGAACAGAATCTCCCCCACCCCCTTCCCAGAGGGGTCTGCTCTCTTCTCTGAACTCCCCAAGCTGCAGTTTCTTCATCTGAAACATGAGAATAGTGACAATAAAGTGGCAGCTGGCATGTGCTGCCATAAAAAGGTACCATGCTGTGTTTCTAAGTGAACAATCGATGACCAATTTGCATTGTATGTCACCATTTTTGTGAAATTAAAACTTATGGATGCCACAGTGAGATATCTTGTCACGCACATTAGAGTGGCTATTATCCAAAAAACAAAGCCAGAAAATGGGTTAACAAGGATGTGGAGAAATTGGAACCCTTCTGCATTGCTGAGAATGTAAAATGGTGCAGCCACTGTGGGAAATGATATGGCAGTTCCTCAAAAAATTAAACATAGAACTACCAAATGATTCAGCAATTCCACTTCTGGGTAGATACCCAAGAGAATTGAAAGAGGAGTCTGAACAGATGCTTGTAGAGCCATGTTCATGGCAGCATTATTCACAATAGTTAAAACCTGGAAGCAACCCAAGTGTCCATTGGTGGATGAATGGATAAACAAGATATGGTCTATATATACAATGGAATATTACTCAGCCTTAAAATGGAAGGAAATTCTGACACACAACATGGATGAACCTCAGACATTATGCTAAGTGAAATAAGCTAGTCACAAAAATACAAATACTGTATGATTCCATTTAAATGAATTGCCTGTAATAGGTAAAATATAGTAGGAATAATACTAGTCAAATTCAGAGAGACAGAAAGTAGAATGATGGTTGCCAGGGCCTAGAGGGAAGGGGCGAGGGGAGTTACCATGGAATGGAATGGGTACAGAGCTTCTGTTTGGGATGATGAAAAAGTTCTGGAAACGGATGGTGGTGATAGTTGCACAACAATGTGAAAGGATTAATGTCACTGAAGTGTACACTCAAAAATGGTTAAAATGGCAAATTTTATGTTACATATATTCTACCAAAAATTTTTTAAACGCCCTATGTGTGTATGTTTGTACCTGTATTATGGAAAGCTTAAAAGGATGCATTCTGTATTGTCAAGGATGGGAGCATAGAATGGGAGGCATCTTTTACTTTATATACCTATATGTTGTTTAACCACGTTATATAAGTAATAAGCATTAAATCTGCAATAATAACACAAACAAATATGCAGTTTTATTTTTATTATTATTATTATTATTGTTTTTGCGGTACGCGGGCCTCTCACTGTCGTGGCCTCTCCCGTTGCGGAACACAGGCTCCGGACGCGCAGGCTCAGCGGCCATGGCTCACGGGCCCAGCCGCTCCGCGGCATGTGGGATCTTCCCAGACCGGGGCACGAACCCGTGTCCCCTGCATCGGCAGGTGGACTCTCAACCACTGCGCCACCAGGGAAGCCCCAAATATGCAGTTTTAAATGGTGACAGCAACACCCACTTCCAAGACATGATGTGAGGACTAACAACCTAGCTGGAGGAAAAGCACCGACCCTGGGCCTGGCATGGAGTTCTCACTCAAGGAACGTAAAATCCCCTCCCTTCCTTTTCCCTGTCCTGAGCCTCTCCGGGCATCCAGAAGAGCCGCCAGAGGGTTGACACTGGAGATGAAAGACTTGAGCCTGACACAGCTCTGTGTCCGTCTCACTGTCCACAGCATCCAAGACTGAGGAAGGGTCCACCCCAGGAAGCACACCCCAAGCCTGGTGATCCCATCTGATCATGACTCTGGGAAACCATCTCCACCTCTGGAATTAAGCAGAAGGCTTGAGTCTTGAGAATTGGAAGGTACACATGATCCTTTCTAGGGCCCACATCATTAAGTGCAAAAATTGCTGCCTTCTGGATCATTCTCAGAGATCGCCCTCTGGGTACCTGTTTTCTGTTAGAATCAGAGTCTGTTTCTGGGCCTGTGCAGACTCAACCTCCCTCTGTAGCTATGTGCCCAGTGGTTGTGAGCATGGGCTCCAGAGCAGGGGGAGGTGAGGATTTGGAAGCCAGTTCTGCCACTTACCTTCTTTGTAATCTTAAGGTACTTAACTGCACTGTACCTCAGTTTCCTTATCTATAAATTGGGAATAATAATGGTACCACATGACAGAATGTTTTGAAAGGTCAGTGAATAACACATGTGTAGTTCTTTGGAAACTGATAAACAGCAAGGCCTGAATAAATATTTACAGAATGAATTACATTATTTTTGAAGTGGTCCTAACACGCCATAGTGGATTGGTGACTACTGATGGTTTTACATAACAAACCCAGAAGTACACTATTCCATTGATCTTTTGAACCCCTCTAAAATTAAATATAGGTGATCTTCTGAAGTCTAAAAACCCCAAAGCTATAAAAGAAAAGTAATTTTTTATCATCAAAATTTTTTTGATGATATGAAAATTAAAACTTGTTTTTTGGCATCAGATAAACAAAATCAATTTAGACAAATAATAGATTTGGGGAAATATTTGCAATACAGAAAATTGAAGGTTAATATTTATAATATACCAATGAGCTGTAAAAAGGAATTATTTTTCAATTTTAAATTGGGATAAGTACATGAATAAGCAAATCACAGAAGAGCAAGTCCAAAAGGTCAACAAACATATGAAAAGATGTTCAAACTCTGGGCTACGTAAATTGAAATAACAAGAGGATATTATCTTTCAACCATCAGACTGGATTATATATTTTAAGTGATGTAACATCTACTTCTAGGAAGTTGTGAGAAAATGGGTTCTCTTGTTCAATCTAGAAAATGAGAATTATTTCAGGCTTTATGAGAATTATTTCCAGAAAAGTCATAATAATGTAAAAATGCATATATTCTTTGATGTGGCACTCTCTCTCCAAGAAATATACCTTCTAAAATAAAAACACTGGTACCTAAGAATATATATGTGTTTGTCACACAATTGTTCACCATGACAAGACACTAGCTGCCCATCAAATCATCAATGGATGGACATATCCATCTTATGCAGCCATAAAAATGAATGGATTAGAGCCGTGGCAAAATTAGAGGGATTTCTTCAAGATACTGAAAAGTAAGGAAAACAAAAAGCAGGAAAATATGTATAAAAATAATCCCATTTTTGGTAAAATAAATACAAACTCCAAATTCATACAGCTATGTAAATATTTGTGTTTATGAAATAAAAATTATTAAAAACATAAATGCAAAAAAGTATATGCTATCTTTAGATACATATTTACACATGGAAAAGTATAAACATGTTCTGTCTAGAAGACTAACCACCAAAATAGTGAGAATCCTGGTCTCTGAGGAGTTGGGGAAGGGGCGGTTAAATGACATTTAGCTTTATTTGTAATACCTTATTTCTTGATGAAAAACAAACTATAAGCAAATATGAGAAATGCTAACAGCTGAGTGGTGAGAGTAGAGATGTTTGTTACATTATTCTTTAAAATAAAAACAAGAAAGTGAAATAAATCTAACTGTACATTCTCAGTCGATTCAGGCCGCTGTAACAGAATACCATAAACTGGATGACTTATTAAAAATACAAATTTATTTCTTACAGTTCGGGAGGCTGAAAGTCCAAGATCAAAGCACCAGCAGATTCAGAGCCTGGTAAAAGTCCACTTCCTGGTTCATTTACCACTGTCCTCTCACTGTAATCTCACGTGGCAGAGGGACATGAGAGTTCTCCGGGGCCTCTTTTATAAGGGCACGATTTCCATTCATAAGGGCTCCACTCTCATGACCTAATCACTTCCCAAAGGCCTCACCTCCTAAAATCATTACCTTGGGAGTTAGGATTTCAGTGTATAGATTTGTGGGGGACATAAACATTCAGTCCGTTCCACATTCATTATATAATGAGATGTCATCAAAAGCATCTGTTATGAGGGCAGTCCATAGATCCACCACATACAGTTTCCCCATCTATACAATGGGCATAGTGATAATACTTATAACAGGTTGTTGAGAAGGTCAAATGAAAGAATACTTGTAAGAGGGCCCAGCACTCAGCCAATGTCAGTGAGCCCTATCTCCCCAGGCACTTGTGTACATGTTTGCAAAGATACTTTGGTGCCCCTCCCAGGGGCCAGCTGATAATTTGGCCCAAGCATGGGGGCCTTGATGGTTAATCTGAACTCTGGGGCATTCTCAGAAGGCTAGAGGAAGAAAGAACATACAGGAAAGCAAAACTACAGATAATATCTCTTACAAACACGAATCTAAAAATCCTCAATAAAAATATTAGCAAACTGAACACAGTAACATATAAAAAGAATTATACACCATGACCAAGTGGGAGTTATCACAGGAATGCAAGGTTGGTTCAGCATCTGAAAATCAATTAATGTAATACAGCATATCAATAGAATAAAAAACAAAAATCACATGATCATCCCAATTGACGTAAAATAAGCTTTTGACAAAATCCCATAGTTTTTCTTGGTAAAAACTTTCAACAAACTAGTAATAGACGGGAACTTCCTCAACTATTAAAGGGCATCTACAAAAAACTCACTGTTTAACATTATACTTAATCATAAAATATTGGATGCATTCCCTCTAAGATCAAGAACAAGGCAAGGATGTCTGTTCTCACTACTTCTATTCAGTATTGTACTGGAGGCTCTAGCCAAGGCAATTAGGCAAGTAAAAGAAATAAAAGGCATTCAGATTGGAAAGGAAGAAGTAAATAATAACTCTATTCACTGATGACATCATCTTGAACATAGTAAATCCTAGGGGATACCCTAAAAACTATTAGAACTAATAAAAGAGTTCATTAGGTTGCAGGAAATAAGATCAATACATAAATATCAAATGTATTACTATATACTTGCAATGAACAATCCAAAATGAAATTTTTAAAACAATTATATTAACAATATAAAAAGATATATATAACAATATAAAAGAAGTACAAGACTTGCACACTCCACTACTTGCAAACTACAAAATATTGTTGAAAGACATTTTCAAAGATCTAAATAATTGGAAAAACAACTCATGTTCATGGTTTGGAAGACTTAATATTGTTAAGACAGCAATTTCCCAACCTGATCTACAGATTAAATGCAATCCCCAGCAGAACTGCAGATGACTTCTTTATAGAAATTGACAAACTGATTCTAAAATTTATATAGAATTGCAAGGGACCATGGTGGATAGCAAAAACAATCTTGGAAAACAAAACAGGAAGACTCACACTTCTTGATTTCAAAACTTACTACAAAGCTACAGTAATCAAGACAGCATGGTACTGGCACAAAGATAGACACATACAAGTCAAACAGAATAGAATTGAGAGTCCAGAAATAAACCAATATATCTATGGTCAACTGATATTTAACATGGGTGCCAAGACCATCCAATGAAGAAAGAATAGTCTTTTCCACAAATGGTGCTAGAACAACTGAACAGCCACCGACAAAAGAATGAAGTTAGACCCTTACCTCACACTATATATATAAATTAATTCAAAATGGATCAAAATCTTAATGTAAGGGCAAGACTATCAATACAAAACTCAGAAGAAAACAAGGGGTAAATACTCATGACTTTGGATTTAGCAATTCCTGCCCTTTCTCATTCTTTCCTCTCTGACGCGCCTTGGTACAGTGCATGGCATGGGGTAAGTACCAAGAGAATTAACGTTGAATGACAGCATTTCCCTCCAGGAGCAAGATGAATAATTAGAACCCACAGCCCCCCCACCCCGACCTGTGCTCTGCATGTATGAACTCAGACAGTCTTCACAAGAGCCTCTAAGATAGGGGCTACTGTTAGACCCACTTTACAGAGAAGGATACTGAGGATCAGAGGAGTTCAGCAACTGGCCCTGAGTTACACAGCTTTGACAGCTGGAATCTGACTCCAGGCCATCTGGCTCTGGAGCCCATGCTCTCCAACATCATACTCTACTACCTCTCACAAAAATATGAATCTGCACAGCCTGTCTAGATGCTTGTCCTCCAAGCAAAGAGAGGAGATCAGGGTTCTGGTCCCAGGCTGACCTTCACACACTAGGCGTTCAGAGGAAGTCCTGTCTCCTCACTGGACCTCAGTTTCCCCATCCCAACAGTGAGCAGGTTGGACTGGATAATCTCAGAAGGACTTTCCAACTCTGACCTTCTGTGAAGTGGACAGGAGCCCACGTGAGCCTTCAGGGCCACAAAGATCCCTGTTAGCAGCACTGTCCCACCTAGATGCTGACTTAAGAGAAACAAAGCTTTGTGGGCAGGATGGCCCAAAGGGGAACAAAGAGGTGCAGGCTAGGTGGGAGTTTGGGCAAACAGGCCATCTATTAGGGCAGTCTGTTTGGAGTACATTTGCAGCATGTATCAAAATGCAAGACCGATTCCCCTTCTAAGGCTCCATCCTACCAGAATGCGCTCACCCGCCCACCAAGACACACCCAAGGATGCTCACTGCTGCGTCATCATCTGTGATCTTGACAGGCTGGAAATAGACGAAGGTCCCTCTGTGGGGAAGTGGTTAAATCAATCACAGATATCCCTCCTCTGAAATCCTCTGCAGCGTTTCACAAGAAAGGGTGGGTGTGTATGTCCTGACATGAAAAGGAGGTCATCAAAATATTGTTGAGTGAAAAAAAGCAAGAGCAGTACGTTTAGTATAATCACCTTTGTGTTGGGAGAAAAACTTAAAGACATGCATGTGTATATGGATATTGATATAAATGCAGAGAGAAAGGTCTGGAAGGACGGACACCTAACCTCTGGGGCAGGGAGCAGGTCAGAGCAGGTTGCTGGTGGGCTCTTTCCTTGGATGGCCTCTACACTCTTCCTGTATTGTATGAATTTCTTACTGTGCAAAGATATTCATTTTTTTCCTGTATAATTTTTTTAAACAAACTAAAATGCAAAAAGAAAACAAGGAGTGGGAGCGTGGCTGGTGCCTGCTTCACTTTCTCCGCGGCATTTTTCCTCACTTAACATGCTCTGTGCAGAACTTTTTCTTGCCTTAGTTATTGTCTGTCCCCCCACGAGAACATCAGCCTCATCGGGGCTGGAATTTTTGCCTAGGATAAAGCTAGGTATGTATTACACACTTAAATAATGTTTGATGAATGAATGAATGATCTCTCTACCCAACCTCAAATGGAACTAAGACCAAGACACTCACACACACACATATCCATCAGTGCTGTGGGCTAAACAAGGTCCTTACTGAAAGCTCTTTCTCTCTTCATCTTTTCTCCATTCCATGGACTCCACCTGACAAGAACCAGTGCAGATGCCCCTCTCTCTGGAAGCCTTCTCCTCTCATCCAATGATTTATTCTGCAATCCAGCATTGAGCATTGGCTGCAGGCCAGGCCTTGAACTGGGTGCTGGGGACACAGCAGAAGGCAGGACTGACATGAGCCCTGTGCTCAGAGCCCTCACAGTTGTGCCAGCCTCACCCTTTCCCGCCGCGATGCGGATTCTGCTTTGCACATTCAGGACAGCACCTCACACCACCTTCTACCAGAGGAAGCGACCGGGAGCCACAAAGTGGCTGACTTGCCATTTGGCGGGGACACAAAGAGGCCTCCTGTGTCACCCAGCACACGGAGCAGAAGGGAGCAGAGTGAATGCCCGGCTCCCCCAGGACACTCATCCTGGTTTGCTTGCTACTCACTTACCCATACAGGCTAATTCTAGTGAAAAGACAAAACCTCATTCCTCCATAACAAAGGGTCCCAAGGTAAAAAGCCAGCTGCTAATGCTGGGGTGGGAATGAAGACCAAGACGCAGTTTAAGAAAGCAAAACATGGGGTAAGTTAAAAGACACAGTGTTACATGAATCGAGGCAGGAAGCAGTGTTGAGTCCACCATTGCTCCAAATGGAGATAGGAAATAGCAAATCACAAGACTTTTTGGGTGAAGGGCTCCAAAGATGGGGAAAGAGCTCATCAAATAAGAAAGAAAACTTGAGGCAAAGTTTAAAAGGGGCAGAATTTGTTTCAATACCATTATTCAGTCATCTGGTGACTGGGCAGTCACTGAAATGACTCCGTTATATTTTTCTTATGGGGGTGGCACATAATGTGCTAGAATGTTGTGCTCAGATGATGCATCCTTCCTGAAGGTGTGGGGGTGAGAGGGAAGAGCCCCTAGAAAAGACGTTCGTAGCACTATTGTCTGAAACCGCAAAGAACTGGAGAATGTTTAAATGTCAAAAAAAAAAAAAAAAGAAAGAAAAAGCCCCTGTAAGCCACGGGGCTTCATCCACTCCATGGAATATATGCAATCTCTAGAATAAAGGTCTCATAAACTGTGGAAATGTGTTCTCCTGATAGTATTCTAAGTGGAGAAAAGAGCAGGATACAAAAGGCTATCTGGCTGAAAGAGCAACTTTAAAACCCATACATTCACAAGGATAGACGAGAGATAGCCTGGAAAGACCCTTAAAATTTGAGAGATTGTAAATGACTTTTTTGTCTTTTATTTCTACGACTGTTGCTACAGTATTGTTTGTGCAATTAGAAATGCTGAAATCAAAGCCAAGCCGGTTAAGGCTACTCATAACTCAGATTTAAACAATCACACACTGAACCCTGAGTAGTAAGTCTCTGACTGGTCCTGAGCTAGGATTTTAGGACCCTGGAGACAGACATGGAGCTTGTGCTTGAGAAACTCACAGTCAGGGATGGGAAGGGGGAGCTAGAACCTAAACAGATCATCATAACATAGTAACAAGGCTTTGAGCATGATGGGCACAAGAAATAATAATGATAATATTAAGAAGAATAATGATGGGGATGATGTCCAACATCCATGTATTAGTCAGGATAAACTAGAATATGCTGCAGTAACAAACAAACCTACAATCTCAGTGGCCAAGGTCTATTGCTTGCTCATGCTTGTTCATTGCATGTTGGCATGGGGAGGAGGGGGAGGCAAGAAGGAGGAGATGCTGCTTATTAAGTTACTAAAAGACCCAGGCAAGTGAAGCAGCCTCCATCTCAAAGTTGCTGGTCACGGGCTTCCCTGGTGGCACAGTGGTTGAAAGTCTGCCTGCCGATGCAGGGGACGCGGGTTCGTGCCCCGGTCCGGGAAGATCCCACATGCCGCGGAGCGGCTGGGCCCGTGAGCCATGGCCACTGAGCCTGCGCATCCAGAGCCTGTGCTCCTCAACGGGAGAGGCCACAACAGTGAGAGGCCCGTGTACCACAAAAAAAAAAAAAAAAAAAAAAAAGGTGCCGGAGAGAAAGAGAGTTCAAGGGAGTCTTACATCTGCAATTAAATACTCTAGCCCAGGAGGTGACACCCATCGCTCCTGCAAATAATTCAATGGTCAGAGCTACTTCCATGCACTCATCTTCAGGGGCAGGGGCAGGAAGTATAATTCTACCATGCTTCCACAAGGCGGGGACCAGAAATCTTTACTAAACTACCTTAATAACTGCCATAAACACTTTTTCTGGCACTGTTCAAATGCATTGCACATATTAGCATATTTAATTCAGATAACAGGCATAAGAGGTATGGACTATAATCGCCATTATAAAATTGAGGAAAGTGATGCCCAGAGAGATGAAGTAATATACCCAAGGTCACAGTGTAAATGTTAGAACTGGACGTTGAGCCCAGGACTCTGGCTCTAGAATAGGGCCTCTTAACCACATCACTCTGCTAATGAACTCAAAGGAAGAAAAGCTCTTGGGGGACTGGGGCCGGAAGGTGGTCTGGGGGAGTGATACTTGAGATGATGATCAAAAAGCCTTGCCATGGCCAACACTCCACAGTCTTGAAGGATGCTCTCACACCCTATCGGGTATCCAGTATTCTTGCCCAAAGTGCATAACCTGAATAGAATCAGGAGGAAATGATCAGACAGACCCGAATGGAGGGCTGTTCTACAAAGCAGCTGCCCTGAATGCCTCAGTATCACCGTTGTGAAAGACAAAAAGGGGAGGGAGGGCGGGGCTGAGGCACAGTCTGGATTAAAGGAGACACACTGGTGAATGCAACCCTTGCTTCTCAGCCAGACACTGTATTTGGGGGGAAAATGCTTTAAAGACCTTTACTGAGACAATGGGTGAACTTCGAATATGGACTGTATGTTAGATAACAGTATCGAATATGGACAGTATGCTGTCCATATATATGGACAGATAACAGTATGCTGTCAGCATTAACTTTCCTAAATTTGATTATTATAGTTTGTTATGTAAGGGGAAGTGCCTGGTTTTAGATATTCCCTGAAATATGCAGGTGTGTGAAGGGTCATAATACCTGTACTTTCTCTCAAAGGAGCCAGCAATAATCATAAGAATACTATATACACACAGAAAGAGAGAGCAAATGTAGCAACATGCTAGCAATTGGTAAGTAAATATGGGTGACAATAAACAGGCATTCACTGTATATTCTTGCAACCTTATACAGGCAGGAAACTCTTCCCCCAAAAATGTATTTTTTTTGTTTGTTTGTTTGTTTTGTTTTTGCGGTATGCGGGCCTCTCACTGTTGTGGCCTCCCCCGTTGCGGAGCACAGGCTCCGGATGCGCAGGCCCAGCGGCCATGGCTCACGGGCCCAGCCGCTCTGCGGCATATGGGATCCTCCCAGACCGGGGCACGAACCCGTATCCCCTGCATCGGCAGGCGGACTCTCAACCACTGCGCCACCAGGGAGGCCCCCAAAAATGTATTTTTAAATAAAAATTGCCATCTGCCTTCTGTCCTGTTCATGCTCTGTGTGTGCGTGCGTGTGTGTGTTGTGTTCACCATCCGGTTGGTGACATGGGCAATCCGCACCCACTGGCTACCCCTTTGAGGACTGACTCGCCCTATCCCAGTCGGTCTGAGCAAGTGCTCAGGGCTATGGCCACCCAGCTCTGACCTTGTTACTTGTTAGATTGACAGGAGGGGTTGCAAAAATCACATTGCCCAGAATGGTGGAGGACGGGGGCCAATTTTGCAAGCAATTTATCCAAAAGTGTGCGTGCCCCTGGGCCTGCCCTTACATGCGTGTTTGAAGGCATGGGCTTATGTGAAGTACGTGTACATGAGAAATAAACAAACTGTTTGTACTGCATGGTGCGCTTCCCACACTCAGGGATTGTTCATGCCACCTCTTCTGTCCTTCCAAACCCCTCTGAGAGGCAGAGTCCTGTCACTGGTGGCAGCTCCATCCGGAAACTCCTTGCCCAGACCCAGTGCTTAGCGGGGTTGTAGAATGAACTAACTTCCAGTAACCCTGCCTGTAGGGTTGGCTCCATAATCTCTGGAGCCCTGTGCAAAATGCAACTGCAGAGTCCCTTCTTCCAAGATTATTAAAAATTTCAAGACAGTGAGAGCAGAGCATTGAACCAAGCATGGAGCCCTGCTGAGCATGGGCCCTGCACAAGTCACATGCTCATGATGCCAGCCCTGCCAGCCAAGCCTCCTCACTTGGCCTGACCCTGGCCACCCACCACAGTGCTGGGCCCACCTTCATTCATTCATTCATTCAGTACAGGTTTATTGAGTGTCCACTCCACCCCAGGGACTGTCTTACATGCTGGGGATGCAGCAGTGAACAATCAGTCCCTACCCTCATGGAGCTTACATTCCGGAGTGGGAGACGGACAAGTCAGAAAAATCAGTATGTCCTATGTCAGACACTGAGCAAGGCTAAGAAGCAGAAACAAAGCAGGAGGAGACACACGAAGTATGAGGCAGGGCCGGGGAACGGGAATGCTGGTAAAGAGGCAGGATAATAACCAGAGCGGGCAAGGAAAGCTTCACCACATAGGTGACTCCGGATTAAGGACCTGAAGGAAGTGAGGGACTGATCCAGGCCCGTGGAATTGGGGGTGGGGAGACATTCCAGGGAAGGAGAACAGGCAGTGCAAAGGCCCTGAGGCAGGAGCATGGCTGGAGTATTCGAAGAACAACAGGGGGGTAAAGTAGGAGGTGAAGTCAGAGAGGAAGGCGGGAGTGGGACCGATGAGCAGGGCCCTGTTGGTCATGGCTAGGAGTCTGGTTTTTACGCCAAAGAGAAAAGGGAAGCCAGAGGAAGGTTTTGAGCAGAGGAATGACCTGGCCTGACTAATGTTCCAAAAGGATGGAACTCGCTGCTGAGTGGAGGGGAGTGGATGGGGGCTGGGGAGGCCGGTTAGGAGGGGCTGCCCTTCCCCCACCATGCAAGGTTCTAGTCCAGGCTGTGGCTTCAGTGACCACACCTGTGACTGTCTGTGGCTTCTGCAGCCAGCACTTAGAGGGCAGGAGGTACTGGGAATTACCCAAAAAGCAGCCCTCAGTCAGTGACAAATGAAGCTGTAGATAAATACGCCAGCTTCCTCATCTACGGGTGAGACACTCTGGAAGCTCCCCCTACAGCTCTGCCCCCCACCCCGTGCCCCAGCAGGACTGCACCCCAGGTGCCCATGAAGGTCACCTGCTTGATAACGTACCCCTAGGGTCTTCCTTCTCTTCCCTGCCATCGCTTCCTGGATCACCTCCCAGAGAAACCACTTGCCCCCAAACCCTTGTCTCTGGGAGACCCTTCACTAAGACGGAAGGAAGGCAGGACCGTGGTGAGAGCGGAAGGTGGGTGTGGATGGGAGGGCATCACAGATGCCGAGAAGGGGTCAGACTCCGGCTCCACTGCGGACAGATTTAAGACCAACAGGGCGTGGGTCTATAGGCGCAAGGCACCTGTCTTCACCCCCGCCTTTGTGTCTTTGCCCCCCAAAACAGGCGCCCAGGCCTGAGGGGGGCTCAGCCTCTGGGGAACCAGGAGGCCGGACTGTGGCCTGGACACAGGCCCTCAGTGCCCAGCCGCCAGCCCGTGTCCTGCGGGGCGGAGGGGCTGAGGCTTCGGGAGTTAATGAGGTCCCAGGCTGCAGCACTCCCCGCTGAAAATGACAAACGAACAGCATTACAGCCCGTTCCCACAATTACTATCAGTTGGCTGTAATATAAATATGCAAATTCCCTGGGCTTGAACTTTAACACCCTCTGTAGAGACCATTCATCTCTTTAAAGTATTAATTTAAGTTGTAAAAGGGCCCATACATCACCGCGTGTCATTTTGAAAACAAATATTAATCAATTTTACCCTCGGAATTGCGGCGGCGGAGGCGGTCCCCATTACTGCGGAACAAGGCGGCGGCGGGGGAGGATTTACATATTCATCCGAGCTTAAGGAAGCCGGTGATAATGCAAGAACAACCCCGAAACTTGGGCCTCTAGACCTTATCTGCGTGGCCCCGCCGGCCGGCTCCGCTTGAGCATTCGCAGCACCGCCCCGCCATGCAAATGAGGCCCCGAGCTATCTGGATAACCTTGAACGCCGGACCGCACGCAAAGGCCTCTCCCCACTTCTCTCCTCCCGGAAATGACAAAGTATTGGAAAAGGTTGCGTTCGCCCGCCCGCCCTCCCCAAACAGTAGAGGGACAACTCTGGCTTCTGGGGTCCTGAGCAGGACTGGTAGCTGAGCTACGTTTTCTCTTCCGCCAGCCGCCAGCTTTCAGAACCAGGGAACAGGAGGGGCAGATCCCTTGGGAGGATGCCCCAGCCTTCAGCGGTGGGGAGCATCGAAGGTGGTTCTTCTGGGGACAGAAAAGGGCTTTCGGGTCATGGAGTCCTGACTTTAAAAACTGATTCTGCATGTCCGCGCTGTGTAAACTTGCATGGGTTGATTTGGCGTCTCTGAGCCTGTTAACATCATCTGAAAAATGGACCTAGATGTTAACGATATCGACTCATGGAGTCGATGTCAGGATTAGAAATTATCTATGAGAAGCACCTAGCGCCGAAATGTATACAGTCAGTGCTCAAATTGCATTTATCCACAAGTATTATTATCCTCAGTTATTGTCCCCTCCTCATCAGCCCCTGCTTCCATTTCTCCATCCTTGCCTTGGAAGTGGGTTTAGAGGGACAGGAGCCCCCTCATCCCCAACCCTGCCAACTTCCACAGTCTGAGTCTAATAAAATCTCCTGCCACCTGCCTGGATATCAGCCACTTCTTTACAAAAAGACAGGTCCTCCACAAAGTCCCTGGAATGAAATGCCAGTCTCGGTGAAAGGATAATGGCCCCCAGTCCACAAGGCTCTGACCCACCTCGGCTTCCCCAGGAAGATAACACCATTCTCAAACCAGCCTCCTGAAGCGGGGTTTGCAGGCAGGTGTGAACCCCTGTTCAGCACGAGGCTGCCACTGTTCCCTGGTCAAGCCAGCAGAGGGCACATCACACCTGTCTGGGGGACCCTCCTTCATTCCCAATGAATTCCCACTATGGGACACTAAGGTGTCCCATAGTGGCCTGCACACGTGTGTAGGCACCCACTGCATTGCGTGAGTTTACAGGCACCCTTGGGCACAGAGGACACTCCCTGTGTGATCCACCTCCACATCACACCCCAGAAAACCCCGCCTCCTTTCATCTGCCCTCCTACAAGGTGGGGACAGGTCTCCCCTGATGGACTCACTGGGTGGAACTGTGTACAGCCGAAGGGTTCTCCGGGAAATGTTACACCAGCCAGGAAATATTTTCTACCACCCTTTGGGAATGTTGCATATCAGCCAACATCAGACATTCGCTGGGGGAGCCACAGGTGCTGGCTCAGGTGAGGAACAGGAAGAACTCCCTACCCTCTCCCCTGTGCAAGGGAAGCTTATTGCATCACTTCTAAGCCTGGGCAGGATTCAGGATCAATCACGGATACAATGAAACTCCCACCTCAC
Source organism: Mesoplodon mirus (assembly GCF_964341445.2). Classification (NCBI taxonomy): domain Eukaryota; kingdom Metazoa; phylum Chordata; class Mammalia; order Artiodactyla; family Ziphiidae; genus Mesoplodon; species Mesoplodon mirus. Next base: position 33,484,341 of record NC_138995.1, read on the forward strand.
AGGTGTCTCTGAACCACTCCAAGCATGTAACACACATGGATGTCGAATCACATGTAAGCATGTGCACATCGACATGTTGAACCACGTGTGTGCATGTGTATATCGAACCACACATACATATGTGGATTTGCACATGTATGTGTTGGGCCACATGTAAGTGTGCACACATTTGTGTTGGACTACATGAAAGTGTGTGCACGTGTATACATCCGTCCCCATGTAAGCATCGCACATGCTAGGGTGTGTGTTGAATCACAGGTAAGTGGATGTACACGTGTACATTGGTCTGTGAGAATAAGTGCCAAAAATGACAACCAGAGATAACGGGAAAAAATGAAGCACGGTCAGAGGCCAAAAAATAAAAAGAAAGTAATCCTTATTCAAAACACCCTACATTCAGATTTTTAATTCACCAAACATCCATCCCACAAATGTTTATTAAGGATCTAATAAGTTTCAGGTAAACGTCCAGTCAGGATTTCCAAGGGCTATGTTATGAGGAGCAGGGCTGGCAATTGGAGTTTTCATCAAACCTAAGAAGGAGCTCTAGGCTGTGAATAAGAGTATGTCTTGACAAAGTCAAGAAATCATAAGCACATCCTTTAACCTCTGCCCTGCAACTTCAAAATTAACATGGTTATTCCCTGATACTTAAGGAAATCCCAGGATTCTGAAGGACAGTGATAACATAGAGGTGGAAAATTTCAGAAAAGAGGTGTTTTTTTTAAAAGGACAGCGTGGGGTTTTTTTCTAAATGGAACACTGAAATAAGTTGGCCTCTACCGGGAGATCTATCTTCGGGCACAATCCATATTTCCACACAGGCCCAGAGTCCCTTGTCAGTACATCTCCAAGTTCCAGGAAGTAAATTACCTGATAAGCTGGACGGCAAGGACAGTTACCTTGGACGAGTTACTTACAATGCTTCCACTTCCTCACCTGTAAAGCGGGGATAACATCACTACCTGTCTCACAGCACTGTTGTGAGGCTAAAACCTGTCTAAAACAGTCCCTGGTACGTGACAAACACTCAGCAATGTTAGCTGTCATTCATTGTCATCATCATACTTAATCAAAGCCAGCAGACACTTTATTTTATCGACAGAGTGGGGTTTTAAAATTTGTTTTAATTCAACGCCAACACGAAAAGTTAAAACAGTTGACATAAAAATTCAGAATTCCGGTTCCTCTTTAAAAATCTAAACGTCTAGGTCTGCCAGGCTTTCATTCACCCCTGGCAATATTCAGCTGCAGACGAGCAGTGGTAGTACCCTCCAGCTTGCCACAATTCCCGGCCTGCTCCCTCATCTCCACTGCTGCCTGGCCCCAGTACGAGAGCCTTAACTCCCTCCCCTCGTAAACAGATAAGAAGACGGAGGCCACAGCTGGGCCCCAGCAGCCAAGTGCACCCACCCAACCCCTGGCTGAGAACCCTTTCCACCCTCCCCTCCTAAATTCTTCTGGGTCACAAGACCAGAGGGAGGCTGAAATCTCAGCTCCAATGTTTCCAAGCTCTAGGAGACCGATTCCCTCCCTCCGTTACTCATTATAATGGGATTTCTAAAGATGGATGGGGCCACGAGTTTAGGGTGGAGCTGGGGTTGTTGCAGGACTGTATGGCTTGTCTGGAGTTGAACGTTTTAGCCTCTCTTCCGCGTTCTTTTGCATTTAACGTATCACCAATATTAAGGCAAAGTCGACCTATTAGACGATTACACAAGGGAGCCCAGCTGCTACCATAAAGCCAATGAAGTTATGACAGGAGGGCCCGGGAGGAATCAAAGCTGAGTAAAACCTGTCGAGGTTGCTGACAAATGATGATAAAGTGATCTCTCGTGCCAGCGCTTGATGGAAATTGACAGGGTGAGCCTCCTCCCCTAATGAACAGATGCAACCCTTGCTCCCAATGAAATGCACGGCAAGTTTAATCTCCATGAGCATCAAAAGAAATTTGCTCCCACGTTTAGAAGGGACACAGACACGTGGGCAGGAGGCACGGCGTTCATAGAAGGGACCCTGGTGTGTGGTGTGGGGTGACAGCAAAGGTGCTGGGGGCATCCCTGTATACAGTATCGCCGATGCACCTGCCTAAAAATACATCCATTGCCCACCTGTCCGGCTCCCAGAACAGAAACTGAGGCTCAGATGGCACCTACGTCACAGGGACCCAAACTGCTCAGAGAGCAACTGTCTCCACGACTCCTGTGAAATGTAGGGAGCTCTGGATTCTTACAATGTCAGTTACAGAACAATACCAGCCTGCCAGACAAGACGCATTAGAGGGACAAGGCGGATGGGGTGGGGGAGGGGAGACCCCCCCACCCCTCGGAATACAATGCACCAGCTGCACATTAATAAATATGTAATGTTTGATTAGAAATATGTATAGTATTTTTCCCTCCCCAAATGCCGGCTCGCCCTTAAGCGGAAGACGGGATCTGGCCCACACTGACGGGTTTCTTTCTTGCTTGCTTTGAAAATACAAACTCAAATGTTTTCCTGTCCCAGCTGTTTCCCATTGTTGCTGTTTATCAGCTTGAAGGATGAACAGTGGAATAAAAAAAAACAGGCTTGCATTTCAAATGTGCCAGTCAGTCACTCCATTGTTCAAAGAAGAAAGCTTAATTGTCTGTGCTGGCAAACTTCTTTTTGGTGAATGTCCAGGTTTTAAGAAAAGCTATTCAGCTGTGCAATTTGTTTAATACATGCAGAGAAAAGCATATAAAATCACACGTTTTCTGGAAAAAAAATTAAATAAGGGGAAAAGAGGAATCTGGGGGGAGAACGAATCACACATTGAAGTTTTCCAACTTGCCTGCACTGGGCACAGCGTTCTGCTTCCTCTGGGGAAGTCTTAGCTTCCCCAGCGACACTGCAGGGAGTCCCACCCCGTGGTCAGGCTTGGTGCAGACAAGCCGCACCCGCAGAAGCTGCAGATTGTGCTGTCCAAAACCCCACCTTCCCTGCCGATTGCACCAACTTCTGTTTGAACAGCTTCTGCTTTCTAGGAATGAAGTGCAGACACAGCCAGCAATGCTCCTAACTTATCTGGGAACGTTTATTCTGGAGCCCTCTCCAGATTTAAAACTACGGAGAGAAAAGATTCTGTGGATAAGGTTAGTTATGCCCAAAGCGGACAAGGCCCTGTCACCACAGATCAGCCAGATCCTGTCGGGTGGACACACAGGTGCAGGCCTGGGTGCCCCCCACAGACACCCACCTAGGGGTTGGCGGAATCTGTGGTTGCCTGAGAGGGGAACCCACGCTGTCCAGAACAGAAATGCCGTTTACAAGGCGGCACGGCCTTCGGCTTGGGTTGAAATTGCTCAGCTTATCTTCCAAAGGAACCCAGCCCCGAGAGGCTTCCACGTTAAAGGAGGTCGCCAGGGACAGGAGAATGACGAGAGCATCAGTATCAGTAGGAAGACCCCCTGTGTCCCTTCCAGCCCCAAGTGTCTAAGAAAATGCCCTGAAGATGTAGATGACAGATCTGTACGTGGAGGAAGGAAGAACTGGACATGATGGAGTGGAGGGGACACTAAGGAACTGGGGGAAAGTGACTCAGAGTAGGTGGAAATAAGAGTCAGTGTCGGGCTTCCCTGGTGGCGCAGTGGTTGAGAGTCCGCCTGCCGATGCAGGGGACACGGGTTCGTGACCCGGTCCGGGAAGATCCCACATGCCACGGAGCGGCTGGGCCCCTGAGCCATGGCCGCTGAGCCTGCGCGTCCGGAGCCTGTGCTCCGCAACGGGAGAGGCCACAACAGTGAGAGGCCCGCGTACCGCAAAAAAAAAAAAAAGAGTCAGTGTCACAGTTTAACCAGAGGACAACATTATTACCCATTGCCATCTGGCTTTTCCCAGATTCAACCTCAGCAATGTTTTTTATACTAGAAAGGAATGCTACAGCTCTAAGTGTCATTACAGCCCAATTCACTACAATGTCCCCCGAATTTTTGAACATGCCATGCCATGACCTGTGTCATTCACAGCCACCCCATGAGGTCAGTGTCACCATGACCTCCAAACAGCAGCGAACAAGAAAGGGGGACAATGTTCCCAGTGTCTCACAGCTTCCAAGAGGTAACAGGAGGACCTGAACCCAGGCCTTCTGAGTCCTGGTCCGCCTGGGTCTGTGAAGAGAAACACAAGTGGAAAAGGTTAACCAGGTCCCTCCCAAGTTCTCCGGCTTCCAAACCCGCGCCCTCCTCAGAGGGACTGAGGACTGGCCGGGGGCAGCGTCTCTGGGCTGGACCTCCGATCCGAGGGCTGGTTCCAGCACAATCCAGGAAGCCTGTTTCCCCATTCGACTCCCTCTCATGCTCTGCGCAGTGACGATTTCAAACATTCCCTTCTCCCAGAACCCCTTGGCTGCTCTCTGCAACCCTCTTCCTCTCCCCACGATAACCTCACGTCCTGGCCCTCAAGAAAAACAGAAGGAATCCATGAGAACACAGTTCATGTTCTGCCATCAAACCTGCGGGCACACCTATACCTGTGGCTGCCCTTGACCCACCCTGCCTGTCTGAAACCAACCCCGACCTTTGAGTTCAGACCCTCAAGCTCCCCAGGGGACCGCACCATATCATTTATCACCTCTTCCCTGTATCTTCACCGTTCCTTGCTCTGTGTCACCATGAAAGCATATCTCAGATTCTCCTGACTTAAGAAAAACGAACACACAAAACAATAGGATTCAGAAGACATCTGAATCCCATCTCCCTGTCCTCCTGCCCCAAATCCCTGAAAAGAAAAGTCGTATTTTAAAAAGAAAGAGTGGGGCTTCCCTGGTGGCGCAGTGGTTGAGAGTCCGCCTGCCGATGCAGGGGACACGGGTTCGTGCCCTGGTCCGGGAAGATCCCACATGCCGTGGAGCGGCTGGGCCTGTGGGCCATGGCTGCTGAGCCTGCGCCTCCAGAGCCTGTGCTCCGCAGCGGGAGAGGCCACAGTGGTGAGAGGTCCGCGTGCCGCAGAAAAAAAAAAAAGAAAGAAAGAAAGAGGAAGAGTGAATCCGTCACCAGGCTGCAGAAACAAGAACTTGTCCACAGTTCCTGGAAGATGGGAAGCAGATGCGGTGGGGTTGACAGGAGCCGAACAGGAGAGAGCGAGAGGCTCAGAAGCAGCCGAGGAAACCACAATGAAAACCACCAGGGCTAGAGCCACTGAGAAAGGAAAAAAAGACCCCAAATAACCTTGGGTTCAGAGGAAACAAACACAGAAAGCAAGGGGTGAAGCGATCGGGAGAGAAATTAGTAAGATAACCGTGTTCAGAATTGGTCTTCATTGGAGCCGATGGAGCCGCCTGTCCCTGTGCATCAGACAGGAGGTTGCAGTGACATTTCAGGTCAAAAGCCAAGGACTGCACACTAAAGAAAGTGAACCCACTTCTACGGGCAATCTCACCCTCTAATTTGCCAAGTGGAGGTACAGCCCCTTTCACTCGGAGCTAGAGACATTTCACCAAACCTAAAGAATTCTGTGGTGACGTAAGTACAATCCCAGAGACCCTCCAGGTTCATTCACAATGAAAACAAAAAATATAAAATACCTGGGAATAAACCTACCAAGAAATGTTCAGGACTATGAGAAGAAAACTATAAAAATTTACTGTGGGACATAAAAGAAGACCTGAATAAATGGAAAGGCACAACCATAGACCTGGATGGAAATAGTCAATATTGTAAAAATGTCAAATCTTCTCAAATTAAACTATAAATTCACTACCATCCCAATCACTATCCTTACAGGAGTTTTTAAAGGAACTGGACAAGCCCAAGCTAAATTTCATTTGAAAAAGAAAATGCAAGAGAATAACCAGGAACAATTTGAAAAAGAAACAAAATAATTTGGGTATTTGTTCTACCAAATATGAAAACAGACCATGAGGTATTTAAAAGAGCATGAAGCAGATGGGATTATACAAAGAAACCAAAGAAACAGAATAGAAAGTCCAGAAAGAGACACATGTATATAGAGAAAAATCAGGAAAATGATGGAGTTTTCAATACATGAGATCGTGACATCTGGCTCTTCATTTGGAAAGAAAAAAAGTCAAATCCCTACCTCACATTGTGTATAGAAATAAACTCCTACCAGATTAAGAAGCTAAACATGAAAGACAAATCTAGAAAAGTATTAGACAATGTCACATGTTGTATTTGAAATGAATTAGAATGATGTGGTTTTGAAATCATGTAATATGAAAAACAATAATGTCTCAATGTTACATACAAAGTTTGAAACTCCCCTCTAGTAAAACAACCGTGTGGTCAGGCCACTCAAGATGGCTGTTCTCTTGTTCTCTGTACGTCCCCTGCTCGACCAGGCCCTGCTTCACTCACAGGACTCTCCAATCTTCTTAATTATAGGGCTTAATCAGTAACTGCCTACATGCTTGCCCCTGCCCCAGCCTCTGGTTTCCATGGCAACTGATGAGCCAACCTGATGTCAATTCCCCCTATAAATGGTAGCCTCCTTCTCCCTCATGTAGTGAAGATTGCTGCCGTGTCCTGCCTGCTGTCTGCTGTACATGGTGTCACCCCGGGACCTTGCTTCAGATGCCCTGTCCAATAAACCATTGCTGTCTCTCTCACTGTTCCTGGGCTCTTTCTTAGGTCTTCAGGCTGGACAACTACAAGGCTTGCAGACCTGCGGGATGCAGCCCAACAGCGGCAATTAATCAAGAATTGTGGAATTTCAAGGGACTTCCCTGGTGGTCCAATAGCTAAGGCGCCTCACTCCCAATGCAGGGGGCCCACGTTCTATCCGTGGTCAGGGAACGAGATTCCTCACACATGCCGCAACTAAAAAAGATCCCACACGCAGCAACGAAGATCCCAGGTGCCGCAACAAAGGCCCGGCAGAGCCAAATAGATAAATATTTTTAAAAAAAGAGTTGTGGAATTTCAAAACTAGGGCAAAGTGAGCTGAAACTACATTTATATAATGCCACATGGTGATGACTCTTTAGCGGGTAGAAACAAGGGCCTGCTGTCCTTTGTTATTACTTGAGCAGTGGTTCTCCAGTCACAACTTCCAACAGTAAGTTTGATGACTAATGTGCATTATCATGGACATTAACTGATCTTATGATTCACAATATAGTTTAATCTTTTAACAACACCCTCCAAGCATTTATTAGAGTGATAGTGCGAGGTTTGCGTTAAAACACCCCCTGCACACGCACATCTAAACATCAATAACTCTGGGCTAGAGAACGGAGGGGATAAAATTATTCTGAAGACCAAACAATCACCATGGTGTGCTGTTAATTTAGGAGTGCATGCTCTGTAAACTATCAGAAACATTGCTGGAAAAAATTCATCATCATTATAGAGTTGTGCGTTCCAAGAATACAATAGACGCCACCTCGTGGAACAATTAGTCTTAAATGGTGCTAGCTTGGAATTAGCCGAGATCTCTGGGATGCAGATTTCTGGACCCTGGCAGCCCAGAGCCCCTTTCTGGACCCCAGCTGCTATGAGGTAGGCTGGTAATGGCCCCCAGTGGCCCCTTTTCTGGAGAATTGCCTTCAGCTGATGGGAGGTCCTTGCCCTGGAAGTTGAACCCCAGCACGCGGCAAGGGCAGCCCATAGCACATGACTGGCCGAAGAGGAGGTGCAAAAGACTCTGGTCTTGGGCTTCCCTGGTGGTGCAGTGGTTGAGAATCTGCCTGCCAATGCAGGGGACAAGGGTTCGAGCCCTGGTCTGGGAAGATCCCACATGCCGCGGAGCAACTGGGCCTGTGAGCCACAACTACTGAACCTGCGCGTCTGTGCTCCGCAACAAGAGAGGCCGCGATAGTGAGAGGCTCGTGCACCGCAATGAAGAGTGGCCCCCACTTGCCACAACTGGAGAAAGCCCTCGCACAGAAACAAAGACCCAACACAGCCATAAATAAATAATTTTTAAAAAAAAAGAAGACTCTGGTCTTGAGGGAGGACAGCTGCAGTGTGATTTATGGTCTAGAGCTCCCTACCATCTGATCTGTGGCTCAGACAAGACTGGGCTACACTGAGGTTACCTCCTTGTCCTGCTCTTTCTCCACGATTATCCTGCTTGATTCCCTCCCTTACAGTTTTTTTCTGGAAGAGAACCCTCTTCATTAATCCTGTGCTCCTGAATTCTCATCTCAGGCTCTGCTTCTAGGGAAGCTGAGCCAGCAGAGTTGGGACCAGGAGTGGTCCTCAGAAACAGGCTCAGGGAATGGAATTCTGCAGTCGCGAGCCAGCTAGCATGATGACCCCATCATCGGCAGGAGTGGAGAATCGTCTGGAGCATGCGGTAGCAGCGCGGTTACCAAGACTCCCGCCTGTGGGTCCCCTGGGGCATGGAACACATGTGGATGGGGTGCAGTGCCTCATGCAAGAGCCCTGATGTTGGAGCAGTATGGAAGGAAAAGGACTTAGACTGTGGAACCGGGAGCCCATTGGTGAGCACCACTGATGCTCAAAAAGCCAGGCTCGGGGTGATCAGTCACAAGGTAGAGCAAACCATGAAAGACCGGGAGCCCCCTCGACAGTTTTATGGGCAGAGGAAGCTGACCACCAGGAACTGAAATGCAGAGAAATCTCAGTTCTCAGCCTAGGCAAGTTTTCTACACCAAAGTCGGGGCCCTGAAAAGGAAGATTTAGGACTCTGAAACTTGGGCTAGGGTCCTCTGAGTCTATGCACTGGAGAACTTTGAAGCCTCTGCATCTGCAGAAGTGGCCCACTCCCCCTGGTGTGGAGACTATTGGAAAAGCCTCGAATGGGGCTTATAAGACAGTGCTGGTCCTCCTAACGATCTGCTGACCTTCAGAAAATTCCTAGGGTCAAATCTCAGCATGACTCAACTGTGCCAGGCCTGCAAAGGGAACATGGGGTTGAAAAGCCAAAGGAGTTGAAAGACCCCATGAACGGGTCCCAGCAGGACTGGCAAAGTGTGCCCAGGGGTGGATCCTGAGGATGCTGGTTACAACGCTGGATGAAATACACAGAATACAATGCTGGGGGCTTCCCTGGTGGCGCAGTGGTTGAGAATCCACCTGCCAATGCAAGGGACACGGGTTCGTGCCCCAGTCCAGGAAGATCCCACATGCCGCGGAGCGGCTGGGCCCGTGAGCCATGGCCGCTGAGCCTGCGCATCCGGAGCCTGTGCTCCACAACGGGAGAGGCCACAACAGGGAGAGGCCCGTGTACTGCAAAAAAAAAAAAAAAAAAAAAAAGAATACAATGCTGGTTAAGGGATCGTTTGTTGATAAAGGAGCCCTTTCCTTTCACATAGGATCTAACACCCTGAGTCTAATACACAGCTGAGATGGCTCTTTAAAGCTTGGAAGAAGTGATGTCTCACATTAAATGAAGTAGAGATGCCAGAACTATCCTTGCAGATGGTGGGGAAAAGGCTCAAGCAGGCAGTAGCTGAATTTCAGTTCCTGTGCCAAATGGGGTATATTTACTAGGGCAGCTTAACACAACCTCGGGTATGAGCTTTGCAGTCTCTGATCTAGCAAATCCACACTGTGTTAGTTTGCTGGGACTGCCCTAACAAATTATCACAACTTGGTGGCTTAAAACAATTGAAACGTATCCTCTCACAGTTCTGGAGGAGAGAAGTCTGAAACCAAGGTGTGCGCAGGGCCGTGCTCCCTCTGTAAACTTCAGGGGAGCATCCTTCCTTGTGTCTTCCAGCTTCTGGTGCCTGCTGGCATCCTTGGCACTCCTCGGCTTGTAGACGCATCACTCCAGTCTCTGCCTCCGTCTTCACATCACCTTCTCCCTGTGTGTCTTCTCTTCTCTTCTCAGGACATTTATCATTGGATTTAGGGCCCACCCGAACCCAAGATGATCTTATCTTGAAACCTTAATGACATCTGCAAAGACCCTTATTCCAAATGGGGTCAAGCTTATAGGTTCCAAGTGGACATATCTTTTGGACAGGGGCAAGGAGGGACCACCATTCAACCCAGTACACCTACCCATCTCAGATGAGAATGTCTTTACATCCAATGAAAAATAGCATACACTTACAGCCTGGCCCTGGAATATGGTAATTCTGATTTCTGTCATAATAAAATGACCTAAATCATCAGGACACTTCCCAGAAGCTGACATTAGTTCCCTGTCTCAATGATGTCATGTCAATTGGATCAGGTGAGAAAGAAGAGGCAAGTCTTCTGCATGCCTCATAAGATACATGCTTTCCAAAGGATGAGAAGGAAAGGATTCCGAGGTATGCATCTGCAAAGTTTTTAAGGGTTATCTGGAGCAGTGGAACATCCCCTCTAAAGTAAAGGAAAAAGGATGGTACCGTGTACCTCCTGTCACTGAGAAAGAAGCCCGATGCTTGGAGGAGCTGTTTGGATATTGGAGGCAGCGTCCTCCCACACTTGGGAAGACGGCTCCTGCCCATCCATTGGGTTATGCGGAAGGATGCTAGTCTTAAGTGAGGTCCAAAGCAAGAAGGGGCTCTACCCCAAGTCTGGGTTGTGCTACAAGTCCTGCATCTTGTGCCATATGACTCGATGGACCCCAGGGTGCTGACGTTAGAGAAAAAGAAAGGTCTCAAATTAATGACCTTAGCTTCTACTTTAAAAAAACTAGAAAAAGGAGAGAAAATTAAACCAAAGTAGAAGAAAGGAAATAATAAAGATTAAGGCAGAAATCAATACAATAGAAAAACAATTTTTAAGAAATCAAGGAAACATAAATCTTAAAAAGATCCATAAAACCAATACACCTCTAGGCAGAATGATCAAGAATAAAGAAACTACAAATTACCAATATTAGGAATGAAAGCAGGTACCTCACTAGAGATCCTATGGAAATTAAAATGATAAACTGATATTAAGAGTGAATTTATGGCATGGGCTTCCCTGGTGGCGCAGTGGTTGAGAGTTCGCCTGCAGATGCGGGGGACACGGGTTCGTGCCCCAGTCCGGGAGGATCCCACATGCCACGGAGCAACTGGGCCCGTGAGCCATGGCCGCTGAGCCTGCGCGTCCGGAGCCTGTGCTCCGCAACGGGAGAGACCACAACAGTGAGAGGCCCGCCTACCCCCGCCCCCAAAAAAGAGTGAATTTATGACAATAAAGTTGATAACTCAGATGAAGTGGACAAATGCCTTAAAAGACACAAACTATCAAAGCTTATATGAAAAGAAATAAATAATGTTCCATAAAGGAACTTGATTTATAGTTTTAAATCTTTCCATAAGCAAAACTCCAGGCCCAGATGGCTTCACTGGTGAATTGTGCTAAACATTTAAGGAAGAAATAATACTCCTTCAGAAAATAGAAGAGCAAACACTTTCCAATTCGTTTTCTGAAGCCAGCAGTACCCTGATATCAAAACCAGACAAAAATCTAACAAGAAAAGAAAACTATAGATCAATGTCCCTCATGAACATAACCTCAAAAATACTTTTTAAAATATGAGCAAATAAAATTCAGCAATATATAAAAGGAACACTACATGATGACAATGTGGGGTTTATCCCAGAGATTCAAGATTTGATTAGCGTTCAAAAATTCACCACATCAACAGACTGAAAAAAGAAAAATGGTCATTTCAATCGATCTAACAACAGAAATTCAAAGAATGTCCACTCGTACCGCCTCTATTCAACATTGTATTGGAGGTCCTAGCCAGTGCAGTAAGGAAAGCAACAAAACAAAACAAAACAAAACAAACCCATATATATTGGAAAGGAAGAAATTCAATATGATCATCTACATTTAAAAAAATCTACCATAAACTCTACCAAGTATCTATTAGAACTAGTATGTGAGTTTAGCATGGTCACAGGATACAAGATTGGTATACAAAAATCAATTATATTTCTATGTGCTAGCAATGAACAATTGGAAACTGAAATTTTAAAATACCATGTACATGGGAGGGAGGGAGACGCAAGAGGGAAGAGATATGGGAACATATGTATATGTATAACTGATTCACTAAAGCGGCAAAAATTGGTTCTCAGGAGACTAAAAAACCTTTAAATATCACAATGGTATATGTCCCTCCAAAGAGCAATAGTGCATAAACAGATATGCAGTATATCTGTGGCATTAAATTTCTTGGGCAGGGGTAGTGCAGGCATTAGGGGGAAATGTCTAACAAGGCTCAGGGGTTGGGGGAAGGGTGGTATTCAAAAATATGTCTTGAGAAACACTGGATAAAAAGTTTGTATCTAGGGCTTCCCTGGTGGCACAGTGGTTGAGAGTCTGCCTGCCGATGCAGGGGACACGGGTTTGTGCCCCGGTCCGGGAGGATCCCACATGCCGCGGAGCGGCTGGGCCCGTGAGCCATGGCTGCTGAGCCTGCGCGTCCGGAGCCTGTGCTCCACAACGGGAGAGGCCACAACAGTGAGAGGCCCGTGTACCGCAAAAAAAAAAAAAAAAGTTTGTATCTAGAATACATAAAAACTCTCTTACAACTCAATAATAAGACAAAGAATCCAATTTTTAAAATGGGCAAAAATCAGAACAGATACTACATCAAGAAGATATATGGATGGCAAATAAGCACATGAAAAGATGCTCAACATTATTAGTCATTAAAGAAATGCAAATTAAAACCACAAGAAGATACTGATACACCGTACAAGAATAGCTAAAATTTTTTAAAAGGCTGACAATCCAAGTGACGGTGAAAATGGGGAACAACCAGACCTCTCTTGGAGGATATTTTGCCAGTCTTTGGTAAAGTCATAATATATCCACCTGGTTATGAGGTTTCTGCTCCAACCTTACTAGTTACAAATATAAACAAGAGACAGTCAAGTAGTTAATTTCTGGGCACCCAGTTTCCTCAGCTGTAAAATGACGTTAATCATACCTGGTTCATAGAATTATTATTCCTAAGAATGAGAATTATGTATAAAGCATTATTAACAGGGCAAACTTTTATCTAGTTACAGCTTCTTCACTGGACAGGAATCAGAGTTTCCACTTGTCTGAATCTATCCCCAACCCTTTAAACTTGCACAGTAGAAGGCACCCCTGAAAAGCCAGAAGACACCACCCTCTAAAATGCAAACCCATCAGCTGGCAGAGGACACAGGAAGCCGGGATCACCCGTTAACACCTCAGCAACATCAGGTTATCTGACAACCCACCATGGCCCAAGGAGGCCGGGACACCAGTAGGGGGAGAGGGCTCTTTGGGTGGGTGGGGCTCTGATTAAGACTCAAGAGCAAACTTGCCTACTCCACATGGTACACCCTCACCCCATGCACAGACTTCAGCCCATCTTTGATATTCACTTGTTCAACTGTCACATGATTCACACTCTCAGTCACTCAAGAATTTGTTCATTCATTCATCCTGAAAAGTATTTATTAAAGGGCCAGACATTGTGCCAGATGTCAGGTATGCAGTATTGATCTCTCTGAGCCTTTGTTTTCCCATCTGTAAAATGGGCTGTTGGCAGAATAAGTTGTGTGTCCATGAAGTACCCTGTATGGTGCCTGGCTCAGAAAATGTCCCTTCTCTTCCTGTTAGCACACGAGGCTCTGAGATTTCCTTTCCCTTAAAATGAGACCAGTGTTAACCTTTCCTGGGAAATAGGATACATGGGCCCTGGCAACCCCTCTCTTTATGTCAGGGGTTGCAAACTCAATTATCTCTGGTGTCCAGGCCTTGGGGAAGGTGACCAGGTGCGAGCAGAGCACAGAGCTTGTCCTCAGTGGTCAGCTTCAGCCCCTGGTTGCCCTTCCAGAAAACAGCCCCCAACATGCCAGATTTCCCAGTTTTTCAAGAAAAGCTGGAGGTCCAGATTTCTTGTAAAAGCTTCTATTTTTTAAACAAAGGCAACTTTTCACATTTATTCCAAACACCATGCAGACTTTGAGGCTGCAACCTCTACACAGTGGAGAAGAGGCTGTGGTTCACAGCCTTCATCGCTTCCCCTCACAGGGGTAGAATTTTCAGAGACACAGACCAACCTCATCCTTAAAGGCCAGCCCATCCTCACAGCCTCCTGGGCCCACAGTCCACACCGACCAGAGCCTCTTCAGTTCTCAATATATGCTTGTTATATCCACTGCCGCTCCCCATACCCTCACTCCTGGGTAAGGAAATGTTAGATCCCAGCTCTTTCTGCCTCTGGAGTATGTTGACCAAAGTGTCCTTTCTTTGCTGCAGACACAGATGAATATGGGGCTGCAAGGTGCCTGCCACGTGCAGGGGCCACTTACAACAAACAGGACTCCCTTCCTCCCTGAGGCCCCGCTGCCCGGCCAGCCGCCTGCCTGCATGGCCACTGCTCTCCCAGCCACGCTCTTGCCCACCTTGGCCACCTCTGCTCAAAGCGACACACGTGTCCCCCCAGTGACAGAGCTGTGCGGTATGAAAAGACTCGGAGTGGATAAAAAAGACTTTTCCCCTTGATGACCATTTGGCCTCTGGACGGGCTTTCCAGACAGCCTGGAGAGAGCTTATTACATTATCAAACCCCTAGAAAAGCAGGTCCTCTCTTGCCATATTCCAATCCTTAAAAAAAAAGAAGAAAAAGCTACAATCTGGAAACAACCTAAATGGCTACATTAACCACAGAGCACTATGCAGCCGTGTGAAAAGCTAAGGAGCTCTGTTACGTGGTTACATGAAGAAAGCAAAGCACAGAACCGAGTGCAGAGTGTGTCCCATTTCTGTCCACAAAATGGTGATATTTAATGGCCTGAGTTGATTCATGAAAAGAATATTTCCGGAAGGAAATAAGAAAAATGCTAAACTCTAAGGAAGGGAATTGGGAGGCACAGGTAGGAGGGAGGTTTGCCTTTCACTTTTATACTGTTTGACATCTTTTTAACCTTACTGTTCTATTAGTGATTTTTTTTACAAACTTCTTTTGTTTGGGAATATTTTTTAGGCTTACAGAAGATTTGCAAGGATAACACAGTTCGCATGTACCCTTCATCCATTTCCCCTTAAGGTCAGCCTAACAATGGTACATTTGTCAAAGCTAAAAAGTTGACAATGGTACCATCTTACAGACTTTATCCAGGTCCTACTGGGTTTTACACAAATTTCCTCTTTCTGTTCCAGGCACCCATCCAGGGTCCCCTGTCGCATTGAGGTATCCTGTCTCCTTAGTCTAAGTCTGTGACAGTTTCTCAGCCTTCTCCTGTTTTTCATGAACTTGGACACCTTTGAAGGGTAGCGGTCAGATGTTTTGTCCGGTGCCCCTCAGTTTGGGTTTCTCCCGTTTCCTCGTGGTTAGTCTGGACGGTAGGCGTGAGGCACAAACAGCCCAAAGGTGATGCACTCTCCTTGCCACACCACGTCGGGGTCCGAGCTGCCACGCTTACCCCTGGTAAGGGTAACCTTGGTCAGCTGGTTAGTCTGTGTTGTCAGTTTCCCCGCTAACATGGCTGTTCTTTCCTGGCCACACTCTGTTCTTCTGACGGGAGTCCCGGAGTCCAGCCCGCAGGCAGGGAGAGGGGATGCTCCCCCTCCAGACGCGGCAGCAGCTACACGTGTTATTTGTAATTTTCTAAAAGAGATATTTGTCCTTTCCCCCCATTTTTTAATGTATTCAATCATTTTTTTATATTAATATGGGTATTTAGGTTATTTGGGGTGTTACAATCCAATACTGCAGCTGTTCGTTTTGTCATCCAAATTATTCCAGCTTTGGTTACATTTGGGTTTTTTTGTGGTTTTTTTTTTTGTTTCGTTTTTTTGTTTTTTGCGGTACGCGGGCCTCTCACTGTTGTGGCCTCTCCCGTTGTGGAGCACAGGCTCCGGACGTGCAGGCTCAGCAGCCATGGCTCACGGGCCCAGCCGCTCCGCGGCATGTGGGACCTTCCCAGACCGGGGCACGAACCTGTGTCCCCTGCATCGGCAGGCGGACTCTCAACCACTGCGCCACCAGGGAAGCCCTACATTTGTTTTTTAATGGTTTTTGATGATAAAAACCTACAGTCATTTAAGAAGGCTGTGGTCAAAGATAAGGTTGCTTGAGATCATCAGAAATTATTCCCGGGCCTCGGTCTTCCATACCAGAGGAGAAAGTACTGGGGAGGGATGACAAGCTCAGGCCCCAGAGTGAGAACCAGGGTTCAAATCCCGGCTCTGCCACTTAGGAGCTGTGCAGCTTTGGGCAAGGGGTAACCTCTCTGTGCCTTAGGTGAAACATTAAAAAATGGGATGATTATGATAGATAATAATAATTCCTACCCCCCAGTTTTTGTGAGAAGCAATTACAACAGTATCTGGGAAGCATTCAGAACACTGCTTGGCACCAGGACAGCACCCAGTAACCGTAAGCCGTGGTTGTCATTGGCATGGTGTGGGGTGCTGGGCGCCAGGTGCAGTTGGGGTCCCTGCACACTCATCTCCCCCCATCAGTCCTGGTCATCAGCAAGAGTGGGCAGACAGCCAACCACACGCAGGAGGAAAGGAAGGCTTGGCAGACATGGACGGGTCAGAGGCAGGAGGCCTGACTTCCAGTGCAGCCCACCTCTGGCTCTGCCGCCACAGGGGGCTGGCGGGGAAGCTGCATCAACCCCCGGGCCTGAGTTTTCTCACCTGTGGGGAGGGGGCTCATGAAGCTGGGCTGCCTTTCTCAACAATGGATACATGAGAGCTTTGGAAACTGCCAAGTTCAGGGGACCCAAAGAAGTTGTATTCGGTTGATTCTCAACGCTGTCTCCCCAGGCAGGGGGTCCAGATACTTTTCCTAGCCTGTTCAAGAGGGTCCTCTTTCAGGCTTCAGCAGCCTTGAAAAACTCCAGCCTGCCTGCCTCGTCTGCTTTGCCCCCAGGGTCCCAAATAGAAGCTAAATAAAGTGTGAGATCCCCATTGCCCACACCTAATTCACTTGACCTGCCAGGCCAGGGTGACCGTAGCTGGGCTGCCCTCCAGGCCCTTCCCCTGAGTGTTGAGTGGCTGGGAGCCCATTTCACAGCCCTAGAAACTGAGGCCAGAGTGAACCACCCAAGTCAACATGGTGAATAAGTTTCCAATCCAGGACTCAACCCAGGTCTAGACTTCCCCCAGGGATTCTGCTCTGCTCACCATCCCACCACAGTCATCATCCCTCTGGGCTGGGGAAGTAGCAGGAGGCCACTGGAACAAACCATCTCTTTCCTCCACATCTGCTCTTCCTGCCCTGATCTTGTTCCCTCAGGAGTTAGCCTAGAGCATCCACTCAGCCCCCTCTGGAAATCCAAACCCTCTCCAAGGCTCCCCACACTACCTCCTAAAGGAAGCCCTACTGACCAGATGAAAATTCCAGAAAGGGCTCTGGATTCTCTTGGACCCGAGTTTGAATTTTGGCTCCCTATTGCTTAGCTGAGACATCTTGCGAGAATTACCTGCTTCCTGAGCTGAGACATCTTGGATGAATTACCTACTTCGTGAAATGGAGGTACCCACCTCGTGGGAATGTCACAAAAACTAGCTGAATATATATAAAGCACTTGGCCTTGGTAAACGTTTAGAAAGTGGTAGACGGTACACCCTTCTCCTTACAGCAGAACTCACAGAAGAGCACAACCTCATCCTGCATCATCCATCCCTCCATTCGTCCATCAAGTCCTCATGGAGTTCCTGTTCTGGGTCAGAATCCGGGAACCCAGTGCTAAGTAAAGCAATACGGAGGCTCCCACAGAGCTTGCAAGGAGCCAGATGCCATCAGAGTGTCACACGATGCAAAATGACAGCTGGGAGGGTGAACCTTGTTGCCCTGAGAGCCCATACTTGGGGGACTTGGTGGAGTCTGGGGGGGTCAAGTGAGGCTCCCCCACGAGCCAGTGATGCTAAGTGAAACCTGAGGGGTGAGGAGGGGTGAGGAGGTGTGGACCAGACCAAAGACCAGCATCCCAGCTCCTGGAGGAAGGCCCATGTGCCTGAGAGAGGGAAGTGGAGGGGCAGAGTGGCCAGTGGGCCAGGTGAGCTCCGGGGAATGGGGAGCCCTGTGTTCTGGCTGGGGAAAGGGAAGCCATCGGGAGGTGAGCAGCCGCTTGTGTCCAGAACATTCTACCCCTCTCCACCCCAGCTGCCAGAGGGGAGTCCCCATGCTCCCTATTCATTACCTGACATAACTAATTGCCTGGTGACATTTCCCATATTATAGACAAATGTGAATTATGGGCCCAGCTGTTCCCCTGCCCGTCACCAAGAATCGGTTGATAAATATGCTTATTCGAGGTCAGCCCGGCCTCATCCATTAGAAATATTGTTTTTCTAAACATTACATTGATTTAATTTAACTCTAATCAATTTAAAATGGTTCTGACAATTAACAAAAGCTTCAAATATGACCTTAAAGTAATAGGATTCATTAGCTATGTTTAGGATTAAACTTGCCCTAATAGGGCAATTTTTCTTCCGAGGGTATTTGGTAAGCGACTAGTGGTCAGTCAAAATGAAATCAATTATTATAAATTATACAGTTAAAGTTGATTATGTATCCCCTGCTAATTTGTATAAATAAGGGTCTCTGACAATGGGAGTAATTTATTAATAAGTATCTCTACCCCAGCCCGGTATCACACTTCATGTAACAGCTGCCAGGGCATCTGTAACCCATGAAGTATTATTTTCCACGGCCGCTCTCGATGTATGCTAATTAAACCCATAATTAATTGGAACAGTTATAGTTAAGACACAATGCTGGCGCCCTTTGCCCTATTATTCATTACAGTCAACTCATTCAAAAGGCAATCTGATCAAAAATTCATATGCTAGCTCGGGCGCCCCTAAAGTAAGGCGATCTTCCTACAAAGGGTGCCTGTGATGTGACAGCTGGCATGCTGGGGGTGGAGGAGACGTAGTCAGAATCCCAGCCCCGAGAGCTTCTGTGCCTCCCACCCTGCCAGTGCCAGCCAAAGCCCGGTGCAGAAGGAACGGAGGCTCAGAGCGGCAGAATAGAGGGCCTGGGACAGAATGCCCAGGCCAGAGCTCATGAACTGATGGTCCATACAGTGTTTAAAAACAAACTAACTGGGCCTCCCTGGTGGCGCAGTGGTTGAGAGTCCGCCTGCCGATGCAGGGGATACGGGTTCGTGCCCCGGTCTGGGAGGATCCCATGTGCCGCGGAGCGGCTGGGCCCGTGAGCCATGGCCGCTGGGCCTGTGCGTCCGGAGCCTGTGCTCCGCGGCGGGAGAGGCCACAACAGTGAGAGGCCCGCGTACAGCAAAAAAAAAAAAAAAAAAAAAAAAAAAAACAAACTAACTAAAAAACTCATGTTTTGGTCAGAACTGTACAAATTTGGGAAATCTCACATCTCCTGGAAATTCCTGACTTTGAAAAATCAGGATCCTCTGGGCCTGCTTCTCCCATTCCCTGTAACACCCCCATGCCTTTCCTTCCCTTCTTCCATTACCTGCCTGGTCCCTATCGGCAGTGAGCTTGAGAGCCAAGGTCTAGGACACCTCCCCATTTTATAGGTGAAGAAACTGAGGCCCAGAGAGACCGTCTCATCAAGGAGCATGTGGTGACCAGGCTCCAAGCAATCCAGATATGGCTGGTTTCACAAGTATCTAGGTGGAGCTGGGGGCCTGAGAGGAGGTGGGCCTGTCCGTGAGTGGACCCTCTCCGTGCTGTAGACTAGATGGACCAACACCACCATGTTGGATGTTTGCAATTGGAAACCACAGACTGAGTCCCTCTAATCGCAGATTCTTTGAGATGGGCTGGCGAAGGATGGGGGAAATTCTTCCCTACCCCCGCGTGGGCTCTCTGAGCCATGTGGCTAAAGGAGGGGACCGGAAGAGAAAAGTCCTGACAACGAAAATGGCATGGGCCAAAGAGAATATTCAGCTTGGAAATGCCCGTGAAAATGACCTTCATGTGAACCATCCAGTCCCCCAGTGGACATGGTGTGCTTCCCATTGGGTCGTCCTGGGATGGGTGCTGAGGGAGCAGGGACCACGCAGCTCTCGCCCTCTGGTCGCCCTCCTACCAGAGCCAACAGATGAATATAAAGCTTTGTGGAAGTCCCAGGAGTCTTGGGAGTGCCTGGGGAGGGGTCCCCTTGAGGATAAGGGAGGCAGAAGCTCTAGAGGTGAGGCTGGGCCTTTCTCTGCACTCAGGCAAGTGAGAGTAGCATTTCTCTAGGGAAAGTCTTGAATTCTTCCTGCAGGAAGTGGCAGGTTGGTGAGAAGCGAGACGTAGGGATGATGCAGCAGCTCTGAGGCCCCAGAGGCTTTGCTGGCAAGGAAACTGGGAAGCTTCAGATGACTGTGAGAGCCCTACAGAGCCGTGAACTAGAACCACGGATATACACAAATGAGTGAAAATCACAGACACCGCACGGAGGGTACAGGAGCCTGTCCCCCTTTACATGGAGTCACAAACCTGGCAAAATGAATCATGGGGACCGGAGTCAGAATAGTGTTTCTTGCTGGGGGAGGGGAAGGAGCTGCCTGGGAGGGGCAAAGGGAGCAGGACCAGGTGCTGGAAAAGCCCCGGAGGTTGACCCGAAGGCTGTACGGACACGTGAAAGGAACCCTGCACAGAAAACAAGCGTGCTTAAACAAGGTACATCTCAATAAGAACGGCCGCAGCCCCACACGGTCATGCCCGCGGTGGGCGGGGCATCCCCCAGGCTGCAGGCACCTTGTGGGCCTGGGCTCCCTCCCGGGGATCCCTGAATAGATCCCAGTTCAGCGCCCCTAAGCTCTGGCGCCCCTCCCTGGCAGGGGTGATGGCTTGCTCTCTGCAGGCGGGCCAGAGCACGACTCCAAACGCAGGGCCACACCACAGAGCATCAGATTGAGCCTTTACCTGGTTGGCATGGAAACCCTGCCAAGGGCCCTCTGTCAGAGGGGGACCTGGATCGGGCAGGGTCCTGCAGACGTGTCCAGAAGGATAGCAGAAACGAGTGGGACCAGAGGGAACCATCTTGAGCAGGACTCCCCCAACCCTACCTCCTTTTAGAGTCAATGCTAGGCCTCTGGAGCCAGGCAGCCCTGAATTTAAGTCCCACTGGCTCTGCCTGGGCCTCAGTTTCCTCATCTGGGAAGTGGGGTGAGGTTCTTGTAAGAATGGGAGAGTACATATAGGAAGCACCTAACCCAGGGCCAGATGCTCACCAGATGGGGAAACTGAGACCCAGGGAACAGACAGACATGCTTCCCTCGATGTGTCAGGACCCTGTGGCTGCAGAGCTCCGTGCTGGCTCCCCCTGCAGCCCCAATTCCCCCCAGGCTGTTCTGCCACCAGCAGGAACACTTCAATCCTGCGGTTCCTCCCTGGTCCCCTCCTCTGGGTGTCGGGACACCTAGTCCTGCCCACCACTGCCCTCTGCGTTGGTCCCAACTACCCCATCTCTTGGCCTCCTCCATCCTCGCGTGTCCCTGATGCCCAGCACGCCTCCCCAGCCCTGCTTGTCCAGCCCCCTAGCATGCAAGGCCAGAAGGGGAGAGACATTTGGGAGCAGCAGGGCCCCCCGGGTCTCCCCTCCCCCTTTTCCACAGTGAGCGAGCAGCAGGCCCTGTGCCCGTGGCCTCTGGGAGGAGCTCAGCCTGCCGCTTCTGGCCCTGCCCGCCCGGGAGAGGCCAGCTTATAGGCTTGGGGGCACCACAGCAGAAGTCTGCTTAACTCGTAACTCCTGCCAAATCCCCAGCTCCTTCGGCCTCAGTTTCTCCAAAGCGCACCTCTCCATTCTGTGAGGTCAGAGGGTGAGGGTGAAGGCTGTGAGCTCTGGCCGTCACACGAAGGCTTGAACAGTGAGCAGAGACTGGAGCGGAAAGGGCCGGGCGCAGCCGAGTCTGTTTACACCAAACCACCCTGAACACACTTCTCTTCCTTGGCCACCTCACGCCTGATGGGCTGCCTCAGTCTCCCCAGTGTGATCCTGGCGGTTCCCGCTGTCCCTTCCAGACTCCCTCACCCAGAATGGTCGTCGTGGCTTGGAAATAGCTTCTGTCTTGATCGGGTCATTGGCAGCACCCCCGAGCCCTCGCTGACTCACCCTTCATGCCAGCTGCAATCCCCTCCCTCCCCGGGGTCCTAAACGCCCTCTGACCTCCGAGGCCCCTCCAACCTCCCTTCCCTTTCCCCAGGAGCCGTCTTTTCTCCCCAGGACTGCCAGGAGAGAACTTGAAAACTGGTGGACGTGCACCTGTCTTCATCATGCCAAATGACCTCCAAAGTCACCGCCCAAACGCCCAAACACCCTAGCAGTATTTGATTTACAGCTCACAGACTTTCCCACATCCATTATCTCCTTCTGATACACAGCCCCTGCCCAGCCACCTCCCTGCATATCCTGTCATTCAGTCAAACATGGGTTTTGATTTGGATAATACTGACAAAGGGAAAAAACGAGAACATCAAAATCATTTGCCGTCACTGTAATCTCTGCAGTCAGTGTATTCACTGCAAACTTTTCAGTACACTCATGCAAAACTTTGTATAAACAAAACTAGACAGATGTATTAGGAAACGTGTTTTATAATCTGCTTTTTTCACCTACTATATTGTGGAACTTGGCTCATGTCATTTTTTAAAAAATGACGTTCTAGAAGCATCTTCAACGGCTGCCGAGTACTCCGTAGTCTAGCTATACCAGAAATTGATCAAGGTCCTGCACCCTTAAGCTTCTCAAGTGTAGCCACATTGTGAACAATGTTGCCTGTGGTCTTACAGCTAATCTTGGGCATCCTTGTGATCGTGTCCTTAGAAAAATGTCCTAGCAATAGAATTGCCAGGTAGAAGAAGAACATCAAGGCTTTTGTAAAATAAGCGCACGTGGATTGAACCCCACATGTGGATTGACTCACAACCTGTGTGTGATTGTTTAGGGTCGGGGGCTGAGGAAGAACCAAAGCAACAGAAGTCAGCGGTCTGAGGAGGGGTCTGAGCACATACCAGACCAACGCACCCTCAGATGTGAACATGGGGAAGGGGGCTTAGAAAGCAGTGGGGCCCCTGAGTGTCAGAGGACAGCGGAGAGGCTAGCCCAATCCCCCTATATGAAGGGGTGGAGAAACAGGCCAGAGAGACACCACCCAGAAAGGTGGCGACCTCCAGTTCTGGAGTCTTTCCAACAGAGCCCTGTGCTTTCTGTAAAGCGAGCCCTGCTGGGGAAGAGCAGGCTGCACCTCGGTGTGGGAGTGTGGACTGGTCGTATCCAACCTGCCAAGCAGAGCCAGGAAGAGATGGTGGGTATGAGCCGGGGTCACGGACATACAGTGGCTATAATCAGCATGAGCACCTGTGATGTGCCAGGCGCTGGTCCAGGCATTTGGGTCTGTGATGACAAAGTGAGTGAAGGTAGGAGCTATGACCATGCAAGAGATTCCAGCTCTCGCTCACACAAAAAGCAGTTTACGTGAGCCTTCATCCACATGCAAATCCTTCCTGGATTTTGCTGAAAAAAAAGTCTTTGCCACAGTGGCAGAGTCTAGGGTAGTGGTTCTCAAACACACACAAAGAGTGTACAACACTCACATGGTGGGGGGAGGGGGAGGGGTTCAAAGTGCAGATTCCAGGGCCCCATGCTGAGAGTATGATTCTGTAGTTTTAGGTGGGGCACTTGAGCCTGCATTCCTTCCTTTTATTTTAAAAGTGACTGATATGTCAGCCCCATCACATTTTTTTAAAGTCTTTATTGAATTTATTATAATATTGCTTCTGTTTTATGTTTTAGTTTCTTGGCCGCGAGGCACGTGAGATCTTACCTCCCCGACCAGGAATCGAACCCGCACGCCCGCCTGCATTGGAAGGCGAAGTTTTGACTGCTGGACCGCCAGGAAGGTCCCTGAGCCTGCATTCTTAAGGCTCCCAGATGACTCAGATGCAGGTGGGCCACAGACCACTCTTTAGGAAACACTGATGAGAGTGTGGTTGATTTTCATACTGAGACCCTGATAACTTTAGCTGTAGTAAAGTGAGTAGACATTAGGCTCACCCTGACACTCTTTTCCCACACCCTGTTCCCCCCGCCCCAGAAAAGCATGTTTCTAATGAAGGGAGAAATGCATACCAATTTAGGGGCTTGACATCAGGAACCCATGATTTACCTACTTTCTTCTCATAAAGCTAGGGATTAGTACTCTACAGCAGATCCCTGAGAGAAGCGCTCACACCCGACCTTACGGCATTCACCCAGCAGATGGCACTAACTCATTTTAAATACCATTTGTAAAAGGAGACAAAGCTCAAGATAGATGGAGAGACAGAGAAAGGGCAAGACAGACAGACAGTGAGAGGACAGTCACAAGCAGAAACGTCCTGAAGTGACACACAGGGAGCTTAAACCCTCCTGGATGTAATTTTTAATCTGGTGTGTAGCCTTGACTAATTGCCACACTTGTTTTCAAAAATCACCTGCTGCTTCCCGAACCTGGGATCTGGCTGCATAGCCAGCTGGGAGTTAAGATCTAGGACATTGACATAACCTATTATCACCACAAGATGGCGATGCTGTGCCAGGAGGAGCAGAAGCACCGGAAAATCTAAATCTTAAAAGGCAATATGAAGGCTTGAGAATATGTCTTGCAAATAAGATCCTGGAGGGAGAAGAGGGGGGAAAGAGACGTGCTGATTAGATTTGCAGCCTGTCTCTCAGAGTTCACGATCATGCTATTACCACGACAGCTGCTGCTACCAGCGGCTGCCATTACTGAGGGGTTGCCGCGTACCAGGCTGTGATAAGCACTCTACATACATACACAGTTTCATTTCAAGTTCATCAAGCCTTATGAGGGAAGTTCCACGATGTCTCCACTTCTGAGAGGAAGCATTATGTGGGGCACCAGAGGCTGGGACCTCTTGTATTTTCTCAAAAGAAATGGGGACAGTGATCTAATTCTGGCCACATCAACAATAGTGAATGGGGTGACTTATATGCATAAAAGGCTGAGGGCTCCTTCTTTCACTGAGCAGATATTTGAGTGCCTACTCATGCCTGGCTCTGTTCAAGGTGCTAAGGAAAGAGAACTGAAGAAACTAGAGAAAAATCCCTGCTTCTAGTGCAAAGAGACCACAGTAAACCACCAGGTCCCAGGAGGGGTGCCATGGAGAAATTGAAGAACCCCAGGGCCAGAAAGTGCCTGCAGGGGCATTTTAGAGGATGTTGGTGGTGAGCTGGGGCTGGTCCCACCGACCCTCAGAACCAATTGTTTAATTTTCAGGAATTTTGTGAGCCAGGTCTTAAACACATCCATTATTAATGTTAAATTATATGAACGTACAATTGTTATACTTAAAAGTTATCATTAAATAAGTCATATTTAAAACTTATTCCTTCCTAATTATTTTACATTTTACAATTATCTAATGAGAAGCACACTTCTTCCGTAAAGGACTGGATAGTAAATATTTTAGGCTGTGCGGGGCATACAGTTTCTGTCGTTGACTATTCAACTCTGCCCTTGTATCTTGAAAGCAGCCAGAGATATGTAATGTGAATGGCCGTGACTGTCTTTCAATAAAACCTTATCTACAAAAACAGGCAAACAGGCGGTGGGCTGGGTTTGGTCCCCCAGCCGTAGTCAGCAGCCCCCGGTCTGTGCTCAGCTATTTCTGTCTGTCGTATCCAGTTGGTGGATATGCTATATATTGATACTTGTGTGCTAATCCTAGCTGCATCTCTTCCCGGTGCCACCTTCAGGGATGTCACACTGGCAGCTTGCAATCAGCCGCTGTGAAAGTATTTACACCTCAAAATTGGCAAACGCTGCAGATCAGGGCTTTTTTTTCTCCCTGGAGAGCTGGCTGTTAAACATTTACCAGCACACCAGCGGCTAATGTGGTCTGAGAAGGCCTCTCTGGGGACGTGAACTCTGCACAGGAACCTGAAACTGCACTTAAGTCCTTCTATCCTGCAGCTGCCCATCCCACCCACCAGAGGTAACATACAGGACACATCTTGGAAACAGATCTGAACAAAACAGTCTAAAGTTCGCAGAGACGGCCAGAAAGAGCAAAACACACACTTGTTTAAAACGTAGAGATTCCAGTATCATAACCCCACCACGACACACTCCACGGAGCAGCCGTGCTTGTCTGTCTTTAGCCAGGTAGGATGCACAGCTCAGAAGCCATGCATCATGCCCCAAGGCCCGGCCTCATTTATTCCACAGGCTGGTGAGACTCTGCCTGCTGTCAAATGGGATTCAATAGGTACAACCTCGGAGGTCACATTCAACGTCTCACAAAGTAGGGAGGGGTGGCAGACAGGGACTCAGGAGGCCTCCCTGGGGAAGTCAATTTCAATCCAACTCTTCAAACCTGAGTTCAACCTCAAACTGCTTTGGAAAAGGCAGTATTTGAAACAGACCTGGGTGTTATTTGTAAGGGGATGGTCTGATGTATAAAATTTAAGAGTTTTCATAAACTCCCAGGAAAGGGGTAAGGTCAAAACAGTGGATGCAACTTGCAAATTTCTGTGGCGCTTTTGTAATGGAGGTCACTGCTGGGTAAATCACTCTATCTTTATGATGTCCAGTTCAGTCTTCACTCACCTAATTACTTCAGTTAGACCTCAAACTACTCCCCCTTCCAATAAAATTCAACATTGCACAACAGCCCTTCAAAAGTGGCAACTTGCACAAATCTGTCCACAGTTCAGTGTAAAGGCTGCCCCCCAAAACACTGAGCCCCTTCCTAAGAGCTTTCCCACCTTCTTACCTAATCAACCTGGTGGGTTTTCTTTTTTGTTTATGACATCTAAGTTTCTACACACCTTGGAATATTTCCTGAACAGGATAGCATCTTCATTATGCCCCTTGAAGGATATCTTCATTCAAGCCCTCTTCAGAAGTAGTGACATTCAGCCTGTTTCCAAATCCTTTCTCTGGCCTCTAGAATGCATCCCACATAGATTTCCAAGGCTCTTTCTCAATAGTCTGGGCCATGAGCTTTACAACAGATTTTCTACTTCCCCTTTGGAGCCTGTCCAAGTCCATAGTCCTCTTTATCAGAGCAGAAGTTCCACCAGGGAATGACGGGTGGATTATGTTTCCCTCAGAAAACTCCATTCCCCCTGACAAGTGGCCCCCGATCCCAGCTGCATGTTGGACTAACGAAAGGAGCTGTGAAAAATGCCACGTGCCTGGCCCCGTTGTCACCGAGCAGGACCCTGTGGAACCTTCCTGGGACAGATGCCTACCCTATATCCTCTGCTTTAGCTCCTCTCTGAAGCACCTAGATAATAGTATCTGATGCATATTTCCTGAGTTTTTCAGATGCTAAAACCACCACCAAATGGAAGAAATTTACTACTTGATGATCATGAGCAGTAGCCCCCAGACCTTCTGGCACCTATGGATTGATGACGTTAACCCCTGTGACACCACCCTGTTACCTCACCATCAACCAATCAGAGAACTGTGCACAAGCTGATCGCATACCCTGGGACCCTCCCCCCTCACCTGGCCTTTAAAAGTGCTTTGCTGAAACTCTTTGAGGAGTTGGGGGCTTTTGGGCACGAGCCGCCAGTTCTCGCACGGCCCTGCAATAAACCTTTCTCTGCTCTGAGCTGCTTCGGTTTGTTTGGCCTTACTGTGCATCAGGCACAGGAACTTGCATTTGGTAGCACCATCTGCAGACTCCAGTGGGTTCGGATGGGCACAGGCATGAGTTATCTTAAAAGCCTCCATCCGTGAATTCAGTGTGCAGCCAGCATTGAGAACTGCTGCCGTAGGCACCACAGCCCTTCTCAGGAAAGTGAGGGACAAGAGGCCTCAGCAAGTCAGGAAAGGAGCAGGGAGCCAGGACCCAGGAGAAGAGGCCTAGAGAGGCCATGGTCCTCTGACAGCCGGGTAGCCTGCCTCCAACAAGGTCTGGCTTTGACTGTCCACATCCACAGGTGGACACAAGCGTATAAACTATCACTGTCTCACTGACACACCCACAAAGAGAAAGAATGGATCTATGAAAAAGCATGAAAACCCTTGAGTCTGAACAAAGGAAAATCTGAGTGATGTTAAAATGGCAAAGTTACATTATCACGAATGTGTCATTCAGCTATGCATTTCTGAAACAGGAAAGTTCTTGAAGGTTCTATATTCATATGAATATTGCCAACTCAGACCATTCTGGCTTTCTTACCTTGGCATAACAAGTGACTTAAAATCCAAGTAGTAATTCCTGTAGAAGTCTTGTTATATCAGTTACCTAAAAGAAGGTAAAAGTTTCAGTCCTATAGCATCATGTAATCATGTCTCTGGATTATACAGAAAAGTAAAGTGTTTAATTGCCTCCTTGGCCGCTGTGAGGGACCAGGACACACTATTCTATAGTCAACAGCTTTGTACCCATGTTTAGAGATGAACAACTTCTGGCTGGATTAGAGACTGGTGGATCAGAGCTTGGGGGTACCAAGTTACGTCAAGAAACTACAAGGAGTCATGATGTCAGGAGGCAACCCAGAGGCCACTGGCATATCTCCCAGAACAGGAAAAGTCTGTAAGGGTTTCTAAAACAATCGTGATGATGGCAGAGACTTGAGGAAGACATAGGTGTGCCCGGTACAGCATTTTCCTAAAGCAATCTTCTTTCCAGGCACCACTGCAAAAACTTATGAAGTTGTACTCAATTCTAGTCTTCCCATAACTCAAAACCCTTCCCCAAAGAAATCAAGGAAAAGGAACCATACAAATTTAATTTTAATGATACAGAAATAGTATATAGTACATTTCTTTCCACAGCTGCACTTCAATCATCTCTAAAAAATTTAACAAAATTAAGGCTAAATCAGAGCAATCTGATAGTAAAGGGATATTTTATGTGGTTTTATTTTTAAAGAATGTCTTCATAAATATAGAATGTTCATCAGGCCAAAAAAAAAATGTTGAACGAGATACCAAATATGGGAAATGCAATACAAAATGTGCTCCTTTATACCAATTTCCTATAACCACGACTTCCCTGGGAGGTTCCAAATGGGATTTTTTTTTTAAAATGAATGTTTGTGGCAGGATACTATGACTTTCTGAAGTACTATAGGCCATTTTAGAAAATAAAACCAAGGACAGTTGAGTCTCCAACACAATCTCTATTGAAAAAATGAAAAGCAAAAGTGAACAGGGTTTAAAAGTGCAAGAGAATTATATCTGAGACTGCAATGCCCCCAAGGATGATCCCTCCATACCTGGCCTTTCCTCCAACCTGTGTTATAGAAGGACTTTAAAATACAGTGAAAAAAACTGGCATCACTGACAAGACAGAGAGTCAGGAAAGCAAATGGGGTTCTTGAGTGACCTGCTCCAAATACTGATGTTTATTGTGAACAGGAAGAAGGAATGTCCTTCTTTCCCCCTTTTTCATTATCCTTGGCCATATTTGCTGGTTAGCTTTTTACCACCACTTCCTGACTCAAGAAAGACCCTTTGGCTGTTCCAGGATTTAGAGTAAGATGAAGAGTCTTTTTTCCTCTCTTTTCCCTCCAGTAAAGCTTCTGAAAGGAAACTAGACAATGCAGTGCTGACTCCCTGCAGGAAGCCTCGATCTCTGCAGCCCGTCTCTGAGCAGCGACATAAGCCTGCGAGCAGAGAACCCACCTTCACAGGCTGGGTACCACACCTGGTGGCCTTCCCTCCTCTACCACCCCAACTCGCCTTGGGAAATTCTAGTATTATTTTCACTGAAGGAGAATTGTGGGTGTGTTAACATCACTGACCCCTAGAAAAGGTGGTTTTATTTCTTCATTATAAGCCTTAGAGTCCCCCTACTTTAACAAGGACAGTTTACTTTATGACCAGAATCTTCTCATATAGGGTTAAAGTTTTCATTATGAAGTAGCAGCTAGTTAGTTTACATTTTTTTCTTTAACTTTGCATAAGAATTTTGTTTTTCCATTTCTTTGGTTCCCAGAGCCTCAATTTCCCCTAAAGAAATTAAATGAAATGCAAATAGCCAGGTAAATAACATCCAATGTCCTCTTTAAGTCTTAAGTGTGTTCCAAAGATGGCTAAAACCTCTAGGAAACAGCGGGCTGAGGCATAGATACTAAAATGCGTTTCTTATATAAATTCACATGTAAACACAGAGAAACAATATGACAAACATACAATTACCCACGTGAATGTAGAGTAATTAACACAATAACATTCTATGACCACACAATCACATAAAGAGAAGGTATTTGCGAGATCTTTCAGTTCAGTGCTTTTCAAATCTGGCTGATCATCAGGGTCACCTGGTTGGGCCTTTGACATTTCCTAGACCCCATTCGTGAAGAGTCAGATCCAGCGGGCATAGCCAGGGACCCAGAAATTTGTCTTTTTTTCCTATAAAATTCAATAGTCCCACCGTCTTGCTATATAGAGGAGGACACTAAGGCCCAGAGAAGTCAAGATGTTGCCCGAGACTAAGAGAGCAAGCGACAGAGAAAGGGCTAGCACCAGCTCTCTTGTCCCCTTGTCCACCACTATTTCTGTCACACCTCACTGCATCCCAGAGCTTTCCCCCGACCTGGTACCCTTACACTTAGGCTAAGCAGCCTTTAGCAGACATTCTGTTGTTAGAAGTAGGTGGTAAGCTGCTTGAGGGCAGGGACCATGTCTCATGTTCCTTCTGACACAATCCTAGGTTATAAGTGTCTAAGAAATACTTGTTGGCAGGCAGTCCCTCAGCTAAGGCCTCATTCTGTATTCTCCACTCACATCTCTGTCTGCGATCATCCACACAGATGCAAAATCATCTAGCTGGATATCGAGATCCACCTGAGGAGGGCAGTAACGCCTCTGAATTTATGAAGGTGCCATGTTCACACAACAGGAATTTGAATGACAATGCAAGTTCCATAAGAATTACCGTGTCTTCCACTTGTTCCTGAATTATGTGAATTATGTAAAAAATAATAATAATAAATGAATCCATGGGATAGAAAGAAGTTATTTACCTATAACATTTGGCAAATAAGAATTATAAAAATCCTCAACTAGTCCAGGGAGATAATCCTTAGCAACTGTAACAACTATATTTTATTGAGTTTTGTTACTGTTTCTCCTGGTTTGCAATGTGTATCCCTAGTCTTATAAAACGTTCTTTTGTGGATGGAGTCAAACTCCTTCATAAAGCTGATAGGGAGGGACTGAACACATTATGGCATGGTTGCTCTCCCTCCCCACCCCACATATATAAATTCTCACACACAAACACACACACACTTACACGTGTGTACTTAATGGAGGTGGGAGAACATGACTTGTTTTATAAATAAGATGATTCTACTATATTGCCATCTTGACTGTAGGTATGATACGGAAGAAAGGATAACAAAAACATTTGAAAAGCCAACAGGAAAACATTAAAGAAAATTTAAGGCTGAAAAGTAATAAATCAACAGGCACACGGGCCACTGGTGCCACACAGCCCAGCCCTGCCTGTGCCCACCTGACACACAGGCCTCTGCTGGACCAGGAACAAGACAGGACTGTGGGGGGGGGGGGCAGGGAGGACACCCAGGGCCGGAAAGGACCCTGCCCCCCCAGGAACCACCACAGCAGGCCCCGCCTCCCTTTACTGGGTGCTCCCTCCCCAGCTAATGCTAAAAGAACTGTCAGCATTCTTCAGCTAGTGCTTGAAGAGTCTGTCCTTAGAAATCATTTATGGATGAGGCCCCTCCCACTTGAAAGCGCCTCCACCCACCTCGGGACACCGCACATGCGCCCTCGCAAGTCCTCTTCAAGTCTTTGGCCGCGAGGGGCTGGGCACGA
Source organism: Mesoplodon mirus (assembly GCF_964341445.2). Taxonomy (NCBI): domain Eukaryota; kingdom Metazoa; phylum Chordata; class Mammalia; order Artiodactyla; family Ziphiidae; genus Mesoplodon; species Mesoplodon mirus. Next base: position 33,515,944 of record NC_138995.1, read on the forward strand.
CAGAGCTTCCTCAACTTGTACTTTGTTGTAATTTTTACAGGAAAGGCCCCGTCTTCTCTTTTTTAACTGTTAAATCCAGTCGTACCCAGATATAGAGTCCTAGTCACTCCTCCAGACAGCCTTTTAAAATCACATTGATAAGCTCCTTCATCCATTTACTCCCCAGCACGTATTGATCAAGCGGTGACTGGACTTGCGGAAGGTCAGGACTGGATGGGACCGCAGACATCCTGCGTCCCATGCTCCTCACCTGCCCCGGGGTGACAGGGCGGGGTCACTCCCGTCCCCCCGATCTAGAAACCATCTCACCCCCCACCCAGGCACTGAGCAAAACTTCACGCACAAGTTGCGGACTTCTTCATTCCAAAACTGAAAAAATCACAAGATGAAAGAACTTTTTGTACCTTATTATGATTTATAAAGCTAATAAATATTAGGAAAATGGAATGACAGAACCAAAAAGTAAACGTGACTTGAAAAAGAAACAATTGCAGGGTTTGCAAGGATTCTTTCCCTTTTTTTGGACATTCAATGTTTTATGAAGTCATATGCTAGACACACGTGACAGCCTCTGCCTTTCCACGTGGTTGGGAAGTCATTCCAGAGAGACGATGACGCCATACAACACATCCCACAGCACTTACATTTACAGCCAATGCTTCTAGTCTACAACAGACACACACGACGGATATTAGCTACAAAAACACCCATCTTCTACTTATCTAATCAGGAGGAAGGCAAAGCTGCTGCTAACATTTCAATAAAATATCTGATTCGTAATTGTCATTATCTCAAGGGAAATCAGATGAAATTTAATGCAGGTACTGATCTAAGTTCTGGACAGTCTTATCTAAAATAGTAGAGGTTTAGATGTCCAATACATCTCTTCAGGGAAATTTTAATGAGTGATTCTATATGCCAAATTAATTTTCTTATGAACCATATATATTTGTGTAGGAATATATTTATCACCCCAACGCTTTAATAAAACTTACTGTGCCCTGTTGCATAAAATAGAGAGCCTTAAAAAAAAAGCTGTTAGCTGACAGTTACTACTATGAATTTAGAGCTTCAATTGCTGTATACGTTAATCCTCCAGGAAAACTACATCAAAAATGGACATTTTATGACAAAATCACTCATTTATCTCAAAACCAGAACAAATATAAAACACCACTAAGGGAATTTAAATACTTTTCTGACCACTACTGCAGAAACACAGAAACTCAGCAGATTTCAGACATGCAGGAATCAGCACTATACAGGGAAGAATTAACAAATCAAACTCAGTACAACTTTAATAACTGGATTGAAAGTAGACTCTTAATAAAACCAAAATATATCCTCCTCAAGGCAACCATCAGCTACAAGGGAAAAATGATTTCATATCCTTGGTCCATAAAGAAGACACATTTATTTACATTCTCAATGGACTAAAAGAGGTTTTAAACTGTCACAATTAAAATTTTATGCTTCCAAAAATATCTTATGATCAATGCACTTAACTTAAAGCTTCAGGTATTAATAACTTCATTTAGGCATCTTAAAAAACCAACACAAACATACTTTCTAGAGTGCAAAATGCTTCTTATTAAATACTTTAGTAACACAAAAGCAATTTGTTTTTAAACGCAGGAATCCTCTTCTGAAGGATCATCACCACAAAGACATCCATTGCCGGCAATGGACGTTGAACAAATCTGCCAGCTCGCGTGAAATGCAACATTAAAATTGTGCATTGGGTTTCTGCACCTGTCCAGATGACCCCGTTTATTTGTACAAACTCATTGTTGGGCTCTGGTACATGCACATGTATGCATCACAAAGAAGTCTTCGTGCACAGCCTTGGATTCTTCTGGAGTCCAAGGAATGCAGATCTTCTAGAGACATTTTCAAGTACTCTCCTACTTCTGGGCATGGGGTAACCTGAGGAATGTTGAAGCCATTCTGACCACCTATGGAAAAGAGGAAGAGCTGTATTTAGGGCAGGCAAGTTCTAAACCCTTTTGCTGTCCTGCCCCACCAAAGTAATTTTACAATTCCATAATTTAGTTAAGGCTAATTCCCAGGACCTGAAAGACCTTATTTTACTTCTGGTTTCTAGAAGTTAAATCGTCTTGTTAACTCCTGACAGAGTCTCATTTCTTGGTTTCTGAAAGGATTCCGGGACCAACAGTGAATACTATTGATAAAAGGACACATATCCTGAGCAAAGTCCAAAACCTACTTCCCAGGCTTCTCTGTGTATTCAATCAGGGAATAATGTTACATACACATACGCACACACATTCAACTCTTTACATTCCCAAATCCCTTCCCAGACACAAGCACCCCTCCCTATATGCTTTACCATGAGCCTGTCCAGTTTAGGGCAGATCTAGTAAAATGAATACCATTGTATTCCGCTAAATTTAAAATATGTATTTGTGTGATTCTTGCAAGGTTTTGTTCTACATTTCGTTAGACTGAATGAAGATGCTATGAGGCGTGGTCTTAGGGATTCCAGGAAAGGCTTTAGCCTCCCAGTGGCTTTTCTAAAAATGCCTGGAACCCTTGTGCTTTTGAGTTACATGGCTACATGCAAATTTTAACTGGGGTAAGGACCTATTTACAGTTGGGGCTGTGCTATATCCCTCAACCGTCTGAGAGCTGACAAAACGTTGAGAACCCTTGGGCATCTGATCAAGAGGCTGCCACAAGGTGGCGTCCTAGGTCACCAGAGGGCCACACCAGAAGACTCGGGGTCTGGAGCGTGAGAGTGACTAAAGGAAAAATGGGGTATCAGAGAACTGGAGGAACGTGTAAGTCATACTTCACAACATTGCCTAGGACCAGTCCTAATCTGTAAACTCTATACAAGCAGAAGTACAGCTGTTTTGACAACTGTTTCGTTTTTGAAGCCTTCTAGAGCCCCAGGCACTTCACATGCACTCATTAGGTATTTGTTAAATAATGACTAAACATCCTAGAAAGCAGCCTAGAAGGTGCAGTATATTCCCCACTTAAGGAAGACACATTACACACAGAATAAGCTTATTTTTCCAAAGAAGACATTTACTTCTATTCTTAGCTTTGTCATCTAGAAGACAACAGAAAAAACATAAGCACTGAGGTCAGAAAGACTGAATTAAATAAATAGAAGCTCTGAGACCTTAGGCACCTTAAATCTCAGCTTTAGTAAGAGAAAAATAGGAATCATTCCCATCTTGCAAGGATTTAGGTATAATGATGTAAAGTACCTCCCTGAGAGCTTGGTATTTTGGAAATGGTGACTATGGTACAGAAAATAAGAGAAGCCTGAAAGTCAAAGACAACAAAGCTGAAAATAAAACCTTTCAGCCCTAAAGAAAGAAATTTCTGGTTCCTTTTTCTTTTCTTTTCTTTAAAAGACTCTATGCATGTCAAGATATCACAACAATATTATCCCTTAGTTTAGTAGCAGGGCTGTTAATGCATTTCAAGATTTTGGACTATGTCACCAAGATATTCCTGAACGGCTTTTCCCAACTTTTTATTACTCAGACCAGGCTAGCCCACTATGGTGATCCCACTACAAACTCAAATGTCGCCACATGTAGAAAAGGTCTGGAAAGTACCATCCCGATCGGCCATGCTGTCAAAGAAGAGCCAGGCGGAGTCGTCTTTCCCGTACTTCACAAAAGCGACATAGTGGCTTGTTTCTATGCAGAGGACAGCAAATAACTCCATATTCTGACAGGGGATGCAGCCGTGTCTCCAGTCCCAGTCAGGTAAATCTTTGGGAAGTGACACTGGGTTATATTTATGATTCAGCCTCTTGGGATGAAGGTGGACCTGAAAGGGAACATGAAGAGAATGCCATTAAGAAGCCGAACTCAGTGTCTGAAGGGAATGAATGCCACTGACTCTAATTGAATACATCCTCACAAAAAGCAACTGAGTACCTGACAGAAGTCCATCAAATAAACAGAGGAGGCATAAACAATACCATTTAATTATGGAATTTTTAAAGTTAAATTATGATTCTGAAAATTTTTCAAAACCTGAAATCTGTTTAAACTACAAATGATTCACTGTTTATTAAGAGAATATCCATTAAGTGAAGTCAAACTTACTTGAGTGTTGCAGGTTTTACAAAACTGCTTGATTTTTCCAGCTGAGATGTCAGGGTCATCGTAGCATTCTCTACACTCGTACATTGCGAGCCCTCCACATATCCGGCACTGCCTAGGGGCTGAAAACGTTGGGGGTGGCGGGGAGTTAAGGGGTCTTTAAAAATGCATTCTTTCATTAAAAAGATTAAAAAGAAAAGTTAAGCTTTAAAAAGGATAATGCTCATGGACTCAGTAAAGTCCACCCCTCCCCATCCCCATAAGCTTATTGGATTTTCTTGGATTCAGGATATCTTTAAAGACATTTTCTCTGACCAAATGACAATTTTTTAAAAATAATATATTCTAGAGTGTTTCCCCTGATTATAAAATTTCTATTGATGAATATGCAAAGATACAAGAGAGTATAAACAAGAAAACCGAGAGCATCTACAATTTCAGTTAGCAAGAGATAACCACTGTCAATACTACTGTGAATTTTCTCAGATAATTTTATATCTGCACACTCATATAACTCGGCGTGCGTGCGTGTGTGTGTGTGTGTGTGTGTAGCTCTTCTTATAGAAAATATCAGCATACTCTCCTTTTCACTTAACATTGCATCATGACCACTTTCATATAACATTGGTCTTCAAAAACATGAATTTTAATGGCAGTAGCTTTGTTGTAGAGATACACCATAATTCACTTAACTACTCTCATTAACATATAGAGTGCTTCTAATTTCTTACTCATAAACATATTTACATATGAAATATTGATTTACATGTCTGATTATTTTTTCAGAATAAATTTTAGTGTAGTATTTCCAGGCTCTTCAGATACCAAATTGTCCTTTAGAAAACTCGTTATCCTGTTAGACTCTTATTCACAATTAATGTGAATGACCTGACAGACTATTTCTGAAAAACAAACTAAAAAATCTTATACTTACTGTCTTCAAGTAAATCTGTTATATTTAATTCCAGAGAAGGAAAAATTTTTTTAAATAGTTTAAAGTCTTTTCCAAATCGAGGCATCTGAATAATCAGACATGATGGTGCCTAAAAAAAAGATACATAATTTTAGAATCAAAACGCTGAAAAAAAATTTCCCTGAAATAGTTGTGGTTGTCAGACCAAGCAGTGGTTCCACCATAATATGGATGGCTACTCCGTGTTCACAGATGGGATCCACATGTGAAATGGACTGTGAAGGCAGAGCACCAAGGAGCCACAAGCCTCAAGTAGTCCAAGATCTATGGACACATGGACACGGAAGTCAGGCAGTTCAACAACCTTGGGTCTCAAATAATACGATGACCATGCAGAGTCATCTACTTTGGGTTTATATTTTTAAAAGGCTTTGGAAAAACCTGAAGGACACTATTCCTTATATTTCAACAAATAAATAATGGTAGCTGTTAAGGTTTTACCAGAACATTCCTTCAGAGATGGATACAATGAAAATGAACCACAAGCATGTACTACTAAGATCATGAAGATACTCAGTAAACAGTAAAAGAAAAGTAATTTAAATCACTTGTTCATTTACAGTAAGTGAATTTTGTCTTTTATTGAAGGAGGAAAAGTAAACATTATTTTTGATATATTTGGATAATATGCTTGGGAAACATTTTTAATTGGGTAAAATGTTAAGCTGGGTGAAAGGACAAGAACAACAGAAAAACACAAATCTTCTTTGCTTTAAGCTACTTAAAAGTTTTCAAGTTACAAATTAGAAGGATATTTTCTATGGCACCAAAAATTTTAGAAGTTCAATCAATTCTAAGGTATTTTCTACATGGACAAAGTTGAAGCATGGCATATTTTTTTTTAATTTGTGTTTTGTTAATAATTTGTGTTCCTAACTATTCTCAGTGGGTTAAAAGTAATAGTTATAGAAGCTATAGTTGTCTGGAGAACCCTAATGACTTGCATAAAAAATACAATAAGTAATTATCACTAACCTCAGCAAATTTCAGGTTGCTGTTGATAAAAGACCATTCTAATAATTGCTGAATTGTAGGAACTCCAACTTTCTCATTTTTTTCCATAAAAATTTGATAGAAGTAACAATCTTGAACTTTTTGACCTGCTGATCTAAAAATATGCAGAAAAAAGGCAGATAATTTATTTATGAAATGCATCAAAAAGTGAAGTGGTTCCAGAGGCATTTGAGAACAGAAAAACTGTTGAGAACAGAAACCGATGGTGCAACTCTGACACTCAGAACAACAGAGGCAGAGACAATCACTTAGATAAAATAATTAAATGTACTTATGCATAAGACCTTGCAAATGATTTCTTAAGTTTAAGTTCTCATACTGAAAAGTTGCCTTAGTGATTAGAAGAAAAATAATGCAATAACATCCACAGTCAAGAAGCACTGTGTGAACAATAAAAACCAGAAGCTAACATCACTTGGTTCAACTTAACTGCCGAAGCTAGAAAGGAGCAAACTGCATTTAATGCTTGAAACAGGAAAGTTAATTTGTACATGCCTGAATGGGACAGACCCTGAGAGTCCTTCCAGATGCAACTTTTCATTTCTAAAATGAAGGCCCTGAGATCTGGGGAAGGATAATCCTTCCCAGTAACTCAAAATCAGAGCCAGGTATAAAACCCAGGTGTCCTAACAACTGCTTACTATTCTTTGCACTAAAGCATGCTGTCTCTTTAGATGGTCACTCATTTATTCAACAAACACCAAGTTAGGGCCCACTATATGCCAATCACAGTGTTACCCTTATATTGAACATTTTCCCTTCTAAATATTTTACTTCAGAATGCATGAAAATTCAAGACTAACTCTACTAAAAGAATCAATAATCTTTCAATTTACTATTTACCCTTTTTAGCAGAATTTCTGCATATAGAATCAGACTGTTTATAATCAGATTTACAAGTACAGTTCAAGATTTTTAGGGAAAAATATTAACATAGATTTCATAATAAAATCTCAGCTATTGAGAGGCCAACCTCAGAAACCCTCAGTTTCCCAAAGCAACTTATATCCTGAAATAAACACAACTTATTTGGTAACAAAGCAAAGATTCTTGAGAAGCTACAACAAAAAAAGAAAAAAAATGATAACCAAAACACCTGAAGGTTAATGCTGTACCAATATTTTAATTGGTTACTGATGACAATAAAAGGCCAGCATTTTTCTGGCCAAAAAGCAAAAAAGCATTACCAAAAAAAGCCATTAAAAAAAACCAAAAAGCATTTAAAAAAAATTAATAGGTAACAGAGAAAATAAGACTGGAAACTAAGAAAGCAGAAAGTAGTAGAGGTCAGTAGTTGTAAAAATTAGAAATAATAATACTGATGGGAAAAAAAAATAATAATAGTGGAGGGAGCACGGAGTGGCAAACACAAGAGACGGGAACCAGAAATGAGGATGTGATACCAACAGCTTTGGGATACTGGGACGGAAAAACTGGTGGGGGTGAGCGGGGCAGCAACCACTCAAACCTCATAACTAAAGTTTTAGAAGGCTAATATCCTAGGGTAATTAGCTGGGCATTAAGACACACATATAAAAGAATCACAACAAAACCGGTGCTGTTGTACAAAACCATGAAATTTACATTGCTGTTTATCACGAAAAACATCTAAGAGCAGAAGGGTACAAATGTTGTATTAACCTTAAAAGAAAACAGACGTCTACAGAGAAGATAAAAGTATCCATGGGTTTGCATAATATTGGTCTATCTACCTTTGTAACACAGACCATAATGGGTAGTCAACTAAAATTTTTTACAGATTCTGGATTATCTAGTACTATGGAATATAGCATACCCATGTAATAAGAATCACCAGTTCTACTGTTCTATAATGAGGTACTCAGTAATACAACATGAATATTCCCTTATATTTGCTTCCTGATGCTGATCTTATTCCATTATTTTTCTTGTAATGCTTTACCTCCATCCACTAGCCTCTCTCATTAGTGGCTATGACTTTAGCTTCACCTTAGCACCCCATACACAGTCATTATTATTACTACTACCATCGTTGTTATTGTTTTAAGTATGAAGGCTTGACTTACCCACATTTACCAATTTCTTGTTTGGCTTTCTTGTTTCTTGCATACCACTCCTTTATTCTAAATTCAGTTTTATGTTATTAAAGTACACCCTGTAATAAGTCTCTGACTGGTAATTTAGCCTTGGTTCTTCCAGCTCAGGAATTTTGTGCAGCTTTATTCTTAGAATTTAAGTCTGTCAAAAATTCCAAAAAATCTTCAGCTATTATCTCTTGAAATATTGCTTCTTCCCTATTCTCTCTAGTGTCTCCTCCTACAATGACAATTAGAATTTGTCTTCCATGTCTCTTATCTCCTCTTTCTTGTTTTCTAACTTTTTATCGCTTTGGGCTACATTCTGGGTAATTTCTTCAGATCTATCTTTCAAGTAAGCAATTCTCTCTTTAGCTGTGCATACTGCATTCAGTGAGGTACCCTCTCCCAGCCATATATACATATATGGCTATATATATATAACTACATATATAGTTTTTATTCTATTTGGGGGAGTTTTATTTTTATTTATTTTTCTTTGTTATCAAATCTGCATTTATCCTCCATAGGTATCTAAGTCCTTCTTTTTCTCTTAAACTATTTAAGAATATTCATACTAAGAATATCATTTTAGAATAGACTCTTTTAGACTATTTTACTATTTCAAGGTTTTAAGGTACTCATCCTCCTATTTGTTGCATCAGCTGACGCTCCCTCAGTCAGGAAGACAGGCTCATGGAGGGGAAGAATGACACTTGGGAAAAAACTGCTAACTTTTAAAGTATTTTTTTAATCTTTTTATAATCTTCAAACTAGTGATTCTCAATATGAAGAGGCTGCTGAATGGGGAGGAGAGGCAGAGCCTCCCAGGGCCCTCTTCAAACTCCACAAGCCCTTCAGACACAGACATATTCCTATATGTGACTGACCCTTCTTCACCCACTCTAAGAATCACTGGAGTATTCATCCTGTGTACATCCTGTGCACTGCAGTATTCATCCTATGTAACACACCAGGAGTGTATTACAACCCAAGGTGTGTTGGGCTATGAAAAAAAAGAATGAAAACTGTTTTAATCATCTGAAATTTATCTCTTCAAGATGAAAAACAGAAGTGATTTTTTTTCCTCCCAAATTGCCTGGCAGATTTCCTACATCATGTATTCAATATATATTTCCTTCCTCCTTTTGTTTTTGAAGGTCAGCTTATAAAATACTGAAATACCACATATAGTTAATTCTATATCTGGGCTTTCTATTCAATTCTATCTAACCAATTTCTAATTGTATACCAGTATCACACGGTTTTAAATGTCTGTTGTTTTGTCTTTATAGCTTATAATAGAATTCTTTAAAAAAAAAAAACTGCAATGTTTTCACCCATTTCATCTTGTAGAGAATTCTAAAATCATTTTACTAAGTTCCAAAGGAAAAAAAAAAGTTAAGATCTTGATTATGTACAAGTTATTTTGTAAACATTAACATCTTTTTTTTTTTTTTTTCGGTATGCGGGCCTCTCACTGCCGTGGCCTCTCCCGTTGCGGAGCACAGGCTCCTGACGCACAGGCCCAGTGGCCATGGCCCACAGGCCCAGCCGCTCTGTGGCATGCGGGATCCTCCCGGACCGGGGCATGAACCCGTGTCCCCTGCATTGGCAGGCGTACTCCCAACCACTGCGCCACCAGGGAAGCCCACATTAACATCTTTAAGTTATTTAATCTTCCTACCTGGAACACAATCTTTCTCACTAATTAATTACATCACCTTTTAGCTCTGTGCAAGTCTTCTTTAAAAACCTATCTCAGTAAAATTGATTTCTTAGCATTTTATACTTTCATGAAGTATGAAACTATCCCTTTTTCGTATTTGCTAGTGGGGATACTGGAATATGACTGATTTCTCTATGGTTTTTTCCTGCATGGTCAAATTACAAATTCTTGTGTTAATACTAGTAGTTTCTAAACAATTCTCTAGGATTTTCTGGGTGTACATATAGCTATGACCTTATTTGAATAGATAATAAATATATCCTATCTTATTTCATTAGCTAGAACTTCCAAAACAATATCAAACTATAACTGCAGTACTGTCCACCCTTCCCTCCGTCCTTCTTACTCATCAATTCAACACTGGCATCAAAGAACATCACTTAAGACACTGAGATGAGTAAGAATACTTGTCCGTGATTAGCTTTTAGGGAAGTAAATAGTATATAAGCAAGATTTTTCAACAAAGAAACCCAGACTAAAATGTAAAAAGGCCCAGCATTCAATCTGGAAAGTTCATCGATTTAGAACATCTCACTAAGAACTTCACTGCATTAGATTCAAGGCTTTCATTAAAGATGGGGGGAAAGGTGACCGAGTTATAAAACTGAGAACAAGAGAGCTAATTAGGGCTAAATTAATTCTTTGACTAATGGGTCGTCGAAAACAGTGCTCCCACAGTGTTTGATTGAGTTTGAATAATATTCTCTTAAAAGGATTCATTAATTTAAATTACAAAAATATTTATAAACAGTTTTATAAGAAAACGATTTGCAATAGTGCTTATTACTGGGGTTAAAATTAAAAGCACAAATTTACACTGGATTTGTTCTTCAAGTTAAGTATGATACTATGGCAAAGATTACGATTTAAATTAATTTGCATTGCAGGAACCTAACATATTAAGATCGCTAAATAAATACAATATTAAGTAATAATTAAGGAAATCATTTCTACTGAATGATGGCAGTGGATATGAGGATTGTCTATTTTTCCAATGCTTCTGTAACAGTTTAAAATTACCTTATTTTTAACAATGGTTCTACCCTTAAAATATGATGAAACAGGATATTCAAGAATTCTTCAGGATCTAGGAGAAAATAAAAAATCAAATAAGTCACAGACAAGATTTTTAAATCATTCTATTTTTTCTTTATAACAGTCATATTCCTATACAGAATTCAATTTCATAATCAGTATTATTTCAATTAAAAGCATAGTTCTCAAGTTTTCCTAACAACAAAGGATATTTAAATGATATGATAAAGTATTACGTGCCAATTTTGTTATAACTTTATTATATTTCAAAGGGTATAATAATTCACATATAGGGAAATAATTTTAATTTCTTTGGGGGGGGCTTAAGTGTAATAAAACCTGACATACGACCTTATTTTTTCCTGCTATTTAAATAATTATCAAGTCTGTAAATATTATAGCTAGTTACAATATGCTGTTAATACATTCAAAGTCAGGAGTTGAATCTCTGAGTAAATTCATTAGCTATGAATAGATTAAAACACTGTCTCTGACCATAAACTTAATCCTAATCAGCCATTTGTAACTCCCTTTATAACAAGGAAAGCTAAGTGAGAAATGTGGATGACTCAGTGCAACTCTTCACCCCTGAAAAGAAAACAACTCCGAATATCATTGCTGGATGGAAAGATCTCCTTATTTATTCATAATATACTAAAACCAGCCAGCTTCTTAAAGGGGTTCATTATTCTACATATCACTCACTTTTAGAAGAGCGAAAGCATTTACAAAAAGAGAAGAAAATTGTACATCACATAGAAAAAAATTATATTTTAAAATATAATCCCCAAAACTACACAGATATAACATTTCAGCCAACAATTTAGCATTTATGCTTTCAAGTTATTTTTAATGCATATCCTATAAATTAAAACAGTCACCTTTTTCTTCAGAGGTAAATCCTGATGCAGCCTCAACTTTTTCAAGTATTTTCCTCAGTTTCATAATCTTTGTTGCACATACGTATCCGTATCTATGTTAGTAAAAAACTATTAATTAATATTAGCATATATATTAAATTAATATAACACATTTTTTATTGAAAGACAGTTGGCTTACAATGAACATAACACATTTTGATAATCAAATATTTCTTATGTAACTCCAGTGTGTCATAAATTAGTAAGCTTAATAAGTTATTTCAGAAAATACAATTATAAGCTTCTTCTTGAGGTTTGAAAATTTTTAAATCTATAATCAGAATTATCCCAGATACTATGATAACCTAAAAATAACTATCATATACTAATAAAAGAAAAAATATTTTTAATTTATGATGGCTGTTTTTTTAATACTATTTTACTTAAGGAATTAAAACATGTACTTTACAAAACAGAATATACAATTTTGAGAAAGAATCCTTTTAATGTTGTACTAAAGGATGAAATAGCTACCAAGGGGGATGGAAAAGGGAAGTAATAAGAAACTGAAATTCTAAAATCTGCAATCAAACCAATCATCGTAATTATGACATTTTCTCTTATCTTTCTCTGAATACAAGATACATTCAATAAGCTTCCTGTCAATCCTTGACAAAATTCTAATTCTAAAAATGGCTTCAGAAGACAGCTTAGAGGCCACCATGGGCTTCATAAGAGCAAGTCAGAACCACCTAGTCTTATATCCATTTTTCATATCGGCTACTCACTCACTCATTAGCTCTTTGCAGCCAACATATATTGAGCATTTACCACTTACATAGTAATCTAACCTTTCAGTCACTGGGAATACAAAAATGAATAAGGTGAAAAAACAGGGTCTCTGCCCGCGAGAAGCTTGAAATGGAGAAAGCACGTGTTTCAGTACCAAGTAAAACCAGTCAGCTATAATCTAGATATGACTGCTGCAGACACAGGGAATCTTGATCAAAACAGGGCATCTGACAAGTTTCTTGTTGTGGACAGGGTGACAAAGTCTGACAAACCATGATTCTTAACTGGTTGGACAACAGTATTCAAAGAACGTTTATTAACGGACTTATGGTGTTTGGAAGGAAAGAAGGAAGTGGTAACATGCCTTAGAGTTTTGGATTTAATCTGTCTTGTTCTAGTATCAATCACTTGGGGGGAAAATAGACAGTATGTTTAAATTTTGCATTTATACAAATAAAATACAATATAACTGATGTAAAACTCAAGATTCATAATTATCTTAAGGGGGTAAAAACTACAGTTATTTTCATCATTACAGAATTCAAAGAAAACAAAAGATACAAGTGGGAAATTTATTCACCTATAATACATTTTCCTAGTCATGTTATATAGTAGGTCATTCTGAATGCTCATTATATTTCAGTGTTCTGCATTTTGGGGTCAAAATCTTGTATCAAACTATTTTTTATTTTAAGTGTTAAATAATAAAAGTATGTCACAAAATTTAAATTTATCTTAATATGGACTTTAAATTACATAGTTTGCTCCCTATATTCCTAAAAGAAGAGATTTGTGATCTATGGCCCTGACTCTTCATAGTTTAAATTTTATACTGTGACATTATCACACATTCCTCCTACCACTTAACAAAAGTCCTTACTAGATGTCTTGTACTTATACCATTACAAATTGCTTCCTGTGGCCAAAGAAAGACATACTTATAATTCTTAAACTAGGAGAAAATCAAAAACATCACCTTTTTAAGAGAGGTGGAGGGAGGCCTAAATATCTTCCTTTAACCAAGAAATGTGTTAATAAAATACATCTCATGTATTTCTAACATAAAACTATTAAATACTTGCTACTCTATAAATAAAAATTTCCCTTGCTGCTATTCATTCAGATAAAATTAAGTTTAAGAAGCCAGATCATACCAATTAAACTAATAAGCATGATTACATTAGGGGTAGTATTGGAGAAGGTAAGAATTCCAACCTTATATCAGCTTTTATAAACCTACTGTAATGGCTGAATTGTAGTACACTCTACCAAAATGGTTTAATCATTTCATGGCATACACTATGTGCTACACCTTGGCCAGATTTAAACTGTTAAAGAGGTAAAGACAGTACAACAGGACTTCCCTGGTGGTGCAGTGGTTAAGAATCCTCCTGCCAATGCAGGAGACACAGGCTCGATCCCTGGTCCGGGAAGATCCCACATGCCACGGAGCAACTAAGCCCGTGCGCCACAACTACTGAGACTGTGCTCTAGAGCCGGCGAGCCATAACTACTGAGCCCGTGCACTGAAACTACTGAAGCCCATGCGCCCTAGAGCCCGCACACTGCAACTGCTGAGCCCACACCCCGCAACTACTGAGGCCCGTGCACCTAGAGCCTGTGCTCCACAACAAGAGAAGCCACCGCAATGAGAAGCTCGTGCACCGCAACAAAGAGTAGTCCCTGCTCACCACAACTAGAGAAAGCCCATGTACAGCAATGAAGACCCAACACAGCCAAAAAATAATTAAATAAATAAAATAAAAGTTTAAAAATAAATAAATAAAAGTAGCAACAAAGACTGAACAGAAATCTTCTTTAAAAAAAAAAAGACAATACAAGGACTGAAAGTTAAAAAAGATGTTAATACGTCATCGAGAGAACTAATTCTCTCCTATTTCTCATTAAAGGAAAGCAGGGAATAAATTAATTACTGTACCAAAAAACAGCACCTAGGATACCACCTAGAGGCAAAAATAACTATCTTCTACTTACATTCTCAGAGGATTAACGATTTCTGTCCTCAGCAGCTCTTGAGTTTCACTATAATATTCTACATCATTCTTTTCTTTGGGTCTAAGTAACACAGTGTCCAGAACAGAACTAAAAGAAAACAAGCTGCAAAATAAAAAGAATATTTTTCCTCATGCTGTAAATGTACTAATTTTTGAGAAACACATACTAAAAAGAATATGAAGAGAAAAATCACAAACTCTCGAGAACAAATAACATACAAATTAGTGGGTTTTTTTTTTCAAATTAGTGGTTTTTATTAATACAGGTAACCAAGACCCCTGTCAAGGTTCCCATGGTTCAATCATCAGGGCCTAGAGATCCTTAAGGAGAATACTAATATCAAGAAGGCAAACTATAGATTGACAGTGTTAAAGGATTAAAAATTCACCCTCAGTACACTGGAAAACTTCTTTGCAAAAGCTGAAAGAAGGTCTACAAATCTGAGTTAAACTACAACATAGGAGAAAGTTTGGAAACTAATTTCCCAAGGCAAACACATAGCCAATATGTAACCCACTCTAGGTATACTTCTCTCTCTCCACAGCCCTTTGCAGAAATCTGAATTCCTTTAAATGTCAAAATCACTTGTGAGTGACTAACAGCAGTGACTTGCTGATATCAAAGAAAAAGAAAATTTGGCTAAACAGACTTTTATCAGAAAATCTGAAGAATATTACATCAATTCTTGCTTTTGTCAACACCTCTGAGAGACAAAGTATTCTGCCCAAAAAATGGCCCACCACTTTTATTCTTCTCCCTGTCTTAAAAATTTTAACATCCCATTAACTTCCTAATTCTTACAACATGGCTGTACAGAGCTGGCAGGTTATGCTCAGTTTAACTGGTGATGTTCTTGTTTCAAGCTTCAGAGCGTAAATATTCTTGCCATGTTAAATCGTTCTACTTTGGAACAAACTACATATACGAGGGCAACTGTGCTTCTACTGAAAATACTTCTTTAAAATAGTTTTATGATTGCCTCTGCCTAGTAAAACAAACACAAGCCAGTCAATGGCTTATGACAAGTTATTTGATTTGTGCACAAAGATCCTGTATTTATTCTCTTCAGTCCTATGATTTCCCACATATCCTCAGAATATCTGTACCACCTGTAACACTATCATTCACCTCTTATCCATCATTCACTGCATTATTTTTTATATTAATTTTTTGGATACAGGCACATGAGGCAACATCCAGTAGCTTCCAAGGAGTATATAGTGAAATGCAAATCTCCCTTTCTCTCCTGAACCCCAGCCCCCAGTTTCTCCACTCAGAGGCAATTAGCAGTTTCTTTCTCTCTCTCTTTCTCTTTCTCTCTCTCTCTCTCTCTCTCTCTCTCTCTCTCTCTCTCTCTCTCTCTCGGACACACACGCCTGCCCCCATGGCACTATATTCCTACTGCATTCATTTTAAACTTACCAGAATAAGGTTGAGTCTAAGTAACAAGAATTGTAATGACCCTGGATACCTTTCTTCTTTCCAATCATTATCTCTAAACCTTCTTTTTCCATTTTTGGTGGAGTATTTTCTTCTACTACTTCACTTAAGTAGCCTCCAAATGCTGCAAAGATAAAAATGAAAATAATTCTTTTAAACTATTATAGTTATATATTCCCATACATATTTCTTCACTTAAAAATATCTTTTTGTATTTTGATACACAATTTATTACCCAACTTAAAACTAAGTTAAAGGTAGGTTTTGGTTAATTGTTATTCATCTTGGCTTATAAAAAATGCTAATGTTCGCTTTCAACCTTACTTCCTCCACAATTTAAAAAACACTTTAGCGTATCAAGTAACGTAAAAAAGCATCTGCCAGGTAAAATATTTTGTTCCCCAAATATTTTGTCTGAAGATGTTCCATTTTCAAGTTGGAAAAGAAAACAAAAAATTCCAAAGCACTACTTCAACTGTAAGAAAAATTGTTTTTCATAAAGATGGCTTTCCTATTTATACCTGTTTAACCCTCAAGATGTTTCACCACGATTATCCAAAACTGGAAAGGAACAGTATCAGAAAACTGCCACCTACTATAAGTGATGAGATCTGTCCTTCATCAAGCAATTAAAACTATTTCTTGTAATAATGCTGACTTCTTGATAAGACATGCTTATTGATGTACTTGAACAATACAGAGAGAGGAAAATCGGTGCCATAAAGAAGGCCACATATCAATCTCTACTTCCTGGGTTGTTGAAAATTAAATGTCTGTAATCAACAGGAAGGGGAAAATAAATCCCACTATTTCTCAATTTTTAAGTCTCAAGCATGGTTTCCTGGCTAATACTTTTTTTAAATGTCCCCTCTTAGGATAACTGTAACTTTCTCATACACCAAGTAATAATTTTTTTCTAATTTAAAAGCTTGATGAACACTGGCAGGAAAGAAAGAAACACTGTTTACTACCAACTACTGCAAAATGACATGAGGTCAGAACTAGAGTCATTCCCAATGGATGAATAAATGAAAGGCACACAAATACCTAAAGAGTTACAGCGTTCGATCTGATTGGAAACTGGCTGCAGGGACGCAAACCTAGAGTCCGGCCGGCAGCTCTTCAGTTTAACAAACAGCGCCTTCTTCAGGGCACAGGTGAAATATCGAGTACCCCTAAAGGTTCCATCTGTACAGCCTGCACACTCGTCTTCCTGAAAAAGAAAAAAAAAAAAAGTGCTTAGACATGCATTATTCTCCATCTTGCAAAGATGGTATACAAAGAACTAAGACTTGTTTCCCTTTCTTAGAATTCCGTTGTCACACCTGTACTGAGAACTCCATCAGGAAAAAGGGGTTGACTAATCAGTATTTCAGCCCACAGCTGATGATTTGAGAAATTAATGCCTTATTCCAGCATAAAATCCTCAATGTATTTCCCTTCAGAATACATGTTAAACCTTCCCTGGTTAACTGACTTCCCTGCACAATTTCCAAAAGCATTAAAACTAGTGGGGAGAGGGGGCCAGAAGGGGCTGTTTATTTTAACAACCCAAAGAGAAAAATAGCATTCACTGGCCTGTAAACCAACAAATAAAAAAACAAGAAATATATTTAAATAAAAGCTAAATGTACTTGAATTCTCTTTCTGATTATGAAATGTCAAACAATATGCTTTCTAATCTCCAAAGTCTTTCCCTCTACCAAAGATCTCAAAAGGTCACTAAAAATGGTGATTAATCTTAAAATAAATGATAGAAATATTAGAACTGATGGCAGGAGGGAAGCTAAGAAAAAAAAAAAGAAAGAAAAACTGACAACAGTTTGCTTTCCTTACTGCATTCTGTTTAATATAATGAGCCTAAACATATTAGCCTAAAAATCTACTTTCATTCTTGAACACAGATCAACTAACATTAAGAATAAGTGGATCAGATGCTTAATGGGTGGCAAAGGATGTCAGGCAGCATGGTAATAAAATTTTTCTCTAGTGATGGCTTTGTGGATAAATAAAATATTTCACCAAAAAGCAAAGAATAGCGAAAGATCTGTACAAAACCCCAGACAGAAAAGAAATGCAATTTTTAGGTCAAATTAAATTACCAGTTCCAGTCCAGCTAGTACTTCATTGAGTCCTGGTGGCTGACCAATCCAACGGATTACCCCATAGAAAGGAGGATTCTCTTTAACCTCGGCCAGCGAGCCCACTTCCAGGCCATGTGAGTTACCAGAAGATACGGCCAAGGGTGGACTCTCCTGCACAGGTGCATTGTTTAGCTCTCCCATCACAGACTGAACTGACAGAGAGAGCGGACTGTGGCTAATACTTCCATTGGTGTTGGGCATCTTTGTCAGACTAAATGGTAAGGAATGAAATCTGTTCTCGCTGGATAGTGAGTTCATGGAAGGAGGTTGCAGTGGTGGTGAAGCATGTCCAAAGTCTGAAGAGATCTCCGTAAGCGATTTTGCAGGGTCTTCAGCAACTATAAAAAATTATTCTTAATTAGAGAAATTTATTCAAGAATATTAAATATGCCCTACATCTCTAAAGATTAATATATACTTAAGTCCAACTGCCCACCTGACCTCTTCTAGTATGATTCTCATAAGCATCACGAACTTACTACCTCCAAGTCAGTGTTCTTGATTCACATCCCCACCTGCAAATTTTTCTTCTTCAGTAAATGGCACCCAATTATTCAAACCAATAAAATATGTTATTGATTGGAATTGTATAGGTTATATTCTTTGTCCAAAATACAATTAAGTTACAAAAACCAATACAAAAAAAGAGCAAAAAAATTAAGAAAGATGCTTCTAAATAACAAATGAATCAAAGAAGAAATGATAATGTAAATTTTTAAATAAAGAAAAAATAAACACTTGAACACAACTAAAGTAATACTTATAAAAGAAATGTATAGACTTAATAGTTCATTTTAGAAAAAAAAGGAAGGGTAATATTAATAAACTCAGCATACAACTTAGGAAGTTAGAAAAACAACAGAATAACCTCCCCAAAAGTAGTCAAGAGGAAAGGATAAACACAAAAACAGAAATTAATGAAAGAGGAAACAAACATCCAATAAAAAGAACCAAAGCCAAAAGCTGTTTCATTACAACAACTAATACAGTTGCCAGGCAGGTACTGCAAATCAGTGTGGAAAGAACAAACTTCTTAATAAATGGCGTTGAGATAATCAACTATCCATATTTTTAAAAAATTAAATTGGATTCCTCTGTCATACTCTACACAAAAACAATTTCCAGATGTCTTAAAGAAAAATGTCAAAGGCAAAACTACAAATTTTGGAAGAGAATATAGAAGAATGTTCTTTATGACTTTAGGGTAGAGAGAAATATCTTAAACATGAGTATACAAACCAAAAAGGAAAAGACTGACAAATATGACCACATTAAAATTAAGAGATACTTGTCCATTAAAAGGCATCATAGCAAGAGTAGAAATATGAGCCACAAACAAGGAGAAAATACTTGTAATCCTTATTTCTGACAAAGGATTAGAATTTGAAAAAGGTCTATAAATCAATTTTTTTAAAGACCAGAAAAAAATAGAAAAAAAATGGACAAAAGACTTGAAAAGGGAGCTCACAAAAAAAGAAACCTAAATCACCAACAAATCAATGAAAAGGTTCTTGCCCTCACTAGTAAATACATAAAAGAAAGTCAAAATCAACATGAGATAGCATTTCAAAAGGTAAAGGTCTTAGAACATTAACTGCTGGTGAGGATGAGGAGTCAATGATACCCTTACACAAAGCTGATGGGAGTGTGAATTGGTACTAACTATTCCAGGAAACAGTTTGGCATTATTTAGTAAAGGAAAGATGTGCATATCCCATGTACATCTAGTAATTCCACTCCTAGGTACATACCCTAGGCATGGGTAAGAATGTTAATAGCAGAGCTGTTAATAATAGCAAGAAAATAAAACCAATTCAAATGTCCATCAATGGTCGAATGGATAGTTACATTGTGGTATATTTAAATACCATATTTCACAGAAATGAAATGGAATGGAATGCAATGCTATACAGCAACGAAAACAAATAAATCATCATCACATACTACAACTTGGATGAATCTAGAAACATAATGTTGAGGGAGGAAATTACACAATATACATACAGTCTGATTCCTTGTATATAAAGCTCAAAACCACGCAGAACTAACAGTATGCTGTTTAGATGGACAAACTCATAAAGCGATAATGAAAACCAAGAGAGTGATAAACACTAAATTAAAGATGATGGTAGCTCAGAGGAGAGTGAAAAGAACAACACTAGGAAGAAGCGCTGAGGGGATTTCAAAGGGAATGAAAATGTTCTTTGCCTTAAAGTGAGTAGCGACTCCATGGGTGTTCACTGTACTTTATACCTTATCCATTTAAGATTCTTTACTGATGATATTTAATCTAAAAACTTTTTAAGTTATCATTTTCTTTCCCAAACCCTCAACCCCCCAAGCCCAACACTCAATTCCATAGAGCAAGATCTGTTGTTTCTACCTCCAAAATATACCTCAAATTTGTCCACCCCTCTTACCCTCTACCATCATCTCCCCAGTCAAAGCCACCATCATCTTTCACCCTGCAACCAGTCTCTTACCTGGACTCTCTATCCCTCTTCTCGCCCCTCTCCAATCTAATTACCATACCACAACTAGTGAGATCTTTTTAAAATTTAAAGATCTTACGGGATCTTGTATCATTCCCTTGTTTAAAACCGTCAATGGCTTTCCAGTACCTTACAATAAATACTAAATTTCTTACCAACACTTACTAGGTCCTACATGATCTGACTCCTACCTACCCCTCCAAACTCATTTCATACACCTCTTTTCCTTGCTTACTCTGCTGCAGCCACTCTGGCCTACTTCCTGTTCCCCAAATATAATTTCTCACCTCAGGACCTCTGCCTTTACTATTTCCTCTGCCTAGAATGCTCTTCTCAAGCTCTTTTTCTGGCAGTTTCATTCACATCATCCAGATCTCAACATAAATATCATTTCCTCAAAGACTCTTTTCCAAACCACCTCTGGAGCCAGCCTCTCACCAGCTGCTATCACCTTGTTCATTTCCTTCATTGCACATGTCACAGTTACCTTGTCTGTCTATACGTTTATTGTCTATCATACCAACTAGAATATAAGCTCCCTACAACGAGGAACTTTGTTAGTCTTTTCCATGGTCGGATCCACAACACTTGGTATAGCCACTAACACAAGAAAATACTCAATATTTGTAATAAAAAAAATTGAATAAATGAATCAAATGTTATAAAGAATAGCCTTTAAAATGTGTAAGTAAAACAACTACAGATATGATGTTCTTTTACAAGTAAATTGCTTCTATTTTCTAATTTAAGGATGCAGGCCTATTCCATATAAATTTCATTACTTCATATGTCTTTTTGAACCAGACAGCAAAAAACAAAGGAAAGGATCTGAACTAAGGCAGTGGTTTCAGAAATGAAGAGAGGGGAAGGATTCCAGTGATATTAAAGAGGAGGAAATCCCCAGGACTTAGTGACATCTGGATGTGACTAATGAGAAAGAGAGAGGAGGTCCAGGATGAAGCAGAAACTTACATTTTAGGCAACTGGGCTCATGTCTCCATCTCCTCGCTCCGTAAAAACATAACTCACAAGGCCATCAGCGACTGCCACTGGCTAAATCCAACGGGTTTTTGTGTGGTCTTTATCTTATTTGCCCTCTCAGAAGCATAGACACTGGTGTCTATCAGCTCCTTGGCTTCTTGGCCCAATAACCTCTTGTTTTGCCCACACCCTCTGGTTACCTTTTCTCTGTCTCCTTTGAAGACTTCTCCTCCTCCCAGCCATTATGCTCCCCAAGGCTCAGACTTAAGCCACACCCTCCATCCCTACTTTCTCCATAGGTGATACTATTCACAGGATTTTAATCACCACATACGTGAAGGCAACCTACAAATTTATTTCTCCAGCTCTTAACATCTCTTTTAAGTTCCGGATCTGCATATGCAACTGCCTGCTCGACAAATCAACTCTGGGAAGTTTAAAAGGCTCCTCAAACTCAACATATTCAAAGCAAATCCATCACTTTCCTCCACAATCACCTAATCCATCACCTTCCTCCATCATCACCTAAGTATGCAGGCCAGAAAACTAGGAGTCATCACTCACGTCTCTTTCTTCCTTACCTCTCACTTTCAATCTATCTGTGAATCTTGTCAATTCACTTCTGATATCTCATAGCCATCCACCTCTCCCCATCCCTTCCCCAACAAGTCTAGCCCCAGCAACTATAATCTACGGCTGAGCCTATCAGCAGCCTTCAACGGTGTCCTTGCATTCACACAGCCCCTGCTTCAGTCCACTGTCCACCCTGCAGCCACAATCATCTTTTCAAAAGGCAAACCCTGCAAACCCCTTGCTGAAAATCCTTCAGTGGCCAGCCATTTCCTTTTAATAGGATACACCAGGCTCCACATGCCCTGGCCTTGTTTGCCGCTCCATTCTCATCTCATAAAATGTTCTATCTCTCTGTTCTGGCTACTCTGGCTCTCCTTAGTCCTTGGCAAACACCAGCTCCATTTTACCACAAGGCCTTTACATATGCTGTTCTTTCTGCCTAAAACGTTCTTTTGCCCCATTTCAATTTGTTATCTATCACTCCCCTGGTAAATCTAAGCTCATGTCACTTCCTCCTAGAAATATCCCTGAGCCCCTCAAGTAAAAGCATCCATTAATATACTCTCACAGCATCATATGCCTTCATTATACTCATCAAGACTGCAATTCTTCATTTGTTTCTGGCACACAGTAAGCATTCAATATATACTTGTTGAACAGATGAACAAAAGAAAAAAGAATAAACCAGAAGAAAGTGATGTCCCAGAACCAAGGGAAGGTAGAGTTTTTTTAAAGTGGTATCAAAAAAAAGGATATCAAGATAGTAAAGTCTTTAAATGATTCAATTGATTCTAGAGATCTTCTACCTTAAACAGATCAATGAAGTGCAGAGAACAAGCTGCTAATACATTTTCTAAATATTACATTAACCTTAACAGCAGTGCAGTTCAAATTGTCTATAATATTTTAATTCAGCAATATTAATAAAGAATGGTCTACTCATTCTGTTTCCAAAAACTATCTATATTGGTGAAAAAGCCATTTTTTCTCTAGTGAGTTAAAAGGAGAGAATCATTATAAAGAACACTAAAATTATAGATTACCTTCATCAATATACCATGAATTTTTTGATTTGGATTGTGGTTGTGAGTCAACAGAAGACCCATTTAAGGTATAAAATAATTCAGATCTGTTTCTATTTCCAGGGTCTGAGGTAGATCCTATGGAGCAAGAAAAGTTCCTTTTAAAAATAAAGTCAATATGAAGTGAAAGTTTTTCCGTAAGAGAAAATAATATGTATATGGTGTCAACAATTATTTACACAACCAACAGATGTATACAAACACAATATATTTTATTAGTGCCTTCAGCTTTTAAAATTTTTTTTTTTTAATTTTTTTTTTTTTTTTTTAGGTGTTGGGGGTAGGAGTTTATTAATTAATTAATTTATTTTTGGCTGTGCCGGGTCTTCGTTTCTGTGCGAGGGCTTTCTCTAGCTGTGGCAAGCGGGGGCCACTCTTCATCGCCGTGCGCGGGCCTCTCACCGTCGCGGCCTCTCCCGCCGCGGAGCACAGGTCCAGGCGCGCAGGCTCAGCAGCCGTGGCCCACGGGCCCAGTTGCTCCGCGGCATGTGGGATCCTCCCAGACCAGGGCCCGAACCCGTGTCCCCTGCATTAGCAGGCAGACTCCCAACCACTGCGCCACCAGGGAAGCCCAGCTTTTAAAACTTTGGTAACCATTTTTGCAGTGTCAAAAAGAGTCTTCAGGGCTTCCCTGGTGGCGCAGTGGTTGAGAGTCCGCCTGCCGATGCAGGGGACATGGGTTCTTGCCCTGGTCCGGGAAGATCCCACGTGCTGCGGAGCGGCTGGGCCCGTGAGCCATGGCCGCTGGGCCTGCGCGTCCGGAGCCTGTGCTCCGCAACGGGAGAGGCCACGACAGTGAGAGGCCCGCGTACCGCAAAAAAAAAAAAAAAAAAAGATTCTTCAGCCCAAGAAACAATGTAAAAGGAGAACAGGAGTTAAGTTAAAAGAAAAGCCTGTTTTTTTGTTTTTTTTTTTTAAACAAACTGCTTTAAAAAATCATTTCATGTACTATGGCTTATTTCCAAATGTCAAAATCACCATTCCCCAGTTTCATTTAACAAACCTCTTGGTTCACAAACTTAACATATTATTTTAAAACGGTTGCCCTCAAAAAAAGGCAGTCTTCAAATGTATATAAATAGATGTATAAATTAAGTTTAAAAGATTTAAGGTTTAAACATTTTTGAATTGTTAGTCAACAAATCCCTTGCTGAATTTCTTCATGTCTCTGAAAAAGTGAAGCAGTATTATTTCTTATACATTAGATTTATTAAATGTAAGAAAATTTAGTGTAGCTATGCCACAGACACATCAAGACATTCCCCTGCCTCATTACTAAGAGGACATGCTATCGTTGAGAGCAGTGAGGTCTCTAGAACCTACAACAAAATCTGATTTCTTTTTCAATTTAAAGCAGATAACTTTACACTTCGTACCTATAACTAAGATCTGTTACAACATAAGTAGTACACATATCTTAAGAAAATCTTTAGGCTATTCATATTTAAGTGAGAGTAGCAAATTGGTGCTAGCCTATCTAGATCCACAGGTTAACATAAAAAGTACTATCTATCACTTATATATTCTATTTAATTCTACATCTCCCAGGGTCCAATGTCACATAAAATATTTTTTAAAGTACAATTTCCCTTTAAATAAGCTGAAAAAGTTTTCTTCACTAGATAACTGAGGAAAAAAATTCTTTTCTTAACCTACATCTGACTTAAAAATTCTTGCAGCTTTTTAAATTAGCTGTTTAGCTTGTATAACTACCACCCTATACACCTATGAAATATGTGGAAGCTAACCAAAAAACAACTAAAAACTCCACATGTATTTTAAGGGAGTTTCTGGAAGAAAGAAAAAAATTTTTGCTTAGTGGTTTGGAATTTAATTTGTGCCACCTGTGTTAGCAAAATCCACATAATCTATAGTATACTTTATCCTATAAACATTATCCATAAATGATTATTTTGTACAGTGCAACTCTAAACTATATATACAAATGTTACAAGTAGGGAATTCCAAAAACCAGCGTATATGGACCAGAAAAAGACACAGGTCCCCACAAGAAACTTTTCATCATTTAGAAAAGGTTGCGAACTCTTGGCTTAAGCAACACCATCTATAAACATTTTTTAGTAAACTACTAAAAATGTTTGCAAGAAGAAAGTCTACATATACATTAAGGAGTAATACCTTTTAACCTTTTTTCAGTGCTATGGCAAATAAAAAATCAAGTAAATAACGAAGAACTGTATTCTATTAATCCATACCTGTAGCCTTTGGTTTATTATGACTGGATGAACCTTTGTCCCCAACACCTCTTGACATAAAGGCTAGTTTGGGAGGCCTCCTTTCCTGTGTAATGCTATCTGAAACAGTAAACATGTTTTTTAAAGATAAAAGCAAATTCTTATAGAAGAGAAACACCTGAGCAAATAATGACAATAACAACAACAATCCCTTTCCAACAAAAAAACAGAATTTTCAGAGTAGTTTTACAAATTCGTCAAGGCCATAAAAAGTACTGAAAAAGGTCATACCAAAAAAAAATCACTGCTGTATTTCAAAACATAATTTCTACAAGATAACACACCCCAAGTACAATTCAGCTAAGTGCTTTAACTTCTTGAAAATTTAACCACTTTTAATCAATTTTATTTGATATGTTGAAACACCACCAAGAAAACCTTACTCAGTTTTTGCAGGATTTCCCAAATCAGTTATCCCCAGAACACCCCTGTGTGTTATGAAGTGTCCCACTCTCAAATATCTCTAGAAGATGCTGAGATAAACAGACTTCTTTACTGCGTAACCCCAGAACCTTTAATATGCTAATATGCATTGTGAATCTCTCAAAAAGGGATATAATAAGCTTATTTGATAATGTTTTTTGTGCCACTCTACTTAGCATCTCAGATTAATATATTTCATGGGACACAGATTGGAAAAAGTCTGGTTAGGTATATGTATCAGTTTTTTAAAATATATATATATAGGGCTTCCCTGGTGGCGCAGTGGTTGAGAGTCCGCCTGCCGATGCAGGGGACACGGGTTCGTGCCCCGGTCCGGTAAGATCCCACATGCCGCGGAGCGGCTGGGCCCGTGAGCCATGGCCGCTGAGCCTGCGCGTCCGGAGCCTGTGCTCAGCAACGGGAGAGGCCACAGCAGTGAGAGGCCCGCGTACCGCAAAAAAAAAAAAAGATATATATATATATATATATATATATATTTATATATGTTAAGAATAACACAAACACATATACATATAAGAGAAAAAACACAGAGAAATACACAAATGAATAATGCAGAAAGCCAGAGATAAATAGCAACAATATTTCTGAAAAAAACACTTTAAACTTTTTTGAAAAATTGGTGCAATAATTTTGTTTTTGATACAAAGACTACCTTAAACCTTAAAGGCCAGTGATTTTCATAAGATATTCACAAAAACTGATCAAACAAATGTAGAAAAGTCAGTCTGGAAAGTTTTCCCCTGGAAAGTTCAACATAGCCGTGGAGTCCAACGTGACACTTAAGAGTCCTACCTGATAAAGCTATGTATCAGCAAAAACAATATCACCCACAGTGGATTTTTGAGAACAGAAAGAGAAAAAGAGGGAAAGTTTTACATTTTAAACACAAGGGCTATTTTTTTTTTAAGAAAAAGGAAATAATACTGAATTAATTATATATAAATGATGCTTGGTAACTTTTTTCCACAGTTGGAGGGGGAGAAGAATGCACTATTAAACTATATCTTAGCTGTCTCATAATGTGATCAAATGGAATATTATTTTAGTTCAAAAATTATACTGAATAACCATGTGTTTAACCAAGTGATGTAGTAAATGAAAGGCTATTTACCAATATTTTTATGATGTTACCATTCCAATATCTCTAAATACCACATGTGACAGCTACTGTGAAAGGTAAAACTTCTTAGTCACTGGCAAAAGTTTCCAAATTACAGTATATAAATTGACTAAAGAAAACTAACTCCCACTATTAACTGTAATTAATTGCATGTAAGTCCATTTTGAAAAGATATTCACATGTATACCATAATCTATATACATTATACAGTTAGTGGTGATTATAATAAAGGCAGACAATGGTCTTAACTAAGGCCGCCTGGCAGTGCCAAAAGGCCAATGGATGAGCCGGTGGTGACAACTCTGCTGGTGATGCTAGGGGAGAGCTCCAAGGATTAGGAATATGCAGGGCACTGGAGTTGGAAATGGTGGTTATCTCCTGCCAAAGACTTTTTCATGGGGGAGGTAGGGGCTCAAATATCAACTTTGAGGAATAGGACAGTCCTGCAGAATTCTATGCAGATAAAGGGTCACATGCCATATCTAACTTGCCCTCCAGCAGTTACATACCAACTAATTCTTCTTTCTTTATCACAACTATATTCATGATCCAAAGTCAAAGCCTTCCATCTTAAATGAATTTTAAGAGATTACCATCTCAGGAAAAGGCAAGCATGAGAAAGTAAACAAAGTAAGGAATAAATCTGGCAGGCAATTTTGTGAGATTAAAACAATCCTGATTAAAAGATATTAAAAGAGATAGCAAGACATGTCCGCCAAATGGCATGTATAAAATGTTCATAGCAGCCTTATTTGTAATAACCAAAAGCTGGAACAATGCATTCTACAGGAGAATGGATAAACAAACTGCGATCTGTTCATGCAATGGAATATTACATAGCAATAAAAAAAGAATAAACAACTGATATACACAACATGGACACTGTGTTGAGAAAAGAAATGAAGCCAAAAGTACCCATTATATATACACAGCAGGAATGCATTCAAAATGATAAAATTAGAAGCCTGCCCATCACTCGTATTGATTTAATCAGAAAAAGAAAAATCCTTGGGAGAAACTTGGGTTAGAAATTGTAACAATAAACCAGTGAACAATAACAAACCACAAGAAATGTCTGTGAATTTGAATGACCCACTAAACTGAGAAAATTGCTTAACTGATGTACGGCTTAACATCATCAGCCACAAGAGCATAATTCAAACCCAAATGAGAATTTAATATCCATGGAGAAATCTACTGAAGAAAATGTAAGTTTACTTGGGTAGAATGAAGAATTATAAAACCCAATACCAAACATACTATACACAACAACAAAGCAAAAATCTCCTTACAGTGAGACTACTGATCAAAGTAAATATTTTCCTTATATTTTAGACAATTTTATATGAAAAATTGTTCAAGAAATCCTGAAAAGTCCATAGAGATAACATGAGGGTTGCATACTGTGATCTAGTGCTTCAAAATAACCTTTTGGGCTCTAACTGTCTCATATGAGAGGAGTCCTGCCTATACAGACAACATTCAGGGTGATTCAGACTGACAATCTCTACAGAAGGCCACTTGGCATTATCTATCAAAATGTAAAGTACACATACCCTTTGACCCAGCAAGTCTACTTCCAGGAAGTTATCTTTTTTTTAAGATCTTATAAATATTTTAATGTAAATATGAGTATAATATATCCCATTTAAATACTCAGAAAAGTATACTGACAGCACACAAGAAAAATCTACAGATGACATGATATTGAGAGAGACAAAACACGAAAAGACAGAATTAGTATCCAAAATGATCTGAAAATGGAAGACTGGATAGCTCTAACGACATGAAGTTAAACAGGGACAAATGTAAAGTCCTGCCATATGTCCCCCAAATCAACCATACAAATATAGATCAGAAGCAGAAGTACATGTGAACAAAATTGGGGATTTAAGTCAAGCGTAAGTTCAGGAATCATTAATTCATTAGTTTATAAGTGCATTCATTTAGTCAAGAAATACCACCAACTCCATGCAAGGAAGGCATTACCGTGTCTCTGGTAATATAATTCAAACTGTGACAGGGCTGTCCCAAAATCTTTTCTGCTAAAGTCCTGTTCTATTGCAATAATTAGTCTACATACAGACTATGGTATTTTGTTCCCCTCTAGGTGTCCAAGTGTGAAGGTGTCTTTAACAAACCAGGTCTTATTCAGAATATCTGGAAGGCATGCCATATGAGACATGGCTAAAATGACTCAAACTATTTAGGCTGGAGAACAGAAGATGTAGGTGTCAAGGACACTCATCTTTGAATATCTGAGGTTTGCTACAAGGAAGAGGGGCTGGATTTGTCCTAACTTCATCCCCAGTTAGAACTAGAATCAATGAGGGAAGTTACAGGAAGGTAGAGGTAAGCACGTATCATACAAGGAGAGACTTTTTCACAATTAGATTTGTCTAAAATGAAATACTCTAATTTTCTTCAGGACAAAGTGGCTCTTCTATCAAATGAACAGATAAGTAATCTTTTAGCTTTACTGGATACATGCAAACTGAAACATACATATGACATTACTCACTGAAGCACTGTTTATAATAGTAAAAGATTGAAAACAGCCTTAATGCCCATCAGTAGGGGACTGCTTTCAAAAAATTGATACATTTATAAAATGAAATACAATGCAATAATTTAAGCAAAAGATTAAGTATGCAATTTATGTACTAATATAAAATGATCCCTATGATAGATCTACTGTTAGCTTTTTTTAAAAAGGTGCAACTTACTCTTCTGGGAAGATAAGTTGGTGTACTTTTTCCTATTCCTCCTGATAAGTACAGCTAAAAACTCTGGATGTAACATATAAAACAAAACAGAGAAGCCTCTGAAAGGCAAAGAGGAGAAGGCAGATCAGCTAGGGAGCACGGGACCTAAGGAGTGACACGAGATTTCCCTGGGTTTTCTTATTGCCTCATATATCCCAGGCTTAGAGCTGAAGAAGGCAGCAACCTGGAAATGCCAATGGGGAGAGACAAAAGAAACTCCCAACAAAGGTATCCTCTCATTAGTCGAAGAATGAGAAAAGACAAACCCTAGTTAAACAGAAACTTTTAGACAATAATCCCTCTATTACAACCAAACACAGTGGCCACACCCACTCCAACAAAGGCCAAGCGGGGAATCTGGACTTCTGCCTCCACCTGACAATAATGAGGTGACACACACCCCTTGAAGCGGCAAAAACAAAGTTTAAATATGATCTAGAATCTCAGAATATAATACCCAACTGTCCAAGCTTCAAATAAAAATCACTCATTATACCAAGAACCAGGAAGATGCCAAAAAGAATTTAAAAAGACAGTCAATAAATGCCAACACTGAGATGACAGAGATGTTAGAATCATCTGACAAAGATCTGTAAAGCAATCATGGTAAAAATGCTTCAATAAGCAATTACAAACACACTTAGGAAAAAATGAAAAATAGAAAACTTTTTACATAAAAGATAAAGAGAAAGGAATATTAGCATACCACTAAACAAAGTCATCAAACCACAAAGGAAGAGAGCAAGAGAAGGGAACAGAGAAGAAATATAAAAACAGCCAGAAACACTGGACTCCATAAAAATCAAAATCTTTTGCTTTGTGAAAGATTCTGTTAAGAGGATGAAGAGATAAGCTACAGACTGGGGAAAAAATATTTGCAAAGGACTAGTGTCTAGGATATATAAAGAATTCTCAAAATTCAACAGTAAAAAAGCAAATAATCCAATGAAAACATGGGCAAAAGAGATGAAAACAAAATTCACTAAAGAAGATACATAAATGGCAATCAGTACATGAAAATAGATATTCAACATCATGAGCTATCAGGGAAATTCAATTAAAACCATAGTGAGGGGCTTCCCTGGTGGCGCAGTGGTTGAGAGTCCGCCTGCCGATGCAGGGGACACGGGTTCGTGCCCTGGTCCGGGAAGATCCCACATGCCACGGAGTGGCTGGGCCCGTGAGCCATGGCCGCTGAGCCTGTGCGTCCGGAGCCTGTGCTCCACAACGGGAGAGGCCACAACAGTGAGAGGCCCGCATACCGCAAAAAAAAAAAAAAAAAAAAAAAAACATAGTGAGATATGACTACACACATCTCAGAATGGCTCAAATAAAAAATAGTGACAATACCAAATGGTGGTGAGGATGTGGAAAAACTGGATCACTCATAGATTGTTGATGGTAATGTAAAATGGTACAGCCACTCTGGAAAAGTGTGGCAGTTTCTTAAAAAGCATGCAAATACCACATGACCAGAAGTGGCACACCTGGATATTTATACCAGAGAAATGAAGACTTATGTTCACTTGTGTTCACTCTACACAAATGTTTATAAGCATTAGTTATAACAGCTAAAAACTGGAAACAAATCAGATGTCCTTCAATGGGTAAACTGTTAAACAAATAGTGGTACAGCCATAACATGGACTATAACTCAGCAATAAAAAGGAATAAACCAGTGATACAACATGGATGAATCTCTAGAGAATTATGCTGAGTGAAAAAAGCTGACCTCAAAAGGATTCTTGAAATGACAGAACTGTAGAAATGAAGAACAAATTAGTGGATGCCAGGGTTAAGCGGACAAGACGGGCAGTGTGACAATAAAAAGGCAACATGAAGTATCCTTGTGGTAATGGGAATGTTCTGTATATTGACCATATCAATGTCAACACCCTGGTTGTGATCTTACACTGTAGTTGTATAAGATGTTCCTTTGGGGGAAACTGTGTAAGAGGTACACAAGATCTCTCTGTATTATTTCTTACAACTGCATGCAAATATATAATAATCTCAAATATTTTTAAATCATATATCTGACAAAGGGCTTATATTCAGATTTATAAGAATTCTCAAAACCCAATAATAAAAATAAATTAATAAGAAATTGGCCAAAGATTTGCACAGATACTCCACCAAGGAAGATATACAGATGACAAATAAGCACATAAAAAGATGTTCAACATCATTGGCCATCACGAAAATGAAAATTAAAGCTACAACTAGATGCCACTATATAGCTATTAGAATAGATAAAATTTATAAGACTGACCATACCAAGCGCTGGCAAGGACATGCAAAAACTGGGATTCTCACACATTGCTGCTGGGAATGTAAAATAGTATAACCACTTTGGAAAGACCGTTTGGCAGGTTGCTGTTGTTTTGTTTTTGTTTTGTTTTTAAAGTTCAACAATCGCCTACAATAGTACCAGCCATTCCACATCTGGGTATTTACCCAAGAGAAGTGAATACCTATGTCCATACGAAGACTTATACATGAATTTTCATAGCAGCATTATTCATAATAGCCACAAACTAAATAGAAACAAGCCAAATATCCACCAACAAGTGAATGAAAAAACAAACTGGTATATCCTTATGCTTATAGGGAAAACACACTGTCTTTCCCTTTGTTCTCATGCTCACAACAATTGTGACACTTCTGGCCACCAAATGTGTGAGGAGTTTTCCCACACTAAGCTGTGACACCAGCTGGGTGCCCTACAATTCAATTTGGTTCTGATGCTATCTACCTGGGGTTAGAGGCAAATCCCACAAGTTAAGGGCTCAGTCCCAAAAGACCGTAAGCTTTGCGGTAACCTGCAAGCTCTCAAAACCCCATACTTTGGGAATGTTTATGGAGACTTCATCAGATAGGCATGCTTGATTATTAACTCAATTTCCAGCTCCTCTCCCCTCGCCAGGGGATGGGGATGTGGCTGAAGTTCTAATCATGTCTTGGTCTCTGTAGTGACCAGCCCTCCATCCAGGAGCCCACTAAGAATCACCGCATAAAAACAAAAAACACTTCTATCACCCAGAAAATTCCAAAGGATTTTAGGAGCTCTGTGTCAGGAACCTGGGTCAAAGACCAAACATTAGCAAGACTCAGGGGCAGAGACATATATATATTATACATTTATATATATTATATATACATTATACACACATATAATATATATAATGCATATATATAATATATATTATACATATATAATATATATTATTCATATATAATATATATATATTATTTCTCACTATAGAATGGAATTCTTCTCAGCAACAAAAGGGGCACATGGATGAGTCAACAAATAATTACGTTGAATGAAATAAGTCAGACCAAAAAAAAAAGAATACATCCTGAGTTACTCCATTTATATAAAATTCTTGAAAAATGTGAACAAATGTATACTGACAGAAAAAAGATCAATGGTTGCCTAGATTTTGGAGGATGGGACACGCAGAGTGGAAGGAAGCAAACACAAGGGGCATACCTTGGGGTGATGGACATGCTCACTAGCTTGACTGCGGTAAAGGTCTCACTGGTCTACACATTCGTTAAAACATAACAAACCATAAACTTAAAATATGTGCAGTTTACTGTATGTCAGTTAAAACTCACTAAAATTGTTAAGATTATAAAAAGAAGGTACAAAAAAGTGTATAAAATATGTAAACACTGAACAAAGAAACGAATTAATCAAGAAGGATACAGAAGATAATTAGGTAGTTGGGGGGCAATGCTAGGAGGAAAAGGTCTCATACACCCTTTGAAAATTCTGTGCGAACATGAATGTACTATATAATCTGAAAAATAA
Source organism: Mesoplodon mirus (assembly GCF_964341445.2). NCBI lineage: Eukaryota > Metazoa > Chordata > Mammalia > Artiodactyla > Ziphiidae > Mesoplodon > Mesoplodon mirus. Next base: position 33,549,624 of record NC_138995.1, read on the forward strand.
AATTAGTATTACATTCCTAACCCCCAAAACTAAAAAAGACAACACAGATTGGACTAAAAAAAGCAGAAATTTAGGGGAGGCACTAATTGACATGCTTCATCACAACAGATTTAAGAACCTGAATATAATGTCAAATTAGATATGTTAGAAGTTTTTAACATTTAAAACAGTAACAAACAGGACTTCCCTGGTGGCGCAGTGGTTAAGAATCTGCCCGCCAATGCAGGGGACACGGGTTCCATCCCTGGTCCAGGAAGATCCCACATGCCACGAAGCAACTATGCCAGTGTGCCACAACTCCTGAGCCTGCACTCTAGAGCCCATAAGCCACAACTACTGAAAGCTGGAACACCCTAGAGCCCGTGCACCACAACTACTGAGCCCACACGCCACAACTACTGAAGCCCGCACTCTCTAGGGCCCGTGTGCTGCAACTACTGAAGCCCACATGCCTGGAGTCCACGCTCCACCACAAGAGAAGTCACCGCAATGAGAAGTCCACGCACCGCAATGAACAGTAGCCCCAGCTCGCCACAACTAGAGAAAGGCCGTGCACAGCAACGAAGACCCAACGCAGCCAAAAACAAATAAATTAATTGAAAAATTAAAAAAAATAAAACAGTAATGAAGAAAGGAAAAACTCTTAACAGGTTGAAGACTCCTGCATTTTTAGTCAATGGTATTCTTCAGAAGCCTACTGTAACAAGCAATTGAATAGGATGAATTCTTTCCTAATCTCATCAACTGTTCAACTGCTTCCAAAAAATTTTTTTTAATTCTGTAAATAATTTTGTCCTACAAGTGAAGGTAATAGGGCAAGAAAGAAACTAAGAAACTAAATGAGATTATGACTATTTTCTTCTTTCTCAAGAAATGGGTGTTAATGATGACATGAAATATAGATGAAGACCTATTTAAATAAATGAAATTAATTTTCATTTAGACAACTTTGCTTTTTAAAGTCTATTTGCAGGCTTTATTTTGTTGGCAAAAAAGTATAATTGGTGTATTATGTAATAAAAGCTGGTATCATTCCTAATTATCTTCTATTCATGGTTTATGAAAATCAAGGTTTAAAAGAAAAAAAAAAGCATTCTTTGCCTTGCCTGTCACACTGCTCTGAGAGCCAGTAACAATGACAATGATAGCCACTGATCTATAAGATCAAAGTTTGCCTGACAAGTGATTCCTAAGAGATTCATGTAACTAATTTTGATTATTTTAATCCTACATCACTATTTAAATAAAATGTAATTGTAAGTGTTTTTGAAGATAAATGCTACTAAAGATGAATTCTTTGTGAGGTTATATATAATTCCATCACATGAAAAATAGAAATGGTAGCTTTTTCTTTTCTTTTCTTCTTAAGTGCTACTGTAGAAACCAAGATCATTTACATTTCAAACCAAATCGAGATATGGAAAAAGTATACAGAAAGAAACACAGCTCTGGAGTTTTAAAAAAAGGGGGTGGGGCATTTCAAATCTTTATTCTATGGCAAACTGAGAAAAACACAATCAATTATACATAAGCCAACCTCATATTTCAGGTATCTTTTTCTTTCTTAAATTATAATACTGAACTAATGATTTCCCCAGCCTCCCAACTTACTTGATATAATGAATTATATTTAGTTGTAAAATGGAAAATTTAAAGAAATTCAATTAAGGTAGGTAAAAAGGATGGTTATACTAATAAGGTTTTGAGCTTTCAAAAGTACCCTTTGGACATTAAAAAAAAAAAAAAGGTAAGAAAAAGAAATACCCACAGAGATATTTGATTTGGTAAGACAAGTTAAATTACATTTATCCATGTGGTTCTGGTGAGACGATATTAGCATAGAGTTGATTATCCCTGTAAGAATAAATAATGAAAGAAAATTGATTTTACAAGGGATTCCCCTTAGCTATCTAGCAAGTTAACATTATAAAATTAGCATAACTCACAGAATTTGCTTATTAGGACAGGGCTTCTCAACCTCGGCAAGGCTAACATTTCGGACCAGATCTTTTTTTGTGGAGGGCTGCTTGCTGCATTGGAGGATGTCTAGCAGCATCTCTGTCTCTATCCCCTAGATTCAAGCAGTACTCCTACCCCAGATGCGATGATCAAAAATGTTTCCATACATTGCAAAATGTCTTCTGGGGGCAAAATCACCACAGGTGGAGAACTACTGGCTTACAACTAAAATGACCTTCTTATGAAGGTTTTGTACTAATGCTAAAAGTAAAAGTAAAACAAAACAAAAAACTTTAAAAATTGCTTAACATACCAAAAAACAACAACAAAAAAGACCAGTAAACTGTGACAGACTCAAAAGAAAAAACTGCAATGGATACCAATGCATGGATGATTCTGATGTTGTAATTGGCAGAAAAGAATTGTAAAGAGGTTATTATAACTATGCTTAATGAAGTAAAGAAAAGTATGCTTACAGTGAAGGAGAAGATAGGATCTCATCAGAGAAATAAAAACTAGAGAAACAAAAAAAGGAACTGGATGGAAAGTCTTAAAATACTTTTAAAAACTTAAAAATACAATATCTCAAAAAATAATGTATTGGATGTGTTAAAAGCACAATGCAGATAAAAGAGGGGGAAGTGAATAAAATTGAAGGTAGAACAATAGAATTATCTAAAGAACAGAGGGACTAAAATTTGAAAAAAAATTAACAGAACCTTAAGGATAAGGGACAATATGAAAAATTTTGACATATATCAAATTGAAGGTATAGGAAGAGAGAACACTGAAAGGAACAGAAAAAACATTTGAAGGAAAAATGGCTAGACATTTCCTACTTTGTTAAAAAATATAAATTTACAAATCCAAGAAGTTTAGCAAATGCTAACCAGGATAAAGATGAAGAAAATCATGCTAGGCACATCATAGTTAAATGCTGTAAGCCAAATATAAAGTCTTCAAAGCACCCAGAGAAAAACAACATATTACATTACATACAGGGTCACAATGATTCAAGCTACTGATGACTTTTCATCAGAAACTATGAAAGCCAGAAAATCATAAAAAACCAACTTTAAAGCAGAGTTCTATATATACCCAAAATATCCTTCAAATATGAAGGCAAGATAAAGACATTCTCAAAGAAAATTAAGAGAAATTCATTTCTAGAAGACTTCACTTCAACAAACACCACAAGAAGTTCTTCAGGATGAAGGAAAATGATAAATAGATGCACAGATCTTTTAATTATTTAAAATATAAACAATTATTTCAACAAAAAAATAACATTTTCTTGTGCATTTTTAAAGTACATAGATGTAATGTACATGACAATTAATAGCATAAATAATGAGGAAGAAGTAACTAGATTTACATGGTTACAAGGTTTCTACACCTTATACTGATGTATATAATTGGCACAATATTAACCCAAACTAAACTAAAACATTAAGGATATATACTATAATCCCTGGAGAAACCACTAAAAGCAATATTACAATGAAATATAGCTTAAAAACCAATAGATTAATTAACATATAATTCTTAAAAATTTTCAAATAATCTACCAAAAAGGTAGAAAATGACTATAAGAAGAATGAAAAACAGAGGGACAAATAGAAAACATAAAAAACAAAAATTACTTTAAGTGTTAATAGATTAAACACAACAACAAAAAGACAGAGATCATCAGAATGGATTTTTTTTTAAATGACATGCTGTCTAAAAGAAAACAAGTGGGATAGAGTGGGAAAATGGAGTAAAGAAGGTGGGGCGGGGGGAAACATCTCAATCCAAAAAAACACATTGGGGATAGGGCAGATAAAGTAGACAAATAGAAAACACACAAGATGGTAGAAATAAATCCAACTGTCAGCAATGATAACTATTAATAGATTAAAATCTTCAGTTAAAATATAAAAATTGTCAAACTATATTAAGAAACCAACTATATGCGATTATAAGAGACATAACTAAAAATAAATGATGAAAAAGAGACATACCTGGAAAATACTAACCAAAAGAAAACCTATCTATATCATACAAAACAGAATTTAAGGCAAAAAAAAAAAGAAAAAAATTACTGGAGATGGCGGCAGTCACCACATAATGAGAAATCACTTAGAAGATACAACAATTCTCAATTCTAGGTACCTAAAATTTCTAAACTTGTACGTAGCAAATAATAATTTCAAAATTAAAGGAAACACTTATAGATTAAGATGAAATTAACAAATCCATCATCATATGAGGATGTTTTAATACACCTGTTCAGTAACTGTTAGATCTCACAATTAAAAACTCAGTAATGATACATAAAATTTGAATAGCATAATAAATTAGCTTGACCTAAGGGACACATAAAATATGCATGAACTACATGCAACTGTAATTGAAAACACATTCTTTTCAAGTACACACAGAACATCTCTGAAAACTGATCATGTACTAGGCCATAAAGCCAGCCTCAACAAATGTCAAAGGATTAGTATCATATTCTCTCACCATATCAATCAAATTGAAAATTAATAACGATAAAAACAGATATCTGAAAATTTTTTAAGTACATTTTAAAATAGTTGATGAATTACATTAAAAAATCATGAAGGAAATTACAGAACACTTCAAATTTCATGGTAACAAGATAACTATATATCAAAGTTTATGGAATGTAGGTATTTGGGTACACAGAGAGAATCTATAGCCTTAGATGCTGTACACTAGAAAAAAAGACTAAAAATTAACAAGCTAAGCATTCAAACTAAACAGTTTAGAAAAAAATAGAATAAATCCACAAAAAGTCAAAGAAAAAATAATTTTTAAAATTACTGAAACAGAAAATCAATATATCTAGAAAGGATTAAGAAATCCAAAAGATGGTTTTTTGAATAAATGAAAGTGAGAATCCTCTGGCAAGATTGTTTTTCTCTGTCTGCCTTATTTCACTTAGCATAATGCCCTCATAGTCCAACCACATTGTCATAAATGGCAGGATTTCCTTCTTTCTCATGGCCAGATAATATTCCACAACATCTTCTTTATCCATTTATCCGTTGATGGACATTTTGGTTGTTTCCATATCTTGGCTACTGTAAATAATGTTGTAATGCATATGGGAGTGCAGACATCTTTCTGAGATCCTGTTTTCATTTCCTTTGGATATACATCCGGAAGTGGGCTTGTTGGATTGTAGGGTAATTCTATTTTTAATTTTTTGAAGAAAAAGGCAGATATTATTGACTTCCGGGTAAGATGGCGGAAGAGTAAGACGCGGAGATCACCTTCCTCCCCACGGATACACCAGAAATACAGCTACACGTGGAACAACTCCTACAGAACACCTACTGAACGCTGGCAGAAGACCCCAGACCTCCCAAAAGGCAAGAAACCCCCCACATACCTGGGTAGGGCAAAGCGGAGAGATCCCCACACAGAGGATCAGTGCCGAGCGGCACTCACCAGCCCGAGAGGCTTGTCTGCTCGCCCGCCGGGGCACGCAGCGCTGGAAGCTGAGGCTCGGGCTTCGGTCAGAGCGCAGGGAGAGGACTGGGGCTGGCGGCGAGAACTCAGCCTGAAGGGGGCTAATGTGCCACAGCTAGCCGGGAGGGAGTCCGGGAAAACTCTGGAGCTGCCGAAGAGGCAAGAGACTTTTTCTTCCCTCTTGGTTTCCTGGTGCGCGAGGAGAGGGGATTAAGAGCGCTGCTTAAAGGGGCTCCACAGATGGGCGCGAGTCGCGACTGAAAGCGCGGGGCCCAGAGACGGGCGTGGGACGCTGGGGCTGCTGCTGCCGCCGCCAAGAAGCCTGTGTGCGAGCGCAGTTCACTGCCCACACCGCCCTTCCGGGAGCCTGTGCAGCCCGCCACTGCCGGGGTCCCGGGATCCAGGGGCGGCTTCCCTGGGAGAACGCACGGCGCGCCTCGGGCTGGTGCAACGTCACGCCGACTTTTGCCGCTGCAGGCTCGCCCCGCACTCCTTGCCCCTCCCTCCCGCCCAGCCTGAGTGAGCCAGAGTCCCCGAAGCGGCTGCTCCTTTAACCCTGTCCTGCCTGAGCGAAGAACAGACGCCCTCCGGCGACCTACACGCAGAGGCGGGGCCAAATCCAAAGCTGAGACCCAGGAGCTGTGAGAACAAAGAGAAAGGGAGACCTCTCCCAGCAGCCTCAGAAGCAGCCGATTAAAGCTCCACAATCAACTTGCTGTACCCTGCATCTGTGGAATACATGAATAGACAACACATCATCCCAAATTGAGGAGCCCGGAGTCAGTGCTGTGCCTCTGAGGTGGGAGAGCCAACTTCAGGACACTGGTCCACAAGAGACCTCCCAGCTCCACATAATATCAAACGGCAAAAATCTTCCAGAGATCTCCATCTCAACACCAGCACCCAGCTTCACTCAACGACCAGCAAGCTACAGTGCTGGACACCCTAAGCCAAACAACTAGCAAGACAGGAACACAATGCCACCCATTAGCAGAGAGGTGGCCTAAACTCATAAAAAGTCTGCAGACACCCCAAAACACACCACCAGACGTGGACCTGCCCACCAGAAAGACAAGATCCAGCCTCATCCACCAGAACACAGGCACTAGTCCCCTCCACCAGGAAGCCTACACAACCCACTAAACCAACCTTAGCCACTGGTGACAGACACCAAAAACAACAGGAACTACGAACCTGCAGCCTGCAAAAAGGAGACCCCAAACACAGTAACATAAGCAAAATGAGAAGACAGAAAAACACACAGCAGGAGAAGGAGCAAGATAAAAACCCACCAGATCTAACAAATGAAGAGGTAATAGGCAGTCTACCTGAAAAAGAATTCAGAATAATGATGGTAAAGATGATCCAAGATTCTATTTCCCAGATCCAAAATCGTGGAAATAGAATAGACAAAATGCAAGAAACAGTTAACAAGGACCTAGAAGAACTAAAGATGAATCAAGCATCGATTAAAAACACAATACATGAAATAAAAAATACTCTAGATGGGATCAATAGCAGAATAACTGAGGCAGAAGAATGGATAAGTGAGGTGGAAGATAAAATAGTGGAAATAACTGCTGCAGAGCAAAATAAAGAAAAAAGAATGAAAAGAACAGAGGACACTCTCAGAGACCTCTGGGACAACATTAAACGCACCAACATTCGAATTATAGGGGTTCCAGAAGAAGAAGAGAAAAAGAAAGGGACTGAGAAAATATTTGAAGAGATTATAGTTGAAAACTTCCCTAATATGGGAAAAGAAATAGTTAATCAAGTCCAGGAGGCACAGAGAGTCCCATACAGAATAAATCCAAGGAGAAATACGCCAAGACACATATTAATCAAACTGTCAAAAATTAAACACAAAGAAATCATATTAAAAGCAGCAAGGCAAAAACAACAAATAACACACAAGGGAATCCCCATCAGGATAACAGCTGATCTCTCAGCAAAAACTCTACAAGCCAGAAGGGAGTGGCAGGACATAATTAAAGTGATGAAGGAGAAAAACCTGCAACCAAGATTACTCTACCCAGCAAGGATCTCATTCAGATTTGATGGAGAAATTAAAACGTTTACAGACAAGCAAAAGCTGAGAGAGTTCAGCACCACCAAACCAGCTTTACAACAAATGCTAAAGGAACTTCTTTAGGCAAGAAACACAACAGAAGGAAAAGACCTACAATAACGAACCCAAAACAATTAAGAAAATGGGAACAGGAACATACATATCAATAATTACCTTAAATGTAAATGGACTAAATGCTCCCACCAAAAGACACAGATTGGCTGAATGGATACAAAAACAAGACCCATATATATGCTGTCTACAAGAGACCCACTTCAGACCTAGAGACACATACAGACTGAAAGTAAGGGGATGGAAAAAGATATTCCATGCAAATGGAAACCAAAAGAAAGCTGGAGTAGCAATTCTCATATCAGACAAAATAGACTTTAAAATAAAGACTACTAGAAGAGACAAAGAAGGACACTACATAATGATCAAGGGATCGATCCAAGAAGAAGATATAACAATTGTAAATATTTATGCACCCAACATAGGAGCACCTCAATACATAAGGCAAATACTAACAGCCATAAAAGGAGAAATCGACAGTAACACACTCATAGTAGGGGACTTTAACACCCCACTTTCACCAATGGACAGATCATCCAAAATGAAAATAAATAAGGAAACACAAGCTTTAAATGATACATTAAACAAGATGGACTTAATTGATATTTATAGGACATTCCATCCAAAAACAACAGAATACACATTTTTCTCAAGTGCTCATGGAACATTCTCCAGGATAGATCATACCTTGGGTCACAAATCAAGCCTTGGTAAATTTAAGAAAATTGAAATTGTATCAAGTATCTTTTCCGACCACAATGCTATGAGACTAGATATCAATTACAGGAAAAGATCTGTAAAAAATACAAACACATGGAGGCTAAACAATACACTACTTAATAACGAAGTGATCACTGAAGAAATCAAAGAGGAAATTAAAAAATACCTAGAAACAAATGACAATGGAGACACGACGACCCAAAACCTATGGGATGCAGCAAAAGCAGTTCTAAGAGGGAAGTTTATAGCAATACAATCCCACCTTAAGAAACAGGAAACATCTCGAATAAACAACCTAACCTTGCACCTAAAGCAATTAGAGAAAGAAGAACAAAAACATCCCAAAGTTAGCAGAAGGAAAGAAATCATAAAAATCAGATCAGAAATAAATGAAAAAGAAATGAAGGAAATGATAGCAAAGATCAATAAAACTAAAAGCTGGTTCTTTGAGAAGATAAACAAAATTGATAAAACATTAGCCAGACTCATCAAGAAAAAAAGGGAGAAGACTCAAATCAATAGAATTAGAAATGAAAAAGGAGAAGTAACAACTGACACTGCAGAAATACAAAAGATCATGAGAGATTACTATAAGCAACTCTATGCCAATAAAATGGACAACCTGGAAGAAATGGACAAATTCTTAGAAATGCACAACCTGCCAAGACTGAATCAGGAAGAAATAGAAAATATGAACAGACCAATCACAAGCACTGAAATTGAAACTGTGATAAAAAATTTTCCAACAAACAAAAGCCCAGGACCAGATGGCTTCACAGGCGAATTCTATCAAGCATTTAGAGAAGAGCTAACACCTATCCTTCTGAAACTCTTCCAAAATATAGCAGAGGGAGGAACACTCCCAAACTCATTCTACGAGGCCACCATCACCTTGATACCAAAACCAGACAAGGATGTCACAAAGAAAGAAAACTACAGGCCAGTATCACTGATGAACATAGATGCAAAAATCCTCAACAAAATACTAGCAAACAGAATCCAACAGCACATTAAAAGGATCATACACCATGATCAAGTGGGGTTTATTCCAGGAATGCAAGGATTCTTCAATATACGCAAATCAATCAACGTGATACACCATATTAACAAATTGAAGGAGAAAAACCATATGATCATCTCAATAGATGCAGAGAAAGCTTTCGACAAAATTCAACACCCATTTATGATAAAAACCCTGCAGAAAGTAGGCATAGAGGGAACTTTCCTCAACATAATAAAGGCCATATATGACAAACCCACAGCCAGCATCGTCCTCAATGGTGAAAAACTGAAACCATTTCCACTAAGATCAGGAACAAGACAAGGTTGCCCACTCTCACCACTCTTATTCAACCTAGTTTTGGAAGTTTTAGCCACAGCAATCAGAGAAGAAAAGGAAATAAAAGGAATCCAAATCGGAAAAGAAGAAGTAAAGCTGTCACTGTTTGCAGATGACATGATACTATACATAGAGAATCCTAAAGATGCTACCAGAAAACTACTAGAGTTAATCAATGAATTTGGTCAAGTTGCAGGATACAAAATTAATGCACAGAAATCTCTGGCATTCCTATATACTAATGATGAAAAATCTGAAAGAGAAATCAAGGAAACACTCCCATTTACCATCGCAACAAAAAGAATAAAATATCTAGGAATAAACCTACCTAAGGAGACAAAAGACCTGTATGCAGAAAATTATAAGACACTGATGAAAGAAATTAAAGATGATACAAATAGATGGAGAGATGTACCATGTTCTTGGATTGGAAGAATCAACATTGTGAAAATGACTCTACTACCCAAAGCAATCTACAGATTCAATGCAATCCCTATCAAACTACCACTGGCATTTTTCACAGAACTAGAGCAAAAAATTTCACAATTTGTATGGAAACACAAAAGACCCCGAATAGCCAAAGCAATCTTGAGAACGAAAAATGGAGCTGGAGGAATCAGGCTCCCTGACTTCAGACTATACTACAAAGCTACAGTAATCAAGACAGTATGGTACTGGCCCAAAAACAGAAAGATAGATCAATGGAACAGGATAGAAAGCCCAGAGTTAAACCCACGGACATATGGTCACCTTATCTTTGATAAAGGAGGCAGGAATGTACAGTGGAGAAAGGACAGTCTCTTCAATAAGTGGTGCTGGGAAAACTGGATAGGGACATGTAAAAGTATGAGATTAGATCACTCCCTAACACCATACACAAAAATAAGCTCAAAATGGATTAAAGACCTAAATGTAAGGCCAGACACTATCAAACTCTTAGAGGAAAACATAGGCAGAACACTCTATGACAAATCACAGCAAGATCCTTTTTGACCCACCTCCTAGAGAAATGGAAATAAAGACAAAAATAAACACATGGGACCTAATGAAACTTAAAAGCTTTTGCACAGCAAAGGAAACCATAAACAAGACCAACAGACAACCCTCAGAATGGGAGAAAATATTTGCAAATGAAGCAACTGACAAAGGATTAATCTCCAAAATTTATAAGCAGCTCATGCAGCTCAATAACAAAAAAACAAACAACCCAATCCAAAAATGGGCAGAAGACCTAAACAGACATTTCTCCACAGAAGATATACAGACTGCCAACAAACACATGAAAGGATGCTCAACATCTTTACTCATTAGAGAAATGCAAATCAAAACTACAATGAGATATCATCTCACACCAGTCAGAATGGCCATCATCAAAAAATCTAGAAACAATAAATGCTGGAGAGGGTGTGGAAAAAAGGGAACACTCTTGCACTGCTGGTGGGAATGTGAATTGGTACAGCCGCTATGGAGAACGGTATGGAGGTTCCTTAAAAATCTACAAATAGAACTACCATATGACCCAGCAATCCCACTACTGGGCATATACCCTGAGAAAACCATAATTCAAAAAGAGACATGTACCAAAATGTTCATAGCAGCCCTATTTACAATAGCCCGGAGATGGAAACAACCTAAGTGTCCATCATCGGATGAATGGATAAAGAAGATGTGGCACATATATACAATGGAATATTACTCAGCCATAAAAAGAAATGAAATTGAGCTATTTGTAATGAGGTGGATAGACCTAGAGTCTGTCATACAGAGTGAAGTAAGTCAGAAAGAAAAAGACAAATACTGTATGCTAACACATATATATGGAATTTAAGAAAAAAAATGTCATGAAGAACATAGGGGTAAGACAGGAATAAAGACACAGACCTACTAGAGAATGGACTTGAGGATATGGGGAGGGGGAAGGGTAAGCTGTGACAAAGTGAAAGAGCGGCATGGACATATATACACTACCAAACGTAAGGTAGATAGCTAGTGGGAAGCAGCCGCATAGCACAGGGAGATCAGCTCGGTGCTTTGTGACCGCCTGGAGGGGTGGGATAGGGAGGGTGGGAGGGAGACGCAAAAGGGAGGGGATATGGAAACATATGTATATGTATAACTGATTAAATTTGTTATAAGGCAAAAAATTAAAAAAAAAAAAAAAAAAGAAAAAGGCAAATACTGTATGATCTCATTTATATGTGGAATCTGAAAAGGACAAACTCAGAAAAACAGAGAGTAGAGTGGTGGTTACCCTGGAGTGGCGGGTGGAGTGGCTAATCATTAAAAAAGAAACAGTGTACGATTCCACTTAAATGAAGTACTTAGAGTAATCCAAATCACAGAGACAGGAAATAGAACAGCAGTTGCCAGAGGCTGAGGGTAGGGGAGAGATGGGCGTTTACTGCTTAATGGGTACAGAGTTTTACAAGATGAAAAGCATTAAGGAGGCAGATGGTGATGATTGTTATACAAAATTATGAATGTGTTTAATACCACTGAACTGTACATGTAAAAATGGTTAAGATGGTACGTTTATGCCATATGCACTTTACCAAACAAAAATGTTTTTTTAATTTAAACACATGCATTAAAAACATTTTTTTTTTAAATTTTACCCCAACACTTTCCAAGGAACAGGCCCTTCCTGAGGCAAGCCCATTCCAGGGCACTATGTAAAAAAAATTTTAAACATGCAATGCAAATTTGTTCTTTAATTTTGAAACATGCAAAAATTAGCAAACTGGACCAAGCAATGCATGACTCATGATAAAACTGGACATATCAGGAATGTAAGGCTAATTTAATATTAGAAAATTAGCAGATTAAAAGAAAAGAAACATAGGACTATCTCAATATATAAAGAAAAAAGTTGGATAAAATTTAGGGACTTCCCTGGTGGCACAGTGGTTAAGAATCCGCCTGCCAATGCAGGGGATATGGGTTCAAGCCCTGGTCTGGGAAGATCCCACATGCCGCGGACCAGCTAAACCCATGCACCACAGCTACTGAGCCTGCGCTCTAGAGCCCGTTAGCCACAACTACTGAGCCCATGCATCTAGAGACTATGCTCTGCAACAAGAGAAGCCACCGCAATGAGAAGCCCATGCACCGCAACGAATAGTAGCCCCCACTCGCTGCAACTAGAGAAAGCCCGCGTGCAGCAACAAAGACCCGACCCAACACAGCCAAAAAAAAAAAAAAAAAAAATTCAATATCCACTCATGATAAAACTCTTTGAAAATGGGGAATAGTGGGCAACTTCTATAACCTGATAAATGACAGCAACAACAATAAAATCCTATGATGAACATCATACTTCATAGTGCAATGCTGAAAGCATTCACTTTAAGATCAGGAGCAAGGCCAAGATGCCTCCTATCACCACTTCTATCCAATATTTTATTTACAGGGACACTATGATAACAAAACCCTATTTTAAAAATGAAAGATATAAGGATTAGAAGGAAGAGGTAAAACAGTATTTGCAGATGATAATGACTTGCTACTAAAAGAGTAATCTACAGATAAACTGTGAATAAAAGATTTTAATAAGATTGTTTATAACAAAACTCAGCATACAGAAGTCAACTGAGATACTACTTCACACCCACTAGGATGGCTAGAATCAGAAAGTCAAATTACAACAAAAAAATGAAGAAATCAGACTTCTCATACATCGCTGTAAAATGCGAAATGGTGCAGCCACTTTGGAAAACAGTCTGGCAGTTCCATAAATGATTAAACATGAGCTACCATATGACCCAGCAATTCCATTCCTAGATATATACCCAGGAGACATGAAAGCATACATCCACACAAAAACCTGTACACGAATGTTTGTAGCAGCATTATACATTATAGCCAAAAGATGGAGGGAACCCAAGTGTCATCAACAGATGAATGGATAAACAAAATGTGATATATTACTCCAGTGGAGTATTTATTCAGGCATAAAAAAGAATGAAGTACTGATATATGCTATAACATGGATGAACCTTGAAAACATTATGCTAAGTGACAGAAGTCAGTCACAAAAGAGCACAGATTATATTATTCTATTTATATGAAATGTCTACAATAGGCAAACATACAGAGACAGAAAGTAGACTGATGGTTGCCTAGGACTGAGGAGGATGAAGGGATAATGGAGTTATAGCTAAAAGGTACAAGGTTCCTTTTTGAGCTGATGAAAATGTTCTCCAATGGACTGTTGTGATAACTATACATATCTGTAAATACACTACAAGACACTGAATTGTATGGCTTAAACTAGTGAATTATATGGTATGTGAACTAGATCTCAATACAACTGTTTTTATAAGTAGACTATATTTCTACTTACCACCAAAAAACTATTAGAAAATATGTTTTACTTTATAATGTATCAGAATATATGCAAGAAATGGAGAAAATTATAAAATTTTACTAAAAAGAGATTAAACAAATGAAAGGCTATACATTGTTCATGTATTAGAAGTTTCAAGATAATAGAAATGTCCATTTTCCTCAAATTATTCCACAGCTTAACTGCAATTCCAATCAAAATCCCAACAGAACTCTCATAGTATTTGAGAAGCTGACTGTTAAATTTACAGTGAAGAGTCGAAGGCCAATCACCGCCAAGACACTCATTAAGAAAAAGAAAAAGCTCAGGGTTTATTGTTTTGCTCTTCTGATGTCAATTAAAACACTTGGTTATTAATTTTAATAAATCTTTTTAGTTATAAAAAAGAAAAAGGAAAAAGAACAAGAAGGGAAATGTACTCTTACAGCTGTAAGACTTCTTCTAAAGCTCTGATGATAAAGGCCTAGAGGTCTTAATGTAGACAAAGAGTAGAGCCCAGAAAGAGATCCATATATACATATGTTAGGACTTGATTTATACCCAGCAAGCACGGTAGTGAAAACTGGGTATATGTACCTCATATCCTACACAAAATAAAATCTAGGTGTATTATACACTTAAATGTGAAAAGCAAAACTATTAAACTTTTAGAAGACAATATAGAATAACAGGAAAACTCAGAAGAGCAATGAGACAGGACTAGGGCTCTTATTAAAACATATTATAAAGAATCATTAAAAACAATGTGGTGCTGAAGCATGAACAGACAGAATGGAAAGTCCAGAAATAACTGAAGTATATGTGGGAGCTTAGTATGATGAAAGTGGCATCTCAAAGGAGGAAGAAAAAGATGTACTTTTTAATAAATGGTGTTGGGACAAGTAGGTAACTATCTGGGCAGGGGGGTGGAAACTAAATTAGATCCATATTTCACATCATACACTATATAAAATAAAAATGGATCAAAGATATAAATGTAAAAAATAAAACCACAAGAGTACTAGAAGAAAACATGGAGAAATTCCTTTATAACCTTGGAATGATAAAATCCAGATGCCTCTAAACAAATTTGATAAACTCAGCTATGTAAAAATTTTAAATCCTGTGTGACAAAAATCACCTAAAGCAAAGTCAAAAGACATTAAACTAAGTGAAATAAGCTATATACAAAGGACAAATATTGTATGGATTCCACTTACATGAGGTATCTAGAATTGGCAAACTTACAAAGACAGAAAGTAGAGAACAGAAGTTACCAGGGGCTGAGGGAAGAGAGAAATGGAGAGCTATTTCTAAATAGGTATAGAGTTTCTGTTTGAGATTATGAAAAAGGTCTGGAAGCGGCAGTGATGGTTGCACATCATTGTAAATATACTTAATGCCACTGACTGTACACTTAAAAATGGTTAAAATGGTGAATCTTATTACATATATTTTATTACAATGTTTAAAAATGAGGACAATCAGATAATCAAACAATTAAAAACACTAATGACAAATGAGGGTTGGGGACAAATGAGACAGGAACATTTGCACCTCGTATCACAAAAGAGTTTACAACCCTAACACATAAAGAAGAAACTGGTAAGAAAAAAAATGATAATCCAGTTTTTTAAAATAAACAATAAATATGTATAAACAGTCCACAGAAAGAGAAATACAAATTTCTCTTAATCATACAAAAGGATGCTTAACCACTTCATCACAGACATGCAAATTAAAACTATACTGAAATATATCTTTCACCTATCAGATTGGAAAAAAAATCTATGACAAGGCTATAAAAAATCCCCCTCATGAAACCCTCCTATGCTGTTGGTGAGAATATAAACTGTTGCAGCCACTATGGAAAAGAGTGTGGAGATTCCTTAAAAAACTAAAAATAGAGGGACTTCCCTGGCAGTGCAGTGGATAAGTCTCCACGCTCCCAATGCAGGGGGCCCGGGTTCGATCCCTGGTCAGGGAACTAGATCCCACATGCATGCCACAACTAAGGAGCCCACATGCTGCAACTAAGGAGCCCTCATGCTGCCTCCCACAACTAAGACCCGGTGCAACCAAATAAATAAATAAATATATTTTTAAAAAAAACTAAAAATAGCGCTACCATATGATCCAGCAATCCCAATCCTAAGCATATATCTGAAGAAAACTCTAATTCAAAAAGATACATGCACCCCAATATTCACAGCAGCACTATTTACAATATCCAAGACATGGAAGCAACCTAAATGTCCAGCGACAGATGAAAGGATAAAGAAGATGCAGTATATGTATACAATGGAATGTTACTCAGCCATAAAAAAGAATGAAATAATGCCATTTGCAGCAACACGGATGGACCTAGAGATTATCATACTAAGTGAAGTAAGTCAGACAAAGACAAATATCATATGATATCACTTATTTGTGGAATCTAAAATATTATACAAATGAATTTATTTGCAAAACAGAAACAGACTCACAGACATAGAAAACAAACTTACGATTACCAAAGGGGAAAGGGGGTGGGGAATGGGTAAATTAGGAGTTTGGGATTAGCAGAAACAAACTACTATATAAAATAGATAAACAACAAGGTCCTACTGTATAGCACAGGAAACTATATTCAGTATCCTGTAATAAACCATAATGGAAAAGAATTTGTGTGTACACACACACACACACACACACACGTGTATATATATATATATGTAAAACTGAATCACCTTGCTGTACACCAGAAACACAACACTGTAAATCAACTATACTTCAATAAAAAAATAAAAATAAATCACCCTCACACTCTGCTGGTAGGAATATAAATTGTTATATCCACTACTGAAAGCAGTTTAGCAGTATCTAGAACAATACAAATGAATGCAGCTTTTCACCAAACAATCCCACTTCTGGGAATTTATCCTATAGATAAGTTAAGCACATGTGGAAAATATATATGTACAAGGCTATGCAGCATTGTTTGTAATAGTAAAAAATTAGAAACAATCCAAATATCCATCAATAAGAATCAATAAATTATGGAACCACAATACAATGGAAAAATAAACACTGTAAATAATGAGAAGAACCTCTCTATTCAGATATACAAAGAGCTCCAAGATATAGAGTGAAGAGAATAAAGCACGTTCCATGTAAATACTATGCTTCATGCCTAAAAAGGGAAGAAAGACTATGTATTTATATTGTGTAAAGAAACTCTGGAAAGATATACAAGAAACTGAAAAAAATAGTTACTAGTGGGAGGCAAGGAGTGGAGTGAGGGGGCAACTGCAGCAGAGGGGATAAGAATGGAAACAAGATACCCTCCTATATTGTTTCATTATTTTGATTTGAGCTAGGTGAATGCATTTCTTATTAAAAATTATTTTAGTAACTTGATAGTTACTAAACTCAACGGTATTTGTATTGGTCAAAACTCAAATGATACAATGTATATTTCATTACATGTATGTCTTTTATCTCAAAAGGAAAAGAAAACCTAAATACTTATCTCTAGTTAATGATATGCGCGCTGAAGTATTTAGGAGGAAGTGTACTGATGTCTGTAATTTATTTTGAAATGCATTAAAAAAAAGGTGGATCGGTGCATGGATAGAGGGATGGATAAACAGATGATAAAGCAAGTACAAAAATATTAAATGTAGACTCTGGGTCATAGGAATAGGGATGTTCAGTATAAAATTATTTCAACTTTTCCATATGTTTGAAATTTCATAATAAAATGTTGAAAAAATATTTTATTAAAAGTTTAAAATAGAGAACTCATAAATCAATAAATAAATCAACAGAAAACTGAGCAAAGACACAAACAGGTATTTAATAGAAGACACAAATGTTCCATAAACATATGAAAAGTTATTCAACCCTACTTGTAATCAGGGAACTACAAATTAAAACCACCTTGAGATACCATTTCCCAAAGGCATCAGATTGGCAAAAATGTTAATCAGTACCAAGTGTTGAAGAGGATACGCAAATACGCAAAACCCAAACATCCATTAACATTAGAATGGGTTATTAAATCATGAGGTATTCACACAATGAAATATACTATGAAGCAGTGAGGGTGAACAGACTACTAACACCATCATCTACAGGAAAGACTCTCAAAATACACTTTAAGTAAATGATGTAAGCATTAAAGAATACAATCACTGTGACTCTGTTTATACTAAGTTTAAAAACAGGCTAAACTAAACAATATATTATATACCACCCCAATATACCACCTCAATCCAAGCCACCATCCTCCATCTCTCATATGGATAATTGCAACAGTCCTCCTCCTGATTTCCCTGTTTTTGCCTTCTAACACGCAGCCAAAGCGATCATTTTAAAATGTAAGTTAGGGTTAAGTTGTCCTTCACTCAAAACCCACCTGAGCTCCCCATCTCCCTCAGAGTAAAGCCAAGAATCCATACACCAGCCTACTTGGCCCTGCCTGGTCCAGCTCCACTACCTCTCCTATCACTCTCCCTCGTTCAAGCCACAATGAACCCCTTGCTATTCCTCAAGCTGGCCAAGCCCTCAGATCTCCTTCATGTCAAGAGCTCCAATGTCACCACATTAGAGAGGCTCACTGGGACTACCCTATATAAAGTAGAAGAATCCCACCCCTCACACCCCAGCACTCCCCTTCCACCTTGCCTTGTCATTCGGCATGCAATCACCATCTAATTGACCATGTGTCTTATTTATTGTCTGTCTTCACTCACTAGAATAAAACCTCCATGTTGGAAGACCTTTTGCCTGTTTTGCTTCCTACTATAGCCTCAACACCTAAAAGAAGCCTAAGTAAGGCTTTAATAATATTTGATGAAGGAACAACCCTTTACAAAACTGATTTTTAAACAATAAGCATTTATTGTAACATTAAAAAGTATTTTGATTTATAAGATCACAAATTGTGTTTTTCCATAAGCAGTCATGAAAAGGTAAATTAAATATTACTAGATAAAATATAAAGCACATGTATGCTTTCCACTGAATGTAACCCATTTGTTTCCAAAGGGAAGCAAAGAAACAGCTAAGAATCCAATGTGTAAGAAATTAAAAACTGATTTTAAAGAAGTCAAGGAAAACAAAGTATGTCAGAGTTTTACAAAGCAAAATCAAAATAAAGCTATCATTTGAATCCCATACCTCCAACTAAATTAATGTACTCTTGCTGTGAGGCTAAAAGCTAACGTAGAAAGCATTTCCTAACTCAGCAAAACAAGCATTTATTACTTGCCAAGCCAACAGGGAAACAGGTAGGACAAAGAGGGCAGGCTAGAAGGAATCTCAAGGATCGCCTAGTATTAGCCCCTTCGTTTTTACAAAAAGAGAAACTGAGGACCTGAAATGACCTTTTGAGCTTTGGGAAACTCAAAAGTGTTATGTGTCAAAATCAACAGTAATGAAATAACACTGGAAGCAAAAACAACATTTTGTTCAGTTGTGATCCTTGCTATAGTAAAATTCAGTTTTTAAAGAATTAAAGACAAAATACATCTCCATGGAAACAATATTCCCAAGTATACATGAGAGGCTGAGAATCATGTTCTTCTGTGCAGGGCTTCACATCCTAAGTATACACACAGGATTTGGGGTGAGGAGGTACTGAAAAGGTCAGAGCTTTATAATCAGACAAGTCTGGATTTGAATTTTGGCTCTACCAGAATCAACTAGGATGTTACTTGATCCTAGTCAGTCTTATCTCTATCTAAGCCCCAGTTTTTTTATCAGCAAAATGGGGATAATTAAGACCTACCTTATAAGTTTGTCAAGAATGTAGAAACTAATTAAGAATTAATGTCCAATCTAATTAAGAGATTCGTCATTTGTGGCTACTGAATGCAGCCTTTCGATGCTCAATAAGAATCACCACCTCTGATGGCCTCTGTTAGTTCCATGACTACCAACAGACTAGCTTATAATTGGAATTCCACTAAGAGCAGGGAGAAGGTGATGTTGATGCTGCTATCAATAGGAATTTATCAATTAGTTGACAGCAGCCACTAGGTGCTACTTGTTTAGGGTCAAATAAAAGGTTGCTTAAGATTATTGTTAAGATGTGAAAGTTGAGTGATCTGTTTCTGACTACAGAGTCATGAAGCCTGATCAATTGCGCCATTCTCAAAACTGGAAGGGATATCGTAGGGCATCCAGCAAGAATCCTCTCCACAGTATATTAGATTATATTAAATGACCAACTTCTGCTTAAAGGCTTCTAGTTTAAACCAGCCTCTCACTCAAACAGGTAGCAGTTTATTACATTTTCTGACCCTTGCAATTATCAGAAAGGGTTTTTTTTTCACCCACTTAGAAGGGACACATAATGAAAAAGTGAACAATAATGAATAAATGCTACCCCACACTCACATACTTTTAGAAGTGCAAATCTTTAAATATTGTTTTTATTTGGGGGTAAGGAAGGATATTCTATGTAATAACAATTCCATAATATAAAAGTCAAGTTCCAAAAATGCATCTTGAAGCTTATATTTACATCCTCATAACTAAATATGTCTTAGAAGCTTTGCCTTCATAATATTTAAAACACAAAGAAAACATACCTGGGATGATATCATTGATATGCAAGAGAATTGTACTTTCAACACTTGCAAAACTACAAAGCTGTACTCCGTCAAATCTTCCATCCCAGTTGCCAATAGGGTTATCCTAGAAATTAAATAATAGAATAAACTTTAAAACCCTCCTCAACAAAACATAAATATGAAAGTATTTTCCATAAAAAGATCCTCCAACAAATGAGATCCAAGAACAATCAAGCCATAGTAAACCCATGGATGAGCAAGGGATCAAAAGCATTTGTCATATTTCACTGGACAATACTTATCTATATAATAACAACCCATCTACATAGGTAGATGTATTAATCATACACTGTTTCAGCCAGAAATCTGCCCCTAATTAACCCTAGCTTGCTCTAGTCACTTCACATTCCCTGAGCACTTAAATATTCGATTTGAATTCCTGTGTGCCTTTCTGTAGACAGAAAGTCTATTTTTTTAACTGTTCTTTTGTCATTTTATGGGTATGCAAGAATTCCCTCCAAAATGGAGATTTTTATATTAATTATAAAAATGTACTCCACGAACAGCACGGTACAAGTGCTGTTCATGGAGCCAGATTAAGCCCTGAGCACCAATATGGACAGCATGCAAAATGTCATCAGAAATAGGAGATGAACACTATTGCATTTGCCAGAACTTTCCTTTCAAGGAGTGCACTAGAGGGGTTTGGAATGAATGCTTGCACAAGCCAACTGGAAGACAGACAGAGGCAGGGGGAGAAGCTGGCGGTGCAATCACTAGGCAGCCTGCCCCAAGTAAACAAGATGCTCCCTAGACTGCCATCTAAGAAGCGACAGGCCTAAATGGCTTTTGCCAAGTTTAAGGCCCAAATGACCTAAAGCAAGAGGAAACTAACCCTAATGACCAGTGGCCCTCTTTCTCCAACCTTCCCTCCACTCAGCCCACAACCTCTTCTCTAAACAAGTTCTGAATATTTAAAGAATAATGGTTTAAAGATGTGCTTTATTTCTAGCTATCCCGAGGGACCCACATGTTTTACGCTGGCTCTAACTTCTCACATGGTAAATGTTCAGTAAGTGTTTGTCTAAACAACATAGTAACATTTGTCTAACTAATGGGTATCAAATAGAATTTCCAAGCACAGTGTAAGAGAAACTTAAGCTAGAACATTCATATCCTACTAAAAAGTGTACCTGAAGTGATAAAAATAATCACGAAAAACACCGTGAGTACAAGTCTATTACTCACATCCTCTCCCAACTCTTTCTAGTATTTAATAATTCCGTACGAATTTCCTTCATTATACCTAACAAATTCTTGTCCGTATTTTCAATCTATGAGAGAAATGTTCTCAAGACTTTTTCTTCTCCTTCTCTTAATCCCACAGGTATCGTCCAATTTGCCATATTGGGATGTAACCATAATTAACAAATATGATTGTAAGGTAACATTAAAAATAAGTGACACAAACGAAAAGGACAAATATTGTATGATTCCACTTAATGAAGCACCTAGAATAAGCAAATTCACAGAGACAGAAAGAATTCTGGTTACCAGTAGAATACTGGCTGAAAGGAGTGAGTAATAGGGAGTTATTGTTTAATAGGTACAGAGTTTCAGTTTGGGCTGGAGATGAATAGGGGTGATGGGTGCACAAAAATGTGAATGTACTCAATGTCACTTTAAGGTGGTTAAATTGGTAAATTTTATGTCACATATATTTTACCACAGTAAAAAAAAAAACTCTTTTGAGTGAATTATATCCTAAGAAGACATTCTAATTGTCTTTTCCTCTAAAGCAATGTGCCTTTCCTCTGTTCAGGTATTGATATTTTCCAAGAATGACTTTTACACACTACTCATTAAAATCAGATCAGCCAATTAAATTCAGCAAAATATTACAAAAAGAGAAACACAGCTTATAGAAAAAAAAACCCTTTTCAAAATAAAGAAAAATAAGACATCATGAAATATATTTCAGTGGGGCTTTTTTCTGTTTATTGGTCAGCTATTTATAGAGCAAATTTAAAGACTGAAAACATTATTCCAGTTTATTCAAACTGGAAAAACGAGTAAGTGTAAATCTACAGCTAGACACCTGTCCCCTATCAATGTTCCTCTACCAAAGACAAATTATAAAGTGTTCTTTAAATTACTACAAATTAGTCCATTTTAGATATTCAAAGTGTTTAATTTGTACCTAAATTGGTCATAAAGCTAATAGATATATTCATAAAGATAACATAATTCAAAAGTTTCTTACCATGTCCACACCTACAAAATATCCTAAGCTTTCTTTGCCTGGCAAAACATCACAGAATATAACTGTTCCAGATTCTAGAGTTTCTCCAAGCTTCAAAGAAACTCTGGAGTTTATTTCCAGAGGGGGAAGTTCAACTTGCATTGTGTCCACTGGACCTGCATAATCACTTTCCAATCCAGTGTCATCATCTTCTATGAGTTCTAGCTTGTCCAATGCAACAAATACTCCACAATCTTCATCACACTGAAAAAGCTGTTTCCCTTGATATATCCCATCAGTGAAACCTTGGCCACGACCTTCTTCCTAGTTTTTAAATGAGAGAGAAAAAAAATGATTGACTGATAGAGAAAGATGATCCCTAAGGAAAAAGATCCACTCTGGGGACTTCAGAGAAATCACTGAACAAATTCTAAATGACACATATAAGAAATATAATTATTAGAAGCTGATACTGAATTTAGGGTGTTTAAAAAATAAGGAAGAAACTGTATCTGATGCTGAAATAAAATTACTTGATAATTTCAAATCATTACTGTGAGAGAGCTTGGGCTAGATTCTACATTGTGACTTTAACAAAAATTTTGTCATAAAAAGAAAACTTTAATATGACAGTAATGCTAGCTCCATTTATTGAGCGCTTACTGTGTGCCAGCCACTGTGCTAAATCCTGAATCAATATATCACAAAAACACTGCAAGTTGTGTATAATATTACTATTTTACAGATGAGGAAGCAGATTTAGAGAAGTGGCTTGCTTAAATAGCCTGGTAACCCAGCTAGCAAATGGCATAGCTAGGATTCAAATCTCCAATTGTTTTACAATTGCTGCTTTTAAAAATTAAATCAAAAAGCAAACAAGGCATGAAATTCTACTTGCAAGAATGTCAAAATATAACTGACATTTAAGTTCTTGAGAATTAATATTAATTTTGGAAACATTATCACAGAGTTCTTGGTTCTCTTTTCAGTAGAAACAAATTCCAAGATGATTTTCACGTATATTATCAGGGACAACTATAAGCAAGTAGAAACTGCTGCAACTTTATATAACCAAAATTCACTACTTAATAGTACACTTTAAGAAAAACTGAGAAACCTACTGATGATAATATCACAGGATAATTAACACTTTTAAGTAATGAATTCATTTACAATTGATAGAGTTCATTTTTAACATTCAATGTTAAAATTTCTAAGATATGAAAGTCTTCAATAATTACATCATCTACTTGCATTTCCTACTACAGTAGGTAGTTTTTAAAAGTTTTCAATGCAGCATCTTTGCATCATCTCAGTTTACCATTAGAAAGTAAATCCTAAGGATTATGAATATTAAAAATTACAGAAGATTTCTGGGAAAACTTATTTTGTATTTAAAAGGGGAAAAAACATGTGCACACACAGACACAGACACATACACACAGCCCACTAAAACGGCTTATCAAACTTACCAGTAATTCTACTCCAAAGAATATTCCCGATACTGTCCTCTCTGCTAATAAGGGTCCTCTGAAGCGTACAACTCCAGGAAATTTTTCTTCCCCAGATCTCAGCTGGACTTTCACAGGGCAGCCCACATCTATTTGGAGGCCTTTACTTAGTCTGTTTCTGTTTTTAAACAGGCTGAACCTCTCTTCACAATTGGTAATTGCCAAAAGTAACTCTGTGAACTTTTCATTTATTTCTACAACATCCTTTTCATCAACAAACAGAACTGCATGTGGTTGCTCTAAAATTTTTAATCCAATCTGATTTTTCTTGCCTTTTGTAGAAGGAATCCTTGAATGCCCCACAGAACGGTCTTGGATATACTGTCCTATACTCCCCTTTGGTACTTTAAGGAGTTTTTGTGTTTGTTTGTCTGTAACACTGCATTCTTGAAGAAGCAAATAAAAAATCCGCTCTTCCCAGTAGGGTGAAGTAACTTTTTCTTGGCTCCATAAGCCCGAACTCATTGTGATATTAACTCCAAAACATTAACTCAAAAAAAAGGGAACTACTAAGTGTGTAGTAAAACCACAAAAGATAAATTCACTGGCAGTCCCAAAGCATGTTTTTAGCAAGTTGGTGTCCATGCTGTAAAAAGACAGCAAATCAAAACGCCTGGAGGACAAGCAAAAAGAAACTTTACACTTCACTCTACGTGAGCTAAAATTACGGTCAAAGACTTTTTAAATTCTTCATTGGACTAGTAAAAACACACACTAATGACATACTTCCAAAAATATCTTAAAAGGTTAAAAGATATACTATATTACTTGTTTCTACTGTAATCTCGCATATTTAATTAAGGAGATTCAATTGTAAATTATCTCCAAAGACAATACAATAATGTTTGTTTCCAAGGCACTGAAATTTATGAATTCAAATTCTAGTAAAAGATAACCTTATATACATATTCTGACATTTTCAAACTTTCAAAAGTAGAAGTCTTAATAGATCCTGCCTAACTTAAATGGATAAGCTGCTATATTTGGGCAACACACACAAATCAAAAAGGCTATTTTTATATATATCTGTACAGGTAGTTTAAGTAAAAAGTTACCCATCACAATTATTATATTGAACATTTTTATCAATAAAAATACCATAAAATCACATTCTGAAACTTCAACCACAATTCATTTATCTATGTACCATAGTTTGATAATGGAACATTTTATCTAACTCAGTTTCATTTCCTTAATCTTGTACATTTTGTCCTTAGGCAAATGTTAATAGTATTAATCATAGCTATCATTTAATTCCTCTCAGTCATAAATATCAGATATTATAAATCTGCTTAATATTAAAGATATTTTAAAAATCAATTTTATAGCCATCAAAACTTGTACTACATAAGGAAGAAATGTAACTGCAGTTACATTTGCACGTAACAGCATCAAATATAAAATGTTTTTATACCACAAGTTTAACTATGTATACTAGAAAGGAATACATGAAAGATTATTTCTTTTCCAGTTTCAATTTTTCAGTAAAAATTTTTACAAGAATACTAATCTTTTGCAATTAAAATAGCCTTCTCAACCCTACTTGAATCACTGGTTTAAAACTACACAATTTCATCAATTCAAGTAAAGACTTTAATTCATTATGTTAATTAATTATCTTACTGAAAACAATAGTTCTTAGGTATTCTCTGTCACATGCATGTGGCTATTTGGTTTCTGAATACGGTACTTATTCCATCCTTCTCTGAGGTAGCCATATCCATTTCCATTATTCTGGGTAATAGCAGCAGATGATAGCACTATCATATTTATCTATTTTATTCTTGGAATTAAAAAATAAATACTCCTAAAACTTAAGAGCCAAATTTTAAGTTTAACCATTTAACTTAATGATTAAATGTGTAATCTGGCAAATCTACACACAGAATAATATTTCTTTTAGAACACACTGGTAGATAGTGAGGTTCTCTACAATGGTAAAGTTTTTAAAAGTCTGTCCCTCTACAAGCCAGAATGAGACATGAAGATTACCCAAGACAGGGTAAAGGGCTTGGCACCTCCTCAAGCCAACATTATCCAAATATATGCACAACAAATATATGCACAATATTTAGTGAGGGCAAGCAGCATAAAGTGGTTCTCTCTCTTTTTTTTTTCTTTTCCTTTTCTTTTTATAATGTGTTTGTCTTAATTCCACTTGAGGGCACTGTCTCTTCAGCAGGAATAGGATCAATTTATGTTTGCTACTTATATAAGACACCTGTGGAAACCCCATATAAACAAAACCCCTTAGGAAGGCGACCCAAACCGTAATTTGGCTCTATTCCTTGAAAGTCCTCAAATGAAGTATTTGTTATTGCTGACTGAAATTCTTTTTAAATGTCAACATTTTTCAACAATAGCCTCATTTTTATCTTGATCACTGAATTATCAACATGAATATAAATTATTATGTGTGACCCTCAATATGCAAGGGTGTTCGTTACTTTGTTATGAGGCTTTACATCATGCTTTCTGAGTTCTTCATCTGCCTTCTGTAGATTTACAGTCTATGGTTTTACCCTGCCATCAGCCATTTTCTGTGGTTTCCTGCAACATGCATTTGACTTCTTTTACAGCCTTGCTGCTTTCCAACTTATTGCTTCTAACCAGGTGATGAAATATGGTTGTGTGTTTTAAAAAAACAAACAAAACAATAACAAAAAGAGGAATGCATAAATTCTGAACGGGTCTTTTAGGAGTAAAGCGCATAGGCTTTACTGCATAGACATTATTTCAGTTGCTCCCGGAAGGATGAGACGGTCAAAAAGCAACTCCTAAAAAAGTGAAGTTGTTTTGTTCTCTTTAGAATATATTTAAATATTTTGGGCCAAAAATTGTTTTTAAAGTATGACAATTCTATTTTGAAAAGAAATCTTTTAAGTTCCTACAAATTATATCTTCAAATATTAAAATTAAGAAATTCCTTGAATCTTAATAATTAGTATATGCCAACAACTTCTGCTCTATTGATGCTCTAGCTTAACAATCCATGTCATGATTTAAAATAAAAACCACCAGTGCTAATGGAATATTACCAAGACAAAACTAAATCACTGTATGGAAGGCATTAGGACACCCTATTTTAAGTGAATTTGATTACAAGACTGGTTTTTTGCAAATCATTTAAGAGACAGTCCACAGTAAAATATAACTACTTTGGTTTATAAAAAGGTTGAGGGTGATTTAATAATAGTTAATAAGAACTGTGTTTTAAAGTTAACTACACAAGGAGTAGTAACTTTTTTCTGACTTGCATTAGCACAAGTCAGAGTGAGCTTAACTCATTAACAGGATGAGTCATGTTAGACAACTAGAACAGCCACAGCAAAAGTTATAAAATATTTAAAAAGCATTATCCAAAAAGTAAAAAGGATGTGGTTTTTCCTCTTTGAAAAAGAACACATGAAGAAAGAATAGGTTTGGAATTATCATATTAAAATTTGATTCTCCTCATTGCAACTGATAGAGAAAGTTGAACAGGGAACTTTATGGCTCTATTAGAGGTATATAAGACAAGTTTAATGATCATTAATATCTCAACGTACTGGCATTACAGCAGAATATGCTAATACAGACTTTCCTCCCTGTAGAAATGAATAGGATGCCCACATTCTTCTTTCACTGGGATATGCACAACACTAAAATTAAGTCTTATAAAGAACCCCAAGCAGTAAAAACTGACTCAAGACCACATGGGAAAGATTTAAATCACATTGTCAGTGAGTTCTTTATCAATCAAGGTTTGTTAGTTTAGTATTTTTATGGACTCAGCACAGTGTTAGACACTGAAAAATACAGAAGATTTAAGATTGGTGGCTGCCATCATTTGTGTTCTTTTATTACTTTCCAGGTCTAATTGTTTAAAAATTGCCTCTAACAATATACTGTACTTCACTTTGAGTGTAAATGTATCACAAACGATTCATCTAAAATACCATCGTACTTATTTCAGGCCGAAAAACTGAGTAATTATGAATATCCTGATAAATACTATAAGTACTGAATGAAGATTATCAAAGAGTTGGAATACAATAATATTTTTAACCCTAAAACCATACTGAACAGGACTTTCTTTTGACAACATTTCGGATGAGATTCAGGGTCAGATAGATTTGAAAATATAGCTGGTTATCTAAGCTTGTTGATGGTCTGGATTCTGAGTAAAGGAGAATTTAATTGTATTACAGTAAAGTCATTAAACCAAGATGAGGGTGGGAAGGCACAAATATCAGTTTCCTATCAAATGCAATGAAAAGAAGATGATTGAGAATTAAGTTTCATATGAAAATATTAAAGGTCCAAATTAGTTCTCAAAGATAATATATAGTACAGATGAACAGCATTAGCTACATAAAAGTGACAATGGTTAACTTATCTAGAAGAAACAATGTCATTTTGATTCTCAAGTTATCAGGTTATTGTTCAAAGAACTTCACTAAAGAAAACAAAAACAGATGCAATTCAGTAATGTTTTGCATCTCCTGAGATATCGTGACTTGTTCTAAAAACCACAGGGGGCTATGTAGATCAGAATAAACATTACAACACTAAAAAATTGCCCAGAATTATAAATGGCAAACAGGTAGGGAGGTCAGTGTGCATACCCCAAAAAAAGAAGATACACAGGACTTTTTCCAAATGCTTCTAGATGGCTAGAATAATTACCATTTTAAGAAAGAATATTTCCCATTAAAAGAACAAGGTTGTATATTCCCAAACAGCAGAGATTCCAGAAAAGAGACCAAACCAGAGAAGAGTCCGTTTTCCTCACAGATTAATTTGTGACCCAAGTACACACATATTCAGTCCCTAAACAAGTGGGTTTTATGAGGTTTAGAAGAAAGTCTGGCTCCCACATCCGCATATTCACGTTCTCCGAAGAACCTGAAACACTCCTGTCTCACTGGAGTTAAACCTGGCCACTGCATTATCAAACCGTGAACTCTCTAAGTCCTTCATCTTTATATTTCCACTGCCCAAACAAGAGCCTGACAGTATGTTAGACAATCAGTACATAAGAAATGAATGAATGACTTGGTTAACTCAGGTGATAACAATGAAAGCCAAACTTCCACTTCCTCATCCTAATCGTTTAAGTGATTAAAAGCTTCTTTTAGGTTAAAAGAAGAAAAAGAGAAAAGACTCAGGAGTTGAGAGTATATAATGGTTTTTACCTAATTCCCTAAATAAATGCTAATTTTAATTCTCTGGCTCAATGAAGGAATGGTCAGTCTTTATACCACTTCATTGTTACACACATAAGAGGAAACAGATAAGGAATATTTCACAGTTACGAAAAGTTGTTTTGAGGTTCATTTGAAACTGGGTTCCTAGATCCTCACACCATGTCTGGTGTGAGGAATTATAGAAATTGCGCAGAAATTATAAATTCTGCGCAACCAATGAAAATACCTTGACAAATTTGAGATCACAGTGTGAAAATCAGGAACAAAATACTAAAAGTTTGATGAATAGGATAATTTACTCCTTTCTTCTGTGTTGAAGACTTCCTTGAACAAAATCACAGTTTAGGCATGCCAGATCACAAGAAATCATTCCTGCTGCATGTCTGTTGTTTTATATTACAAGTGCCCTGGTCTTATCAGCTCTTCACTAAAGTTACCCTCCAAAGGAAGGCTTCTTCGAAAGAGTACTGTAAAATTTTGTAGCAGAACATCAGAGAATGTTCTAGGTGTTATCAACACTCACAGTACGTGAACTTCAACAAGAATTTCCAGCAAATCATTTTCACCTAATATTGTGCTAGTTCAAATCCACCCACTACTCAGTAGGGAATTAGCAAGCTAAATTCTTAGACCATTCAATCTACTTGGGGAGTGAGGGGGTGCGCAGAAAACCAACGCTTGAATGAACACCCTCTCTCAAGGCCTGGATTTTTCTCCTGGAGCCAATGACTGCAAAAGGAACAATCCTATTAAGATCCCTATTAGCCCGAAATCAAAAGCCAAGCAGGGAATGCTCCTTAGCTAAGCTAAGCTAAGCATACAACTTTCTAGGGAGCCTGAGGAGAGGAAGGGGGCAGGCATGATGGGGACTGAAAAGCTTGGTGGCTGGAAGGTGACAACCATCCTAAAACATGCAAATGCCATAGGGCGGAATAGAAAAGATGCCAAGTAAATGAATAACTGGGCACTTGAGCCGGCTGAAAACCAAACTCAGGAACACCATCTTCCGCCAAGACTTCACGATTTCCCCAGAGATCGTTAATATGTCAATAAAGAAAAAAAAGAAAGAAAAGAATGAATACCTTGCTTCAACAGAGCGCACCTTTCAACTAAAGAACTCCGGGTTGTTGTGTAAAACCGTCCTCACCCTGGAAAGGGAGAAACTGAAAGAAAAACACAACACGCCATTAACGAGGCCAGAACCCCGACTGCTCTTCCTGGACGGGAGCCACAAACACCCCAAAACCCAAGGCACCGATGTGAGACATTACAACCCGGGGCTCTCGATGCCAACCCGGGCTGTCGGGAGCCAGCCAGCGGCCCGTGCCTCAGTTTCGCCATCTGCAAATGGGGGGCCCAAGGGACAGACCGTTTCCTGCGCTGCTCCCACCCCCAAGTCCTCTCTTCTCCCGGGGTCCTGGCGGTGGTGACCACGCTCCCACGACTTGGGAGCCCTCTCAGGAAGGCCGGGGGGTCGGGGGTGTCGGTGGGGAAGCCCCGGGGAGTGGGTAAGTCCAGGCTGACGTCACGGGCTCAGCACCCCGCGGGCCCGGCCGGCTAAGGGCCGGGGCAAGTAACGGGCCGGCGCCGAGGCCCGACGGCCGCCGCGGTAGCTTGAGGAGCCCAGAGGCCGGGGAGGGGCGCCCGAGGGATCGGGCCGCCAGTCGCTCGCCCGCTCGGCCGCAGGCTCATTCACTCACCTCGGGCGGCGGGGCGTCGCCCTTTCCCCAGTCTCGCTAGCCCGCCTATCGGGCCGGCACCGGCGCCCCACAACCGCCGCCCTAGTATTTACCTCCAACGCGCGAGCACCAGTGCAGCCGAACCTGCTACCTGGGCCCGCCCCCACCTGCCCCGCCTCCGAACCGCCCAAGGACAGAGGGAGGGAGAGGGGTAGGCGGGGGCAACCCCGACACTAACCAATCGCAGCCCGAGCTGCGTTCCTAAGCACGCTCTGATTGGGCCTTCCTGTGACAGACCTTCCTCCAATGGCTGCCGGCTCGGAGCGGACTGAAGGGACTTTCCGTTCCGTCAAGCTCGGTCGAGCCAAAGGGAAAGCGGAGGGGAGGGGAGGAGAACTGGAGATATGGGGGGCGGGGGCTCTGGCTGATTGGATGAAATATTGCGGGTGCCACGGCCCCATTGGCTAACAACAGAGCCTGGGCGGGGCGCTGTGCTTCTCCCGGCTCCACCCGGGTCTTGGCTTTTGGCTTAGCTGTCAAAACTCCCGTAGACTGAGAGTTCGGAGCTGGGGTGGGGAGAAGCCCAGACGCAAGCTAGGAATAGGATTCTAGGATTCCACGAAAAAGCAAAGCTTTAGAATAAGACTTAAGTTTGAATCCTTTGCGCTTTCAATTAGTAACCGCGTGACATGGGGAACTCAATTGCTCTGAGCCTCAATTTCCCCATCTGTAAAATGGAGACAATCGGATCGCCTGTGTTACAGGATTGTTGTGAAAAATCGTATGTAAAGTCCTGACACACAGCAAGAGCTCAGTAAAGTTAAGTCTTTTCCTCTTCCTCAGATTCTGTGTGGGACCCCTGCTGTTTCTGAACCTCCGTTGCCACCTATCCCAGTTTGGAGGGACGTCTCCCTAGGGTGATGGAGAAGGGATTTCCACACAAGGCCTCCCACAGCTCTGCACCCCTGGCCACCAGCCAGGACTTGGGGTGTAGTTAAGGATCTTTCAATTAGAAGGGAGATTTCTGATTCCCAAAAGTGCTCACAATATTTAAGGAAGTGCTTTTTATAATCAGTCCCAGAGCCTTGCAGCATGCCTTGCTGCACCGGATACTCCTGTTAATTAATTCCTTCTCCTTTGACATTTTAAGTACCAATTATAGGAGAAGGTGATTAATACTGAGGAAGGAAGACGTGGTGTGTGTGTGTGTGTGTGTGTGTGTGTGTGTGCGTGTTTAACCATGAGAGGGAAAATTTCCTCAGTGGAAAGTGACATTTCTGAAAATCTGGAGAATTTAAACCAGTGAGTCCATAAAATAAGTCACAGGAGTGATTATTAACATTACTGGTAAACAGGCCACCCATCTCCTTTGCCATAAGAGCCCAGAAGGAAATGGACATCTTTTGAAAAACCTCAATCCATTCTTGTCCCTCCTTAGTCCATCCTTAGCCATCTTCATGATCACAATGCAGGAGAAAGCAATCAAATGAGACTCAACAGGCCTAACTCTAAGTGTGGCCTTAGGCAACACTTCCCTTCTAGATCTAGATTCTCCAAAAACAGTCAATAGGACTCCAAAGTCACAGTCTGGCGGTCGGGAAGAAAAATTCAGCCTGAGGACTGTTTTTGCTTGACCCATACAGTGAGGAGGAGGAAGTGGGGTGAGGGAGAAAGATCTTGAATCCTTTTAGACAGGGCAAGCCCACTCCCTTTCTCCAGTTTGCCACACTCCTCACCATTCCCTATTTTATCCTGCTGGAGCACTTCTCTCATTTACATTATCTGCCGGCTCCTGAAGGCATTTGAATTTGCCACCCCTGGCACAGAACATCCTCGTGTCCTTTCTGATGATGGCATTTGGTGCCGCTGAGCCCTAGGCTTCAGGAGGGCTTTCTTCCCTACCAGCGGTGGTCAGCCCTCCTGTCACAGGTTCCCTGAATCAGACAGTGTCAGGGCCCAAATTCATCCAACAGATATTCTTCCAAGCCAGATGGGATAAACAGGGCTTATCTCAATTACCGTCTCCTATCAGTTGGTAATGACTGCCTAGAACATTGTGTCGAAAACAATTCTAAAGCTGTATTCAGGCTCACGGGGAAGAGAGATGCCTGCCAGGGGATGAAATGGGAAACGGTGTCATGGTGCTATTATTTGCAGTCCTTAGTAAGCTAGCCTTTCCTTTTACAGATGGGCGATTAAGGTCCAGAGAGGGAAAACAGCTTGTCAACAGTCACCCAGGAGATGAGCTGGGACCCTGATTCTCCTAATTGCAAGCCAGGGCTCTTTCTACCTTGTTTAAATGGATTCTCCAACTGAAATGCCCATCCTCTCTGCCTTCCAAATCCTCCTTCACTTAAGGCTCAGCCAGAGTCCTCCCACTTCCCGGGGTCTTTGCTGATGGTTCCAGGCCTCACTGATCCCCTCTGTCTACCCACCACCCGGCAGCCTCTTCCACTCAGCCTGGCCCTGGCTTCACATGACCGGTGGTTCTGTTACTTCGCGAGCAGCAAGAAACACGGCAGCGATTGAGAGAGATGCCACCCTCGTCCTTTGGCAAGGAAGGCAGACCTTAAACGAATAATTACACCACCACTTAACTGGGGAGGTTAGAGGGAGCCCCAGAAGGAGAACTGCTCTGAGCACACATCAAAGGTGGCTGGGTACCCAGGGAAGGCCTATTTGAGGAAGTCATCTTTAAGATGAGGTAGGAAAGTTGACTGGCAGCCGGGGTGAGGGGAGCACCCCAGGCAAAGGGAACATGTTACATGACATATTGGAGGAACTGGAAGGGGCAGGGCACAGAAAGTGTGGGCGCAGAAGGGCCTGTCCGACGGGGCCTGATGAGCGAGGACCAAGGGGGGGTCTATATCCCAAGAGCAGTCGGAGCCCTCTGAAGGGGGTTAAGCAGGGTAGTAACTGTAATTCTACACTACCTTGCATACTTCTCTTATGGCACATAGCAGGACCCCAACAAAAAGCCAGTGAACTGAGTGGAGCTCTCTCCCCCAGGAGCTGGGACCCTCCTGGCTGCCTGGTAGAGGCCTATGACTTGGAGTAACACCCAGTCAGGTCTCAGCAAAACCTTCGCAGCAGCACGAGTCATGCTTATTCATGAGATCCTGCCCCGTGCTTCCCAAATCGCTGCCACAGGCTACCCCTACTTCCAGCCTTGCCAACTTCAGTGTGAATTTTATATCCTGTTGCACAACCCAAGGTGAACTCCTGATATTTCACACTTCCACTCCCCCATCTCAGTAAATGGCAACTGCCGGTTTTTCATCCAGCCTCCCGTGGGTCCAGTCCTAGCACCGTGTGCATTCATGAACTCTAAACCACGAGGCTAAATGGACCAGGCGTCCCCACAGACAAGGACACCATACCACTGCTTTCTCCATGATAGACCAGTGTGGTGTTTCAGTCAATGGCTGAGTCGAGAGCCCTCCAACTCGGGGATGTGCTTCTCTCTTAGCGAGGGCACACTCTAAACACAACTGAACATTCTGTCTGAGGGCTTGTACTCCAGTCACCTAAAAGCTCTTTTTAATCAGATAAAAGAGATTACTTTAATCATCTTTAAACGAAGCCAGCTGAACTATAAACCCATGTTCTCCTGTTTGAGCTATTTGCTCTTAACAATGACAAATGATTTCTGTGTGATTTAGAAAACACACACACACAGAGAAAAAGGGGTTCATGCTCTCCATTGGGATCTTTGTGCTACATCTAGAATCTCACTTTGAGCAGTAGATACGTTAGGAATGATCCCATGTCCCAGGAAGCCTTCCTCCCTAAGGAAGCAGACACTAGCAATGTTGGAAAAAAGTGACTCATTATCAGAATCTACCCCAGGGGCAGAAACTTCTATTTCTGCCCCCTTTTAAGTAGGTGGATTCTCCATTCAACAAATATTTGGGCACCTGCTATGTGCCA
Organism: Mesoplodon mirus; assembly: GCF_964341445.2. NCBI lineage: Eukaryota > Metazoa > Chordata > Mammalia > Artiodactyla > Ziphiidae > Mesoplodon > Mesoplodon mirus. The sequence goes on from NC_138995.1 coordinate 33,584,700, forward strand.
GGCACCGTTCTAGATTCTGAGGATGCTGCCGTGAGCATAGCCCATGTTCTCATGGAGTTGATATTCTAGGGGAAGGAAGAAACAAGGGTTCATCAGGTGGTCATGCTGAGAAGAGAGGACTAAGCAGGGAAGGGGCGAGGAGGTGGCTGGGGACTGCTATTTTACATAGATTGTTCAGGGAACGGCTCCCTTGATGTGGTAGCATGTGAACAAAGACCCGAAGGAAACTAGGAAGACAGCCATGCTGCCGTCTAGGGAAGAGTGTCCCAGTAGGAGGAGACAGGCAAGTGAGAGGGTCTGGAAGCAGTGGTGTGCTTGGCGTTGCCAAGGAAGAGCCAAGAAGCCAGTGTGGCTGGAGTTCAGAGAATGGGGGTGTGAGTGACGAGGGTGAGGCCAGAGAAAGCACAGGGGAGGTGGTCCAGGCCAGCAGCAGACCTCGTCTTTTACCCAGCGCCAGATGGGAAGTCCTGAGGCGTTTAAATCAGAGCCCTGGCTCATCTGACTTATGTTTTAATGGGCTCACTCAGAGGGACAAGGACAAAAGCAGAGAGAACAGTCAGTAATCGGGCAAGGGTGGGCCCCAAAGGAGCCCCTTGTTTCTTGGGGGGTGGGAGAGAGCAGGTGGGAGGAGGGGAATGTGGAACTGAAGATGTCAAGAAAGAAGGTCCAGATAAAGAAGAGATGCAGCCCTTCCTGAGAGGAAGGATTTTCAGGTGATTGACGGGGGAGGGGTAGCACTTAGGGGATTGGATTTGTGGATTTTTCTGGAAGTGATGATAGGTGGGATTAAATTTAGAGAGAGAGAGAAAAAAAGGAAATCTTGGGGGATCCAAAGAGCTTGGATTGCCAGTCTGCACAGCTGCAGTCTCCCCCTGTGTAATTCTCCAAGGGCAACTGCCCAGGCCGGTCCTCGATGGTGTTCATGACCTTGCTGCCCACTGGAACCTGCCACCCAGGGCCCGAGGCCCTGTGTCCCCTCCCGGAAGGCCTTGCCGGGGAGTGTGCCCTGAGTGCTGTGTGCTTCACTCACAGTGCTGCACCAATCTCCCGAGCAGGAAAGGAGGCGTGAAGGTGTTGGTGCAATAATGAAATGATGCTGCATGTAGTCTCAACGCAGCCCGCTTGGAATGGGATTCCGCCTCCCACATTTCCGTGGGGTGTATTCATTTCAGCATCTGGGTTTGGCACTCTAGGTTTTGGGAAAAAAACACTCAGATTGACGTTTTTTTTTCTTCTAAGATGATGGTGAATCTAATTAAAGTCTCAAGCTCTTTAAAAAATTCTTCTGCTCTGATACCTTTTTTTTCTGCGTGGAAGAATTAAATATTCTGAGCTACAGATCTGGAATCTGCCTTCTCCTGGATAAGCCACTGGCCACAAGCACACATCTTTCAGGTAACCTCCCTGTTGGAGAATTTTAAGAGTACTAATTCGCAAGTTACCTGCAGATACCTAGAACGCCTTTGGTGGACCTACTGGCCTTTCGCAAGTTAGGAAACATCCACTCTGAGCTCTGACGGTAATCACATGTCAAGATCTCAGTTCCACCCTTACCTGGGCCCTCTTAGATTTTTTTTTTAAATAAATTTATTTATTTATTTTTGGCTGTGTTGGGTCTTCGTTGCTGCACGTGGGCTTTCTCTAGTTGTTGCAAGCAGGGGCTACTCTTCATTGCAGTGCACAGGCTTCTCAGTGCGGTGGCTTCTCTTTGTTGCAGAATACGGACTCTAGGCGCGCGGGCTTCAGTAGTTGTGGCACGCGGGTTCAGTAGTTGTGGCTCGCGGGCTCTAGAGCGCAGGCTCAGTAGTTGTGGTGCACAGGCTTAGCTGCTCCACAGCACGGGGGATCCTCCCAGACCAGGGTTCGAACCTGTGTCCCCTGCTTTGGCAGGTGGATTCTTAGCCACTGCGCCACCAGAGCAGTCTCACCTGGGCCCTCTTGAGCTCTTTGTTCTCCATAATCTCTCCCTGGGTTATATCATCCAGGTCCAAGGACCCCATTCCCCTTTTGATGCTGAGGACGCCCATGGTGTTATATCTGGTGGTGACCTCTCCCACGGGCTCCAGAACGTGGCGTCTCCATTTGACCTTTCTATTTAGATACCTCAGACTTGAAAATCCAAGACAGAAGCCTCTCCTGCTTCCAAACTTGTTTCCTCCCCAGTTACTCAAGACAAAAATCTAGCAGATATCCTTGAGTCTTCACTTTCCCTCATCCCTCTCATCCATTCCATTTGTAAACCCTTGGGAATTGACCTCTAGAATATCTCTGGAATCCACCCTTTTCTCTCCACCTCCACTGATACCCCCTCATGCTGCCCAGCTGCCTCTCCCCTGCAATGGCTCCTAGGTGGTCTCCCTACTTCCTCTTCTCCTCACCCTTACCTTTATGCATTCCAGTCGCTTCTCCACCCCAGAACAAGAGAGATCTTCTTTCAGTGGGTTCCACTGCACTGCTTAGAACTCTCCAATGGCCTGCCATGATTCTTTCCCATGGCCAACTAGGCCCTTCATGAACTGGCCCTACCTACCTCTGCAGACCCATGTGGTGGACTCTCCCCTTAGCTTGCCTCAAACACACTGTATTAGTTTCCTGTGGATGCTGTAACAAATTATCACAAACTTGGTGCCTTAAAATGACACAAATTAATTCTCTTACAGTCCCGGAGGCCAGAAGTCCAAAATGGGGCTAGAACAAAGGTAGCTGCAGGACTACACTCCCTTCAGAGGTTCTAAGGGAAAACGTGTGTCCTTGCCCTTTCCAGCTTCTCAAGCTGCATTCCTTGGCCCATGAGGCCCCTTCCTCCACCTTCAAAGCCAGCAGTATAGCCTCTTACTTCAGTGGTCACCTTGCCTTCTTCTTCTGTGTCAAGTCTCCCTTCAACTCTCTCTTATAAAGATACTTGTGGTTGCATTTAGGGTCTACCCACATAACCTAGGATAATATCCCTATCTCAAGATCCTTAACCTAATGACATCTTTAAGTCCCTTTTGTCATGTAAAGCAACATTTTCAGGTTCTGGGGATCAGGACCTGGCTATTTGAGGCGGGGGGTGGATTATTCAGCCTAACCACACCCACAAAGCTCTCTTCCATGACAGGGTCTTTGTACAGCTTGTTCCCTGTGACTGGTCCCGCTCCCCCCCCAGGTCCCCCTCCCTCTTTGCATGGCCAATTCCTTCTCATCTGGGGGCCTGTCACCTTACCTGTCACCACCTCGCAGAACCTGTCTCTGAACAACCTCCAATCCAAAAGTTTCCCTCTATCTTGAAACTTTATTTCCTTCCTGGCACTTGACACAGTGGACCTTATTTTATATATTTTCCAATTTACTTGTTTTCTGCCTGCCTCTCCCTCTCCCCTCCCCATCAGTGCCTTGATGACAGGGCTGGTGTCTGTTCTGTTCAGATGAATTTACAATCCAAGATGGTGCCATGCAAACAGGCTGCTCTGTCCACTCCTCTGAGAAAGCAGGCCCCCCCTCCCTCTTCCTCCTGATCTGCTCTATTTGAAAGAATGGTCTGGACAGAACCTGATGCCACCAACAAAGAGAACCCACCCCTACGTTCATAGCATCATTGTTTATAATAGCCAAGACATGGAAACAACCTAAATGTCCGTCGACAGATGAATGGATAAAGAAGATACAGTATATATATATACATATATATATATATATATATATATATATATATATATACACACACATATATATATATATGCAATGGAATATTACTCAACCATGAAAAAGAATGAAATAATGCCATCTGCAGCAACACGGATGGACCTAGGGATTATCATACTAAGTGAAGAAAGATAAATACCATATGATATCAGTTATATGTGGAATGTAGAATAGGACACAAATGAACTTATCTATGAAACAGAAACAGACTCACAGGGCTTCCCTGGTGGCGCAGTGGTTGAGAGTCTGCCTGCCGATGCAGGGGACGTGGGTTCGTGCCCCGGTCCGGGAGGATCCCACATGCCGCGGAGCGGCTGGGCCCGTGAGCCATGGCCGGTGAGCCTGCGCATCCAGAGCCTGTGCTCCGCAATGGGAGAGGCCACAACAGTGAGAGGCCTGCGTACCGCAAAAAGAAAAAAAGAAACAGACATAGAGACTTGTGGTTGCCAAGGGGGAGGGGTGGTGGGGCAGGGATGGAGTGGGAGGTTGGGGTGAGCAGACATAAGATCTACAGAATGGATAAGCAACAAGGTCCTACTGTACAGCACAAGGAACTATTTCAATATCCTGTGATAAACCATAATGCAAAAGAATATGTACATATATGTGTAACTGAATCATTTTGCTGTATAGCAGAAATTAACACAACATTGTAAATCAACTATGCATCAGTAAAATAAACTAAAACAAACAAACAAAGAGAACTCACACACATGCTCTCCCTGGGCAAGGGCCCAGGGAGATGCCACAACATTTAACCAACCAGACACACACAAAACCATTCAAGGAAGCAGATTTCACCTTGATGAGCAGCCACCTGAGTCCTTGCTAATTAAATGCATCTAAGAATTATTTCGCCAAGGCCCACTCAGGAGGCTGCTTGCCGAGGAGAACTGTTCCCAAATCTTCGCCTGTTAGAGACTCCCAGAGCCACTTGGAGAGAATGGAGGGAGGCCCAGGGGTCCTTCTCGCATTTCTCACATTTGCCACAGCCTAAAGTTCATGCTGGATTAGACTTTTCTAAACCAAAGCCAAATGTGTTTTGATTGCAAGCCTATTTCTAAAACTTGCTTGTGCCTTAAGCAATCAACTATCTGGTTGAAACATCATGTTTCCCCCCTTCAAGTAGAAAATTGTGCTTTAATATTTGACAATGTTCAGGAATATTTTTAAATGTTTGGTCTCAACAAAGATAGCTTCAGTGACTCAATAGTTTTCTCCTCTGTGATTATGTGCGCATAAAATTCATGGTCCTATTTTTTTATAAAAACATAAACTTGGGAGAAAAAAACCAAGTGGTTTATAAATATTAACCAGTTTTTCACAGATAACAGTGTTTAAAATAATAACACTTGCACAGCACCTGACAGTTTAGAAAAGCTTCAACATGCATCATTTTGAAAAATTCAGAAAAAACATTTGCTTTATAAGGAAGGGCCTTTGATTTTGCCCTGTAAACTTTTGATCCATAACTTTATATCCTAAAGCATTCCGGCACAAATAAAACTGAACCGTCTCTTATGAATATATTTTGGAAGTCTGCTGCCAGAGTTCAGTTCACAGGCATCAGAGTGGGGCTGTTCAAAATGCTGGCCCAGATTAATTTTAAAAAGCTGCATTTGGGTGGGGAGTGGTTTCCAAAGGTTTAACTGAAGAGTAATTGATTTCACTGGAAATAAAGGTCCAGATGTGATACCAGCTGTAGTGTGGTCATATTTTTCTTGAAAATCTAGAATGTCTTGAGGAACACACGGCTGTCATGTGTCCCCTTTCAAAAATGCCTTAAGTACCAGAAGGAGAGCAGGGTAAATTAAAGCCCTTCCCATCCAGGATGTGTGGGGTGTTGAGGGGGATGGGAGGGCGGGAGGAGGGCTGGGGTGTAACAGAAGGAGCAAAGGTGAAAACGCCAGTATTCTGAATCCTCAACCACAGAGTAAGTGTCATGTACAGGGGGTCCAGGATGAGTGGAGGAACCAGACATAGAGAACAACCTAATGGGTGACCATGAGTTGAGACACAGCAGAAAGTTGCTTCCTGAATACCCCTCCTCACGTGGAGCTCTCTACACCAATAAGCACGCAGTGGCATCCGTGGCTCCACTGACCCGTGTCAGGTTGGCCGGAGACCAGCCCCATCGTGTAGAGGGGGGCTGCCCCTCTTTTACATCCCAGGATTGAATCTTGGGAAGAACTTGACGGGAAAAATAGGCTTTGGGAAAGTCTGCTCTGCAGGGCACTGATGCGCCTTCCTCTGCCAGAACAAAGGTGACCTATTGGGCTGGTCCTGGGCAGGACCAGGTTCCATCTGAGTGGACTGCTGTCAGATGTCATCCCGTTTCTGGGATCCAAACCCACGGCCTGCTCCCAAACAAAGATGAACGTTGACCTGGAGACATCAAAGCAAGAGTCTGGTGTCCCTGTGGCTGAGCTTCTCAATTTCCTCCGGAGAGAAAGTGTTTCCTCGGAGCCTGAAGGGGATAAAGCAAAGAGAGGTTTGAGTAAGAACAGGAACCAGAGCAGTGTTTTCATCCGGGAAGCTGCCGCTTTATGAACTCATGCCTGGATGGCCTGGCCCTCCGGCCCAGCTGCAGCTCTCCTGGGAGAGAAGTCTATTCAGGTTTTACCTTCTGTCAGCCAGGACGGCTCATGAATCACTGTGCATGATTTAACAAGCCTCCACGGCTCTGCAGAGTCCACAGGGGGCCCAGCCAGCCCTGACTCCCAAGGCTGGCCATTCTTTTTAAGGCAACAGCAGAATCTGTCAAGAATGCAATGAGCAAGTCCCAATGTCCTCCCAAGCTCTGCCAATAACATCAGAGCCCTTAAAATATCAACCTGATGCTAGCTTGCTCCCCCTGGACACAGAATGTGACATTTCTCAGAACTGTGCAATGGTTTAAGAAAAAAATAAAGCCCACGCTCTACCCAGGACCCGAGGACCTCACAGGCTACAGGGATTACACAATCGCACAGAAAGGAAAAATCTCTCCATGGCAGGACAGATTTTTACAAGTCTTTATTTTTAACTTCATCGTTTGATAGCTACAGTTGCTACTGTCTTGATGTGCTTTTTGAGGGAGGGACAAATCTGCATATGTAAAGCAGGGTTCACGAGCTTTCAGGGATGAGGCATGTAATATACAGCAGCCAAAGGGGCCTGGTCCAAGCCAATCAGCATGGTGGGGTTTGGGGTCAGCCTGAGCCGGTTTGCCCAGCTGCATGGGGTCAGCCTGTCCTCTACTCTGCTTAATTACTGGCATTCTAAATGGAGTTCCAGAGTGGCCAGCTTTTTTTGAGAAACCCCTGAAAGACAGATTTTTATAGGGAATGTCCTCATTTTAAAATATTGGTTTCTAGCCCAGTGTCTGAAACATATATAGTGTTATTCACTCATAACATGTTAAATCAGGGGAAATCTTTCTACCTCTAATCTGAGCAATAAATAGATCCCTGGAAAGAAGAAGGAGAAATCTTTGAAGTTGTGATGCACTGCTCTTTTCAAATACATAAAGGAACATGGCTTTTCATAATGTATAAGACTTGGAAACACTGGCCAACAGTTCCCATCCTGTGTAACAGCCGCCCAGAACTGCAGAGGGTCTAATATAACAGCATTGACCTGTGAAGGCAGATGTAATACCCAGGGAAGGCAAGAGCTAAGTTCTTTTCTCTGTTTCCCTCTTCAACCACACCCCAAATCCCACACGATTGCCTAGAACAGAGACATTCCTGAACAAATGCTCATGATTTAAAAATGAGAGAGTTGGTCCCAGCTTAGAAACATGAAGACATCTTTCCCAGGGAGCCAGATCCATCACATGCAGAATGGGACTCAATGTCAGGGTCATAAGGGATCTTAGAAATTCTCAAGTTTCTCTCTCCCTTCACCCCAATTTATAGATTGGAAAACTGAGGGAGGTTAAAGAGGCCTGCCCAGGGGCCTTACCAGACTTCCAGGATGGTGTCATTCTTTTCAAGGGCCTGCAGGAGCGCTTCTGCCCCAAGGGAGGTGATGCGGTTGTTAGACAGTCTGGAGAGGAAGATGGAATGGTGAGCTTTGAGGATGCTTGCTTCTCTTCTTGAGCCTGTTTAATTAAAGGAGGCTTTGGGAGCCGGCCAGCCTCCTGAAGCCCACCGGCCCCCTCAGCATGTCCCTCTCCTGCCTGAGATTCCCAATGAGCTCATCCGCAAAGGCTCAATGCCCAAAGTGAAATGCACCCCTCTCTCCTCCAGTCACCAGATGAGTATTAAGTAGCTGCTCCCTTAGGAAGGAGCATGGTGGTTAAGTATGTGCATTCTAGTGCCAGACTTCCTGGGTTCAAATCCACCTTACGCTACTCCCTTTTTGATCTCAAGCAAATGAGTCCCAATGTCCTCATCTGTAAAAAGGACCTAGAAGAGTACCCACCTCATGGAGTACAAGAATTAAACAAAGAATGGCATATTCTAAAGCCCTGGGCACCGTACTTAACTGATAGAAAATAATCCATGAACAGTAATATTGTCATTTAAGGGCCCTGGGGGCACAAGGACACAGACTAAAGAAAATATGAGGTTGGAAATGGGGAGGGAAGATGGCATACAGTCAGGGACAGCAGGGGGAGAGCCAAGTGGTCCCCACACTGCTCTTTTGCTCACAGCTGGCCTTCTATAATCTCCACTACCTGGCTTCCCCCTCAACAATTTCAGGAACTTCTGAGAAGCTGACCCTAAGGCAGTGCTAAAAATAACCGCAGCCCATATTTTTAGAGCTCTTACTATGTGCCACTTCATAACCTACACCACCTGGGTTCATGCTCAGAACCCTATGCGGAGGGTTCAGTTTTTTTTGTATTTTTTTTTGTTTTTTGCGGTACGCGGGCCTCTCACTGTTGTGGCCTCTCCCGTTGCGGAGCACAGGCTCCGGACGCGCAGGCTCAGCGGCCATGGCTCACGGGTCCAGCCGCTCCGCGGCATGTGGGATCCCCCTGGACCGGGGCACGAACCCGTGTCCCCTGTGTCAGCAGGCGGACCCTCAACCACTGCGCCACCAGGGAAGCCCGAGGGTTCAGTTTTTACCCCATTTATACTTGAGGCAACTGAGGCACAAATCCAAGCAGGGCCGGCTGGTCATGGTGGAGTTGGGGCCCAAACCCCAGCTGTCAGGCTCCAGAGCCTGCAGTCTTAACCAAGGCTTGGCACAGACCACGTCTGGAAGAAGGATGTAAGCTTTGCTTTTCTTTTTTAAGATATGTGAGAAGCTCGATTTTTATGGGGAAACAGTGGAGGAGGATCCAGTTCAGCGGTGCTGAATTATAAGGCTCTCGACAGAGCAGCGTGGGACATCGGCGGCTCCCACCGCCTGGCCTCTGTGGGGTTCGACTGGGGTAAGCCTGTGACAGTGAGGGAGGACAAATGCGCCTCATCTACACAGGGTTGATGATAAACCAGGTATTGCCGAGAGCCGCCCTGTGTGCAAAGCCTGGGATCCCAGCGCAGACAAACCCAAGCTTCACCAGGGCCTCCGAGCCCGAGCTTCACCCATGTGACGAGTGGAAGTGTTTTCCCCAAACGTTTGGCAACTTCCTAGCCCCTGCGAAGCAACACAAACAAGTGTTGCCAGAGTGGATGGCGGGTTGGCAGCAAAGCAGACGATCTCCCAGCTGCAGCTGTCTGCTGGCCTTGGAAGGTGAGTGTTTTCCCCGGGCCACGCTTGCCAGGGCAGAGGCCAGTCTCCTCTAGCAAAAAGAGCCATCTGCTGGTGCCCTGACATCCCTGGGAAGTGAGACCTTTGGCACCATGGCTGGTGTGGCGCCAGCCTCAGAGAGCACCGGTCCACAAGCCTGTGGTGACCACTGGCTGGGATCCTGCTCAGATCCGCCATCCCTCTCCTTGTGGCATGGGTCCCTGACCACCGAGTGCACCTCTAGTGGTCCCCCGATCACTTCCCTGGCAACACCACCGCTGCCCAGCCCTCCAGCTCTGGACCCGCAGGACCTGCACGAGGTCCCATCCCCTTTCACCAGCTTCCTCCACGGCCCTCAGCCTGATCCACTTTCCATCTCTCGCCTGGAAGGGTGCAAGAGCCTCCTGGCTGGTCTCCCTGCTTCCATCTTACTCTCCTTCCACCTGTTCTGCACAAAGCAGTAAGCACGATCTTTGGATGATATAAATCAGATCACATGACTGCCCTCATTAAAACCCTCCGAAGGCATCTCCATGTCCTTAGAATAAACTCCCGAATCTTTCCCAGGGCTCTGAGGCTGCTGTGGCCAGCTCCTTCCCACTCCACCATCCACAACAGTCCAAGTTCACAGGCCCTCCTTCTGTTCTCAAAACCACCAAGCTCGTTTCTGCCACAGGGCCTTTGCATTTGCTGTTCTGCCCACCTGGAATGCACGTTCCTAAGACCTCAGCATGGTGGGAACCTTCTTGTTATTCAGGTTTCAACTCAGAGGTCACCTGCTTAGAGAGGCCTTACCCAGCAGCAACTCCCCTACCCTCTCCAGTCACTCCCTGTCATCTCTCTCTGGAATTTCTTGAGAGCACTTATTACTAACAGAAATGGTCTCATTTGTTTACTTGTTCATCATTTGTCTCTCCTGTTCAAATTTAAGAGCTATGTGAGCAGGGGCCTTTTTACCACTCTATCTTCAGTGCCTCAAACAGAGCCTGGCACAGACTGGCTGCTCCAGAAACATTTCTTGCATCAATACATAAATGGATGAACGCACACATAAGTAAAAGCAAGCATGCCTGCCTGCATAACACACCAAGAGGAACCACTGGGGATGACCATCAGAATTCTCCTGCCTGAGTCAGAGAGGACCCCTGGAGCAGGGGAAGGGCCCAGCCTGTAAGCCACTATAGCAGATGCTGTGGGCAACCCACCCACATTGCCTCAGCTCTCACCTCTACCTCTCAGGGCTGCTTTCCGGGAAGACCCCCATTCTCTGCCTGAGGCCTTTCTGCTGACCCCAGGAGCATGCTCAACCATGTTCGGGGCAAGCCAGATGTGCCAGGAAACAAATATCCCCACAAGCACAGTTCAATATGTGAAGGATAGCAGCTGGTGGATAAGTACCCCCGCTGCCTCTCGCCCACAGGATTGTACCCCAGAGGTCCCCAGTGATAACCGGCTTGATAACACACCTTTTTTTGGTTACTGTCCCTCCCTGGCCTCATTTCACTACCCTCTCGCCAGTGTTTGCAGGGACTACCTCCCAAGTAAACTATGTACACTGGAACCCCTGCCTGGGATTGGGGGAACACAGAAAAACCAGCAGTTTTCTACCGAGCTACCTCCTGTGAGTCAGCCAGGTTGGGAAGCCTCCCAGATCTCTGATTCAGAAACACCCCCTCCCAAGGCCAGTCATTATTGTCCCAGCTCCTGCTTACAGGTTCCTTACTTCAGGACTTTCAAACTTGAATTTTTCTCAAGTCCTTTCGCAAGACAGCACACACCTTCATCCTGGACGTGGTTCTCCTCCAGGCTGGCAAGAACAAGGGAGAAAACCCAGTTGATGCGGTGATGTTTATTATGGAAGATGACGTCAATAAAAATGAATGCATGTGCCCCCCCCCCAATTAAGACTATCCAACATCTGAAAACTCACATTTACCAGTAAAGTAAGAACAGGTCAAGCAGGGTATGAGGGTTCTCAATTCCTGGGACATCTCTGGGAGAGAATTTGCCCCAGGGCTCCTTCACCTAAGAAGTTCCCTCATGTCCCAGTGACTCAATACCCATTTCCCTTTCTTTCTCATTAATGGAAGGTTAATGTCATTTGGAGCAGCCATGTGCTTGGTGGAAAAACTGCATTTCCCACTCTCCACTGCAGCCAGGGTTGGCCAAGTGACATCCACATGGCCATCAACACATAAGGGGAAATTGACGGATGGGACCTCTGGGAATGTTCTTTGAAGGGGAGAGACCCAGTCTTGTGCCCTTCCTGGATATAGAGACTGAGCCTGGAACACAGGAGTGCTGTGGGTGCTGCAGCAGCCACCTTGTGGCCACGAGGAAACCAACCATGCGGACGAAACCACACGCCAAGGATGTGAAAGATTAGAGGGACAGAGTCCAGACCCCTGCTGGCCTCATGTAGCTGCCATACCAGCCCTATGCAGCCTACCTCCAAACTGCATGTACATGAAAACATCAACCCTTTACAAGTTTAAGCCACTGTAAATAAAGGTATTCCATCACTTGCAGCCTAATGCAGTCATAACTGATACCCTCACAGTGAGGCGCTCCTCTAACAAGAAATTCCAAGCTGTAGAACCCAATCAGGATATACTCAATGGTACAATGGCAGGGCTAGTGAGCCCTGGGCCCTGCTAGTGGGCCCTGCCAAGGCCCACTGGCAATATTCATTTTGTGGCCATGCTCATAGGTTTCAGTGCCTTTATACTTCCCAGAAAAATCAAACATTTAGCATTTTATCTCCCTGATATAATTTGGAACTGCCCAGAATATGTCAGAAGAAGGCTAGACAAGTGGCAGCTGAAGGATGGAAAGCTTGGCATCAGGATAAATATGATTCACGGTTCATCTTTTAACTTCCGCCAAACTCCACTCCACCTTGCACGTGACCCTGGCTTTACTATCCAGTGTCCTTAGGCACTCACATTTACCTCGAAATGACAAAGCAGCAGTCACTGGGGCAGCAGCAGCAGCAGCAAGAGTAGTAGAAACACCGTCACTACTACAGTCTCACATTTACGGAGTTGCTTGCACACGCTCCAGACACTGCACTAAGCTCCTCACAAACATTACCTCGTTTAATTCTTACAAAGGTGGTTTACAGTGGAAAGCATCCATACTCTCATTTTACAGGTAAGAAACCTAAGACTCAGAGATTGTTACCTAACTTGCCTAAGATCACAGCAGGCCTTGAAGGTCAGCTGGCTGGATTCCAGAGTCTGTTCTCTTAACCATTATGCCCCAGGGAGGCAGTGAACAAAACAACAAACCGGTCAGTATAATTAAATGAAAAGAATTCGCACCTCTATGCCAGGCTCTATAAGCTTCATGCCACCCAGGACAAAGACAAACACAATTACCCAATCATTCAGTCATCCATCTTTGTCTTACACACACAATGGCTTCCACAGATGAGGCCAGAGAATGAAGAAAGGCTGATGTCTGCCTCTCTAGAGCAATGAATCTCCTAAACTCACCAGAGTTCTTGCAGGGCCACGTTCTTTTCCAACATCAATGCTAAGGCTTGAGCGCCCACACTGCCAATGTTGTTCCCCACCAGGCTGGATGTAATCAAGGAACAAAAATGTGTCAGAGCAGGGAGGGACCTCAGAGATAAGATAACCCACGAAGTGCAAAATGCATGGCACACATTGCCCCATGTCCTAGTCTGCTCCATGTCAGACATCACTAATTGATTACAGTGCTCTTTTTCATTAAGCCCAGAAGTAGCTTTAGAATCCTTCCCAACATAGTGCACTGGGCAGCCCCCACTAACAGACTGGAGTTGGCCCTTGAGCTAAAGTGTATCTGATCTAGCCCAAGACCTTCAGTGTACAGATAGGGAATCAAGACCCCGGAGAGGAGAAGTGACCCAAAGTCACCCAGAAAGACTCAAGTGTCCTGACTCCAAATCCAGTGGTCTTTCTTTCTCATCCAATTATCTAATATAGGGGCTAAAAATGAAGTTCAAAGGTCTTCAGAACTGGCCCAAGCTCCTCCCTCCTCCTGTTGGCTCCCCCATGACAATTTCAGGACAAACACTGAGGCATACCTGAGCCACCTCAAGCTCTGGTGATCACTCAAGGCTTCAGCCAAGGCCTGGGCTCCCCTGTCACCCACCTTGTTGCCCCAGAACCTGAAAAGTCCAACAGAGTCAACAGATAGTGTCAGTGAGAACCTGCCATGTGTTCTAGACATGTGCCTTTCCTCTCTGTGGCCCCAGTCAGAGGGGCAGGACCACCCAATCCCAGAAAGGTCTCAGGGGGACTCCTAGGTCCCAGCAAAGTGAACTTGCCTTCATTTTTTGGAGGGATGGCCAAACTTCACTCAGGTTTTTTTTAGCTTCTTTAAATCAGGCTTACAAAATAGTTAGAGGCCCACCCAGTGTACACCCTCAGGGACGAGGAACTCATTCTCAATGCCAGTTCATGGTTGTGATATTTTTCCTGACATTAGGTCAGACGTGCTTGTGCTAACTGGCACCCATGTGTCCCTAACTACCTCTGGGACCACCCAGAACAAGGCTAACTGTTCTTCCACAAGCCAGCTCTTCATTTCTTCCTCCTTCTTCGCATCCACGGGCCCTTCACGGCATCTAACTCCTTCACCTTTCGGCTCATACTCCTCAGACACACCCTAATTTGGACACACCCCTTTTCAAAGGTGGAGCCCCGGTCATACCTTGGGACCTGGTCATTTTACGTGTGGGAAGTTAGGCTGGACCTGTAGGTGCCCACGTGAGCAGAGACAGTGGCTCTGAGATGCTCACTGCACTTTCACTCATTAGGTGAATCGTTACTGAGCTCGGGCCCTGTGCCAGCACTGCTCTGTGCTCCGGGGATGTGACACTGTAATAGCAAAAACCCTGCAAACAACCTAAAGTGTGCGTCGACAGGCAACCAGCTAAACGCATCACGACATCCACCAGAATACTAAGGCAGCTATCCTTTAAAAAATGAGATCATGTCATATGAAAAAAATGCCTATAATATACTGTGAAGAAAAACAAAATGCAAGCTACAGAACAGTTTGTATCATATGACAGTGTTTGGGATTTTAGCACAAGGCCAGGCCCAGACAGGTACCTTAATAAATAACGTGTTGAGAGATAAACACCCCCCGATGTGCAAGATGTGATCTCAAGCAGGAAGGAACTCGGTGGGGCCGCAGCCACCCTTTCCTAGACTCCGTGCTGCTCCTAATGCATCCTGGAAAAGGTGCTGATGTCTCCAGCAATGCGGTCCCACTCAGGGCTCAAACCGAGCTGGAGGGCAACTTGCCTGCCTATAAAATGGGTTGGAACACCCAGCCCTAAGGTCATTCTCTCTTCCTACAATCCTGGGTTCTAAAGCCCCCAGTTCTTATCAAATGGATCCTAGTTTACACCAGGGGAAGACAGGACAGGAGAGGGGCTGTAGGGGACTGTACAGGTACAACAGTGGAGGGTATCGCTCTGCCCAGCAAACAGAGGAAGCCCCACTCAGGGGCCCTGAGGTCTGCAGGACTGCCCCCCCACCGCCTGCGTCTGACCCCTCTCCCCTCCCTGGCAGGCCTGTCATGACCCTACAGGTGGCAAGGGCTCTGCAGGACTTGGTGCAGCCCCTCCCATCCTGGGTCCAGGGTCCAAACTTCCCCACTTCCTTCTCTTTCCTTGGTTCTCACCCCAGGCTGTGCATCATCTGGGGAGCTTTTTAAAATTACTGATTCCTGGACCTTGTATCTGGATATTTCATTTAATTGGTCTGGGGCAGGCAGTGGCATTCTTCAGGAGCTCCCAAGTGGTTCCAACCTATAGCCAAAGGTGAGAAGCACGGCCCTAGCACCCTCGAGGACTTCCTGCCACCACTCATGGGCTCTGCCCTCCCCCAACCCTGGCATACAGAACTTCCTGTTTATTGAGCTCGAAGCAAGGCAGAGGCAGCCAAGGGCCGCCCACGCTCTCCCTGCCTCGCCCTCCCCACTGCAGCCTGGGCAGCCCCTGGGGCCTTTTGGCTGAAGAGTTGGCTTCGCCTGCCCCTGAATCCTCACAGGCCCCTCCGCCCCAGAATCCCACCTACCCCAGGAACTGCAGGGAGGCGTTGGCTCTGAGCCCCTGGGCCAGCACCTCGGCTCCCGCGGCTGTGATGTGGTTGTTCCCCAGCCTGGAAGGAAAAGACACAGGAGGCTGAGAAAGAGAGCAGGATGGGAGGACCGTTAGTGCCCCGAGACTGGGGTCTGGTGGGGGAAGTGTGGCCTGGACAGAGAAACAGGGAAGAAAGCTTTGAGGACTTCTCTGCAGGATGCAGGAACCGGCCCTCCAGTTCCAGCTGGGCAGATGCAGTGCGTGCTGTTCACGCAGGGGGAGCTCCCTCAAGGCTCCTGCGGACTTCATTTTCCACCAGCAAAGGGAAGGGCCTGTTTTGCAAAGCAGTGGGACAGGTTTTGAGCAGGAACCACAAGAGGCTGCCCTCCAGGAAGGAGGCTTCCCCCAGGGAGCAAGGGTGACTCACTGTTCCACTGTCTCCTCGCTAGACCCTGCCTCCCCGCTGCAGCCTTCCCAGATTCATTGTGGCTGCCCGGTAGCCTCTACCTGTTGGGAAAGGGCCTGGGGCGGGCCCAGGTGGCTGAAAGAAAGGGATCCTGCTAAGCCCTCAGGCAGGGGTCGAGGAGGGGGTTTCAGCAAAATCCAGACACCTCAGAGAGTTTCAGGGAGGTGCCCAGAACTCTCACCCACAGCTCGAGGCTTCCTGGAATAATAATACAGTTTCATCTTTCAAAGAACTTTCATACACTTTAAGCCACTCTGGCCGACAACAATCTTGTAGGGCAGGTATTAGTATTCCCTTCCGGAACGGGTGTGGCAGCCTCTCAGACCTCTGAGCTTCCTGGGTAACGAAGGGCCCCAGCTGCCGTGCTGGGAAGTCCGACGTCCCCTCTGCACCAAGGCCTGTTTCCAACGGGCTGCTCCCAGCCAAGGACTGGGAGACCTGAGACTCCTCTGCTGGGCACACTGGCTGGAGGACTCGCCAACAGCCTTCTGTCCTCTCCCCGATCTGCACTGGGGTCTAAGATGCTTCCTCCCACCCCTCCTTCCTTCCCTCTCTCCCTCACTCAGGGTCAGACCTACCCTGCAGTCGGCCAACTCTCCCAGGCTCCCCCAGCTTCCTTCCCCAATCTTCCCTTATAGGCATTTTCCCCAATAACTGTGTCGCACATCTAATCCGTCCTGGGAGCACTGGACGAACAGAATAAACATGCTGAGAACTTATGTGATTTACCCACCATCTTTCAGGCACTAAGCCCCTTATAGAAAGCACTCACTATATTGTGCCAACTTTTGATGTATGTTACCTCACTTAATCATCACAACAACCTATGAGGTAGCTATAACCATTATCTCCATTTTATAGAAGGGAAAACAGAGACACAGAGATAGTGGGCTGACCCAAGGTCACACAGCTAATTCAAATCTCAGGGATGCTGGATCCAAACCTTGGTTGGTCTGGCTCCAGAGCCCTGTGCTCTCAACTCTGATGCTATATTGACCAAAAACACAGGTCTCAAGTTCTGGGTGCAGCACCTTTCTGCTACCCTACAGCCCTCCCTGGAGGTTGGGCCAGCCCAGCTCTGGCCACAGCTGCTCTCGGGTTCCAGAGTTGGGAGGAGGAGGTGGTGGTAGCAAAAGAGAGTCCTTGGTACAGAATGACACCTCTGGTGTGGGCCTCAGCAGCCCTGCCTGAGACGGAGTCAACAATTTCAAAATGGCAGCTCCTATTCCTAAACCCAGCCCAGCAGGTAGAAAGAAAGGATGGAGGCAACTCCTCACTTTGTCTTCTTTTACTGCCTCATAAATCCAGGAGGCAAGAATATCCCAGAGAGGAAGAGAAGCCAGGCCAACCCAGGGACTAGCTGGAGGGGCGACACAACAGTGTCAGATGGGAGAGAGACTCCAGTTGAGGCCTAGAGGGCTGGGAGCAGCAGAAACGCAGACTTCCCAGACTGGACCCGCCCCCCCCCACCCCCCCGCCAAGCAGTAAAAGGACCTTCTGAGAACTTTTTGGCAACTGGCTGCCTCACTGTGGTGACAAGTGACGGCTGCATTCCGCCCCCTGCCAAGCACGTGCTCAATGTACATCAGGGAACTCGGGCACCCCAGAGAGCTGGTGACACTCTTAGACACAGGGCCGAAAAAGGTCCTGGAAACCCTCTTCAGTCCTGGGAGATAAAGGTCAAAGGGCAGGAAGCCTCAGCAGAATTGGTCTAGAGTTTGCTAGGGAGGTCACAGCATTAGTGAAACCCTGCTCACAACGAGACACTGCCCCTGTATTCAGCGAGGAGATCATGCGCCCATTATGAGCCGAGACCAGACCAGACTGATTCAGTTGTGGGGATGAGAAACAGTTTCCAGGGGTAGGGAAGCCCCAGGCTCACCTCAAAGCCAAGAAATTCTGCTTGCATGCAAGGAGCTTGGCCATGGAGTGTGCACAGACGTCGGTCAATTTGTTGTTGAAAAGACTGGAAAATCCCGAGAGAGAAGAGACATGGAGATGAGATGAGGCACAGTGGACAGTGGCCACCCAAAGCCCGGGTAGCCGGGTCCCTCAGGACAGGAGCCTCCTGTGCCCTCCGGCCACGCAAAGGTCCCTGTCCCAGCCTGTCCCTTGCTCACAGCTGTTGCCCAGGCAGCATGGCCTGGAGTGAGGCTGGGGACACGGGGCCAAACGTCCATGGCCCAGCCTGACTTACGCTAACTTCTGCAGCTGCTCACAGTGAAGTGCATGTTCAGTGAGCTTGCAGATGCCTCGGTCTGAGATGTTGTTATCTCGCAAGCTGAAAAAAAAGACAAAATAAATAAATTTGAAAACAGAGCCAATGAGAGAGGGGAAAAAACGAACAAAACCCCAAAAGGGACCTTTGCTCAAGCCAGAAGTGCCAGCATCTGTGCTTCTGGAAAACGCCGCAAGGAAAGAGCACCCCAGAAAAGTGGAGACTCCCTCATGCCTGGCCAGGGTGCTGATGTCACTCACTCTGTAGGGTGGGGGGCTTCGGAAGTGGGGACCCAGAGCTCACGCAAATAAATAAATAAATAAATAAATAAATAAATACAGACTCTCGGGCCCCTCCCCTGGAGCTGGTGAGTCTGCAAGTGTGGGGAGGGGCTCAGGGATCTGTGTATTTTAATAACTGTGCCCATGATTCTGCATCTTCAGGCCAACTTGGGAGGCCCTGACTTAAATGTTAACACCTCAAGCTCTCTGGAGCCCCTCAAAGGAAGTTCTGATCCTGGCAGCCACTTACCAGCTATTTGCTGGTCCCTTTATCTGTAGAAAAGGAAGGAGGGTAATGCCGACCTCACTGGGCTCTGGTGAGGATTTAAAGAGATAGCTCACATAAAGCCCTGTGCGCACCTGGCACATAGTAAAAGCTACCTGTAATATGATTCCTCGCACGTATGGAGCACTTCCCAATAGTAACAATATTTAATCTTCCTTAATCTTTTTTTTTGTTTTTGTTCATTTTTTTTCTTCTTTAATCTTTAATGAAGTAGGTACTATTATGTCCACCAGAGAGAAGGAAACTGAGGCCCAGCAAGTGAAGCGACTTCACTAAGGTTGCACAGCACCTAAAGGATTGCGGCCTAGGTTTTCTGGCTCCAAAGGCCACTCTGAACGATGCCGTTGTACAGCCTCTCCCTTCCGGCCTGCTCTGGGCTCTTAACATCAGATTCATGCATTGGTGGATCACAAAATCAACTCAGAAGCTTTGGAGTAGCATTTTTAAATTGGAAAAAGAAGAGAAAGGAAAAAGAGAGCAGAGTGTATCACGGTTAATAAGTCATTTTGTGAAATTTCAATCTGACATGCCCGTGTGCTTGCTCACACCCTCTCTCGCTGTGGGTCACAGTCAAAAAACTTCGAAAGCCATCGCCCTAGAGTCAGAATCGGGGTCTAAAGAAACCTACACGCATTGGGGCACTTTGTGTATGGGGCTTCTTGAAGCCTGAGGGTTTCGGTTGGCATGGAAACAGCTTCAAGTGGGAGGGATGCAGCTTGGCACTGTGGGAGAGAAACCTCTCTCTCTCTTCCCTGCTTCCCGCCCGCCCTCCCTGTCGCTGTCTCTTTCTCTCTGCCCCTCTGCCCCGCTCCCTCATTCACTATCTGTCTCTGTCTCTGTCACACACAGGAAATGCCCACGCAGCAACCTCATGGTTTCTGCCCCTCCCCCGTGGCAATGGCAGTTTCAATACCAAGTGTGTGTAGGGTAAAGCTCGGTGGAACTTGGTCAGGGACTTTCACTGTTAATGGAAAATCAAGCTGGTTCCCACAGAGCATCAGTCTTCACAGCGTGGCCTCTGAACCGCTTGTAGCAGAATCACTGGGTTAAAAACCAGATTCCGGGGCCCCCACCTCAGACCTACAGAATGGAACCCACTGGGAACAGGCCCAAGAATCTGCATTTCCACAAGTCCCCCTGCACACTCCGGTCTGAGCGTTAGAACCAGACCATCCTGGTCTTTCTCTGAAAATCGAGGCAGGGCCCCAGTCTCCACCCAGCCCTTCCACACACCGTGGCAGTCACGTGGGCCTTCCCAGCCCAGGAGAAGGGGAGCCACGCATTCTGGGGATCCATCTATGAGGATCATCCAGACCAGAGGTTCTTGACCCGCTGGGGTTCAAGGACCCTTTGGAGAACTACTCTGGAGGTCCACCACCCAGAAAAACACACATTCATATTTCTATCCGGAGAACAGCTCCCACAGTCAGGTCTCGAAATTCCTGAGTGAATGTATCGTGATTCCTCCTTCCTGGGGAACTAGGGTATTGTGCTGCCAACTTCCGTCTACCCGGCCAGATCCACTCTCCTCCTTCTCTGCCTGGCTCTCGGTGGGGAGCTGATTCCAGTGGACTACACTGTAGACACCCTGCTCCGGCTCCCTGTGGGTTAAGGCGAGAGTGAGGAGGAGAGGAAGGCCAGGGTTTACCCCCAGCTCTCGCCCTTCCAGGCTGCTGCAGCCTCGGTCCTTCCAGACAGACCTCTCTGCGCATGCTCCTCTCAGCCAAGAGCCACTCCTCCCATCCCCCACCCTTTCAGGTCTAAGGAGGCCAACAGCCCTGTCCCCACCGTCAGCGGCCCCAGGACCCTGCACCGTCTCTACCTGCTCTTCCTAACTCCTGCCCAAGCTTTTGTAAGCTGTCCCTTTATTAAACTCTCCTCAAATCATCCAAATCAGCTTCCTCCCTATATATACATGTTTATCACATACATTAACTATGTATCATATACATATTAACTCTCTATGATATGTTATATAGTACATTATTATTGCATTATATTTATAAATCTATGACCACGGTCCTGATAACAAAGGCCGCCACACAGTTTCTAGTAGATATCCATGTGTTTGGCTCCATGCAGAAAAAAAATCTCGCTGCTTTGGCCCAGAGAAGGTAGGTCACCCTAATAAAGTCAAGGAGGGGTTTCTTCTTTGCTCAGGGTCAATCTAAGGTCACCTGGGGTAGACCAAAAGCCCTGGAGAGGCTGTGAGTCAATTTCACGTTAAAGCTATAACTTCTGCATTCTCAGAGGTTTAAAGCAGGGAGCAGGAAGGCTGGAAGGGAAGTTGGGGAGCCTGCAGCATGCAGGCAAACCTGACTGGGCACACCCTCTGCCCTCATCCGGCCCAAGATGTGAAGAGAGGCCCACGGGGGCTGAGGCAGAAACATAGGAAAGCTCACACCTTCAGACAGGGGCCGAGAGCAGGAAGGGCCAGGCCAAAATCTCTGCACTACATAAGGAATAAAAAAGCAGGTGAAACTCTGTGGCCACTTTCTATCTCTTGGGCCTCGAAATTTCCATCTCATTGGGATTTTAAAGACTCTCATGGGACTATGGGATTAACAGATGTACCCTACCATATATAAGATAGATAAACGACAAGGATTTACTGTCTACCACAAGGAACTATATTCAATATGTTGTAACAATCTATAATGGAAAAGAATAGAAAAAATATATAGATATAGACATAGGTATGTATAACTGAATCACTTTGCTGTACACCTGAAACTAATACACTAGTGTAAATCAACGATATGTCCATTAAAAATAAATAAATAAATAAAATTTACAAAATAAAATCAAATCTCTCATGGGGTGCAAGTCACCTTTGATTTGGAGGTGGTTCCTAATACAAACACATATTACACCCAACTGTGCCTGTGACTTAAAGGTTGCCCTGGTGCCTCTGAAGCCCGTCCGTACACAGGTTGCTTGTGGAGAGCAGAGACTGGTAACCAGAAAGATGTGATTTGTGAATCCTAGCTCTACCATCTCCTATGTGACCCTGGACAAGTTACCTCATTTCTCGGAGCCTCTAATTGAGGCTCATGGGGAAAATAATGCCCCTGCCTATAGCCCAGGGTGGTCATGGGGATTAAAGGAGGTATTTCTGGGAAGAGCGTAACACAGTGCCTGGCACGTGGACCATTTCATGAATTATGGCTATCGCTATCGTAAGTCGAAACTAAGGCCCAGACTGGGGAGGGGACTCGGCTGGGGTTACACCAAAGGGGTGGCAGGGCCTGGGGCTGGGCCTGGACTCCTGGCTCCCAGCACGGAGCTCCCCTACCTGCACCCCAGTGGTGGCACTCCCCCCTCGCCCAGCCAGCATCGCCCAGCAACACTCACTAAAGAGCCTTGCAGACGCCGAGGCAAGGCAGCAGCTGCTCCACGCCAATGTCGCCCACAGAGTTGTGGTCCAGCTGCAGGGCCACAGGCTGCCGGAGGTGCCGCAGCACAAAGGCCAGGGCAGCACACTCGGCCGGGCCCACGCTGCAGAATGTCAGCTTGAGATGCCCGACGTCCGGCCTACGCACAGCCTCCTGCGCCAGCCGCTCCTCCTGCATCTCATACAGGCTCCGGATGAGCCAGATGAAGCTGGGCATGGCATGCACGCTCTTGGCCTCGCCTGGCACGGCTGGTGGAATGGAGCGAAAGTGCTTGCGGAGGCTGTGGGTCAGACACTGCCGGGTGCAGGCCTGGCGCCAGAGCAGGGCCTTCTCAGACACCTGGCACTCGGCTAGCAGGCCCTGGCGCTCCTGGGACAACAGCCCTGCAAGGAAGGCCGCTGTGATCTGGAGGTTGTGTGGCTCGGCCCCCTGCAGCAAAGTGGCCACACTGCCTTCTTTGCACCCGGAACCCCGCACGCGCAGTTTGGACAGCACCCCGGCCAGCGGCGAGCAGCCAGGCCCGTGACAGTTGAAGAGGTGTCTCAGCGAGGATGGCGGCGTGTCGGCACTGAGCGCGAGGTAGAATGCAGCAAAGAAGCACTGGAAAGTGATGTGCAGGAATTCCAGGGGGGCTGTACTCCCAGGCACGACCGTCTTGGCACGCACCAGGAAGCCAAGAGAAACCTCCTCCCTGTCGACATGTGCTGCCTGCAGCTGCTTGGTGGAAAACACGTAGCAGCACGTGCCCAGGCCCCACAGAGCCAGGCGGCCGAGGTGCAGGAGGGTGAGGAGACTGCCCCGAAGCAGGCCAGCTCCCAGCCCATGGGCAGCTGAGTCTGGCGGGGAGGCATGCAGCAGAAAGTGCTGCAGGATGAGCAGGTACATATCTGTGGTGGTCTTCGGAGACCCCCCGCCCTGCAGCAACAGTTCCTGGTGGCATTTGGACACCATCCAAGAGAAGACGGGCAGGTGGCACAGACTGTGCAGGGCCAAGGTGCCTCTGAGCCAGCGGATGAGGCGGTCGGCCACCCCAGGCTCGCGATGGCGCTTCCTCAGGTACAGTTCGATGCCCTCTTCCGAGAAGCCCTTGAGGCTGAGCTCCGTGCGCACGTGCTTCCTGAGGCTGGCCGATACCGCGTCCGGACGGCTGGTCAACACCTTGCGGGCATTCTTTAGCAGGTTGCCCTGCAGAAGGTTGAAGAGCAGACTCTGGACAGATGTGGGGGCGGTCGGACAGCAGTGACGGTCTCGATCTGTGAACCTGAACCTGAACTCGTCAAAGCCGTCGAAGGTTAAGAGGATGCGCTCGGGGTGGTCGAGGAGGACCTGGAAGACGTCCTGCTGGCCAAGGTCGGGCCAACAGCAGTGTTCAAAGAGCAGTGTCCACACCGACAGCGGTTTCGCCAGGCACTGCAGCTGCCGGCAGCTGAATGGGAAGACGAAGATAAATTCCTGGAAGGCCCTCCCTGAAGCCCAGAGCAGGTGCAGTTGCTGCAGAAGCGTGCTCTTGCCGCTGCCCGCCTCGCCCACCACCAGCACAGTGTCTGCGTCTTCGTTGAGGTGGCCGCGGGTGCTGAAAAGCTCCTCCAGGCCCAGGGTGGCGGGGCTCTGCTGCAGAGGTCCAGCCATGCCCGCCTCCATCCGGATCTCCAGAACATTCTCTGTATATATTTCCTCCAGGCAAAGGTTCTCTGTCCCATCATAGGTGCTCAGGAAGCGAGACTGAGCCGATACCGTGGTCCTCAGCTTGGACAGGTACCTCTTACAGGCGGCATCTGGAAGACAGGAGAAGAAACAAATGAGGTGGCACCATGATGAAGATGGGACCTGACCAGAGGGTGGGCTGCCTGGGGGAATGGGATGTGGCACATGGGCGGTGCTCATCCTGGCTCTCCACTCACAGGCTAGGGACTTTGAGGTTGGTCACGTAACCTTCCCAAGACTCAGTTTTCTCCCCTGTGAAATGGGAGAAGCAGTGGTTCCTACCTTACAGGGATAGGGACCCATGTAAGAAACCATGGCCCAATGAAGATCATGCATGGCAGTTCTTTGTTCAGAGTCCCACACAAAGTGGTCAAAAGACATTGCCTAGCACCATTATTATTACTGACATTGGAAAGAGCTGTAGAAGATTAGAAGGAGCACCAGGTTGGGGTCAGAAGACCCACATTCTGATGCCTGTCCCACCATATTGGTTCAGGAGCTTTAGACAAGTCCCCTCACCACTCAGCCTCAGTTGTTCTTTCTAAAGGCAAACAGAAGGTTTAAGGGCTTAGGAGCCCGGTTTCTGAAGTCAGATACACCTAAGTTTGAAATCCGGGGCCAGGGACTTCCCTGGTGGTCCGGTGGTAAAGAATCCTCCTTCCAATGCGGGGAAGGTGGGTTCGATCCCTGGTCAGGGAACTAAGATTGCACATGCGGTGGGGCAACTAAGCCCGTGCCACAACTACTGAGCTCACGCACCCCAACCAGAGAGCCTGGGTGTGGCAAACTACAGAGCCCACGCACTCTGGAACCTGCGCGTCACAACTAGAGAGAGAAAGCCCACACGCCACAACTAAAGAGAAGGCCACGCACCGCAACGAAAGACCCCACATGCCTCAACGAAGATCCCACGTGCCGCAACTAAGACCCGTTGGAGCCAAAAGTAAATAAATAAATAAATAAATCAAAAAAAAAAAGAAAGAAATCTGGGTCCACCATCAGCTTGGGCAAGCCTCTCATCCTTTCTGGCCTCAGTATTCTTATCTCTAAAATTGGAGACAATTCACACCTTGAAGGATTGTTTTAGAAAGAAATGAGATAAAATAGAGTTTAGAAGAATGTTGACATACGGTTAACTCTCACAAAATGGTGTTGATTATCATTATTATTATTGGGTGTGATAGGCACAACAGGGGCCCCTCCGAGGTGCCCACATCCTAATCCTCAGGATCTGTGAATGTTAACTTACTTGCAAAAGGGACTAGACAGATGTGATTAAAGACCTTGAGATGGGAAGATTATCCTGGATTACATGGGTGGAACTAGCACTGGATGGTGTCAGGGTCACTGGGGTGCCCAGGTCAAGGACTTAGACAAGGTTCCCTGATCAATATCCACTTCCCCATCCTCTTCATACAGCCGTCTGCAATAAAAATTCTCATGTCTAGGATGTGTCCACAGAGCTGCTGTTTTTCCTTTATCATCCTAATACCAGCATGAGCAAACCACTCCCTGTGTCAGGGGTTAGTTCTTTTTATAGGAAACGGGGAAATTATGGTACAGAACCCCAGGGTGGTGGGACCTCAGAGCATCACAGCCTCACTGCCCCCAACCAGGTACTGACCCATTTGTTCTCAGCTCAAAGACTAACAGGTAATTCTCACAGAGCGTTCTGAGCACACTGAAGCTGTATTTATGGTCGTCCGAAGGACATGCCCTGTGATTGTGCTTCCTGTTCTGTTCCCAAAGCTGATGATTGTCATTGCTTTTTTTTTTTTTAATATTTATTTATTTACTTGTTTGTTTGGCTGTGCCAGGTCTTAGCTGTGGCAAGCGGGATCTTCGTTGCCACATGCGGGATCTTTAGTTGCAGCATGTGGGATCTTTTAGTTGCAGCATGCAGGCTCTTAGTTGCGGCACGTGACATCTAGTTCCCTGACCAGGGATCAAACCCAGGTCCCCTGCATTGGGAGCGTGGAGTCTTAACCACTGGACCACCAGGGAAGTCCCTGTCATTGCTCTTAATGCCATCTGGATAAACTAGGAGCACTGAACAGACACCGAAATATATATATTTTCTCAATACCCTGATTTCCCATGCAGGTTTTCCAGCTGCCATCAAAATTTTCCAGGAAAAAAAATATATCTCTCATTTTAAAAACAAACACATGTCGATCATCACTTTTGGAATCATCACCCTGGGGAATCTGGCACCATGGCACAGTGTTACAGTGCATGAAGAGTCAGCTGTGCTTGATGATATCAACATTAAACATTAACCAAGGGTCAAGCTGGGTACCACGCTCTGGGCAGCATCCCCTGTCACAAACCGACGTCTGTGTTCTGTTCTCAGGTGAGAGGGTGCACACCCAGGCACCAAGCACAGGCTTCCGACATCCTTCCCACAAGTATGCTCACTGCCCAGAGGGCAGGCCCCAGGGTGATAAATCCATCTGTCAGCACCATGCACAATTCAGGGACCCTGGGTGCCGATGAGCTTTCCTGACGGTGATGTGGGAATAAGACACACCAGGCTTGCTTCCTCTCTTTACAACCGACAAGCTCTTCTCCCAGGAAAAGAGGCAGTGTAGGTGCAGGTGGCCTAAAACCAGATCCATCCCCCCTACCTTGTCACTCAAACTCCCTGTCCCAGTTTCCACATCTGTAAAGTGGAAAAAACAATACCTACTTCTCAAGTTTGTTGCCAAGGACAGACATCGTAAATAAAGCACCTGGCAGGATGCCTAGGATGTTCAAGCTGTGCCATCCAAGCCTCTCCCATTCCTGAACTGGGTTGGTGACCATGTGAAATGAGAGATATCACATTATCTAAATCCATTTGGCTCCTGAGTTTCTGATGATGAGTAGCTAAACTGCAGAGATCAAGAGATACCAGCCATTAAAAAGTGTACCCGGGCTTCCCTGGTGGCGCAGTGGTTGGGAGTCCGCCTGCCGATGCAGAGGACATGGGTTCGTGCCCCGGTCCGGGAAGATCCCACATGCTGCAGAGCGGCTGGGTCCGTGAGTCGTGGCTGCTGAGCCTGCGCGTCCGGAGCTTGTGCTCCGCAACAGGAGAGGCCACAACAAGTGAGAGGCCCGAGTACCACAAAAAAAAAAAAAAAAAAATGTACCCACATCTTTCCAATACAAGAGTATGGCTAGTAAGGAACAGCTGTATTAGCTCTCAGGACAAGGTAGCTCCAGTGATCACTCCACAGTGCAGGAAGAAATAAAAGCAAGCCCTAATACTACACACATTAATCCTGTTAATCCTCGCAATAGCCCAGTGAGACCGTGGTGATGTTGCCCTTAAAATGAGGAAACTGAGTCTTAGGGGGGTTTGCACAGCCAGTAAGTGGGATTCTGACAAGTCTCATGCTGGAGTTTTTGCTCTTAAGCACGAATCTGAAAGTCCTTCTTCCCCTTTCTGATGAACTGAGAAGAACACATATATACCTTCAAAAGGCAGGGCCAACGGGACAGGTAATTCCTGAACACATTGTAGAAGGAAGGCAGCCAACCCATTCGCCTTCACTGCGGCAAGATCAAGGAGCCTTCTTGCCTGTGGGGAAAGCAAAAGTCATTATTTCTCCAGAAAGGCGGATGGAGAAGTGTGGGAAGGTTTCTACTGATTACGACAATACCATGGGCATCTCTCTTCCACCACAATAAAAGGCCAGAAAAACATCCATAAACAAGATGCGTTTAGAGAAGTCAATACAGTATCGGGTAGTGAAATGAACAGTTGAATACACATCCAATCTGGTTCCCTCTCAGGACCCACTGAAAGAGTGAATAACTGAAAACAGAGGGGGAAAAAAAGCGCCATAACCCTATAAAGGATAGGAAAAACAATTCTGGAAGATGTAAATCACTTGGATGAGAGGTGATTTCATTGAGTCTCTATAATCCCTCCAGGGCCAGGCTCAAGGAGCTAGTGCTCAGGGTACAATTGTAGGTTTCAGGTGCACTAGTGAGAGAGGACCAGAACATGTCTGCTCTATAAATACTTGAACATAAATACTACAAATACTTTAAAACAGCCTTGAACAGATTTATTCCATCAGTCTCAACCAGGCTTACCTAAACTCACGTGGACACCAAATACATATTTTAAAAAATAGACAAAAACAGTAACTAGAAAGTCCCCCAACCCAGCCCATCCTAACACTGCAATGTAATTCCAATTCATTCATTCAATAATTCATTATTTCTTCAACAAGTATTTCTTGAGTGCCTACTATGTACAAGGCTCTCAACACAACAAGCTTTAAGACAGAGCCTGGCACATAGTAGGCATCAAAATAGATTCTGGATGAATAAATTAATGATGAATGAATTAGTCAGAGCACTGTGTAACGCACTGGCCCTCTCATGAACTACTGTGAGCTTTTTTTTTTTTTTTTTTTTTTTGCGGTATGCGGGCCTCTCACTGTTGTGGCCTTTCCCGTTGCAGAGCACAGGCTCCGGACGCGCAGGCTCAGCGGCCATGGCTCACGGGCCCAGCCGCTCCGCGGCATGTGGGATCTTCCCAGAACGGGGCACAAACCCGTGTCCCCTGCATCGGCAGGCGGACTCTCAACCACTGCGCCACCAGGGAAGCCCCTACTGTGAGCTTTTTCAAACCACTTTTCTGGGACTCAAATTTCCCAATCCATAAAGTGAGGTGTTAATGACTGTTCCATCTGCATCATGGGAGGCCTGAGGTTCACTATTTGGGAGAAAATAAAACAAAGAGTTTCAAAAATACCCAAAAGACACTCTTCTGTTCTTGTGGGATGTCACATTCAGAGGCAGTTATCCCAACTCCAAATGTCTATGATCTAATGCAATTTCATATTAGAAATCCTATGTGGGCATTTAAACTATATCAGTACATAGTATGCTATATTCATTATTAAACACAGGTTTAATTTAATGAATTTTTATCATCTGTTGAGCTATTAATTTAAAGCAGACAGCATTAAAAGTGTACAAGTACAGAATATCACTGATAACAGAATTGATAGTAGCCAAAGGTAATGTTAACGAGTGTTTACTACGTGCTAGACACCGTTCTAAGAGTTCCGTAGCTCACCTCATTGAATTCTCCCATCTGTGTTTCACAGATGAGGAATCCGAGACAGGAGAGATGAAGGATGGTGAGTTTCCACAGAGAAGCCTAAAGTCACAGGCCTTGAGCCTGCATCGTCCTGACTCCAGAATCCAAGATGCTCGCCACCATATATCGCTGCCTCTCGTCAGAAGTGGCATGATACCAAAATTCCAGAGCAACTTTTACCTGCTTGGCTACCCTTAAAAGGGAAGCGCCACGACCCATGTCTCCCCACAGGGCTGACTTCACAAACCAGTCTCGGTAACTAAGCACGCTTTTCCTTTGAATTCTGATGAGCCAAGAGGGAAGAGCCTTACCCGCTGGGATGACGTGAAGATGGGCCGCCTGATTTCATCACATTCGTACTGGCTGATGAAACCCCGCGCCTGTGTCAGGTCCAGCACGCCCTCCACGTGACCGTAGAGTCTCCTGACGATGGCTGGCCGGTGACTCTGCAGGTCACGGGCTGGGTGGGGTGAGTGGGGCTCCCAGCAGCCGGGAAGCTCAGGGGGCTGTCTGTCAGCCTGGGTCTCCTGCACAGCCGCAGTGAGTAGTTCACAGCCCCAAGCGCCCTTATTCCAGACAGTGTCCAGGAGGCGCCTGGCCAAGTGGGAGACAGGCTGGCCCAAGAGGCTGAGCCCCTCGTAGTCCTCCCAGGAGAGGACTTCCCAGGAAAGCAGCCAATCCAGAACGCTCTCAAAGCCCTCCAGGGACCCCGAGACCAGCTGCTCCACCAGCTGGCTCCTCTGTGCCTGGAAAGCGTCCTGCGTGTACATTTCACAATCTGTGGAGGAAAATGAGGTCCAGTGCAGGACTTCTCAGGAAGCAGGCAGGCGGCAGTGGAGAGGGCAAGTCAGCCCCACCCTGAGACCAAGACGGCCACAGTTCTACCCTTAGACATTACCAATGCAAGCTCCCCATTGTATGGATGTACAAACTGAGGCCCAGAGAAGGCAAGAAACTGGCTCGAGGTCCCACAGAGGGTTTGAAGCAGCCAGGAGTTAAATCAAGGCCCCTGGCTCCCACATCCATGCTTCATCCCTGCTTTAAGAAGTTTTAAAAGGCTTGAGTTAATACTAGGAGCAATGTCTCCCAAGGGATCAGGGAATCAATTCTCTTTGAGGCCATATGAGAGGGCCCTTACATGCTGGTTGGATTCAGGCTACCGCAGCTGTCTTTTCAACAATGGCTAACATTTATTAACCACATACAATGTGCCAAGCACTATTCTAAGTGCTTTCATTAACCCTCCCAACCACTCTGAAGTGGGTACTAGGATCAGCCCCATTATACATGTGACGAAACTGAGGCACAGAGAGGCCTGAGTACAACTGAGGCTTGTAGAAGGGTACAAGGTAAACGAGGTAGAGCTAGGATTTGAACCCAAGCAGTGCAACTCCAGAAGGCATGTCTTTAATTCCCTTCTGTTTGGGTTCCCCACAGGGGCCCGAGCCCAGGCATGTGTAGGTAACCCACTGCTACCGCCAGGGACAGACCCAGAACATTGCTATAAAGATGCCAACCCAGGTGAAGCGAAACTCATGGTACCAACTAAGACGTTTCAAAGCTTATGGGTGTACTGACCCCAGTCCACTGCACCCTCTCCAAATGCCCAGGCCCTTACCACCCCCCCACTCCCTTCCACCACACAGTATGTGCCGTCACCTCTGTCGATGGCTTGCTCTGGGCTCAGCCTTCAGACTCTGCGTCCTGGGAATCTGTGGGGAAGCGATCTCACGGAGCTTCAGGCCCTGGGAGTGTCCCCATGCGGCAGAGAAAATCTCTCAGCAGGGTCCCTTCTGCGACAGTAACGGAATCCAGGGCTGTGAGCTGGGGCAGTGCCCGCAGAAAATGAAAGTGAAAGGAGGTAGGCATGGAAAAAGAAGAGGAACGCCAGCTTCTTTCTACAAAACAGGGACATTCCAGGATACTCCAAGGAGCAGACGCCAAGGGGCCTGGAAAGTCTGTGTATTTCCTATTGGTTGTTTATGCGTCTAACTCCCTTCTTGGCCCAAGTGGAAGCCTAGGTTTTACTCATCCTGGCATCACTAAGCTTGGCATGGGGCTGGGCCAAGGGGAAGTACAGTGGGAATGTTCATGAATCAAAAACCCACTGAGGGAAGGGGTGGGGCTGGAACTTTCTGCGCCTGTCCTCATATGCCACCCAAAGTAAGGGAAAGGAGAAATCGCCAGCTCGGAATGCTGCCAACACTTAGGCTGGAAGTCTTGCGCTGGCCAGATGAGGAAACTGAGGCAGCGAGGTTACCCATGTGCCTGGCAGCTTGGGAGGGAGGGCATCCCCAGTGCAGAGGCCACCGTAAACCAGAAAGGAAAATAGTTCTCTCTGGCCAAGCAGGCCTCCTTCTTGCGCCCACTGCCAAGCAGAGGAGGCAAGAGGGTAGAGGTGGGGAGAGGGGAGAGGAGAGAACAGGACAGGGTAGGAAGAGCTCTGGGCTTGACCCTGGAGTGGTTCTCAGCCCCATCACCACCCCTGCCCAGGTTCTGGGGGAAAGAACTACCACCCACCCCTCCGGAAACAGCCCAGAAATGGGGTCAGCACTCTCTTTCCGACCCAATGCCTGGAGGGCATGTGTGCAGCCAGAAATTAAAGAAGTTGAAGAGTTAAGATGAGATAGGACATTCCCTGCCCCTTTTACTCAGAGAATGCCTAAGGACGGACAGCTGATTCTCTCCTCAGCATCGGGAGAGCCTGGACCACCCTCCCCACCCCGTCAAACATCATGAGGCTTAGAATAGTCATGGCCAAGTCATCTGCAGGCAGGCCTTGAGCAGGAAGGCAAGGCTGAGTGGCACAGGACTGGCAGGTCTAGATTTGCCCACAGATCCCACCTCTTTCCCGGGAAAACCCCCGAAAAGATGGGCAGAAGCCAGAAGTGGCTAACCAGCTGTGAAGAACTACACAATTCTCAGCAGTTCTGGCACAAAGCCTTCCCCCTCCACCATTAGCTGCACTGAGAGACCCCACCAAGCCCAGTGATCTCCGACACACCCGTAGACATGCTAGGCCGCAAGTGGACAAGCTACAAGTAAGCAGGGGGCCCTTCCCAAACACTCCGAGTCTGGGTCAGCCGATGGATGCTTGAGCCACACATATCCAACTCGTGATGTCAGGGCACCTGGAGAAAGAGGCAGGCCCAAGCCAGAAGGTTTGCTGCTCTATCTTCGCACCAGTAGCTGGAAAGTCCCAACTCTGTCCTGGCCTTCTTCCGGAAACCTCAGAAGTGGGAGAATCCCCAAGGACCAATCTGACCAGCATCCTGTCTCTAAGAAGGCATTGTTCTTTCTCATCTTAAACATCCAGGGCAGAGGACCTGGCCTGTTGCTGTCCTCGCTAACCAGCACAGGAAGTTCCTCATTATGTTTAACCAAAGTTTTTCCTGCTTCAGTTTAAATTGGGAATGGGAGAAAACAGATGTCCATTCATCACCTATCTCATAAAAACTGTCCCTAAAATCCTACCTCTTACCCCTTTACTCCCTGCTCAGACTTCCCCTCTTCAGACTAAATCAGCCTCTCTCCGTTGCCTTTTCTTCTCTGCTTCAATTACTGCAACTTTGGAGTCATTGTAGTCTTTTCTCGAGGAAGGTGAGGTCTGTGCAAAGAAAAGGGCACTTCCTTGCTGAAACAGAGGGTCAAGTGGAAGGGGTAACCCACGTGGGCACCCCCTTATCCCCAAGCCCAGGCCAAGCCCTGACACCTCCCTCCCTCCTGAGACACAGCCAGTCTGGTTTCTCTGGAGCCCTGAGCCAGTTGATTTCCTTAAGTGCTGAAATCTCAGCCGGCTGGGCCACTGCAGACAGAAGAGAGGGAGGCCCTGGAAGCTCAGCCTAACTGTCCTGCTCTCAGCTGGGGCCACGCCCTTCCTGGGGCAGTGGACCCATCCCTCTCACTTCCTGCGGCATCCTCCATTCTTGCCCCCTTCACCGGGCTTCCCTCTGGGAGAGCAGTTCTCACCAGCACATACACACACTATAATTTCTCCATCTGCCCCCTTCACAGCAGGACTCCTTAGCTGTTGTCTATACTGCTGCCCTCAAGTTCTCCCCTCCTATACCCTCCTATACCCTCCTATATTGCCGTCCAGAACACCCCAACTCTCTGCTTTTTCCTCCCATCTCACTGGCCACTCTTTCTGTCTCCTTGGCTAGTTCCTAATGCTGGGAGCCCCAGAACTCCCTGGTGGGACCTCTTTTCTCTGTATCACTCTCTCCCTAAGTGAGCTTACCTGCTGTTATGGCTTTAAATACCAGCTATATGGTGATGATGCCCCAAATTTTATTTCCAGCTCCAACCTCCCCACTAAACTTTTTTTTTTTTTTTTTTTTTTTTTTGCGGTACGCGGGTTTCTCACTGTTGTGGCCTCTCCCGTTGCGGAGCACAGGCTCCGGATGCGCAGGATCAGTGGCCATGGCTCACAGGCCCAGCCGCTCCGCAGCATGTGGGATCCTCCTGGACTGAGGCACGAACCCGGGTCCCCTGCATCGGCAGGCGAACTCTCAACCACTGCGCCACCAGGGAAGCCCCACACTAAACTTTTGCAACTGCCTAATGGACATCTTCATGTGGATGCCCAATGGGCATCGCAAACTTCACAAGCACAAAGCCGAACTCCAGATCTTCCCCCTAAACAGGTCCCATCTCAGCCGATGACAGCTCTAAACTTCAAGATGCTCAGCCCCAAAACCTCCGAGTCACCCTTGACTCCACCTTTCTCTCACATCCCAAATTCTATCACCCCCTACCTTCAAAATATATCCCAAATCTGAAAATCTGGTATTTTTTCATCGCCTCTATGCCATGGGTAACAAGCCCCCACGGTCTCTACCCAGAATGACAGCAGTGGTCCCCTCACTGGTCCCCCCACCCTTCTGCCCTCACCTCCCTGCATTCTCTCTCCCGTCCACAGCCAGATGAACCTGCTAACCCCTAGGTAAGAGCAGGTGACGCCTCTTCTCAAAGACCTCCAGTGGCTCCCAGTGCACTTAGAGTGAAAACCAAAGCCCTTGCAGTGTCCGTCAAGACCCCATGCAATGGATCCACACCTCCCCACCCCTTATGTCTCTGCACTCATTTCCTACTAATCCTTCACTGGCTCCTCACCTACGCTGCTCCAGCCACACTTGTTCCTAGAACAAGCCAGACCTGCTCCCACCTGTCATGCTTCTGCCCGAGGACCTTTGCACATGCTCTTCCCTCTGTGGGTGCACTGTCCTTTCCCCCCAGTTATTCACATAGCTCCCCCCTCACCTCCTTCAAGGCTTTGCTCGGTGGTCACCATCTCAGAGAGGCCCTCCCTGACTAAGCTATATAAAACCACAATACCCCCAGCCCAATACCTCACCCCTTTGCCTGCTTTATTAGTCTCCATAGCACTTCTTACCACCTGACATACCTTGTATTTACTTATGGGACTGCTGTCCAACTCCCTTCTAGAAAACCAACCCCATGAGGGCAGGGAATTTTGTCTGCTTTTTTCATTGCTATCTCCCCAGTGTCTCATGCAGGGCCCTGATCAAGATTGTGTGAATGGATAAAAGAATGAATTTACTCTGCATGGTTCCAGGAGGCAGAAGTGGAGCCAAGGGGTGGAATGTGCAAGCCACAGATTTTGACTAAATGAAGCTGGAGCTGCAGGACACTGAACAGCGCTTCATAAGGAATGAGCTTCCCATCACTGAGCGTATGCAACAGAGGGATCCTGCACTGGGTGGGAGGTCAGTAGGCTAGATGGGGTCCCTTCCTGCCTCAGATCTCAGAGTGCCAATTGGCTAAGGGGATCTGAGTAACCAACCAACTTAGGGGCAGAGTGATTGGGACAGGAGAGCAGAAGCAACCGGAATGTCACTCGGGTCTTCATCAAGGGGTCAGGAGATGGATGACATGGCAGGCTTCTCTCCCCTCTATGGAACAAGGACCCTGTGGCCAGGGAACAGCCCATGGGGAGATGGAGCCCACCAAAGGGAGGAGACTAAGAGCTCCAAAAGAGAGAGAGAAGCAAGAGCAAACTCAGAACCAAGGGTCCAGCGGTGGGAGGCCTCCCTGGAGGGGATGGAGGGAGGCTTTTGAGTTTGCTGCAAAGCAAGTAGGACCAGATGGCTGTTCCTCAACATTAGGAGAGAAGGAGAGGATGAACAGCACAAAGGATGTGATGCCGGCATGCCCTGGTGTGGGCGGGTCTGGGCAGGGACGGGATGCAGAGTGGGCAGGGGTCTCCACACCCACCACGGGGGAGGAGGAGGAGGTAGGAGACCCCCATGAGAGTTACAAGGCCACAGGCAGGGTTAGAGATTATCCAGGCACTCTCATTTATACCCACCCATCCACAAGCAAGGTGAAAATGGGGAAACTGAGGGAGAGAGGAGGGGACTGAACAGAGAGTAGCTCCCGCTCAGACCTGAAGCCTGGCCTTCTCATTCCCAGGCCGGCCCGGTGCCTCGAAACTTCATCCTGCATGTTCTGCCCCCACAAACCCCTCGATCCCCAAATCACGGTCTCTCTCCAGACCTCAGAGGCTCCTGGGGCAGAAGTTCTGCCCACTCTCCCAAACCCCCTCATCGTTTGTAGTCACAGCCCACCAGGAGGTTCCCCAACCTCGAAACACCCCCCTTTCCTTCCAGACCCCAGGACTCCCGAAGGGGAAACCGAGGCAGCCCCATCCTAAGGCTGGCGGCCTGGACCGCTCGGAAGTCAGGTGTCCCAGTCCCGGGAGCGGGACCCTCGGCACCTGCCGCCCCCGCGCGGGGCTCAGGACCACTCACCCCCGGCCTCCCGATTCCTCCTCGCAGCTTGAGTCTTGACTCCCCGGCTCAGCTCCAGCCTGGGATGCGCGGGCGCTCGGCCCCGGCCCCGCCCCCGACGTGCCCCGCCCCCACTGCCCACCCTCTGCCTGGCAGCCCCGCCCCTCCCGAGAGAGGCAGCCGGACCGTGGGCGGAGGAGCACGCAGGGCAGAGGCAGGCTGGACGGCCGGTGCCGCATGACCCGGGCCAAGTATGTCATCCTTCCTGAGCCACCTTTGAACCAGAGGGAATCGAAGAGCCTCTCAGGACAAGTCCCCCATCCAACACACACACACACACACACACACACACACACACACACACACACACACACACACACACACACACACACACACACACACACACACACACACACACACACACACACACACACACACACACACACACACACACGGAGGTATCCTGTGAATTGAAAAGCTAGGAAAGCTGTTCCCGACGCACCCTTTGAGGGTCAGGAAGTTCATAGTCATCTAAAGCCTTACTATTGTGAAGTCCCAGGACGGAGCTCTCTGGAGTGTGATGGTTCCGTGTCAGGTAACAGCGGACAGGGCATTTAAACTTCCTCTTTCTACATTTTTCTTTCCATTCTTCTAAGTTGAGGCAAGCCATCTCAGTTTAGTACTAATAGGGCTTGAACACCTCTCTAACACTGCCTAGTCTACTTGGCTCTGTGACCTTATCTAACTAGAATTCACCAGCACTGTTTTGTTTTCACTAGATTTATTTTATTTTATGATTTCTTATTCCTGGTAAGTGATTGCTGGTTTTTCATGGAAGGTATTAATATAAACATTCCTTTTAAAACACTTGTAATTGGAGGCTTCCCTGGTGGCACAGTGGTTAAGAATCCACCTGCCAATGCAGGGGACACGGGTCCGAGCCCTGGTCCAGAAAGATCCCACATGCCGCGGAGCAACTAAACCCATGCGCCACAACTACTGAGCCTGTGTGCTGCAACTACCGAAGCCCATGTGCCTAGAGCCCATGCTCCGCAACAAGAGAAGCCACCGCAATGATAAGCCCGCATACCGCAACGAAGAGTAGCCCCCGCTCGCCACAACTCGAGAAAGCCTGCATGCAGCAGCGAAGACCCAACACAGCCAAAAATAAATAAATTAAATAAAAATAAATTTAAAAAAACACATTTGTACTTGGAAAATTTTAAATGTAAAGTCAATTTCAAGAAAAAAAACTGACATTGACATAGTGCTTTACAGATACTAACTCATTTAATCCTACCTACAGGATATTGACTATCTTTACCCTAATTTGTAGAGGAAGAAACTGAGGCACAGAAAAGTTAATTACTTTATCCAAGTCATGACAGCAGAGCCGAGATTTGGCCCCCAGATGTCTGACATCAAAGTTCATGCTCAAACCACTACCCCACACTGCTGGTGTACATTTGGTTGAGGCTGGGAAATGCTGTGTTAGAAGCACTGACTCTAACCCCAGGAAAATCATTCCAGATGGTGTACAGATCCGTCTGCAAGGATGTTCACCACCATCTTATCTAAACAGCAAAAAGCTGGAAGCCTCCTGAATGCCCAGTAATAGCAGATTACTTAAGAAAAGTAACAGAGCAACTGAACTTGGAAAACTTGCCCGATTCATCTTCTCTTATACTCCACACCCAACCTGGAAGCAAATTTGTCAACCTGACCTTCAAAACATATTCATAATCAGCCACTTCTTACCATAGCCACTATTACTACTTGGGTCCAAATCACTGTCATCTCTCACCTGACAAGAGCACCCAGCCATTCCCCACGATTCTAACTAGTCTCTCTTCAACCTCACACTGTGCAGCAGTCTCCATGCTGGTCCCCTGCTCTAAGCAGCCCACCCACCCACCAGTGTCCAGACCCTTCTACAACCAGGCCCAAATGATGCACCAGTGTCCTTATAGCTCTTGGTCCTCCCACCTCTGTGCTTTGCTCACTCTGGGCCTCAGTGGGAGGCAACAGGTTGAATAGCATAGACTTTGGGCTCCAGCGAACTTGGATTTGAATCCCAGATCTCTATACCTTTGGGCCAGTTATTTAACCTTGGCCTCAGTTTCCCTAACAGCTAAGTGGTGCTGACAATTCACTTAGATCTTGTCGTGAGGAGTACAAATATAGAACTTGGCACAGAGTAAGCCCTAAACTCTGTATAATATGAATGTTATTTATTGAGTACTTACTATATGCCGGGCACTGTACTCTCATCCATCACATGATCCTCTTTATGGAATAGGTACTATTCTTTGTCCCCACTCTTTTGAGATGAAGAGACAGGTTCCAAGAGGTAAACAATTTTCCTAAGATGACTCAGCTACAGGATGGTGGAGCTGTTAATCAAGCCCACATCTTTCTTTCACTTCTTTTGTTGGGACTTACCTATCCTTCAATGCCCACCTCCCTCCAGGTAGCTTTCCACTGTCCCCACAGAACTCTCCAGTCCTCTGAGCTACCAAGGAGCAGCCTGCCTGTGCTCTTGTTTGCTCTCAGCCTAAATGGTGTTCTGTTTCAGCTCATGCGTCCATCCTGTTTTCTCACCAGACTGTGAGTCCTTGCGGGCTTGAGACATCCCTTCACCATTGCCGGACCTCCACCTCTGGCCCAGTGCCTGGCCCAAGTTTGTTGAGTGACTTATTAAAAGAGAGACAATGCATGAGGGAAAGGCACAGGAGAGAAGGCGGCTTTTTACTGAGCTGCCTTAAACCTGGGGAACCCAATGTACCTGGGGCCTTTGGACAGCCTCTGGTCTTACCCATCCCCATCTCAAGACCAGACCCACATTTTGTCCCCTCCCCCCACCTCCAGCCCTAACCACCTCCAAGCTCATCAGTGAATCAGGCAGGTTTTGCTGAAGATAAGACACCCAACAAATCCAGCTCCCCTGATGGGTGGGCCTCCTCTTCTGCAGACCCCTTACTGTGTCTCCTCTCTTCTTCCCCTCCCCCATATGATTTCTAGAATCACCTTCAGTTTCTCAAACCCTTCCCTTCTAGCCCCAAGCTTACAAATTCCACTTCAGCAAAACAGAATATTCCACCAGCTGAACTTACTGTCTTTGAAAAACAGTTTCTCAATCCTCCGTCATTAGTTCACTCACAGCCAGCTCACATCACCCTTCTTTTCAGATTAGAAAAAGGCGACCCCTTTACCTGAGGGAACACAGGAGCCAGCTTGGAAAAGCAGAGTGAGGGCTGGATTTCAGCCCCACTCCTGCCCTCTTGAGGTGCTCTGGGCAGGGCACAAACCTTCAAACTACGTGTGATGGCCCTAAACTCCCATGCAAACTCATCAAAGTCTTTACCTAAGCAAACAGATCTCCCAGGAACACAAGATGTTTGTGTCCTGCTGATAATTAAAGTTAGATTTTCTCCACATTTTAGCCATGAATTCTTACACAGATCAGAAGGACTGACAGAGCTTGTGTGAGGCCCAGGAAGGGCTGAGGTGTCTCCCCAGCCTGCAGTATAAAAATAGAAACCCACACCCCAGTCCCACCACCCCCCGGCCCACCCGACGCTCTGCTATGTCTCAGTATAACCACATCACATCGGTGCCCTACAGCGCACTCTGTCTGTGGCCCTAATTTTAAAACCCTGCAGTATTAAGAACTTTTGAGATTTTTTAAAAAGCTAATGTTTGTATACCCGGCTATGGAAAAACAAGACCGACATGACCGGGTTTTGCATCACCTACTTACGAACAAAAACTTCACCAGTTTGGGTTTTCTTTGCCAGACAAGTGGAGGCACGCCTGTGATCAATCAATTCTTACTGAATTTCTCAAAAGTGGTGTTTCGGTGTTGGAGTCCCAAGCTTGTCAGACATCCAGAGCAGCAGTGAGTGGTAGTTTACAGTATTGTTATCTGCCCAGTGGGGAATGCTTTGGTGCCGGGAGGATCCTTAACTTAATCTCATGTCGCAATTAAGGAAACTGACATTCGGAGAGGGCAGTGGCCTGCCCAGGTCGCACAGTGAGTCAGGGCTGATCTGGAGTCACAGCCCGATCTCCACTTCTCTGCGTTCGCCCACTCATTCATTCATTCACACAATTACCAAGCATCCACTAGGTGGCAGGCGCTGCGGTGGGTACTGGGGACAGAACGCTGCCACAGACCAAGTCCCCGTGATCAAGGCATTCCAGACGGGCACTAAACAAGTAAACAAATAAGCAAAACAATGATAGTTCTTGACGGGGGGTCAAGGAGGGCTGCACAAAGTAGAGACAATCGAGCTGCACCCTGAGGATGAGAAAGAAAAGAGCCTGTCATGGAAGGAACCGAGAGCAGGACGGTGACGGCTGAAGGAATTGCAAGCGCAAAGGCTGTGAAGCACATTTGAGGAACAGAAAGCAGCCCAGATAGCTGGTGTGCGGTAAGTGATGCTGGGAGGGGTGCGAATGAGGTTAAGAAGGGAGCAACCAGCAGATTACGGAGGCCTCAGCGGTCGGGGGGGGGGCTGGGTTTACTCGGAATGTGGGGGGAAGCCAATGAAGGGTCCAAGCAGGGTGAATTCTAGGGAAGACACCTAGACTCTGACATGCCAGCATTTCCCCTTCCTGAGTTCCCAAGGCCCCTTGGTGTCCCCTCTGGCTTCAATAGTGCAGTGGGGGAATGCCCATTCCTGTCCCCGCCCCCCAACCATGACAGCGGGGCCCTGCCTGTCCTCGTAGACATATAGAGGTCCTCTGCCACCTCGAGCCCTGTCCTGCAGAGAAAAGCCAACACCCGGCAGGTGGCCAAGTGTGGCCTCTCCTGGTTACTCTGGTCCAGCTAGGTCCTTCCTATGCAGGCCAAACGCTCCTGCACATCTGGGGGTTTCCAAAAAGCATCTCCCACCCTGAGAAGAGGAAGCAGTGGCTTCTACACACTCTTCCCCACAGTTGCTGGTTGTGGGTGAGAGACACACAGGCCTGTAGAGAAGGACTCAGAGTCTACGCTGGCATCTCGCAGGTTCCAGGACCATGAAAGGACTCAGAGAGGAGGAGAGATGGCGTTCCAGCCTCCCTCTATACAGAACCTGCATCTCCATGCCACACCAGGTGTTCTATGGGGCAGTGCAAGGTGGAGGTGAATGAGATATGGCCCCTGCACCCCAGGGGCTCACCAGCTAGCAGGCCAGAGGCACACTACTGATGCCCCTCCCCCTGAGCTAAACAGACCCTGACATGTGTGGATACTCTTTTTATAACAGTGATGGCACTGCAAAGCAGTGGGATTGGACGGCCATTTCAATAAATAAGGCCAGTAGGTGAACATGTGGGGAAAAAACATGGACCTCCTACCTCACACCATACACAAAAATCTACGTACTCTAAGGGCATTATACTGCTGCAAGTAAGAAAGGCAAACTAGAAAGGTTTGTAGAATAACAAGAATTGCCCACCCTTGTACAGTGCTTACTAGATACCAGCACCGTCCTAAGTGCTTTGAGCGTCTTAACTCATCTTACGCCTCACAGTGGCCTGTGAAGTTGCTGCAGAGAGAACGATAAAGGAGTAACGTCCATGGTCTTACGGTATGACACCAGATATGAAAGAAAAGATTGATACAGTTGAATGCTTTAAAGTTGGCAACTTCTATTTATCAAAAGACCCCATTATAAGAGAGTATAACTGCAAACCATAGGATGGGAAGGATATTATAGAGAAGTACATATAACCACATGAATACATAAAAAACACCTACAAACCATGAAGAAAATAAGCCAATCAAAAAAATGAGCAATGGACTTGAACAGACCCTTCACCAAAAAGGATATAAGGATGGCAAATAAGCCCACGAAAAGATGCTCACATCACCAGTCATTAGGGAAATGCAACTAAAAACCATGACGAGATACCACTACACACCCACTGGAATGGCTGAAACAAAAAATAT
The DNA here is from genome assembly GCF_964341445.2 of Mesoplodon mirus. Taxonomy (NCBI): domain Eukaryota; kingdom Metazoa; phylum Chordata; class Mammalia; order Artiodactyla; family Ziphiidae; genus Mesoplodon; species Mesoplodon mirus. Next base: position 33,626,271 of record NC_138995.1, read on the forward strand.
TGACCGTAGCAAGTGTAGGTGAGGATGCAGAACTTCTAGAGCCTTCATACACTGCTGGTGGGATTGAAAAATGACACAACCACTCAGGAAAAGTGTTTGGCATGATTGAGTAGAGTTGAAGCTATTCATACTCTGAGACCCAGTCATTTCGCTTCAGATAAATATGTACATTGGATGAATGTGTATGAATAGTCCCAGCAGCACTGATCATGATGGCCCAAACTAGCAACAACCCAAATGTGCATCAATAGACAAAAAAAAGTACTGATATATTCAAATAATGTAGCAATACAGCAGGAAAAATGAAAAAGCTTTAGCTACACACACAAAAATAGATGAATCTTATTCACATAAATGCTGAATGAAAGAAGCAAAGCACCAAAGCATACAAACAGTATGTGTGGCTCAATTAATATAAAACTCAAAAATGAATAAAATGAAACTATTGTTTTGGGGTCTGTTAGTAGGTGATAAATTACAAAGAAAAGCAAGGGGGCTTCCCTGGTGGCGCAGTGGTTGAGAGTCCGCCTGCCGATGCAGGGGATGCGGGTTCCTGCCCCAGTCCGGGAGGATCCCACGTGCCGCGGAGCGGCTGGGCCCGTGAGCCATGGCCGCTGAGCCTGCACGTCTGGAGCCTGTGCTCCGCAGCGGGAGAGGCCACAACAGTGAGAGGCCCGTGTACTGCAGAAAAAAAAGAAAAGAAAAAAAAAAAAAAAAAAAGAAAAGCAAGGAATTAATCCCCATCAAAATCAGGACTGGGGAGGGGAGGAATCATGGCTGGGGAGAGATACATGGTAGACTTCTTGGGGGGGGCGGGGTGAGCTGGAGAGGTTTTATTTTTTGTCTTGTTCCAGCCTCCTGCACTCCAGGCCACAATACGGTTGACTACAAATCATGCAACTGCCCAGAGGTTTGGCTTCCCTGGTACTTTCTGTCTGGCATGTGGGATGCAGCTTCCGCCAGAGAAAGGCACTCTGAGTCTACCCGTCCCCAATCCGGCCCTGGCTCTGCATCCCACCAGCTCTCTTCTCCAAGCCTCAGTTTCCCCATCTGTCCTTAGAGCAGGATGGCCCCCATCGTGCCTAGCTCACTAGGGTAGGATAATGCACATTAAAGAGCTTTGGGAACTAATGTCCGAAATGCCAGAGATTGTCAAGGACCCTGAGGGTCAGACAGGCTGATGTGGGAACTGAGATCCAGGCCCGCCCTGCCCTGCCAGGTCCTGCCCAGCAGGGCAGCCTCAGACTGTCTGTTAGTTGAGTTCACTACCATCTTTCATCAGCCAATGGGCTGGGGCCACCAGGAGCGGGTCACACAGCTTATTTCCTGTTTTCATACAGGGAACTTAGCAAAGTGGCAGCCACTGGCCTGCTCGCCCAGAGCTTGGAACAGAGAGCTGAAGGGGGCCATGTGACATCCCTCCTGGACCCCTGGACACGCACAGGACCAGAGACCTCAGGTCAGTGTCTGATCTCAAGCTCAGTGGGCCTCTGCCCACCTGTGGCCTGAGCCCCCTCCTCCTGTAACCGTCCCTCGGTACCTCTTGGGGGCAGGGTGGTAGGGAGAAGGGTTGGTGACAGATACGCAGGGCTCCCCTCAGCGCACTGGGGCGGAGCAGGGAGCAGCTCCTCGACCCTCCGTCTCCTCAATGCCTTTTGAAGTGCCAGATGCTTCTCCAACCTCTCCTGAGCCTGGGGAATAATCCACCAAACCTGTGTTTCTCAAAAAGTGGTGCCAGGGAACGCCTGTATCAGCAGAGCCCTCGGGACTGGTGCAAAATGCAGAATCCAGGGCTCACCCCAGGACCTGCTAGATGGGACTCTCTGACGTTGGGAGCAGGAAATCTGCCCCTCGGCACCTCCACTTCCACCCTCGCCCCTGAGGAAGTTCTGATATATGCTCACATTTGGGAGTGTCTAGGATCTTCTGTCTCCTAGGTTGGACTAGGGTGCTTTACTCTGTTGGAGTTTCACCCCTGATGGAATGTCCCCTCCTGCCCCCCCAGAGAGGTAGCATGGGCTCTGAAGGGGGCCCTGTGTGCCCATCACGAGAAGGTTGGACATGGCAGGCATCCCTTAGAGGGAGAAGTGATGCTCAGGGCACCTGGGAAGGAAGGAGCAAGGGTGACTGCTCCCGGAGCTGGATGGTGGAGGGGCTGGGCAGCTGCTGTCCGCTGGGCCAAGGACAGGCCCCCAAGCCAGGAGGACCAACACTCGTCATATTTTGTTGTAAAGCCTAGAAATCTTTGCTCTGCGGGGTGTAGAGATGGGAGGGAAGGGCCCACAGAACACCATGTACAGCTGTCCCCAGAGAGCTCTTGGAGCCACAGGATTGCTTTCCCCATTTCACAGATGGGGAAACTGAGGACTAGAGACTCCATAGATGCACCAGTGACAACTTTCTCCCTGCCACTTTCCAGTTTCAGCCGATCCCATAAAAGAGAACCTAAGGGAGCTGGCTTTGGCTGCTGAATTTGGTATTTATTCTAAGCTCTGGGTTCATGCTCAGCTTTTCCAGGTCTTTCCTGGAATGCCCAGCCAAGGCCATCATTCCTGGGATTCTCATGGGGTCTCTGGGCAAACAGTGCCCTGCTTCTGACCTGGCACCAGCTGCCTGATCAAGACAGCAGAGCTGGAAGGGCAGGGACCATTGAGGCCAATTCTACTCGCCATCACCCATTTTACAGATGAGCTAACTGAAGCAGGTGCATAGGAGTGCCCACAGGAATCACTGAGCCCCCAAGAGTCCTGGCTACCCAAAGTCCGTTGGATAAGAGTGTGTGGACCACTTGCTATCTTGCCTGGGCACCTACCAGAATATAGGGAACCTGTTCCTAGCCATCCATCATCTAGGACAGGGCTGGTGGCCACACCTCTCAGGTGGGGAAACCGAGGACTGGAGATATTAAATAACTTGCCTACGGACCCACAGTTGGTCAGGACGGAAGGCCTGACTCCTCAAGGGGAGAAAGCTATAGGGTACTCAAGCGTGTGCAGCCCTGGTCCAGCCATGCCCTGCTCTGTGCCTCGGTTTCCCATCTGTATAGGATGAGGCTGGACAGAGAGTCCCTGAGAGCCCCCCACTGGACACCAGCACAGAGCCCCCTGGAGAATGCCCCAGGGTTCCTTTCACCTGACACAGCAAGAGCACATTAAGAAGGAGGTCACGGGCTTCCCTGGTGGCGCAGTGGTTGAGAGTCCGCCTGCCGATGCAGGGGACACGGGTTCATGCCCCGGTCCGGGAAGATCCCACATGCTGTGGAGCAGCTGGGCCCATGAGCCATGGCCGCTGAGCCTGCGCATCCGGAGCCTGTGCTCCGCAACGGGAGAGGCCACAACAGTGAGAGGCCCGCGTACCGCAAAAAAAAAAAAAAATAGAAGGAGGTCAGGTCACTTGCATCCTTCTTATTTTGAATTTCTGTGCCTAAATGGTACCCCAGCTACTCGCTCCATCTGAGCTGATGTTTTAATTGGCCCTTTTTCTAATTTGTCTCAGACATTTTAACTTGTATTCCAACTTACATCTTCATTCAGCCATTTATTTCGCAAGTATTTCCTAGAGCCTCTATCACGGGTCAGGTACTAATAAAAGGGACGAATACAGTATCTGGTATGTGCGCAGCCCTGATCTGGCACTTCGCACAGTGTGCCTGACTTAACACTCACACCAGCCTCGTGAAGGTTACTGTGTCCCTTTTGTAGGAAACTGAGGCTCAGAGAAGTTAAATAACTTCCAGGCACCAGCTCATCTTGTTCACTTACCTGGGTCACAGACAGAGTTATGCATAAAATGAACCCCAGGACTCCCGCTGCCCACCCTCCCCTGAGTACCAGGAAGAGGATTCTGAAGTCAGACCAGCCTGCGTTTGTGCCCTGCCCACCATTTCCCAGCTCTTGATCCTGGGCAGCTCAAAGTCTCAGTTCTTTTACCATAAAATGGAGACGAAAAACTCCTACCACGCACTGATTCAGATGAAGTGAGAGAGTGGGTGTTGAATGCAGGGTGTGCAGCTTGCACACCACAGGCATTTGGCTCTGCTGGTGGGTCACGCTCATGAGCCACGTGACCTCGGGCTAAACCTCAGTTTCCTTATCTGTTATTCGAGTCACGATAGATTATCGTGGGTGTCAAATCAGATGGTGGGTATGAAGAGCCTGCGTGTATACGAAGTGGGTATAACAAGTTGCTAGTAAATGTTTGCTTAAAGATAAAGAGAGAGAAAAGGGAAGGATACATACCAGCCTCCTTGCTTTGGACACTAAGATTTTATTTACACATGTAATATGAAATGAAATATTGGTTTTTCTGGACAAGCCAGCAACTTTCTCTCAAGCAATCATTAAGCTACTACCTTTGCTTAAAGTCACCTCATTTAAAATTCAGAGCAACTCGATAATATAAGGATCCTAACTCTAAGAGAAGGTTCTGCTCAGCCTTGATCAGTCCAGCAAAGGGCCAGGCCCAGGTTTAGCATATGGCAGTTGGGCGGATGGCTAGGTGGGCAGTGGAGGGCTCAGCAGTGGAGACCTCAGGACCCACCAGGAACCCCAGCACAAGTGGGCACTCACTGTTCTCTCTTGTTTTCCTGGCAGCCTTGGAGCATGGCAACTCCCAAGCACGCCAGGAGCCCTGGATGGACAAGACCCCTAGCCCAGTGCATGGCAGGGACCAAGCCGAAAGCATCAGCCCCTGGCCCAGACCTCCCACGTCCAGGACCTGAAGAGCACTTAGGTGGGTTTGAGGCTTGGGGCTTGGTCGGGGGGATAGAGGTTTGAAGACATTTGAAATACAAATGTGCATACTTCGGTGGATGCCATGAGAAACAGGGCAGCTCACTTAACTTGTGTTATCCCAAAGTAGACACTGAGACAGGGATTTGGTGCAAGTGGTTTATCCAGGAGACAATGCCAGGAGGTATGGCAGGGGAGTGGGAAACCGAGGAAAGGAAGCGCAGGAAACCAGTACGGGATGTCGATGAAAAGATTACCACTGTGGGCAACTAGGGCTCAGTCCCAATGGGGGTTGTCTGGGAGACCGTATGGATCACACCTTAGAGCTGTCGCAACCCAACGGCAAGGAGGCCAGCCTGCTATCCCCTGGTCCCATCCTCCACTGGCAGAGGTATGCTCCACAGCATGCTGCAATGGCCCAAGAAAGCCCTCAGGGGGAGAGTCCCAGGTGCTTCCAATAGAAGCCAGTGGGATGTTCCAAAACAGTCAATGCCAGTGAGGGGGCATGGCCGGGCACTGACAGTGTCTGCTATAGCGCCAGCTCCTGGAGCAAACGTCTGTCATATGCATGCAACCCTTCAAGATGTGCTGGCTGACCGCCTGCTCTGTTCCTGGCCCTATGCAGGCACTGGGGAAGCAGGAACAATCAAACACCGTGCTGGCCTTCAAGTTTAGTAAGGAAACGGATCTGTAGAAAATAATGTAAGATGCCATGGAAAAGGCACAGGGACAAGGTGGGAGGCTCTTATTCTAACACCAAAGGGCAGTTGAAATGATACATGGGTTGGGTCCTGAAGGACATATTGGAGAAGGGCTCCTGGGACACATGTCCCTTGAAATAAAATGTACAGTGGTTTGTGCATTTGGGGAGAGGAAGGATTCTAAGCTTTCCCAAGATTCTCAGAATGGCCTAGGGCTCAAGTGAGGTTTAAGAAACACTGTTAGGGGCTTCCCCGGTGGCTCAGTGGTTGAGAGTCCGCCTGCCGATGCAGGGGACACGGGTTCGTGCCCCGGTCCGGGAAGATCACACATGCCGTGGAGCGGCTGGGCCCGTGAGCCATGGCCGCTGAGCCTGCACGTCCGGAGCCTGTGCTCCGCAACGGGAGAGGCCACAACAGTGAGAGGCCCGTGTACCGCAAAGAAGTGGCATGTGCAAGAAAAAGCAGGGAGTGTGGGGAATGAGATGAGAGAGGAAGGGCCCGCCAAGCTGAACCTGGAGCCCAGCATCCTCAAAGCTGCCCCCATCGTCCGCTGGTGTGCGCTCAGCCGACAGTAGGGAGGGTGGAAACCCACCAGCCACATCCCTGCTCTTCCGGATCATTGGGTTTCACAACAGCCAGACGTGGACGATGTACCACAGACACACTGCATTTCACAACCAAGAAGGCTCTTGGGGACGCTGGGCTGTTCCAGGTTGCCCATGGTGAGATGGATTCAGCCAGGTTGGGTGTAGGGGTCTGACTGATGCCCGACTGGGCCTATCCAAGGTGGGATGGAGGAGAGGGATATTCACAGCATTTCCAGATTCCCACGGCTCATCCCAGACAGACCCAGCCATCTCCCCAAGCCCTTGCCCCTAAAGCGCGCTGACCTGTGCTAGTCCTTAAGCGCGTGGTCCTTCCAGATGCCCACGGCAGCCAAAGCTCCAACTCCAGCATGACCACGCGGGAGCTGCAGGAGTACTGGCGGACCCAGAAACGCTGCTGGAAGCACGTCAAACTGCTCTTCGAGATCGCTTCCGCCCGCATCGAGGAGGGGAGAGTCTCCAAGTTTGTGGTAAGCAGAGACCAAAAGGTGATGGCGCACCTTCACGGCCTCCTTCCCGGCCCTGGGCAAGGCCGGTGGCCCCTCAGTCTCCCTGACCAGGAAATGGATTGACACACTTTAACTCACAGAAGTCTTCTGGCAAAAAATGGTCCAAAAGTGAGATTTCATGCTCAGCACTGTGAGAATTGGAGAGTCAAGGTGCCTAAGCCTAAGAAGCAAACTGCCCAGTTTAATCCCATGTTACCCGGTATTAGCATCTGTGTCCCTGCTTCATTGCTTTTGATATCCTCATATCATTTTTATTATGTACCTCATTTTTTCTTTAAAGTGGATCACTTTTTAAAAACACTGAATAGATTTATTTAAAAGGGAAATACCTTAAATGGAAAACCAGTATCACACGGCATAAGAAAAGGTCATTATAAAAGTAAATACAAGGAAAGCTCAGGGCTGTTATTAAATTCTAGCTGGTTACCATGGCTGGTGGAAAGCTGGGCTTGGGGCTGTTTTCTTTGGAATGGAATTTCAGCCTATGTTGGGGGAGAGGTTAATGACTATGGAAGACCCCCACACAGCCTTTCTTTGCCCCCCACCATTCCCCAAATGGGAGTGGAGTCATAATAATAGCTGACCCTGAGTGCTGACTTCACGTCATGGTTTCAGTGCATTAATTCATTTAATCCTCACTCAGTGAGGCAGGCTACTATCCTCATTCTCTGGATGAGAAAACGGAGGCTCAGAGAGGTTAAAGTACCTACCTAAAACCACACAGCTAGACCGTGGTGGGCTGGAATTATAACCGAGGCAGTCTGTGTCCTTAATCAGCATTCTCTTGAAAGAGAAAAGAATAGTTTCCTTACTTACAACATCACTGCCAGTATATCACCTAAAACCATCTCCCAGGAGTTCCACACCTGGAAAACACAGATCTTATTAATCCAAGCCTCCCAGTTCAGGAACCTGAGGCCCAGGGTTTTTTTTGTTTTTTTTGTTTTTTTTTCGGTACGTGGGCCTGTCACTGTTGTGGCCTCTCCCGTTGCGGAGCACAGGCTCCGGACACGCAGGCTCAGCGGCCATGGCTCACGGGCCCAGCCGCTCTGTGGTATGTGGGATCCTCCCAGACCGGGGCACGAACCCGTGTCCCCTGAATCGGCAGGCAGAGTCTCAACCACTGCGCCACCAGGGAAGCCCGAGGCCCAGTTTTGACCACGTAAAACCAAGAACACCCCAGGCCCCCCGCACGGCAGTTTCCTGTGTGCCCTTTCGGCCCCAGGATGCCTCCACGTCGCTGTGTTTGTTATTCTCCGGTTGACTCTTGTCACGATTCGCTGTTACAGCTCAGCCAATGCTGATGGCAATTTAAAACAGAATTGCAGATAGCCATCACCCATTTCCAGGGTATGCTTTAAACGATGGTCATCATTATTTTATTTCCCGGGCTCTCTCTGTCCGTTCAAACCCTCCGTGAGGGTGTAGTCAAAGGCCCTCTCTCTTTGCACCGCAGATGTACCAAATCGTCGTCATCCAGACGGGGAGTTTTGACAGCAACAAAGCCATCCTGGAACGGCGTTATTCAGACTTCGAGATGCTCCAGAAGAAACTCCTAAAGACCTTCCGGGAAGAGATCGAAGATGTCGTCTTCCCCAAAAAGCACCTGATGGGGAACTTCACCCCGGAGATGATCTCCGAGCGCAAGCTGGCCCTCAAAGAGTACCTAGGCCTGCTCTACGCCATCCGCTGCGTGCGGCGCTCGCGCGAGTTCATCGATTTCCTCACGCGGCCCGAGCTGAAGGAGGCCTTCGGCTGCCTGCGCGCGGGGCAGTACACCAAGGCCCTGGACATCCTGGTGCGCACGGTGCCGCTACAGGAGAAGCTGACGTCCCACTGCCCCGTGATGGTGGTGCCATCCCTGTGCGCCATGCTGGTGTGCCACCGCGACCTGGAGCGCCCCGCCGAGGCCTTCGCCGCCGGGGAGAGGGCTCTGCAGTGCCTGCAGGCCCGGGAGGGCCACCGTTACTACGCCCCGCTGCTGGACGCCATGGCCCGCCTGGCCTACACGCTGGGCAAGGACTTTGTGTCCCTGCAGAAGAGACTGGAGGAGAACCAGCTCCGGAAGCCCGCCCCCCGGGGCTTCACCCTGAAGGAACTCACTGTCCAAGAGTATCTATACTAGCCACTCCCCGGGGAAGCTTGAGAATTGGGGATCACCATAGCTCGTGGGCTTTTGGGGGTTGATTCTGAGCGGGAAGAGCCACTTTGGGCTCTAGCTTGTGGGATGACTTTGAACAATCCCCTCCTCTGGTCCTCCGTTTCCCCATCTATGTTGAGCGGAGATGCTTCCGGGCATCCTTGGAAGCCTCTGCTTGTGTCCTGTGTCCCCCTGATGCCAGGCCCACTTCGTCTCAAAACCACAAACCCAGCTGCCAAAACACTGGAGAGTCATATCAACCTTACTGGTGTTTCTGTAGGTAGCTGGAGGAGGGGTTTAAACTGCACATCACAGACAAAGCTTAATCCGTTTCCTCAGGCACGTCTCTCTTTAGCTGCCCTGAGTCTTTCCTCTTTGTTCCTCCCACCTCAGCCTTGCTGGCGAATATTCCTACCTATTATCCTAAGTATTCTAGCTCTTCCCTGTCAGGTGTAGGCCCAACTCAGCCAAACAAAAGGTCACCTACTGCTCCTCAAAGCCAGCTTTGTCCCCAGGATGAGCCATATGTCATCCTTTGAAGGGTGAGAGGACCCTGGGCTAGAACCAGCAATCATTGCCTGGGGCTGGTTTTCATTTGTAAGGCAACCGTCCCTTGAATGGCCTTTCTGGATTACGTAGACGTAGCCCTGACAGGAGGTGGGGCCTCTGGGTAGAAGAGATTGAATGCTCGACACCTCCGCATCTGAAGGACAATGGATTGGGATGCCCTTAACCGAAGTCTGCTGTCAGGCCCCCAAGTGAAGTGGATTCTGGACCAATGACCTGGGTTCAGCACAGGGCAGGAGATGATGGTACAGACTGGTTTGGACCCCCTATGCCTATCAGGCTAGTAGTCCCTGAAGACCTAAACCATGTGGCTGAGGTTATTACCAGGGTGAGGCTGTAACTTGGGAACCTTAACCTGGGGCACCACACTGGCCTGAGCCAAGATCTAGCTCAGCAAAGGGCAGCGGACAAGCATTCACTGAAGTACACCGAACGTATTAAACAGCAACAACTGGAGTGGCCCAACCAGGCTCCTTCCTGGAGGTTAGACACAGACTGACACCTTCAGAAAAAGAAAGTTTTCAAGTATCTCAATTTACTCCAGGAGAAGGACACTTTAAGTGGGAGAGATCGGATTTCTTGGAAATCTGGGCAGGTGGATAATTAAAGTGTTAAATGGAAAAATAAAAAGAGCTGCAATTCTTTTGTAATAGTAGAGAAGATCATATTGATTTTACAAGTTCTTTCATCAAATATAAAATGCTACTGTCAACTCTTAGATGCACCAAATATTCATTAAGAAAGAAAAAAATGCCCAACATGGGGAGTTCAGTAGGAATTTCCAGCAAAAAGCTGGGAGAACAAAGAGTTAGCTCCCAGTGTAACGGTCCACGTAAAATAAACCTGCTTTGTAGAAAGGGACAGTGAGGAAAGGCATGAATCAAATTTGACACTGAGTGGAGAGTGTGGACTCTAGAATTAGAACTGCAAACTGGTACTCACCCAGGTTTGGGGCCTAAACACACACAGTGTGGTCCAAAATCCTCAAGCTGAGAAGTCATGGTAAAGAGGTTTCAGATGCAGGTGTTTCAGGTACCTTGCACCACAGATGCAAATTCTCTCTGAAGGAAGTCAGCATAGATCCAGGCCAATAGAGAGGAAGATGCCACTGACTTCAGAGGTGCTAAAGTGTAGGGGGTGGAGGGTGCCTGTGCATCTGAAAATCACATATATATATATGGTATACATGTGTGTGGTGTCGAGAGAGAGGAAAAAACCTTACGCGAGGTAAAAGGGACCTAAGAAATCATATGGGGGAGTTTCCCATCAGTATCCTTAAAGAAGGGCTGGGTACCACAGAATAAGGAAAAGGACTTACCCTGGCTTCTGAAAAGGGCCCACCCACAAAGCACGGCTTCAGGCCTCCCACGTTGTCTCCTCCTGGTGATGCTAGATGCTGCCCTCCCAGTTCTTCTGACGGCCTTGGCCTGTGGGTCCACTGGTGTTTCTTCGGGCCACGCACACTGTGTCTTCATCCACTCCGGGTGTCCGACGGCCTCTCCTCCTGACATCTCCCTTTGCCGCAGAAGTCTGAGACCCGCTCATTTCTTGGGTTCCTGGAACAAGTCCTTGAATTCCTCAACCCCCTCCTCTAGGAAGTTTTCCTTGTGGCCCACTGTGACCCCAAAAGGGTACCCCACAAGGGTACCCCACTTCCCTGTTTGCCTGGACCCTCTCCCACCCCACGGTATTGCTAAGTCTTTCTTTTGAGGGAACTCTGGGGTGGTGGCAGCTAGGATTGGACCCTTTTCTCCTGACTTCTCAAAAGTTGAGCCCACAGGACAGGTGAGGGGCACTTGCCCTCAATGCTCAGGGTGGAGCCCTGGACCAGAAGCATCTGTGTCACCTGGAGCTTATGAGACAGGCAGGATTTCAGGCTCCACCATAGACCTTCTGAACCAGAATCTGCATGTTAACAAGATTCCCTCACCCACCTTCTCCTTGCTGCCCCACGAAGGTGATTCCTCTGTACGCAGGTTAAAATTTGAGAAGCCCCATGTTGAATTGACTTGACGGTGGCCTTGAGGAAAACCATCCACAGAGCCTGGGCAGTCTGCCATCTGGGTTCCTCCCTGCCCCACCTCCTCCCAGCCCAGGCCCTCGCCGGTACACATGCTCCAGCCCAGGGCCCGAGCAGCTCTTAGTGGGAGCACCATGCCAGCCACACCCACACCCGGGAACCTGCTCTGGGCACTTGGCCCCGGAGCCTGAGGGGGTCCGGTTCACACGAAGGTCTGCTCCAGCAGCCTCTTGCTCCTGCTGGATGTGACACAGAGCCAAAGGTCTCCCTTTGGATGGGATTTGTCATCCTTATGAGACCCCATGCCTGAGATGCTGGCAGGTCTCTTACCCCCAAGCCAGGATGGGGAAACGGTTACTACCAGGGGCTCCCCAGCATTTTTGGAGCCCTACTGTGTGTCTAGGGCTTCTCTGATTACTGGCGGTCCAGCTCTGCCCAAGAGATATTCTTATCCCATTTAACAGACAAGGATACAGGCACCCTGAGAGGTTAAGTGACTTACCCAAGGTCACACAGCCAACAACAGGTAAAGCAGGAAATTAAGTGCAGGCCTGTGTCACCCCCAGCCTGTGCTCTCCTCCCTGAGCCCCACATTGGAGGACTGGGAGGAGAAGGTTGCCGATATGTCCCTGGGGATATGTCCCTTCAAGGGACTTTCACTCCCCTCTGCTTACAGGTGGGGAAACTGAGACCTGGAGAAGGGGCTTTCTCCAGGTCACATGGTGAGACGGGGCAGCTCCAGGACCGGGGTGTCCACATCAAAGTGATATGGTATGGCAGGCAGGGCAGACAGAATAATCCCGGGTTGGGATTCCAAGAGGCCACTGGAGGTCACCCGGCTGGACCTGGGGGGCGCAGGATCAGTACTGAGGCCTGAGCCAGGGCGGCTAGCCTGCTAGCCAGGAGGCTCTGTTCAGGGTGGGCTCCAGCCCCACTGCCTACATTCCCTTAGCTCAGCAATGGTCTCCTAGCTGGAACTCTGCTTTGGAGCAGCAAATCCAGCTCCAGTTCCACTTGCTGGGGACAGGAAGCTCCCACCGTGTCCCCAGCTAGACCCTCCTGGGCTCCTCCAGAGCTCCCTGTCCTCCTCCAGCTGCCTTCCCAGAATCCTCCCTGGGGGCCCCAACAGCACTGCCATCTGTTCTGGCATACACTAGCCATCTTCCTTCTGGCAGTCTCCTTTGACTCATGTAAATGTATTTGAAAAAGAAACTTCCTATTACAACCCTCCATGGAAAATCAGATTCACCTGCTATAATGAGACGGTAGCTATAAAACTAAGCACAATGAAACCTCTCGCTGTTCTTACACCTCTGCGGCCTTTGTCTGAGACAGGCCTTGAGGCTGAGGCCGCCAGAAGTCCTCTGTTAAAAGAGACAGAGACAAGCCTTCGAGACCTGTTAGCACCACGTTGAGACTGCTCTCTGATTTACTCAGAAGGAATGGAAAATACCGCAAAGGGAAATAAGCTTCTGACCGCATGGCCTAGATCATCCGATGTTCTCTGTACGTTGTCTCAGACTAGTTGGGGCCTTGCTCCCTCTCCTGGGCCCCATGGCCCTGGTCCCCGTCCCATGCTCTGTATCAGCCCTGCTTGATCAGTCGTGGGCCTGCTTTCGGCTTTGGCTGACATCCTTGGTTTTCCTCACCCCACCTGGGAGGTGGCACCCAGGCTCCAGCTCTGGGCTTCACACCCTGACATCAGGTAAGACCCACAAATGGAGGGAGAGTTCTGGTTCGGTCAAAGCCAGAACCTGCAGCGTGTCCTCTACTTGGTGTCACTGTGTCCCCTGGTAAGAGCCAAAAAAATGCCCCTCCCTGGAAAAGGCCCCGGAAAAGGCCTTGCACAAGCCCTACCAGCAGAGTCAGCAGAATAGGGCCCCTCACCAGCCTTACCCATACGCCATGTACATTCTCCTCTCTCAGTAAACGACGACTGATGATGCTCCTACTCTATGCCAGACCCTGTGAAGAGCTGGGGACACAGTGGTGAACAGGACAGATTGGGTCCCTGTCCTCATGGAGCTGAAACATCAGAAGGGAGACACTTGCAGAGCAAACTGAAGCTGGGACAGAATGGTCTCCCTCAGCCAGATGGTCAGGGAGGGCTTCTCGGAGGAGGAGGTGTTTAAGGGAGCCATAGGGGAGGCTGACGCGGCAGCCACCGCAGCGTGGGGAGGGGAGAATTTTAAGCAGAGGGAAAGCGGAAGCACAGCTCTGAGGCAGGAACTTCCTCTGTCCCCAGGGAGCAACAGCCCAGGCCCGGGCCCAGGAAAGGGGCAGGGAGGCCCTGGACATCCCTTCCTCTGGCTGTGCCTGCTGAGAGGAAGGGTTCCAGGTGCTGACAGAAAGCCGCCTGGCAAGTGCATCTGTGCCGTGGCCCGTCTCCAGTAACTGGCTCGTTGCAACGTGAATGAGCTGGGAGCTCGTGTTTAGGGCACTCGGATCCTTTGGGTTTACGAGTGACAGAAAGCCAGGATAATCTGACAAAGAGAAATGTATTCTCTGAAAAGCCCAGGAATAGATTAGCTTCAAGTCAAGTTGGAGCCCAAAACTCAAACCGTGACCTCTACATCTTGCTTTCTTTCTCGCTTTCACTTTCTCTCTAAATTTCTCTTTCCTCGGCTTAGCCTTCTCTCTCAACAAGCACTCCTCCTGGTGACAAGATGGCTGTAGCAGCACCAGCCTCATATGCTCCTTCTCGGCAACTCCACAGGAGCCCCCTTCAGGGCTCCTGTGAAGCCCGGGTCTGTAGGATGTGTAGGAATCGCCCACCTACATGCCCTTTCCTGAGGAGCCCAGGCAGGGCAGACCACAGTGAACTCCCCCGGCCTTCACCAGAAATCGGTCTCCACATACTGTTTTGTAATCTGCTTTAAAAAATTTTTTATTAGACTTAATTTTTTTTAGAGCAGTCTTAGTTTCCACAGCAAGATGGAATGGAAGGTGCAGATAGTTCTCATACCCCTGCCCCCGCACATGCATCGCCTTCCCACCAGAGTGGGGCATTTGTTACAACTGATGAACCTACGGTGACATATCATTGGCACTCAGAGTCCGCAGTTTACACTAGGGTTCACCCTTGGTATTGTACATTCTATGAGTTTGGACAAATGTATGCACCATTATAATATACTGAGTGTGATAAAGTATGATTAGAGAAGAATTAAATTTTTCCTGTATACCATGAGCATTTTCCTGGAATATATGATATTTTCCCATGCTAGTTTTAATAACACTGATTTCTAACGTATGTGCCACCGCCGTTTTAACTGTCTTGTAAGGTTCCAGATTTTCCTAACTACAGGCAGCATTGCAGCCAATGCCTCGATCCAGTGTCTTTTTCGTATTTGTGCTCTCTGAAGGCAATTTCCAGCAGTGGTATTTCTTTCTTTCTTTTTTTTTTTTTTGCGGTACGCGGGCCTCTCACTGTTGTGGCCTCTCCCGCTGCGGAGCACAGGCTCCGGACGCTCAGGCTCAGCGGCCATGGCTCACGGGCCCAGCCGCTCCGCGGCATGTGGGATCTTCCCAGACCGGGGCACGAATCCGTGTCCCCTGCATCGGCAGGCGGACTCTCAACCACTGCGCCACCAGGGAAGCCCAGCAGTGGTATTTCTGAATCATAAACACTGTTAGTGATTTTGATAATACTAATTTCCCTCTCTCCTTAGAGTCTGTACTAACCCACCCCTCCAGCAGCTAAGTGTGAGAGATGCCATTTCCCTGAACCTTCCGTAACACTGGATGTTAGCAATTTTAAACTATTTTCAATGTGATCATGAGAAGTGGTTTCCAAGGTTTAATGTGCATTTCCTCCTTTCTGGTGAGTATGAGCATTTTTCATAGGATTCCTGGTCGTTTTTATGGTGCTGAAAGTTGTAAAAATGTTTCTTTTCCCCTTTCCATCAGCCACTTCTGGAAGGAGGCGGGACCTGGGGAGGATCTATTCCGCAATTTTAAAACAATGGCCAGCAGATGGCGCTGCCGCATTGGCGGCACCGAAAGCTTCGCGGGCTGCGCTGGCGAAACGGCATTTAAACAAATAGGAGGGAAATTGAGCGTTTCTTTCAACAGAGAAAAAACAAGACTGAAAAACCGTTGGAAGGGGTTTGAAATAATGCTGAAAAAAAAGAGCTTTGCTGGGAAAGCGCTGATGCTTCGCTGCCTCTTCACTGCACTTCCCACCGCTCGTGTTGTTTGGGGTACCCGGGCGGCCCCCACTTGCGGTTCAGGACGTCACTTCTCGATTTCTGCTCCCTCATCCTCTTCCTCCAGCTCACAACCCAGAGGGGCGGAAGGAAGCCTCCTCGCCGCCGCCCCTCCACCTCCTCGATCAGCAGGAGGCAGTGAAACCGCAACTCCTAACAGAATGGGCCGCATGAAAATAGCAGCAGCGCGCAGAGCCTCCAGGAGCAGGACCGCACCCACTGTGGCCCGACGTTTGGTCCGCTGGCTTCTGAGGGAGAGGGCTGGACTAAGCCTCCCTCCGTATGGGAGGAGGGTCCTTCTCCAATATCGGGGTGGGGGCGTGGGCACCCACAAAAGCCCTGCCACGTGGCTTTCCAGGAGGGAGGCCTTGGGTGTCACGCCTCTCCCCAGATCCCACCTCCCATCTCTTGAGGACCCCGATGGTGCTGGGGACTTCCCATCCATCTGCCTGCGGAACTGGAGGAGGGGGAGGGGTAGCATAACGTGACTTCTTTTTACCATGAAATACCTGGGCCCCCGGTCTCGAGACTGGTGGTAAAGCGTGGGTTGAATGAGTAAGTAAATGAAAGGAAGGAAGAGGAGAGAGAGTGAGAGGATAAAGAAGAGTCTACCATACTTGTTAGAGTGTAAATTGGTACAACTCTGGGGAAAACCATCTGGCGCCATCTACTGAAGCTGAACATAAACAGCTCTCTGAGGACCCACAATTCCACTCTTAGGAATATACCCCATAGATGGATAGACACCATCTTCACCAAAAGACATGAGCTAGAATTTCAGAGCAGGACTACTCCCCAAAATATTCCCCAGCTAGAAACAACCCAAATCTCCATCAACAGTCAAACAGATAAGTAGATGGTGGTACATTCATATGTTGGAATATTATACAGCCATGAAAACAAACTGCACTTATACACAAGGACGTGGATGAATGTCACAAACAAGACTGAGTGGATGAAGTCAGACACAAAGGAATATAGCCTGTGTGATTCCATTGAATGAAGTTCAAGAGGAGAAACTAAACGATAGAGGTTAGGGATGCTTACTGAGATGGCAAAACTCCCAAAAGGAAAAAAAAAAAAAAAAAAGCAGAAAGCATTGCTATGAAAGTTGAGAGAGTGGCTATTACTTCTGAGGGACAAAGGGTCAGTTGATAGGAGGCAGCGGAGAGCATCTCGGCAGTATGGGAATTTCTATTCTTAGTCCTAGGTGATGGTTACAAGGGTATTTGCTGTCTAATAATTTGTTAAGATGTACCATTGCATTTATGCACTTCCTGAGAGTATGAATGGATGCAGCCAATACAGGATCAATATTTACTGTGCACCAAGTAATGCAGCGCTCAAGGCTGGAATTTGAACCCAAGGCTTCTGCCCCAAGCCTGTGCTGCCTTGTAGCACTAAACCAATGGGGAGGGGGTGGGAGTCAGGGGATGTGATTACCTGAACTTCAGCCCTCATACTAGTGAACGATGCAGACCAAGATACTTCACACCCACCCAGCACCTGTGATGCTCAGACTTCAAATCCACACTTTCCTTAAACCCCAGGAAGAAATCATGAAAGGTAGACATTCAGGAATAATCCTTACAGATGCCTCATTTAAATAAAGTGTGTGGTGAATTGCAGGGATGACCCCAGTTCTCTATCCCTCCCTGTCACCATGCCATTTGCCCTGTGACACTGCAGTTCCTCCACTACAGAGGCAGCGTCAATTTCCCTGCTCTTTGAGTCCTGGTTGTTCTGGACACTTGCTTTGGCCTACACGATGTGGCAGAAGGGACAGTGTACCAGTTCCAAGCCTTGGCCTGAAGAGACCTTCTGTGTTTTGCTTGCACTCTTGAGCTTCTGCCATCGGCATGAGAATAACATGCCCATGGTCTCCTACCAGAGGATGAGAGACTCATAGAGCAGAACCAAGAGTAGCTGATAGAGAGCCGACTCCCAGACATGAGGGAGAACTCAATCAAGATCAGCCACCTCTCAACCATGTGATTCGTGAACCCAAATAATAAATTGTTTTAAGCTAATGAATTTTGGGGGCTGTTGGTTATGTAGAAATAGCTAACTGATACATTGTCTGTAGACAACTGTGGAGTCCAGGAACTTGTTGGAAGAGGTTCCAGAAAGGAGATGCCCAGGATGGGGGGTGATCAATGCCAGTCTGCCCAACACCCCTGCCTTCACTGGATTCCCTTTGAGGCTCTGAGCAGCCTCCATGTCAACATTACCTGTGAGGCTACTGATGCCCGTCTACAGAGAATCTATCACACCAGGCCCTTGGTTCAGCACTTTACACACCTGTCTCACATAACCCTTACAACAGCCCTATGAGGTAGGCACTATTACCATCCCCATTTGACAGATAAGGAGACTGAGGACAAGAGGTTAGATGAGCAGCACAAGGAGCCATGGCTTGTAAGAACTAGAGCTGGGATCTGACCTCAGAACCTGTGTCATCCTGCCTGTCCATCCCAGCCAGCTCCCCCAGGAGCATCTTCCCCAACTGCAGGACGCCAAACCCCTAGACTCTCAAAAGAAAGTCACCCTCCCCCCACCCCGTTTGCCTTTTCCTCTCCCTCGGGGCCACCAGGTCCCCAGCATGAAGATTGTGCTGAGTAGAAATCCTGTCCTAGCAGAAGATGGTTCCTGTAGATAAACAAGAGGCCGGTTTACAGGAAACAATCAATGGAAAGGATCCTTTGCAACAACTTCTAAACAGGATGAAGTGTGTTGGAACAGAGTTTGTCATTCTGATGGGTAATCTTGGAATATTGGGGTTGGAGGGAATTCCAGAGCTAATCCAGTCCAAGTTTCAGACATTTTTTAAAGCCACAGAGTCTTCTTCAAATGAAATTTGATATAGAAACTGAACACAGAAAAAAGACCAAAGCCAAGCTTTTCCGGCTGTGAGGTCTGGGAGCTCTACCTTAGGCCCATCGGTGGTACCCCTGGCTCTTCGTGGAGCACTATTTGAGAACCACTTGGTGGCCCCGCCGGGTCATTTTGCTGGTGGGAAATGTCCTCAAGGTCACAGAGCACTAGAGTAGAACCAAGACTTGAACTCAGACCTCCTGCCTCCCACCCCTGGGCTTGCCCTTCTGTTCCAAGTGTTCAGGAATAAAAACACTCATTCAAAAGGAAGGCATACACCTGATTTTTTTTAACATCTATTTTTCAAAATGGTGCACTTGGCATCTCACCTTAGCCATTGGATAGAATCGCTCAGTCAACAAATTTCAGGAAAACTTTTTTTTTCATTGCTTTGTCATATTTAGCTTGGGGTCCACTGGGACCCTGGACGCTTTTCCCTGGGATCACCTGCCTTGATTATTCTCCCCTCATCTCACTGCACAGCCCTTGTTTAGCCAGCTCCCTAGGGAGCAGCTACCCCTAGAGCAGCTTTTCCCTGCTGCTTTTCCAACCTCTTCTACTTTCTGGGGTGATGGTCAGGCTGCAGGTGTCTGCAGATGCAGAGAAGATGCTCCAGAGCATCCCCCAGGTCCAGGAGGAGCCAGAGAGGCCAGGGAAGGAGCTGGGCATCGTGCATTGGGCGTCTCTGGGTTTTGCCTGCTTGGCTCTTTCTGGAAACAGCATCTAGTCATTCTCCTTTGGGAGCCATCCCTCGCTGATTCCCATCCATGTAGTTGTGGGGGGAGCATTGCCTGCCCCTGGGCCAGCGCCTCCCTTTATTGGGCCTCAGTTTTTCTGCTGGTAAGTTGTATTAGTTTCCTAGGGATTCTGTAACAAATCACCACAAACTGGGTGCTTAAAGCAACAGAAATTAATTGTCTCACAGTTCTGGAGGCCAGAAGTCTGAAATCAAGGTGTCAGCAGGGCCATGCTCCCTCTGAGGTTCTGGCGAAGAACCCGCTTCATGCCTCCTGGCTTCTGGTGGCTTCTGGCAATCCTTGCCATTCCTTGGTTTGTGGGTACATCGCTCCAGTCTTCACCTGCATCTTCACATGACCTTCCTCTGTATGTGTCTGTGTCCAAATTTTCCTCTTCTTACAAGGACACCAGTCATTGGATTAGGGCTCATCCCAATCCAGTATGGCCTCATCTTCATTTGATCACATCCGCAAAGACCCTATTTCCAAATAAGATCACATTTGCAGGTACCAGGTGTTACGAGATCCATCTTCTCCCCTCCTTTACACACCTGGCCCATCTGGCCCCAGACCACTTTCCTCGTCCATTTCTGCCCTTCCCCCTCCACCGCGTGGGCCCCCCTTGAACCTCAGAAACACCAGCGTCTTTCCTGTATCAGGCCTTTGCTCCTGCTGGCCCACCAGCTTGGGGTGCTCTTCCCATGGCTCTTCAGGACACCCTCCCTGGTGACCCGCTGCTCTTTTGCCTCCTCCCATTTATCTCTTTAAGAGCTCACATCCCCAGGAAAACTCCTCTTGGGGTCTGCTCATTGCCCCTCTTCCCCTTGAGTATGAGTCCCTTTGCGGCCCAGCTCACCAGGCCCCTGCCCTTGGTACCTAGAAGAGTGTCTGGCTAGGCCAGCATCATGGGCGTGTGACCTCTGAAGTCCCATGGGACCCCACGCCTACAAGGGCCACACGCTTGATTTAACATTTTGCTGTCACGGACCTGAAAATCTTAATACTTTTTGAAAAAAGGTCCCACATTTTCATTTTGCACTGGCCTGGTAAATTATGCAACCTGTTCTGGTGTCCGGCAGAGAGAAAGCACTCCATAAATAATTATCGAATGATGCCACAGCACCCCTTGGGGGGAGGCAGACCCTATGCCCTGCAGATCTCCTTCTGAGAGGCTGGGCCACGACCCTACCCAAGCTTAAGCAGAGAAGCAGAAAGGGGGAGACTGCTGGGATGGGCGAGGTAGGAAGTGGGGAAGGAGGCAAGGCCAACCTGAATCCCTTGCCTCTGTCCCTGGGTCCCTGAAGACACCTCAGAAACAGCAGCAGCAGAGCGCTGGGGCCAGGAGGGGCTGTAGGGCTGCGGAGCTGGGGTGGGGGAAGGGAGAGACAGGCTGCGGGAAACTTCCCGCTGTCCCCCTCTCAAGAGCTAACACAATGAACTCACTCACTCTGTGGGGCACACCTGGATGGCCAGGTGCACACCTGAAGCCCGGGGAGGGTCTTCTGGCTCATGCAGACCAGTCTCTCCCAGAGTGGAGGTGCGGCCAGCCCAGTGACCCCCTCCTTTAAACCACCTGCACCCCAGAGTCAGACGTCAATCGCCTTTCTCGTCCTCTAATTATGGCCAGGAGAAAGCCTCCCTGACACTTCCCCAACTCTTGCCCATCTCTGCTTTTAACAAGGAGGTGGCTGGGCTTCCCTGGTGGCACAGTGGTTGAGAGTCCGCCTACCGATGCAGGGGACACGGATTCGTGCCCCGGTCCGAGAAGATCCCACATGCCGCGGAGCGGCTGGGCCCGTGAGCCATGGCCGCTGAGCCTGCGAGTCCGGAGCCTGTGCTCCGCAGCGGGAGAGGCCACAGCAGTGAGAGGCCCGCGTACCGCAAAAAAAACCCCAAAGAGGTGGCTGCTCTCCTCTTGTTGCTTCCGGTGGACAAGACTGTCTGGCTAGAACTTACTGACGTTGTTTTTCACTGTATTTATTTTTATGTTTTCTTTTTTTTGTTATGGACCTGATACTGTCTCAATTTTTCCCCATTTATGTTGGTGACATAAATGTTCCTTATTAAATAAAATGCATTTGAGTTAGGAAAAGGGAATCTTTGTGAATAATGGCCAGGTGATGGTGGATATGGCAGAAATTGGCATATTTGGCAAATGCCATATGGCAGTGGGTCCTGAGAAAAAGAAGGAGAGAGTTCTGAATTCTGATCCAGGCCCTGATACAGAATGGACATGGAGGCTCGGACTGGGGACGGGACGTGTCTGGAGTCCCACGCAGGGCTAGTGGTGAGGCCAGTTCTCTGGACTCCCTGCCCAGTGCTCCCCTCCAGCTGACCAGTCAGCCCTAAAGGTCTGTGATTCATGATGAATCAAAGGCTGGGCTGCTGCTTTCCTCCCAGAAACTCCCTCCCACCAAGTCCCTTGGGGACCCCCCTATCCCCGCAACCTCAGGGTTCCTGGCCCATTTAATAACCCAAGCTGTGGGCGAATCCTCCTTAACAATCCTCAGACAAGCAAGACTGGAAATCACGTTTGTGCTTTGAAAACTGCCACCGACTGCCTTTCCCACCTTATGCTCAGCAAATCTTCACAGGCGGTGTTTTAAATACTCTTTCTCCTTTTGCTGTGATCAAAGCACTTGCTTGTTCCCCTGATAGGTGACAAAAGATGTCAGAGAGACTAATGAGAGAATGTGGTGGCCGCCCCCTTCCTTTCTCCTGGGGGAAGAAGGCTCGCAGGGCGTCTGGGGCTGGGTGGCCTTTAGGATTTGGGGGGTGAGTGCAGAGAGAAGGGTAGAGGCTACAGGCAGGGATGGAGGAGGGGACCTCGGGCAGGCTGATAATTTGGCTCCACCCAACATCGGTTGGGTGGGCCTCCCAGCAGGCATTTCCCCTTCTCCTGGACAGAGCATCCCAATTTTGCTTTAGGATAACTAAAGGATAACTCCACCCTCAACTGTTTCAGGAGATGTTGGCTCCAGCCTCAGCCATGGGCTGTGTGCGTGACTTAGACCCTGTATTCTCCTGGCCCTGGCAATTGGTATTGCGGTGGGCATATCAGCCAATCAGACCTGTGCAGAAGCAATCTTGGGGCTCCAATTGGATTGACTACCGGGAGAGAGGACAGCTTTTCCGGCTGGACTTGGTTGGGTAGGGATGTAAGCCTGGAGCTGCTAGGAAGTTTGCCCAAGAGGGACTAAGGAAATGGAGCCCCCAAGTGGAGGGAGAAGTGGACAGTCACTGAATCCCGATGATTTTAATCTCCTGGATCAAACTGTACCTGAATACGAAGGCAATAAACTCCCTTTTTGCTTAAGTTGTTGACGTTTTTCTTCCATTCTGACAACAGATGGCCATTTCATGATCATCTTTTATCATCTGAACCTGTGTCTTCAAGCACCTCACTCCCTACAGTGAGGATACAAATCCCTATGCCCAAGGATATAAATCCAGTTTCTTCCATTCCCTACATTTCCAGACACAATTTCAGCCCCTTCCAGGCTCATCACACACCAACACTGGAAGACTCTCAGTTAGCGGGCACAAGTCCAGATGTGGAAACTGAGACTCACTCAGGTAGGATACCACATGGAGAGTTCCTGGGATGGGTCACACCTCCGGGGTTGTCTCTGCCTGGGTATCTTCCCACCCAAGAGACAGCCTAGAGGAATGGATCAAAGCCTAGAGACTCCTGCAACTCACGCTCCTTGAACATGACAGTCCCATTTTCCAGGTTCAGGGACTGAGGCAGCCAGGACCAGGAACATCGGACACTCCTACCCTCATCTCTTCATCTTGACACACACTTAGCACTTAACCCTCCACCTTGCAGCTAGGAGGAAGGGAGAATAAGCGCTGACGTTGATTGTGCTCCTGGATTCAGCCATACCTGAAGGCCCTAGATCTACCTCTTGGATATTTCAAAGGCCAATAAATCCTTTTTAGGCTAAAGCAGGTTAAGTTGGGATTTGGTCACTTGTAACCAAAAGAGTCCTGATTATATAGCTGCCTTCAAATATTTAAGGGGCTGTGTGTCATGGGACCAAGGGAACAGCTAGATCCAGCCAGCCCCAGAGGTCAGGAGGAAGACCTGTCACAGGAAGCTCACTTCTCATGGGCCTCCCTAGTTATCTGGGGGGGGGGGCGGGTAGAGCCCCTGGAAGCAGTGGGAGGGAAGGCTGGCAGTATGGGGACATGATGGAGACCAGGATGCATAGGAAACCACAAATGCCAGGGCAAGATGCCCCTGAGAGAGGGGCCGGTCTTCCAAGAACTGGGGCCATAGATGCCCCAGACCAATGGTTCTCAAAATGTGGTCTCCGGACGAGCAGCATCATCATCACCTGGGAATAACAAATGCAAATTCTCAGGCCCCGCCTCAGACCTACTAAATCAGAAACTGGGTTTGAGGCCAGCAATCTGTGTTTCAAAAAGACTTCCAATGGGTTCTCATGCTGAACAAAGCTTGAGCACCACTGGTTTAGACATTTCAATAAATTAAATGTGCTCAGTGAAGAGAGTAAATTAGTTACTACTGAGAAGAGATACGGGGAGCCCAGAGCCCAGCTATTGAGTTTTCCGGTTCACAAGCATCTCGGGGACACTTAGAAGTTATAGATGCCAGTACAGTGGCCCCATGCCTCTCCTACAGGCTTGCACCAAGCAAGCTGGCAAGGCAAGGGATGGCCACCACCTCCAAATCCCTCCAAGCCCATTTGCCCCAGCCTCCTCCTGGGGACCCTCTTCCACTGAAGAAACCCTGTGAAGCATCCTGCCAGGCCCAGCATATGGAGAGGAGGGCACGGCCCAAAGGGTGTGAGCACTGGGCCATGGTTGACCAGATGACCCAAAGCCAGACCCGATGACACATAGCCAGACCAGCTAGGAGTAGATGCCAGCCAGATCCCTGACCACAGTCCTCCCTCTGTCCCCAGCTCCTTTTCACTAACTCCACCTCATATTAGTTAAGATAAGCCTGGGTTATCCTGGCAGTAACGCACTAACCTGACCTCTCAGTAGCTTTGTACATCGCATATTACCTTCTTCCTCTTGCAAAGTCCAGAGCAAGTCAGGTGACTTTCAAGGATAGTTTTCTTCCTGCAACATCATCTTAGCAAACCAGACTGCTTTGCTCTTGCAGTTCTGCCATCTCAATACAAGACTCTAGGGGCAGGGAGGACTGGGGGGATGGGCACAAGCTCTTAAATCCTTCCAGCCGGGTCACTTCCACTGGCAGTCCATCCATCAGGACCAACCTGTGGCCCCAGGTAGCTGCGAGGGGGCTGGGACACATGGGGGAACCTCTCAGACACCCCCAGCTGTGGTCCACTCTGCCACCTCCCTGGAATCACTCATTCCTTCACCAAACACCTATTGAGGAATGACTTAGAACCTGCCCCGTACACAGCATGGGGTCCACCACCATGACTGGGACAGACTTGGTCCCAGTCCTTAAGGAGCTCACGGGGGGTGGGGTGGGAAGATCAAGCAGACCCTCATCGAAGTTTCCCAGGACCCCATTTCTGTGCCCCCTTTGTTACAGCATCACCCTCCTTCCTGGCATTAGTCGGCTTTCATCCCTTGACTGAGCCTCGGTTTTCTCATCTGTATAATGGGGATAATAAGAGAGTAACAGAAGTCATCCAATTACCATGAGAAAAGTAAGTCACAGACTGGGGAAGCCTCACAGCCCTGGGCCATGGAGCCGGGATTCAGACACCATCAGTCTGATTCCATGGTTCAAGCTTCTTCAGTGGCTCTGGTCTCTTCAGACCTCCCTGAGTGAATGGCCCCTGCAGAGTTTCCCTCAACCTTTTAAACTTTCTATAAGGAGGGGACTTGACAGCCCAGCCTCCTGGCCAAAGCCAAGGTTGGCCATGCCTGGCCTCGAGCCAACTTGGTTCCCCAAAGATAACCTGAGGCAACCCAGCCTGACCTCCGAGGCATCCCTGAAACCGGCTGCTGGCTCAGGTCACTCCAGCAGGGCCATAGCAGCTCTCCCACCCACCGGGCCATGGACAAGGTCAGCTCCAAGCCCCTCACCCCCACTGCTCTTTCTCCAGACTTAGATACGATTGAAAAGCTTACCACAGGACCAGCAAGGCCACCACTGCCACCATTAGAAACCTGATCCCCAGTTGCTGATTAAAACCAGGAGGGGGTTTTAATCAGCCGGGGCCATATGCTATTTAACTGAAGATGAAAGTACAAATGATAAGCATCATCTCAGAAAGGATGTCGTTAAAGGAAGAGCAGAACAGCAAGTGGCATCTTTTATCATTACAGCAGCCCCTCGCAAAGCTCTCGTTAGGGGCTTTGAGGACCATCTGGGCCCTATCTTCATTATGCAGCGCTTACAGTGTCATTGTGTTTGACGATGGCTCCCGAGCCCACACCACACTAAACTTCTAAATATACAATTAATGCCCATTAATTATAGTTTTCAAACCAGCAAAATGATCCTTCATTAACTTAATTGCCTCTTCTATTTTATCAGGAAATTGTATTCTCTCTTCTCATAATCCCCGCATCTGAAGCCACCCGTTGGCGGCGGCACATGACGCTTGGCCGACTGTTAATGGGACAGCCTGCCTGCCTGTCCCTGGCCATCTCGACCCCGCCCCGGGTCCGCCCTCCACCATGAGATGGGAAGCTACCGTGGGCCTCCAGAGCATTCTTACAGGTTGTCCGAGCAGGCGTGGGGTCAGGAGAATGGTGGTGGAAGTGAGGCTGGGGTGGCTGCCACCCCCCGGCACCTGGTCAAGCTGGACCCCAGGTCAGATCGAACCAGATTTAAATCAGTGTGTGGGGGGTGGCGGGGTGGGAGGCGATGTGGAGAGGAAACTGGGGTCACCACCTTCTGAACCACGGTGTGTTGTCCTCGTCCTCACTGATGGCAGCCGTGGAGCCCCCCTTCCCGGTCACACTAGCCAGCCACTTATGGTATTATTAACCCCATTGCATGAGTGAGAAAACTAAGGCTCACAAAAGGGAAATGATTTCCTCAAGACTGCAGAGCAAGTCGGCAGCCAGCCTGGGACTCGGACGCAAGTTGTCTAACCCCCCAGGAGTGGCCTCACCCTATTTGCAGGCATGATAGCTGGTGCTATTGTCCAGCAGATTTCCCTCCCCCTCATCCCCTTAGCGTGGAGGGTGCTCTCCTACCCCGTTGCCTTTGGCTTGGCCCTGTGACCTGCTTTGGCCAATGGGATGGGAGCAGATGTGATGCCCACCACAGCCCCTGCATCTTGGATGGTCAGGAGATGCTCAGGGGGGAAAAGGGAGGCGGGAGGGCAAGGAAGAGAGAGAGAGAATATCACAGAACACAAGCTTTGCAACATGATTAGGTCAAATGCCCTAGAGAAATTGTATAACCTCATAGCCTTACCTTTTCCATCTGTAAAATGGACATGATAGAAAACCTACCGTATAAAGTGAGGATTAAATGGGCAGTGCTTTACCTCCAGTGGGATTTGGATACCATGGCACCTCAGAGAGCCTAGAGGAAGTGGCTGCTTCCTCACCCCAACTCCATGGGTCCCCAAGCCTGTCTAGATTCTGTTAAAGCCCTATTACAGTGTTCTATAAATTTAAAGGATCTCTACAGTTCCTTGTCTCTGCTCCAACTTTGTTTCCACAGTCTGCTTTTAAACCCTATCACCACATCTCATGTATGCCTTAGTTTACAGACAAGCAGTTGTGATGTGGGGGGAGCATGGATGGCTCAGGAGGGGCACATGCCTCAGCCTTGGGGGTCAAGGGGGGCTTGCTAGAGGAGCTAGGTCTCGAAGGGGGAGTGGGGCAGATGCACCACAAACCCAAGGCCACCTACAACTTCAGCTGCAACTCTGAGGGACAGCCCAGCAAGCACAGACTCCCATTGCCCCGGCAGGCTTGCCTCCCTGCAAATTCCTGGGGCCCCCTCCAGTCCCCCAGGAGTCTGCTCGCAAGCACACAGCCTGGAAGTGAGGAGGCATCACCCCAAGACACAGTCTGGGACCAGGGAACACATGCTCCAGCCTTTCGTCCTGCAGGTGGACATGCCGGGAGCGCTCCGTACACCTCCCAGAGGTCCACCACCTCCACAGTAAAGTTTTGAGGTAGGATGATGAGTTCCTTCAGGGGCATGTAGCTGGAACTCCTTGTCAACAGCCTAGAGATGGTCATCAAGGCCATGGCAGTGGATGAGGTCCCAGAAAGTGAGTCCATGGAGAAGACAAGGAAGCCCAAACTGAGATTGAAGCAATGCCACTATTTTTAAAACTTTTTATTTTGAAATACTTACAGATTATGCAAAGATAGTACAGAGAGGTCCCATGTACCCAGTTTCAATGCTGCAATTTTTAAAGGAGGATTAGGCAAAGCCGACTGCTAAAAGCAGCTCAGAGAGGCTGGAGAAAATCCAAAAGGGCTTGATGTCAGGGAAGCAATTTCACTTAGGATTCAGTTTGATTACAAGGGAGAGTGGTTTAAACAAGTGAGAAGTTGATTTCTTCCTCATTTAATAGTCTAAATGTAGATTCCAGGTCTGGAATAAAAGCCCTGTTCCTCTAAACCCTTAAGGACACAGGCTTCTGCCAGCCACTCCACCATCTCTGGGGTGTTGTTCTTGTCCTCATGGTCCGAAATCATGGCTAGAATTACAGTCATCACACCTGCTTTCCAGGCAGCAGAATGGAAGAAGGAATGGAGAATAAAAGGGATGATAGGAATAAACAAGCCAGCTCTTAAGGCAGATTTCCAGGAACTGCCACATAAAACTGACCAGAATTTAGTCACAAAATTTAGTGACAAAATAGTCTGAAAACTGTCATCGTTATTCTTGAACTCAAAACCAGAGATCCTATTCCCAAGAACAAAGGGAGAATGGATACAGGGGAGCAACTAGCCTCCTGTGCACAGAATCCAAGGGTGGAGGATGTTCTGAAATGACGGGTATGGTCACCATCAGGAAACACAGCCAAGAAGTCAAGAAAGGTAGCCACTGTAAGTCCCATGGGATTTAGGACAAAAAAATCAGTGGCAACTTGGTGGGGATCATTATAATTGTCCATCTGACCCCAGAGCTCTTGATCCTGAGCGCTTTACTTTTTCCAGAGTTGGCTTTTGTCAGATGGATGGGGCAGAAAGACAGAGGTGATGGAGTTGAGGGTATTAGACAGAGAGGGGTGGGAATCCAGACCACAGGCTATGGGAGAGGAAGCAGGAAGTGAAGATGAGGGCGTGAAAGGGAGCTAGTTGGGAAGAACCGAGAGGGAACCACTGTGAGAAGGACAGGCGTGAGGACAGAGGAAGGCAGCAGTTTCTTTGGCTTCCAGGGTGGGTACTTCTGGGTCCACAGTGGGACTCAGGAGTGGGTAGCTTAAGACAAGAAAAAAGGAGGTTGTTTCCGGGAGGGGGTTGGTTTACAAAATTTAGAGATTGGATCTAGGTGAGGGCTGAAATCCCCTAAGATGCTGGCTGGATGTCAGGTAAAGGCAGATGCTGAGCTCCCTTAGAGAAGACCCAGGCACCTTCCACACCACCCCTCCAAATCTTTAACGTTCTCATGGTCATCATGACATGGCCCCAAACCTTGAACGTTTGCCCTTGGATTCCCAGGAAAATGTTCAAACCCCTCACCTTTTCCTTTGAGGCCCTCCATGATCACCTGGCATTGATTAAGATGCTGTCAGCAACAGAAACCCCAAGGAACATACAATGCCAGTGCCTGGCCCTGAGTCCCCTGCGTGAAGCATTTCTGTGTCTGCTAGTCCGCTCCCCAACTGCCAGCGCCTGTGGCGTTTTGTGGAAGGCTCCGTCTGGCCACCGGAGCTCCCCCTGCCTGTGGTGGGAGCAGCCCTCAACTAATGACTGGTGGGAATGGGTGGATAGATACCCCAGCTTCCTGGCTCTGAGGGTAGGTAACTCTCATGGGCGTTTCACGTGGGTTCCCAGCAGAATCAAGCTCTAGGTATCTTTCCTGCCCTGTCTCCTTCCTCACTTCCCTACCAGCACTTCCCAGGATTGCCTCAAAATAAACAACTTGCTCTCAAATCCTCATCTCACCATCTTCTCCTGAGAAAAGCCAAACGACTGGAGTGCAGATGCTCAGTAGCCACCAGTTACTGTACAAGTGGTAGCTCAATGACATCCTCTCGGGCCCAGGTTCTCCCCGTGCCTGCTCTGTGGTCCTCAGGCTGGTGGCCAGACGGCGGTCATCATGACGCCTTACAGGCCCCTCAACAGACTTTCCTTCAGGTCTCATTGGCCAAAACAGGGTCACGTGACCTCTCCTGACCCCATCACTGGCAAAGGGGATGAAGGCTTTACCAAGACTGGCCGAGACCAACAGTACGATTAATTGAAAAGGCCTCCTACTTCTGTGAATTTGTTGAAGAAGAAGAAGGAGGAAGAGGAAGAGGAGGAATGGGAGGGGGGCAGTAGAGAGAGAAGAAAAGATCAGAAAAGAGAAGAAAAAGAACTCAAATGTATAATGCCAAGAGAACAACTTTACAAGCTCAAAAATTCATATTTGGTTATGTTCTAATTATTAGAACCGAAATGTAGTTTTAAAAAAAAGACTGGCGAGCTTCCCTGGTGGCACAGTGGTTGAGAGTCCGCCTGCCGTTGCAGGGGACACGGGTTCGTGCCCTGGTCCAGGAAGATCCCACATGCCGTGGAGTGGCTGGGCCCGTGAGCCATGGCCGCTGAGCCTGTGTGTCCGGAGCCTGTGCTCCGCAACAGGAGAGGCCGTAACACAGTGAGAGGCCCACGTACCGCAAAAAAAAAAACAAAAACAAAAAGACTGGCTTAGACTAATCACCTAGGGGCAGAAAGGATATTGGGGTCAATCACAAGGACCAAAGCACGCCCCCATCTTCCCTTCCAGTCTGAGTCTTCCACCATAGACGTGAAGTACTGAAAAGATGGAGTTGGTTGACTCGGAATGCCATTCATTCACTGATTCGTTCATTCAACCAGCGTGTATTATTTACTACGTCCCTGCCCTCAAGGAGTGCACAGGCTACTTGCTGGGGGCAGAGGTGTGGAGACAAGAAAGGCACAGAGGGCTGAGTGTGATGGGGGCTGGGTGGCCGAGGCATAACCCAGTGGTCCCCTGATTCAGCTGCTTCGCCATCTAGAATCACACCCCCAAACCCCCCCACAGCCCCATCATGCCTGCCTCCTCCAGGAAGCCTTTCCTGACTTCCCCAGGCCCCCAGGCGCTACCCTGCACCGAAGCCCCCTTGGACTTGGGATGGATCAGGCCCTGGGCTGACACTGCCTTGGATGGCTCTGAAGTGTCCTTGTGTCCGTTTGTCTTGTCTTCCCCATTAAGAGTGAGGACTCCTAGAGGGAGGGGACGTGTGTCGCCTGGGCCAAGCCACAGCCTAGACCAGACTGCCTGGTCCCCGTCTCAGCCCCCATACCTGCCTCGTGGCCTCCTCCTCCTCGCCCTATCTTTCCCATCAATTTCTTTTTTCATAAAAATCAATTTCTGTCCCGTTTTTGCCATCTACATAAAAGACTGTGGCATCAATTAGCCTTCGTTCTCTCTCTCTCGGTCTCTTTTTTTGCTTCCTCGTCTTTTTTGGAAACCTCTTTGTAGGGAAAATCTCATATTTCAGCAATTTGCATTATCCACACACTCAGCTTTGAAGTTCTAAGTTATGGTAAGAAAAGGACCCACTTATCTGCCCATAAAAAATGTTCAAAGCTTATAAATTCCCTGAAACAGATGTACATTATCATTGGATTTGCCTTTCTTTTTGCTAGAGCATGCCTAATAGAGTTTCGGCCGCCCCCTGGCCCCCTTCCCCCGCCCCTGTTAGCATCTTGTCTCCACAGAAGCCTGCTCCCCACTGGGCCAGACCGACTTCAAAGGTCCCAGGCTGTCTGTTAGAAGCAAAGCACAAAGTGGGAACATAGGGGCCTTTTAAATCCCCCATGTTTAAGTCAATATCATGCCTCCCTTCTTTCCCCTCTCCTGGCAGAGGGACATAAGTCAGCCATTCCTTTTCTGCCTTCACAAGCGCCAATTCAGCAGTTTGAGGCCTCTGTCTCTCTCTGTCTTTGCCTTCTTGTTCTTCCCAACTTTACTTTTTGTCCCTTCTCACCCTTACGACGTTGTTCAACAGCAGGCAAGGTATTGCTGAACCCAGGTATAGACAAAAAAGTGGATCCCTAGCACTTTTATGGGTGAGAATGTCATAAGCAACTTGTATGCACCAGGCTGGCCTGTGTCCTGTGATGAGGGCTTCCTCTCCAGGCTACTGTTTCCAGTTCCTTCTCCACTAAGCAGCCAGATGGTCATATTCTGTGCCCACCTTCCAACCTATTGTGGACCCTCCTACTTCTTGATGTTTCTTCAGGGTCATGAGCAAACTCTCCACCGCGGCCCCCCCAGACCCTGCCCACCCTGGGCTTCCCTCTTGTCTGTGCTCAGCCTCTCTGGTCTCCATCCATGTGTCCAATGGCCTACCCTCTCTTGCACCTCAGGGCCTTTGCACAAGCTGTTTCCTCTAGCTTTCACCAGACTAATTCCTCCTCATTGTTGAGGTCTCCACCTAAATGTGGCTTCCTGGAGAGGCCCTCTCCAAGCCCCAATCTCAATCAGGCCCCCTCTGTTATTCCCTCACAGGTCTCCCCCAAAATTATCACGGTTGATAACAATATAATTTGGGTGTGACAGCTGTCTCCTGAGGAGACTGAAAGCTCTGAAGGGAGGGAGGAAGGAGACCTGTTTTATTTTGTGCTGAGCATGGTCTTGACACGTAGCAGTTGATCAGTAAGTAACTGAGAGTATGAATGGATAGGGGAGTCTGGTGATGAACTTGAGACAGGTGTGGTCCAGGGAAAGGCCACCTGGACCTGAGAAGGACCTCTCTGAGCCGTGAGCACCAAGTTTAGGTCACCCTTTGCTCTGATCAGTCTTGATTTTGGCCACTCCTTGTCACCACAGGGGTGGTCTGACCCCAGACTGACTTGCAGTCACCAAACTGCAAAGCAAGACGGAGTGGGGTACTCAAATGCCAGATCCTTTCTCCACCACAAAAGAAGGAAGGAGGGAGGGAGGGAGGCAAGAGGAAGGGAAAAAAAGGTCAGATGGACCACACTAGAATAGTCTGGCATTCTGGCCAGGAATTTCTGAACAAATCACAATCAGATGCTGCTTTTTGAGACTAGAGCCAGAGGAAATGGAATCGGGTGACCTCTGTTAAGATGGCCAAGTACACTCTCCATCAGGAGAGGATCTGGCCCGGGGACAGGGCCACTCAAAGTCACCTGAGACCCATGTCCCTGGTCTGTGCTGGGAGCCCACTGGCTAAGCCCAGGGATGCTGCCCCTCAGCTCTGTGCCACCCAGAGCATCCCTGGCACATCCCTGGGCTTCAGTCTGTCCAAAGGCTGCTACCCCTTCCTGGAGGCTGAATCAGCACGTCAAGGAGCCTGAGCAGGACCCTGTGAGAGGGTGTCCCCTGCCTGGTCGTCCTCATGAATCCAATCAACGGAGATGTGCTGAGTGCCGAGAGCCGGCCATATGCTAGATCTGGCTTGGGGCCGGGTGGGCAGGCCAGGAACGTGCTATCGTTCAGAAGCTCAGCATATATTTAACAAGCACCTATCTTTGCTGGGCCTTTGGGATTACAAAATAATCTTTGGTGAACAAGATAGTACTTTAGTGGAAACAGATGTTAACCAAATAATCAGAGGCACAAGCAAGCTTATACAGTCGATCCTGATTACTCACAGACTATTTGTGAATTCGCCTACTCACTAAAATTTATTTGTAACCTCAAAATCAATACTCATGGCGCTTTCATGGTCATTCGTGGTCACGCGCAGAGCACCGAAAAATTTGAGCCACTAATCGTGTGCGTTCTCAGCTGACATCAAACAAGGCAGCACTCTGCCTTTCCGTTTCGGCTCTCATACTATAAACATGTTCTTACCGTGGCCTATTCAGCACTGCGCTTTTTGCATTTTTTGTGCTTTGTGTTAGCCATGGCTGAAGGGCTGTCTAGTGGTCCTACAAGCAAGAAGGCTGTGGTGTGCCTTACGGAGAAAATATGAATATGTGTGCTAGACAAGCTTCATTCAGGCATGGGTTACTGTGGCTGATGGCCTTGAGTTCAGTGTTAACCAATCAACATTGTAGAATAAACCAGGTGTCTTTCAACAAAAACACAAAACAAAGTTGATGGAGGGCTTCCCTGGTGGCGCAGTGGTTGAGAGTCCACCTGCCGATGCGGGGGACGCGGGTTCGTGCCCCGGTCCAGGAAGATCCCACATGCCACAGAGCAGCTAGGCCCGTGAGCCATGGCCACAGAGCCTGTGCGTCCGGAGCCTGTGCTCCGCAATGGGAGAGGCCACAGCAGTGAGAGGCCCGCGTACCGCAAAAAAAAAAAAAAAGTTGATGGAGACGTTGTGACCAGAGGCTCACAGGAACCTAACCCTATATTTCCCCTAAGACCTGGCTAAATCAGTGCTGGCAATAACTTTATGGAGAGTAAATACCGTGAGTAACGAGGCTCTGCTGTAATTACAAACAGGATCAGCACTGTGAATGAAGGGGACCGGCAGGGCACCCTGAGAGCATGGGCACCGTTTGGCTGCAGCTGGGGCCTCGAGCCAGACCAGCAGCCCTATCTCCCAGACCTTCCTTGCACTCACATGTCCCTGGACTTGACTGGGGTGATGGCAGAGGAGGGGTAGGACTGGTCTTTGCTAATCTTTGTCAGCGCCCACAGGTTTCTGGCAAGGGAGGGTTGAGTGACTAGCAGCTTGTCCCCAGGGACAGGTGTCACACTGTGTTTAACACATTAACGGTAACCTTGCTAAGCCATTTAGCTGGACTGTAACTCAGTTTCCTCCTTCGTTTCCTCACAAGGCTATTCCAAGGATGTCAGCAAATGCAGACTGAACGTACAATGAGGGCTCCGTGAGTGCTAGATATGGCGATTTAGATTTCTCTGCAGTCCTAGGGCTCAGGGCCTGGTCCCAGGGGCTGGGCCAGATTCCTGGAGGACAAGGAGAGGCCCAGATGCAGGACAGCCAAAGGACTGTTGCTGGGGCTCCACCCCACCCGGGGGAAGGAGCTGCTGGGCCCCGCTTTTAGGTTGCCAGTCCCACCACTCACTGCCCCATCCTTTTAGGGCACAGAGCTGCCACCCCAAGGCCCAGCTTGTCAGAGCCAAAGGCAATCTCATTATGCAAATTCGGGATTTAAGGCCCAGAGTGGGCTGGGGCTTGCCCAAGTTCACACTGCAGGTTGGGGCTGGAAGGAATGGAGTGAACTCATGGAATGTGGAAGGGAAAAGCAACAAGGCAGGTGGGGAGGTGGCACGCTGCAGCCGCTGATCCACAGGGGCTTTGCACCCTTTGTCCATCAGGACTCTACCTCCTTCCCCACAAGTGCCGTGGGGCCAGATTCTCATAACAGTAGCAGCCACGTCCTGAAGGCCTGCTCTGCCTGGCTCTGAGCTGAACGCTTCAGGCCCAAGAGATCATTTAATCTCATCCTCACAACAGCCTGACAGTGAGCTGGATACTCTGATTAGTCCCATGTTACAGAGAAGGAAACGGAGGCACAGAGAGGCCGGGTCATTTGTCCAAGGTGGCACAGCTAGGAAGTAGCAGGACCAGGACTCACTTCAGGTCTGCCTGATTCCAGTGTCCATACTCTCAACCATGGGCAGTTCTGCCCTGCTGAGCCGAGGCCCCCAGCCTGCGTTCTGCGGTCTGGCTACTAGATCCGGTCACCTCCTCAAATTCCATCCACCAAGCCAAAGCAGGCCTGAGTAGGGGCTCGGCAGGACGCCTGTAGGCTTGCGAACCAAGCGCTGGTCTGTAGCTCAGCAAAGCAGCACGGCTAGGGGGTTGCACGGAGTCCCCCTTCCCCAAGGCTGGCTTTGACCAGCTGCACAAGTACCTCCCCAGGGAGCAAGGGCCTCCAAGCAAGGCAGGAAGACTGGGAAGGGCCCACTGGCGTTTCCCTAAAGAGCCGAGGGAGGAAGGACAGCACGTGATCCCCACACCAGGGCTCACCATGGACCCGCCCTCGTTGGAGCACAGGCCTTGAGTCCCACTAAATCCGTCTCTTTGGCGCCTGTAGCTTTGAGGGGAGGGTGGTAGATTACTGAGGGCCCAGGGGGCAGGGCAGCTAGGAAAAGAACTGGGCTCACCCCGGGACGGCTGTTACTGAAGTCTCCACCCTGTCCTCTGGCATGGTCATGGCCACTTGCCCCAACAGTGTGAGGCTTTTTGGAGGTTTCCGGGGGTTGGGACAGGGGCCTGGGGAGCACCCTCTGTCTCGCTTATACCTCAGTGCACATACTCCCTAAGGCTGGGCCACTGGGGTCCCACCCTGCTTGTGACAAGGCCCTGGGTTTCTCACACTGTGCTCTATGGGCCCAGCTGCAACATCATTTCCTGGGGTGAGAGCGTGTTCAAAGCACTGATCCCTGCTCCCACCCCCAGGCCCATGGAATCTCAGTGTCTGGGGCTGGGCCTGAGTCTCTGTATTTAACATGCTCCCTGGGAGATTCTTATGGGCCCTGAAGTTAGGTATTGCCCTCAAAGGAGCCCTTTGAGGTCATCTGGGTTCTCAGCCTGGCCACACGGGAGCTTGGAACATCTTGGTGCCCAGGCCAGGGAATCAGCACCATCAGAGGTGAGACCCGGGCACCGGTAATTAAAAAATCTCCCCGGGTGATTCTGAAGCACTTGTAGGATGAGAATTACTGGTTGTGCGCATTCCATCCTGCCCACCCCAGCTCCCACCCACAGGCTGTCCTATGCCAAAGTCAAGTCTGGAGGGTCTCGGTCGAGGTGGAGATCCTCTTGTCTCTGTCAGGCTCACGGACTGGATGCATCACAATTCTACTTTATGTAGAGAACGTGGAGGGGAGAGGAAACCCCTTGCGGCGGCAGGGGTTGCTCGGTGGGAGATGGGGAGTCTCGGCCAGCCTCTGCTATTTCCTCCCCTTCTGAGGTCACCTTCTGCTGCTAGGAGATGGACCTCACTCCCATGCCCCCTTCTCATGCTAAAGGAGGATGCTGGGTGCAGAAAGCCCTTGGCAGGCACGTGCATAAACCAGTACAATTATTCAAGGGTGTGAGCCCCCAAGAAGAGGGGTCAGGTTCAGAGGTCTGCTGGTTTGGGAGAAGGTGACAAGACCAAGAGCCAGATCAGAGCCCCCAAATAAGAGGCGTAACTGTAGAAAGTGATGAAGCCTTAATGAGTGGAGAAGGGTGCCCTTGTACAGCAGTTAGGAGTCAATACACAGCTTTTAGGGGCTTTAAGGCATTTGGCTGAACCGCCTGTATTGGTTCTGCAAAACACAGCCATGCACACATAGGGAGCGGGGGTGAGGCTGGGGCTACACCCACAGGCCTTGGGGAGCAAAGGCAGGGGCTGGGAGGGCAGATTCTGGGGCTGGCTGGAACAGGGGTGAGGCCGCCTTGGGGTCTTTGGGGCCTGCAGTCTCCTGTACGTGCTGGTGAAGCCCTACCTTCAGTGAGGAGGTGAGGACGGTAGGGGTGGGATGCCACAGCCCGCTGGCACCGAGCACAGCTCCGGGGCCCCCTTTCATTCCCAGGAGTGCTGACAGGTCTCACAGAAGCCGGGTTATTAGGGCAGGCAGTCTTCCCCTCCTCCTGTCACCTGCAAGGTTGCTTTCCTTCTGGCCCAGTAATGATGTGACATCTAAACACTGAGAATAAAATGTGGAGGTGGGGTGGGGGAGAGTAAAAGAAACTGCTCCCAGCTGTTTCCTTCGCCAAGAAGTGTAATTGGCATGGCTGGGTGTGAAGCACACAGGCCCCCCGGGCTCCCCGATCCCCAGCGCGCCCTGGGTGATGAGAGCCTCGGCCCCACTGGCTGCCTTAACCAGACGTCCACAGTGCCAGTGACAGATCAGCGGAACTGGGCATCCTAGCGACCAGCCAGTGCTTTGTGCAAGCGTGTGTGAGGCCGGCAGAGCCGCAAGTGAGGGAGCCCCGGTGCTCAGAGCTCAGGTCCTGGGGAAGCAGGGGCAGCTCCTGCGCAGTGGGTGTCAGGTTTGCACACAAGACAATACTCACCCCCACCAGCCCGCAGGAAAATGTGCTCAAAACCTCACCAAGAAGCATGGTTGACCGTTCGTTCACTCCTCCCTCCCTCCCTCCCTCCTTCCCTCTTGCCCCCCTCTCTCCTTCCTTCCTTTCCTCTCTTCTTCCTTCAACTTCCAATTACTTGGTACAACTTCTTTTAGAGCATTTACAACCGATCAACGTTGAAATCACACATGCTCTTGAACTCAGCTGTTCCGCGTTGGCAGTCTGTTGCCAGTGCTCCGGCTTGTGGGCACTGAGACAAGCCGGGCACAAGGATGTGCCATGGCCTAGGATGAGACCCACCTGCCTGCAGGAGAGGATGCGCAAGCCCGCGATAGCGCCTTGGACCAAGAGAGGGCTGAGCCGTTGTTAGAGAGGAAGGGTCAGAGCTCTGTGATGGATGCGGGGAGCTCTTCAAGTACATTAGGTCGCAGAGAAAAAGGGCCTAAGTATGAATACTATGCTACTCCTTGGGTAAAAATAAAAGGGTGTGGTGGGAAGAGGATTAAGCAGGAACTGCAGAGTTTTCTTTCTTAAAAATAGATCTGAAATAAATACTGCAAAATGTCAGCATTTGTGAAATCTGGATGGTGAGTTTCACGGTTACACGGTTTTCTGTTTCAAACTTTGAAATACTTTTTGAAATAAAATTGGGGGTGGGGGAGAGGTGACTAAGCAGAGCATGGAGCATTTTTAGGGCAGTGAAAATACTCTGTACGATATTATAGTTATGGATACACATCATTAGACATTTGTCCAAACCCATTGAATGTATGACAGCAAGTGTGAGCCCCAAGGTAAACTGTGGACTTTGGGTGATTATGATGTGTTGATATAGGTCCTTCCTTGGTAAAAAATGTACTATCTGTTGAGTGATGTTGACAGTGGGGTAGGCAATGCATGCAGAGGTCAGAGGGTATATGGGAAATCTCAGCACCTTCCTCTCAATTCTGCTGTAAATCTAAACCTGCTCTGAAAAAAATAAAGTCTTTAAAAAAAATCAACAGAATTTAAATGGGGAGATATCTCATTTAAATGTATTCATTCTTATAAAAAAAAAATGGCAGTGACACTTTCATAGTGCTCCTGTGGTCCAGGCACCGTTTTAACTCACTGAATTCTCACAACAACCCTGTGGGGTAGGTCTCTTCTGACCCCCCTTATAAAGGGGAAGCTGAGGCTTGAGAAGTACACAGCGCTACTAAGGGAAGGAGTCAGGATTTGAACCAGGCAGCTGGGCGCCAACATCTGTGCTCACACCACCACACCACATCCATAAGGCCCCGGGAAGCTGGGGTCAGGGAAGTCAGAGGGATGTATACTTCTTCCTGTACACCTTTGTGTACTATTTGAATATTCTACATGTGCACATTACTACTTTTTAAAGTTAGGTAAATTCCAGGTACCAAGAAATAAGAGAACTCTGACAGGTGTGGGGCTGGGAGAGATGGCAGGGACCTCCTCTCAGAGGCTGAGGAAACGCTCTCAGCCCACAGGCCACAGAGAGGCTCCCTGAGTGGACCCAATGCCTGGCTTGTCTCCATGGTTGCAGCAATTCTGGGCCTGGGGTGCCATCTGCTCTGGTCTGCTCAGCACCCCTCCTCTTCCTTCTTCTGGCACAGGCCCCTCCCCCTCTCCACAGGCTGGACGTGTGACTCCAGAGGAGCCACGGTGATTGGTCCAGGGATGGGTACCAGATCCAAGCCCAGCCAATTAGAATCCTTCCCTGGGCTTGCCCTAGTGGAAAATCCTTTTCCATCTGGTTGTGCAGCCCAAAGTGCCAGCAGTCCCCACACCACCGCAAAGCATGTCCGGGGAGAAGTAGAAATCCAGAAAGGGAGCCATAAGAACCAGCGAGTCTCAGTTTCATTCACATCCTGTCCTCTCAAAGCCAGCTCCCTCCCTGCCTTCCCTGGGTTAATTATATTCCTGTCAGTTTGAGTTGGTTCCTGACTGACAGAAGCCCATAGCCCTAAACAAGGGAAGCCCAAATCCACTGGTTCAGGGATCCTGGGAAAGACTAGAATTCCACTTCTGCCACCTGCTGTGTGGTCTCAAGAGAGTTACTCAACCTCCCTGAGCCTGTTGTGCTCCCTGAGCTTCCACCGGCTGCCTCAGGCTTGTCATAAGGATTAACTGTACTAATCCAGCCCCAGGCACACCAGTAACTAATACAATTAACCCAGCGACAACAACTCAGCACACTATCTTCAAAACTAACTCCTTACCAACCACGGTAAACCAACACCAGAGGCTCTGGAAAAGGGGGTGCCAGCTGGGAGACCAAGTAGCAGAAAGGCAGGCACCTGGAGCCACTTTTTCTTCCTGTGTCCCTCCAGATTCACCCTCCACTCTCCTCTTCCCCGGCAGAATGCCTGTGTGACCCCCATCAATAGCTGCCTCACTCTCTGGCTCCTGGTGGCTTCAGCCAATTGTGCCTCAGCAGGATACAGGCGGGCAGAGAGTGAGGTCAGGAAGTCATTTCCCTGTAGGGTCCCCACAGGCTGGCTGCATCCTTCCAGTGAAGGTCACGGCTTCTTCAGGTGCCCCCACCCCTCTGTGTCTGCTGAGGATGACCCTCTCCCACGCCCTCCACTCCAGGGGCAGGCGTGGCACCACAGTGCCAGTGCAGGATCATTTACTCTTTTAGGAGGCTTTGCCCACACTATGTAACTATTCCCTTTATTAACCTCACCCATTGCCCAGTTAGCGTGTGTATGTGTCATCAGTGTCATCAGTTTTTCACGGGGTCCCTGACCAGTTGACGGGTGTCCTTTTCCTGGCCTCCCCGGATCTCAATCAAACAAAATTCTGCTCTACAGAGGACATTGCTCCAGGGTCCCAACTCTGGCCACTGTCCCCGTTTCCCTCCACGCTTCTGTACTCCAACAGTCCTCTCCAAAATCAGCCAGATCCCAAACCTCGAGACAGGATCCCTGATGAGAGGCAAGTGGCCATTGGCATCTAATGAACAGCGCCCCAACAGGAGGCACACAGGGTCACGTCTGGGCTCTGGATGTGTCTTGAGAAGCAAAGCACGGACTTCTGCACACCAGAAAAGGTACCTGAGAGTGTATATTTATAGAAAGATACATAGAAATGGACAGATGGCATCTATCTACAGATACAGAAAGCTCTGTTAGAGAACCACGTAGGTATGTATATATTTGCCAATGGTAGGACACCAGGTTTCCACATCTTCGGTCACAACCAACAACACACAATTGCCCGATCTTGGAAAACCACACTTGTTTGTGTGGTTGGTTCCCTCTCCGGAGGTTTCCAAAATGAGAAGGCTGGTTTCAGGGGCAGTCTTTAAATATGGGTGTGTATCTTTCTAAAGAAGAGAGGAGGAGGAGAAAAAAGAGAAATGTATTTTCATGTTGCGCATGACAGAAAAGATGGGACTGGTTTGGGGCAGGGGCGTGATCCCACTGGAAAGGTGTGAAAGATAACTCCAGAAAGGACAGCTAAGCTTCCTAGGCTGGGACATAAAAACACAACAGCTGGGAAGGTCGCGCAGTCCACTGAAATCCCTTGTAGCACATTACAATCAGTTAAGGGCAAAATAAAATCAGAATCATACTAAGAGGTAGCAGCTGTTTATCTTCTCGGAGATTTCAAGGGTCTCTGGAAGCCGGGCCAGGGAAGGGTGTTCTCCTGGAAGAGACTGGGATGGGGCAGAGCTCTGGCCAAGGGCTTGCCCGGGGCTGGGAAGCGTGTGGAATGGCCTGCGTGGACACCGCAGCTCCGGAGCCCCAGGGAGCCTCTGCCACTACAGGCCACTTCCAAACCCAGAGTCATTTCTTGGGTAAGTTATGCAGTCCCCACGACATATAAATAAAAGTTTAGTTCTGTGTTTCCATATATCTTCTACATGGAGGCTAGCTGAATATTAGTGGAGTAACAATAATTATTAATAAACAATAATCGTCATAATAACAATAATTAATAGAATAATAATGCCTTGGGGGCAGGGGGAGGGGGGTCCTTCATATGGTGGGGCAAGGGCAGGGGCGGGGCTCTAGG
The DNA here is from genome assembly GCF_964341445.2 of Mesoplodon mirus. NCBI lineage: Eukaryota > Metazoa > Chordata > Mammalia > Artiodactyla > Ziphiidae > Mesoplodon > Mesoplodon mirus. Next base: position 33,667,468 of record NC_138995.1, read on the forward strand.
TCTGGTAGAAGTGGTGGTAATGGTGGTGGTGTTCGTGGTGGTGGTGATGCTCGTGTCTCTGGACCGCCTGGCCGGCCTGGCTCTCGTACACCACCACCGCGGGCAGCTCCCTGACGTGGTCCCGCCCCACGACGGTGCCGCCCACGGCTAGGGGCGCCTGCAGGCCCCGGCACCCCTGATGGCTCTCCTTGGCACGGTGCTTGTGCTTCTTGTGCCCGAGGGGCGCCAGAGTGGGGAGGAGGGCCGGGCTGGTGGCCAGGTGGGCGGATGGGGACACCGCAGGGACAGCAGGTCCCATGGGGGGTTTGCTTCTTGCCCCTCTGGCCACGTGGCCCACACCCACGCTCTTGCCCTGGGCCTTGGGGGACCTCACAAAGTGCTTGCTCCCGTCCTGGGTACCACCCCGGAGCCGCTGCTGGACCTCCGAGACCTTGGCGAATGGGGCATCAAGAAACTGGAAGGAGCCGGGGTCCACGCCTGGGGGCTTTCGGTGTGGGACGTGGATGGCTTCTGGCTCGTGGGAGCGAGATCGAGCGGGGTTGGAGGTGCGGGGTGGCAGTTCTGACTTCTGGGCCACTGACGGGGAGCCTAGGAACCAATTCAACAAATGTTTAATGAGCACCTACTGTGTGCTGGTGTCACACGGTGCCCTGGAAACCATTCCGCCCCCAGTTCTCCCAGGCTGATAGAGGCAGCTGGTCCTTATCAGAGCTAACCCGACACCTCGACTCCCCGCCCACTGACGGCTCCTCCCTCTGCCTTGGAGGAAACTTTTCTGGAATGGAACTTTGCCATCTGCTAAGTGGGAAAAAGTGTTTCTGTGTTAGGTCTTTAAAAATAATTAATTCTCCTTCTGAGAGCTTGGAAAGAGAGGAGACAGGGACATTGTTAAAACTGTCTAAGGTCACTGGAGCACAAAGGAAATCTGCAAGCATGTTCCTTAACTTATAGAGGTAACTCAGAGAGGAATTAAACACGGGGTGGGGGGGCGGGAAGGGGAGAAGGGCGTTGTGGGGAGTGAAATTAAGTGGACTGTGTCTTCATCTATCTTAGCAAGAGCTGAGATGTCAAGGGCTGGTAAAGACAGAGCACTGGGCTTCCCTGGTGGCGCAGTGGTTGAGAGTCCGCCTGGCGATGCAGGGGACACGGGTTCGTGCCCCGGTCCGGGAAGATCCCACATGCCGCGGAGCGGCTGGGCCCGTGAGCCATGGTCGCTGAGCCTGTGCGTCTGGAGCCTGTGCTCCACAACGTGAGAGGCCCGCGTACAGCAAAAAAAAAAAAACAAAAAAAAAACAGAGCACTGTTTTGCTTAACGAAGCCCAAGGTCGTCACTGGGAGAGAGGGGTGGGTCGGGGTGCAGCACCGAACTGTTGTTTTCATTGAATTATAAGCCCTCGGATGCTACTTGATTTTGTTCAACTTTGTGCATGTTTTACTTTAATGTTTTAAATGTTTTGCATGCCATCTCCTCCAAGAAGACTCTATACTCTGTCCAGTAAAAGCTAGGCCTTCCCCCAGCCCAAGGGGGCCAGCGAACACACATTCCCCCACCAGCCCACCTGCCCGCCCTGCCATGCCCTGCCCTGGCCGCCCTCACCAGTGAAGGAGCTCCCTTACCAGGCCCAAACTGGGATGTGTAGTTTTCTATCCCAGCGAGATCTAAGTAGTGGTTTCTCCTCTCAATGTTCTCATCCACGCAATGGTGGTAGCAGCCGGACTGCTCCAGACGGCTGTCACCCTGGAACCTATCAGGGAAGGCAAGCGAGAGGGTGGGCCCTGGCCTCGCGGTGGGAGCGGTCCCACGAGCTCCTGGGAAGCCACCAGGACAAACCCTTCTGGACCCTCTGTTAATTTCTGTCTGGGTCTTGGGAGCAGGGGAGGGAGGGAGTGACCACGTCAGCACTCTCCCTCCTTCTCCTCCCCTGCCTGGCCTCCCTGGGCCTTCCGGGAGGACTGGATAGGGACTATGCTTTGAACAGGCCCAAAGCAAAGGAGAAGGTAACTGGTCAAAACTTAAGGATGCTCCAGAGCCAGGCTTCAAACCATGTGTTCCAAATGTCTACCTGGCTCCCCACGGGGTGGGGAGAACAGAAGCCCCCAAGCCATTGGAGTTGAGGCTGGAAGACTCCACAACCTGCCCAAAGCTCAGAATGGGCCTTCCCAGTGTGGTGTGAGATGCAGGGAGGGGTGGGCGGGGGAGAGAGGTGACCTTTCTCCCACTGTGGGATTCTGGGCTCCCCCTGCCCCTCCCCTTCAAGGGCCTCTGTGATCTGCCCACACTAGCTTGCCTGCTCCCCCGGGGCAGCCCCCCACATCTGTAGCCAGCCTGGGCACCCCCAATTCCTAGCCCTCTCCCCACACCATGCTGTGTCCCTGTTTGGACCACCTTCTCTCTTTCTCCTATGCTACTGCTTCTCAAATCCCAGTCATTACCTCTCCATGTTCACAGTAGATACTGTCCCACATTACTGTTACTTTATATTACTGTTTACTCAGCACTTTTCTTTACCCAGTCTCTCTCCTTTCTTCCCTCCCTCTCTTCACTTCCGTCCTTGCAGTTAAATAACAACAGGTGAAAGATAATTGCAGCTTTACAACCCCTTAGCCACAATTCTGAAATCCAAAACACCTGAAAACAAAGATTTTTCCATAACCCATTTGGCAGCCAAGCTTGCTCTAAACAGATGTGAAGGTAGCTATAGTCTTTCTCTCACTTAGCATGAATATTTATGTGTCCCTGAAGAAATATCTATGTGCTAAATCCTGGGGTGCTGTGCAGATCCCAGATAGAAATACACTGGGAGCACCTTTCTAAAACTCAACAAATGCCAAATTCCAAAACAAATCTGGCCCAAAGCATTTTGGATGAAGCAACGTGGACCTACATTTAGCTCTTTGGACAACTGAGTTTGATTTGCGAACCTGCCCTCTGAAATCACTGCCCACCACCCTACGCCCTGCCCCGGAGGAGAATGTAGACTGCAGCCTCCTGCCTGGAATCCTTTAGAGGCAGGTCCACTGCTAATGCTCAATCCGTGCTCAGAGGCACTGGGCCGGCTCTGCCCGCGCTCGCCCTACCTGAGGAGGGCCCGCTGCTTCTTCTCCCAGCTTCGCAGCTCCTCGGCGGGCTTGGTCTCCGCTCTGGGTCTGGTGCTCTGCAGGTCTGAGTCCCACCAGAGAAATAGCCTGGTGAGCAGCCTGTTCCTGCACCCATCGGCCTCCCGGCCCTGCCCAGACTGCCTAGCACACAGCCCTTGAAGCTGGCCCACAGCAGCTTCGCAATGGTTCTGCGGGGAGGGTTCTCCCAGCCAGGACTAAATAGAGGGGTCTCGCAGCTACCTGCCCTGCCTGATGCCTCCCCCAGACTCACCTCCTCCCCGGACTCCTTAGCTGCCTTCGAGGCCCCGCCCACCTACACTCCCCAACACAGAAGCCTTTACTGCGGCTGCCTGCCATGCCCAGGCCCACCTCCAGCGCTTTGCTTATGCAGGGCCTTCCATCTGGAATTCCTTCCCTATCCAACCTTCAAGGACCCGCTCAAATCCCACCTGTCCACGGAGCAGCTCGCAGGAAAGGCCCCAGGACTCCCTCCCACTCCTCCCAGGTGGGGCTCGGACCCTCCCTGAGAGCTAGGAGTGGACCGACTCCCGTGGCCAGCATGGCCCTCCAGCCCTCACCGGGGTGATTGAGAAGGATGCTCTTCTTGCTCTGGCTCCCGTCGGGGGCCACGGTGAGCTTCACCCGCAGCGTCTTGCTCGACGTCGGGGAGTGGTTGACGGAGGAATCAACCACCTCGTAGATGGTGTGCAGCAGGCTGGTGATGTCCTGGATGGCAAGGGAAGCAGAGACCCACGTGCATTTAAAACAAAGGAATCGGAGGGCCTCCGGAATCTGAAAGGCCGACACCTCCCTGGTTCCCCCAAAGCCCAGCCTCAGGCAAACACTAGGATGTCAGGGGTTCACAGGAAGGGGAAGCAAGAGTGAGGGAGAGTGAATGACCTGAGTGCACAGGAAGGGCCGTGGACAGCGGGCTTCAGGGACACCGGGGACCTCGGAGGGACTGTGTGGAAGCTGCTTCAGAATACTCTCATCCCAGAGGGAAGCCGCCTGCACTGTTGGTGGGAATGTAAATTGATGCAGCCACTATGGAGAACAGTATGGAGGTTCCTTAAAATACTAAAAATAGAACTACCATATGACCCAGCAATCCCACTACTGGGCATATACCCAGAGAAAACCATAATTCAAAAAGAGTCATGTACCAAAATGTTCATTGCAGCTCTATTTACAATAGCCAGGACATGGAAGCAACCTAAGTGTCCATTGACAGATGAATGGATAAAGAAGATGTGGCACATATATACAGTGGAATATTACTCAGCCATAAAAAGAAATGAAATTGAGTTATTTGTAGTGAGGTGGATGGACCTAGAGTCTGTCATACAGAGTGAAGTAAGTCAGAAAGAGAAAAACAAATACGGTATGCTAACACATATATAAGGAATCTAAAAAAAAAAAAAAGGTTCTGAAGAACCTAGGGGCAGGATAGGAATAAAGACGCAGACGTAGAGAATGGACTTGAGGACATGGGGAGGGGGAAGGGTAAGCTGGGACAAAGTGAGAGAGTGGCATGGACATATATACAGTACCAAACGTAAGGTAGATAGCTAGCGGGAAGCAGCTGCATAGCACAGGGAGATCAGCTCGGTGCTTTGTGACCACCTAGAAGGTTGGGATAAGGAAGGTGGGAGGGAGACGCAAGAGGGAGGGGATATGGGGATATACGTAGGCATACAGCTGATTCACTTTGTTATACAGCAGAAACTAACACAACGCTGTAAAGCAATTATAGTCCAATAAAGATGTTAAAAAAAAATACTATCATCCCTCACGGGTAGAGAATTGCCCCAGGGATGCTATGGGTGGAGAGTTGCACCAGGGACGCTACATCCCCCCAGACTTCCAGACTGAGAAGCCTGAGCCATCTCCCAGGCACCAGAGAAAGCTCTTATGCTGGGCACTAACAGGTAAACTTGGAGGAGGGCCTCAGATACTGTGGGCGTGGGCGTCAACAGCATCTACTTCTGGTCTGATGAGCACCTCCTGCATGAGAAATGGAAAAGTGGATGTGTCCACAAAGATAAACTATTCTGTGAGAACTTGACCAAATCTCATCTTCTCTCTGGGCCTCAGTTACCGCCTTAACCAGAACAGCACTCTCCAATCCTGATTGGGTGACGGAGGGGGAAGCAGGTTCCCCTCACTAGGTCTCCCTTTGTTCCGGGCATCTGCTAAGGTCCTTGGCCTGAGGGGAAGCTTCCTGCTTTGAATGATGTTGGAAACCTCTGGAAAGGGTATTTGCCCTCTGTAGGTCAGGCTCACAGATGGTCGATTATCTGCCCAGAGACTCTTCATGAACACAGACAGTCTCAGCCCCCTTTTGCCCCCTCACCCATAAGGCCTTAGGCAGAGGTGACACCAAGCACTGCCATGGCCATGCAGGTAGGTGGATGGATGACCAGGAATGCTGGGGCCAACTGGGGTACTGTTCCCACCTACAGGAGGTGGCAGCCACCCGGCTCAACTGACTTGTAATGTGGCAGTGCAGGCTGAGGGTCATTCCAGAGAAGCCAGAAACCCAGAATCTCTTGTTAAATCTTCAGAATCTTTGATACTGGCAACTAATGAATTTTTTTCAACTCATTCCCCTCTGCCCCCAGCCAGGCAGCCCCCATTTTATTTCTGTCTCTATGAATTTGACTACCTCTAGGAACCTCATAGATAACCTCTAGGAATCATACAGCATTTGTATTTTTGTAACTGGCTTCTTTCACGTAGCGTAATGTCCTCAAGGTTCATCCATGTTGTAGCATGTGTCAGAATTTCCTTCCTCTTTAAGGCTAAATAATATTCCATTGTATGGATATGTCACATTTTGCCTATCCATTCACCCATCAGTGGACACTTGGGTTGCTTCCACCTTTTGGCTATTGTGAATAATGCTGCTATGAACATGGCTGTATAAGTATCTCTTAAAGAATCTGCTTTCACTTCCTTGGGGTATACTCCCAGAAGTGGAATTTTTGGGTCAGATGGTAATTCTATATTTAATTTTTTGAGGAACCTCCATACTATTTTCCAAAGTGGTTGAACAAATTTATAATCCCATCAACAGTGTGCAAGGGTTCTGTTTTCTCCACATCCTCACCAGCACTCATTATTTTTTTGTCCTTTTGATAACAGCCATTCTGACAGTGTGAGGTACTATCTCATTATGGTTTGTTTTGTTTTGTTTTTTCATTGTGGTTTTGATCTGCATTTCCCTGATGATTAGTGATGTTGAGCATCTTTTCATGTGCTTATTGCCTATCTGTGTATCTTCTTTGGAGAAATATCTAGTTAGTCTTTGCCCATTTTTTAATCGAGTTGTTTGTTTTGTTGTTGAGTTGTAGGAGCTCTTTATATATTCTAGACATTAATCCCTTCCCAGACACATGATTTGCAGATATTTTCTCCTATTCCATAGGTTGCCTTTCACTCTGCTGATTGTGTCCTTCAATGCACAAAAGTTTTTAATTTTGATGTAGTCCAATTCATCTATTTTTGCTTTTGTTGCCTGTGCTGGGCCAGAACATCTGAGGGCTATCCTGGGATGGTGGGGCTGCCAGTTTGAGACTTGGGCTCCAGCTACTCACTTGCTGGCTCCCTGGGGATCCCAGCTCTTCTGGCAAGGCCCACGGAGGACCCCTCTTCCCCCTTCTCTTTCCCTTGAGCTGCTCTGCACCGCGATTGCCCACTCTTTCTCATCATCTTAGGAAGCCTGTAAGGAGGTGTCATTATTTTACAGGTGAGGAAAGTGAGGTCTACCAACGTCATCACCTAAGCAACATATACGAGGCCTGGGGCCCTGGTGTGTGATCCCCAAGGGTTCCAGCTGATTCAGGGTCTAGGAACATGTGTGCTTTGTCTATCCCAGCTGGAAAATCAGCCCTGTTGACCGCACAGGGTCCGGAACGGAGAGGAGTGGGTGCCTGTAAATACTGTACAAGTGAACACCTGAAGGATGGACAGGTCCTTTCTTCTGAGTTGGGAAGCTGTAGGCTGTGGTTGCAGGGAGGCGGGAGCACGTCCTCCCCAGCACACAGGAACATGCATGCTGATGGCCAGAGGGTGTGGAGGCGAACTGTATTTATAGCCAGATTTGAGGAGTGGCTTTGGGGCTAAAAATAGATCAGGGGAAACACCAGGCTGGGTCTTCCCTGGACTGGAAGCCAACCTCCTTGCTGCTGGGCAGGAGAAAGAAACCAGTGAAGGCTCTCCCCAGGGGCCGAGCTGGGGCACCCTCCTTGGAAAGCCTCACTTCCTTGCTATTCGTCTTGTTAGCAAGGGGTAAAGGAAAGCAGAATGAAGAATCAGAAAGCAGTGTGTGCCTGCAAGGTGTCTGTAAGGTCTCCGAGGTGGAGGGCAAACCCTTTTACAGTCAGCTCCTGAGGCTCCCTCGGCCTTTCTGAGCTAGAAAGGAAGACGACGGCTACCAGAGGCTGAGTCGTCTGGGCCACCGCACGTGTTAGAAGAGGGGAGAGGCCACCACACCTCTGAGAAGCCCAGCCTGGCTGCCCCCTATTGCCACCCCAGTTCAGTTCTGTTACGCAGGCTTCAAGCCTGTAATGTGTTCCCCTGTGAAGATAATGACTCCATTCCCTAACAGGCGGCGGCAGGGGGGTGGGAAACAGGGGCTCCTCGCTATGGAAAAACAATGACCCCCAACAAAAAGCATCACAGCTGGAGGGCACTTGGGAGTGTCACCTAAACCATCCCTCATCTCCCCAGGGTCCCAAACCAGGAAGGGTCTCCGCTGCTTCCCAAACACCCAGGTCCCTCTGGGGGCTTTGCCTCCCTAGAATCCATTCTCTCTTCCCCTAATAACAGCACCTTGATTTTATTTTGTAAGCCAAATCCATCCCCCCTCCCATTTTCAGTCTATGTGACTCACGGGTCAAATAACTTTCCCCTGACTCCAGAATGAGCACATGGACCCAGAGTTGGCCATTAAAAGCATCACAAACTTATGGCAAAAATGACTGGGTCAGGAGCAGACATGTGACTCAATCAAAGCCGGTCAGATTCGGTTCCGGAACTCCAGTTGACGTTCTGAATTTGGGAGGGTTGCAAACAGCATGGGATACAGACTGAAACTATCAGCCGTTATCTCGCTACTGCCAAGGGGAGAGCCGGCCTGATAATAAAGGAACACAGAGGAAAGAGAACCATGAGGAACAGCTAGTCCTGGAGGCATTGAGCCTCTGGATCCAGCCATGCCTGAAGTCAGTGCCTGTGAACTGAAGTTTCAGTTACATGAGCCAATATAGTCCTCTTTTTTTTTTTCTTACTGTAGTTTGTGCTGGGATTCTGTCTCTGATGCCCCAAAGAGTCCTGAATGATTAAAATTCACTCACAGCTTCTTCCTCTGACCTGTTCTAACATCCCCTAAACCGCAGCCTGAGGAAGAGGTGGGCTTTTTTCACCCAGGTCTCCCCTCTGGCAGCTTTTCCTGCACTATCTACAGAGAAGAAAATACTGAGCCCTGAACCGGGACAGGGAGATAAGTGAGCAAAGCTTCAATTCTCCCTGGGAACACCCCGAGGCCTTCACGTGCTGGGCGAGAGGTGGGCGTGGAGCCAGCCATGCTCATCTCAGACCTCTCTCTATGCAGATCTGTTACACGTAGCGCACCTGAACACCAGGGCCTCCTGGGGAGGGTGAGGATGTCAGAGAGAAACAGGACAGAAAAGGCAGTAAGGAGGCAGAGGGGATGATACCAAGACCCAGGCAAAAGAGAGGCAGCAACAGTCAGCAATAACCCAGATCAGCTCACTCGCCAGCTTAAACCAGCCCTTCCCTGGCTTCCCTTAACACCTGGAATCAAAGTCAGGATGCTGGCTGGAGCCTGCGAAGCCCTGCGTGAGCTGTCCTGCCGGCTCCCGGCGGCAGCCCTGTCTCTCTGGATAAGCAGCCACCGCACCAGTCTCCTCTGGTTCCTTAAATGCCCTGAGCGCTCTCACTCTCCCTGGCCCAGGGCTCTGCCCAGCTCAGCGCCCACGTCACCTCCTCCAAGAGGCTTCCCTGGACGCTCCTGCCCATCTCGCTCATACTGCTCTGTTTATTTCCGTCACTGAACACGTCACAGCTTACGATGACCCTGTGACTGTTTGAGCCCTGCTTCCCTCAGCAGACTGTCAGAGCTACACAGCTAGAAACCACGTCTGTGCTGTTGCCCACTGTGCACCCAGTACATGGGAGATGCACACAGCAGGTGCGCCATATGCAGACTCAGGTATGTAGAGAGGGCACAAGGAACCCACAGAGGAAAGAGATGTGTGGAGATTTGAGGGCATAGAGAGACACAGGCATGTAGGCGGAGGAGTGGGGGAGGAGGAACGGGCTTGTGAACAGAGCCGCTGGCCGGGCCCTTGGGGCTGCTCATTCCTGCATCAGTGGGGGTAGGCACTGCCCGGCCTCTGTCTGCCCAGCCCACCCCAGCTCCTGGGCAGACTGGCCGAGGTGGGACGTGGCCTGGGGTGATCTCAGAGCTCCAGGACCAGAGAGAGAAGGAGGCAGGACAGGACTCTGTTGGGGCCCAGGGTCCTCCTCTAGGGAGGCCTGGGCTCAGCGCCTGCCTCTTGCCCCTTCTGCAGCAGGAATGGTGCCTTGGCCAAGAGCAGCCCGGCAGCCCTTCCTCTCCCCATTCACGGGTCTCCGTGAAGCTCCCAGCAGCCTCGCTCCTGCCCTCCCCACCTACCCTTAGGAGAAGGGGAAGGGGCAGCGGCGGCGGGCTCATGTGACCGGGCCTGCGCCCGAGGGCGTGGCCTGGCGGGAGGCCAGGCGGGTGCACTCACCTCACGGGTGACCTTGCCATTGTTGTCAAAGTCATACAGAGTGAAGGTCCACTCCTGCCGGCTGTCCTCCTCCACAGACACGTCACACTGCAGCTCCTGGACACAAACAGACAACAGACGAACGTGGTTGCTCACGCGGAGGCTGGAACACCCGTAGGCCACGTCATGGGGCTGCCACCTCCCCCTGTCCTCCCCAGGCTCTGTGTGAAGAAGAGCGTGATGACTACTGAGCCCACACGCCACAACTACTGAAGCCTGCACGCCTAGAGCCCGTGCTCCGCAACGAGAGAAGCCACCACAATGAGAAGCCCGCGCACCGCAACGAAGAGTAGCCCCCGCTCACCGCAACCAGAGAAAAGCCCGCGCACAGCAACGAAGACCCAATGCAGCCCAAAATTTTTTTTAAGTTAATAAATTTATTAAATAAATAAATACATGTGTTAAAAAAAAAAAAAAAAAAAAAAAAAGAAGAGCGTGATGACGAGGACGTGACGGGCCCAGGAGAGAGGCCAAGCCGGGCAGGGTAGCATGGGTCTGGGGAGAGGTGCCTGCCGGGTGCAGAGAGTCTCTGGGTCTTCAAAGGCCAAGGACACACAAGGGGGGCTGTGGGGCCTCAGGAAGAATGCACTTGGACCCAGGGCTAGATGCTACTAAAAGATGCAGGGCTGACTCAGGGAGCCGTGACGGGACACCCAGGGTGGCCACCTGACCTGGAAGGTAGGACAGGAGGGGCGTTAAGAGTTAAAGAGTCTGCCCCAGGTGCCAGCCCGGGCTTGGCCCTCCGCAGCTGCGTGACCTTGGACGTGGCCCTGCTCTTCTCTGTGCCTCAGTTTCCCCTCACATAAATTATGGAAAATGATGGTATCGACCTCAGAAGGCTGTTGGGAGCATTAACTGCCCTGTCCCACGTCCCCTCGGCCCCCTCCACATTCCCCTGTAGCTGCGGTGGGCAGTCCCTGACCTCCCACCTCAGGTGCCCGGCTCCCTGTCCGAAGGCAGCCCCAAGGAGTCAAGGATTGAATGCCCAGCGACAACCTGAACAAGGGAGGGGCCAGGCCGGGGGACACACCTGAGAGCATTCGGAGTGGCTCTCCGAGGGGCCCCAGCGGACAGAGCCCAGCTGCCCGTGACCCGCCCATCAACCCCCCGTCACGGGCGCCCCTGCTTCCCTGCTACTCCCTGGGATCACCTCCTAAGTCCTGTCTCAGGGTCGGCTTTAGGAGAACTGGAAACAAGTGCGTATGCCTCTTGGCACAGAGAAAAGCCTAATTGATGGTAGTAGCTATTGTGTTTGCTGGAATGATTAATATAGCGATGACGTCATCATCATCACTCCCACAACCTGAGGTGTCCAACCACAGGGACTTGGAGCTGGGACGCGGGGGTTCCATCACAGGCGGCACATATGGGGGGCTGGCGGAACCCCAGACAAAGAGATCCAGAAAGGATGGCCATTTGGGGAAAGAGAATCCACAAACGGCCTTTGAGAGCCACAGTTCTATGAAAACAAGCAATGACACCCCCAGACCATCCTGTTCCACGTCTTGCCTCGGCCCACCTCTCCTTCTGCATGAGGACAGGCTCAGCCGCCAGAGAGCAGAGGTGCCCGGCCTCCCGAGGCTGGTGGGAGTGAGCCCCAGCACGGCATCCCTGCCCCTGGCTTCCACAGCTCAAGCCGGCTTCCTCCAGCAGTTCTTGGGCGGCCCACGCTGAGTTCAAAGTCGGCCTTCCCTCAGTTGTGACATGCCTGTCTGATACCTGCCAAGTGCCCACTCTGCTCTCTGAGGCACCGCGCCGTGCAGCACAGCAATCGGCCCCCACACATGCCTGTACACGGGTGCACGCTTGCGAGCACACACACACGGACACACATACGTATGCATATACACTCCCACACATGCATACACATACACATACATACATATACACGTGCATACACATTCTTACACACATGCACGCACATACACACACCTACACGCATACACACACACACACAGTGTTTACCTGCTTCCCTCTCCCAGCCCCTCCACTTGGCTCCAAAGACAGCTCGGGTTAGAAGTTCAGAAACACGGGTTAAGTAACTACCCCCACCTCCTGTGACCTCTATCACGTGCACCTTCCTGTCTCCCCAGCCCCGGACCTCTCAGGTGAGTCTTCCTCTGGGACCATGGATGAGTCACAGGCAACAGCCGGCCCCACTCCGGAAGTGGACCCACTTGGGCCTCCTGGGAAGACGTCTGGGTCTGGGCCTTCCCTCTGCCACTGGGCTTGGCATTGGCTTTGCCAAGCACCCCCAGAAGACCTGCAGGGACCCAGGGTCGGGGAGCTCAGGAAGAAGCTTAGCACCCACAGCTCCTCGACTAGATGCTGCTGACCCCTCAGCTCCTGCATCCAGGGCCCTCGGCGACCTGTCTTAGCCACACTCCTGCGTCATCCCCCCTGACTCCCTGCACAGTGCAGCCTGCTGTCCCGCACAGCCCGCCGGCACTGCCACGCCTGCAGGACTCTGCCCTGCTCTTCCCTCCACCAGAAGTGTCCTCCTGAGCCCAAAGGCTACCCCCGTGCATCACCTCTCCCAACTCGTGCTCCTATGCCCAGAGGCTCAGCATAGACACTCGCCCCCTCCAACCTCTTCCTACAGCCACGGCTCCCTCCTCCGGGCACTGCACCGAGTGTCTGGACTGCCAAAATGCCCATCACCCCGCAGCCCTCCGGCCTCACTTAGGTGACCTCCCTGTCCCCCTCCATGCTCCCAGATCCCCATCACATCACCAACTGTGCAGTTACTGGGCCTGGGTCACTCATCTGTCCCCCTTGCCATGCTGTGCTGCATGAGGGCAGGAACCATGTCCAGTTCACTGCCGGGTTCCCTGGTACCCGCAGTTGTCACTCAACACTGGTTGGAAGGAGGAAAGTACTCATTCTGAATTGAACCCCCTTTTAAGCACTTGAGATGCCTTAACTCAGCATGCTTCCGACATCCCAATAAGACAGATATCGCCATTTCGCGGTGGGGGGGTGGGCAAGTGAGGCAGCGGCAGAGCTGGGGACTGTCCCCCATCTGCTGGCCCCAGAGCTATGCCCTAGTGATCTCATGAAGGAGACAGAGGAGGAAGGAGGGAGGGTAAAAGGAGGGCGGGGAGAAGCCGGTAAGCTCCCTGAGGGCAGGTCTAGGTCTCGCTCTCAGCACCTGGCCCTGTGCTTGGTACACAGAAGGAGCTTAATATTCCATTCGGGGAGGCAGGACAGACAGACTGTGGGCTCTGGGCGGGCATGTCCCCTGTGGTGTTGACCACCTGAGTCCCAGACAGAGTCAGGGACCTGCCCCAGGTCTCCTGGTCGTCCACACCCCACCTGAGAGTCCCCACATGCTCCCCAGAACAGCCTTGGGAGCTAGAAGCAAAGATTTCTTTCACCAATGAGGAAACTGAGGCCCAGAGAAGAGGGTGGTCACCCAGGCAGTAACAGCAGCACCAGGGCCAGGGTGCCGTTCTCCCCCGTTCACTCTCTTGTCCTTCCCACAGGCCACCAGGCCACAGCCCAGGGGCATCCTCTGGCCACCCCTCCATGTTGAGAGGGGCCCCAAGCTGAGAGGGGAGGGCAGAGGTGAGTCCCCAGGGCTGAGCTGAGCTGGGGCAGCCCCAGTGGTGGCAGGAGAAACCTCTCCCAGAGGGCGGCTCTTCACCCAGGAGGGGAGGGGCCTTCACACCTGGATGGGCCTCAGCTTCCCTCCTCAAAAAGCAGCACCGAGAAGAGAAAACCCTTCCATCCAGGGCCCAGCACCAGGAAAGGAAACTTACTTCGAATTTCAGCTGCTTCTTGGAGCCGGGGCAGGATGCGCCTGTCTTCTCCATCCTCTCCTCATCTCCACTGGCCAGCCCGTCCGTCTTCTCGGGAGGCAGGGCCACTGCAGGCAGAGGCGAGGGAGACAGCGTGAGGAGGTGGGTCCCGAGCCTCCCAAGCCCAGGTGCCGGGCTGCGGGGCCACCAGCTCCCTGTGGCTTTGTCCCGAGGATGTCCTCACCATGGCGCGGGGCCCATTCTGCCCTGCCGGTTTGCTGGAGTCCAACTGCTCTGTCCTCTGGCCCCGTTAATGCCCAGGGCTGACCCTGGGAGACCCTCTTCCCAGGGTGCCTCTCTGCCCGCTGCTCAGGTCACCCCAGTGGGCCTCTCAGGCCTCTGTTCTCTGCAGCCCAGATAAGCAGCCTGAGGCCACCCAGGGCAGTGCTGGGCCAAAGGGCAAGTGAATGAAGGCAGAGAGGTGCTTTTGGAGCCCCCAGGGGGAGCTCTGGACCACAGCCACTTTCTGCAGTCTCTGCCTTCCAGGAGGACGTTGTGGTGTCCTCGAAGATGCCACCTGCCTGGGCACACTGCATGCTACCTGCATGTGGCACACTGGTGGGTGGTCAGGAAGAGGGATAGAAATGGAGTTCACTGGGGTAGGTGAAGGGCATATACACGAGCACACGCGCACACACAGACACGCAGGCACGCACACCATGGTATCTTCAGGAGCCCGCTCACCCTGGGCCTTTCATCCTGCCTCTGCTCACCTAGAGGGTCTTCCCTCTGCCAAAGGTATTAAGCAGAGGGTTATATGGTCCTGTGCATCCTCCCAGGAGCAGTGGGAAGGTGGGCACGAAAGCCCGGGGCCTGTGGACACCATTTTCCCGTGAATACCCCTAAGAGGTGCCAGGAGAACAGTGCAGGGGGGCAGCCATCATCTCGGAGCTAGGACCCAGCCCACGAGGTTCCCTCAAATCTTGAAAGTCCCACAAGACCCCTTCAGCCCCTTTTGTCTCTGCCTGATAAAGGGGACTCAAGTTTGCTCAGAAATGTGCTTTCCAAAACAGCCTCACAGCTCCTCTCTTTAGATTCCCTCAGCTGCCCTGGGGCAGTGATTCTGTTGTCCTGTTTTACAGGGGAGCAAATGGAGCCTGGCTCCCACGTGAGGAACTGTCCCCTTATGCCTGACTCAGGGTGGCCCAGGAGGACCATGTAAGGGGCTGAGATGACTGGGCAGTGACCCCAACCATGGGTGGACTTTCTTGGGAAGTCAGGAGCCTGGAGAAATGCAGCCACCAGGCCAGGAAACTAGGTGGGGGGCTTCGCCTCCCCCCCACCCCTGTCCTCACACCGCTCTCACTCTCCCTTGCACACCAGGACCCAGGAGTGGCTGCTGGGGAAGTTCCCCAGCTCTCCTGCTTCGCTTCTGCCCCGTGGGCCCAGCAGTTATCCAAAGCACTTCCCGTGGGGCCCCGCACGGCTTGGTGGCCTCCGTGCATAAAGGTGAGGCAGTGACCTCACACAGGGCTGACCACACCGCTCAGCGACTCGCTCGGTCCTCACAGCAACCCTGTGAGGCAGTTACTACTATCAGCTCCACTTTGCAGATGGGAAAACTGAGGCACAGAGAGGTTAAGTGCTTTGCTACTAATTGACGGGCCTGGGATTTGAACCCAGGCGACCTGGCTCATGCTCTCGACCACTCCATGCCATTCCTGGCTTGGTTCAGGAGACTTGGTGCCAGCCCAGGGAGAGGTTAGTCTCTGCTTGGGTCCTGATCCTCCCGACACTGTGTGTGGCCCTGGGCAGGTCACATACTTCTCTAGACATCTCAGTTTCCCCAACTGTAAAATGGGGATGATAACAGTCCCCTCCCCAGAGGATTCCTGTGTGGATTCAAGGAGCTATGACTGAAAGGGCTAAGACCCAGCCAGGGCCAGCACACGGGGTCCAGGCATTAGCAGTCATAGTCTGGGGAATGATGTCCCGACACATTTAATCTTTTAGGAATCATGAAGTGGGCAGCTAAGTTTTTTTTAAAACTGAGGCTTTTGGATACAAACAGACACAAAGCGTCATATCAGCCTGGGTGGGGAGCAGGACAGGGAGGAAGGAGGTAAAGATAAGGATGCTCCAGTCACAGGCCAGACAGGCGGGGACAGGAAGGCCATGGCGGCCAGTGACTGACCCGGCTCCATCACAGCTCCCCTGGTGGCTGGGCCTGGGGGCTGAGGCAGCCACTGCCGGGTGTCCCCGTCCTCTCTTCACACCCAGTGGGATGCAGGGAGCCCCCAGCTCTGCACGTCCCCGCAGCAAGGCAACAGCTCCCTAGAGCTGTCAGGGGCTCTGGCTAGAGATCTCGTCTCAGTCACAGACCCTGGCTCCTCCCTGGTCATTTCACAGAATGAGGCCGATGAGAATAAACCTAAAAGATCTGGCTCCTCCGGTGTGGGGGCACTCGGCATCCTCATCACTGGGGTGGTTGTAAGGGGAAGGTCACTGGTGCTGACCGCTCCTGGGGTAGTGGATGAAACCAAGTCCAGCCCTCCCTGCTCCTCCAAAGCAAACACCTCCAGGGCCAGGAGGTGTCCCGCTCTGGTGTGACTCCAAGCCCCAGGGAAGTCAGGTGGGAGATAGGCCAGTGACCCAAGGACAGCCAAGCATACAGCCTGCGCCACCCTGACCCCTCCATCTCAAATCTATCGGTGCACTGCTGGGCCAGAGCTGCCACCATCATGGGAAGAAGAAAAAGAAAAACAAGAAAGAAAAACGAAGGCCAGCTCCATCCTCACAGCTGCTGCCTTCCTCTGCCGAGGTCCTGGCTGGAGATGCAAGCCGGCCAGGCTTATCCAAACCAAACTTCAAGTTCAAAGGGAAGTTATCAGAAAACCACCTTCAGGTTCAGTGTTGCCTTTCAAGTTCCACTCGATAAAACCCAAAGAAAAGAAACCTCTGTCCCTGCTCTCTCCTTCTCCGGGGCACCCCCGCCCCGACACCCAAACAGCCCGGTCCTTCCTCAGGTCCTCCCCTCCTGCCTTCCTTTCTCCTCTCCCAGGGAGGAGGGGGACATCCCCCTCCATCCCTTATCCTCATCGTATGTCTTCTCCAAGGACCAGGGCTTTGTCCTTTCTTCACCAGGGGGCCCGATCCCTCATCCCACCCTAGCTCAGAAAACCACCTGGACACCCACCCGGGGCCGCTTCCCAGCATGGGGCCAAGTACAGGCGGGTCGTAGGACTGGGAGCCATCTGCCCTGGAGTCTGGGGGCCAGGAACAGTCAGCGTCCCTTTGTCCCCACCAAAGAAAGTCTTTCTCCCTTTCACTCTCCCCTGCCCAGCGGCCAGAAGAGGTGGCAGATAACCAATCAGCAAGCCATGCAGACCCCAATGCCAGAGGCCTGGGCTGGGACTCAGGGGCCCTGCTCCTCCATCCACATAACCCACTGAAACCAAACAATGAAAAACCGCCACCTGTCCCAGCCACCCCTGTGCGGAACAAATTGCCCTCCCTCCGTGCATCTGTCCTCGGGCACATGGGCAGGTGGGAGAAGGGGGAATGGGGCTCGCCAAGGGTGCCTGGGTCCAATCAACTGGAGATGTTTTTGTCAAGATGGGTTTTAGCACCAGAGTCCAAGCGCATTCCCTGTCTCTTACTCCTGTTCAGCCCAGCAGTTTCCCCCCTCACCCACCCCAGAGGTGATCTCTTGCGGGGCACAGTTTCAGGGGGACTCTGATCACTCTTCAGTTGCGACAATGACAACACTGGTAATTTGAAAGCAGAAAGGAAAGCCGTGCAAGGGGTAGGAGAAAAGGGAAGGGAAGGAACAGAGGGGAGGAAGCAGAGCCTTTCACTTGCCTGTGAAGCACCCCTGGTGACCTACAGCAGGGGTTGGCAAACTACAGCCCGAGAGGCAAGCCAACCCACCGCCCGTTTTTGTAAATAAAGTTTTACTGGGACACAGAGACACTCACATCCATTGTCTATGGTGAAGCAGAGTTGAGTGGCTGCAACAGAGACTCTAGTGCCCACAAAGCCTAAAACATGGACTTTCCCAGCCCTTTACAGCAAAGCATGTGGACTGTGCCTTAGGTAAGTGCAGCTCTGCACACCTACGAGGATACAGCCTTGACAGGCAGGGTGCAGGCTTCACCTGCTGCTCACCTGCTTGACTGGAAATCCTTGTGCAGTCCACAACCTGCCCAACCATACACAGTGGCCATGGAAGAAAGAAAGCGTCAACTCTGCTTTCTTAAAACCAGGTCTCAGCTCAGACAAGTCTGGGGCAGCGTGTGGAGCTCCTTCTCTCTGGAAGCTGTTCCCTATCCCTCCTCTCACCGCGGCCACGGCCCCGAGGAGCCAGCCGGCCGTCTGTGTTTACCAGATGATGGCTCTGTCCCACATTAGCTCCCAACCTGGCATCCCTCCACCCCTAGCAACTGCCAGATTAAATGCATTACTTGACCATCTTCACCCGGCTCCCTTTGATGTTCCCTTCTCAAGCTTCAAAATACCTTTTGGAGGGAGATCAGACAGCATTAAACAGAATTACTAATTAATTAAGCAAAGTTAAAATTTAAACACTGTTTGTTGTGTTAGCCAAAAGCCTGAACAGAACAGACTTTTTTCCTCCGCTGAGATCAAAGACAGTCTCTTCCCTCTCCCCTCCCCCAGTTTAAAAAAAGGGGGTGGGGGTGGGGCGGAAGAGAGAGAGAGAGAGGAGAGTGCTTGAGCACCGCGGAGAGTAGGAAATGCCGGAATGGGCGCAACTCTGATCATGGGTTCCCGACACCCACCCAGGGACCTGATGGGAGGCATCTGAGGCTTATTTGGGACCTCACGCTGGGAGAGCCACGGTCACTTTCTCGGGACTGTTTAGCAGTGACCCAGGGAGCAGGATGGCATAGCCCACCCAGCCTGAGCTGTTGACAGCTGGCGCCGCCCAAGCATGAGAAGAAGAAGGGCTGTGAAATGAAACAGATCCAGCCTCCTGAGGCCCCACCCTCCTGAGCAGGAGGAGCGCCCCAGGGTTCTTCCCCCACTGGCCTTGGGGTCAGGGTCATTTGGGGTCATTGGGAGACCGGCTCTGAGAAGCCGGCTGTGCACGGTAGAACTCTAGGGGGCGCTGTTCACATGCCGGACATCCTAGATTTGTGTATTGCTTGTGACAGTTTTCGGACAGATGGCAGAAAGATGCCTGGAGGAGGGGCCCCTTTTGCCAATTTGTACAAATGCATTTGTTGCTAGCAGAGGGCTGTCTAAACCCATTCAGTCTGCAGTCCTATCTGGGATCTCCTGATGGCTTCACGGGAGCAGGTCACATCCACGCAGCCAGAATGCAAGTTTCTCGAGAGAGCTGGCTCTGCTAGCTGCTGCCTCCTGGGCTGCCCACAGTGCCTAGCACGTACCGTACGTGCACAGAGCAGATACTCCATCCCAGCGAGGTCCACTGCACCAAACCCCACAGGTGGACGGAAGGCAGGCTGCATAACAAACACTATGAATTCTGGCGTGATTGAGGCTGCGAACTGGCATGGGAAAGGGGGTGGTTTAAAAGGGGTAGGTCTTCCTGAATGCCAGACGTCGGCTAAAATCCAAACCCTGGATGATATCAGCAAATGCCAGCTTATTTGAACATAATCCAGAAAGGCCTGGTTGATATTAAACTTTGGAAGAAGAGACAAATTTGAAACATGTATGATTAAATCAGCCCCACCAAAGACCAGAAATTACTAATGCTGAAATGCCAGGTGCACACCTCTCTTAGTCTGGTTACCTGGCAAGTTCTTCTCAGTTGATACAATGTAAGTAAGATTTAACACAAGCCAGAGCTTCCTGGCTGGAGTTCGGACCCTGGCCTTAATGTAGCCACAGGCCTTTCTCAATTGTCCACATCCAGATTATCTGCCACAAATATTTTAGGCTCAGGGTGGCTTGCCAGGATGTTTCTGACTCCCCAACCCTCCAAAAGCAGCTGTTAGAGGGAATGCAGATGAATTTTAATATTAGCTTATGCCAAATATAATTAGGAGGGTAAATCTGCTGCCAGTAAAAAGAGAAGGATATCATATGTGCATTCCAGGCCAAATGGTTTCTTGCATTATCTGCATGAGGCTCTCCTCGGGGAACGAGGGTCCAGAGATATACAAATCTGTTTGTCCCTGCACACAGCAGCGGGCTGTACATGGAAGCTGGTAAAGTTAGTGGGTGCACACATTATTCCATTAAGTCCTCTTAATAGCATCATGCAGGGTGCGTTACCGTTTGCATTTTACAAGAGGGAACTAAGTGTAAAAAGCAAACTTGATTGAGCCATTTCCCTGCTGCTTTCTCTCAGTCCCATCTCTCCACAGAGCTGCTTTTCCCCACCAGGAGCACTCTTTCTGTCTCTCCAACTCCTGTTCATTTTTCAGGTCTTCACTGTAAACGTCCCTACCTCTGAGAAGAAATGCCCTCATGCCCTCAGGGGCTAGGTTAGATTTCCCTGCTCAGTGATCCCCGATTACACCGTTATTACCATTATTCATTTGACTGAACACTCCTGCTGCAGCTCCAACATACAGCACAGTGCCTGCCACCCTACATAGAAGTGTCTCATCATCACCATCATCAAAATGAAACAACAGGAAGCAGCACAAAATCAGGATGTGAACGCAGACGGTGTAGGAACACAACTAAAATCCCAGTTTCCTGCCTCCCCAGCCACTGTTCTCTCCATTCTGTCACACAACAATAGTTAACACCTGTTCCTGCCTGTCCCACAACCATTCTCCCCTTCTGATAATAGCATCTGGGTTTTCTCTAGGGGGCCACCCCTCCCCCACCTCGATCCATGTGGTTTCCCAGGGGCTGATCCCACTCCAAGCTTCCGGGACGCGCCCAGCACCCAGACCCGACCAGCTTATTTCATCCTGATGGCCCTGTGACTTACTTAGCTCAGTGGCAAAGGGCAGTTCATCGTGAAGCTAACGAAGCTAAAGCTTCTGGGCCTCTCGCTTGCACGGGCCTCTTCCAAGTTGGAATGTGTTGGCATTGGTTGTTTGGTTGTTTTTGTGGCATTTTCAAAATTAGAGATTTTATCCTCAATCGGTTAAGAACGCTCTCTTCCCATTCTGACTTCCCACACGTCCCCTTGTGTCACATGGTACTGGAGTGAACACGAGCATTTCTGGAATCACGCTAAGGGGAGGGTGAGTTGGGGATATATTTATTTAGGTTTAGTGGGAAATATATTGTAAATAGTAATATATAAATACATATATTTGTATATAACTGGTTCATAGTTATGAAAGAGAAGCATGTCTTCTTCTTCTTAAAGAAGACCCCACCAAACTGGATAAGCTTGGGTCCCACAAAATCTATACCTACTTTGTCCAGTAAAGTAAGAATCAAACTTTTGCAAGAAATAATGGACTTGGGAGCTCTCTTTCACCTGCGATAGCTTAGCTTGTAGGAAGTGAGCACCCAGAGCAGGGTAGTCATCTTGGCCACCTTAGTGGGAGAGACTAACAGAGGGCAGAGGGAGAGATGATGGAGAGAGACAGGATGAACTGTGTGTGTGTGTGTGTGTGTGTGTTTTGATGACATGGTTTGAGCTCCTGGATCCAACCAGCCCTTCTTAGGCAAGATCTACCCCAGAGTTTTTCAATTTCATGAGCCAGATCTTAAGCGAGTTAGGGTTGCATATCCAAAAGAACCCAAAGAATCCTGACTTAACTATCCATCACTTGGAGCCCTTGCTTTTCAGGAAAAAACAAAACCAACAGCAACATCTAATTGACCCAGTGCGATACTCCCGAAGCTGGTTTCTGGCAGTTTCCACCAGCAGGTGTCTACCCCTTCCTGGGTTTTTTTCTCCTCACTCCTGCTTCCCCAGGTTACATTTTTCTGTAAGTAGATTTTATTTAAGGGCCAGTTGTGACTGAGGGGAAAGAAGAAAGGGGGAAAAAAAAAAACCCTTCCCAACAAATAGCCTTCTGGCCTTTTTTTCTCATCAGAGCATAAGGTTGATGGCCACTCTGCTTTGAGGTTTGAATAGGATTGAGACGAAACATCTGTTGGGGGAAGGAGGGGGAAACGCCGGGAGAGGGAGAGGGAAAGGGAAAAAAGCCTTCTTTGGGCTAAAAATATCATGTCCCTTCCACTCTCCCCCATCCCCGCCCAAGTTAAAACATGTGATGAAATTCAACTTTTAAAATCTAACCCCGAGCTACTTGAAACTATGAAAGCCTCCTCGGTATCTGACACCAGTCAGAATTTCCACTGTTCAAGCTGAGCTTTTATGAAGAACAGACTTGAGAGAAACTGCTGTTACGGCTGAAGCCCGGGCTTCTGGGGGGACTGCACTGGAGTGGAGTCTGGGCGACTGACACTCACAGGCAGGACAGGCTCTGAACTGAGGGAGAGAAGCCAGCGGGGTGTGGCCTGCCTGCCCCCTCTGTCTGGGGGTCCCTGCTGCTCTGCAGTGAACTCCCCTTCCTCCCAGACTTATGGGAACCACCGGCCAGCCCCACCGATTGACAAGCCTCACCCAGGACTCCCATGGAGCTATCTGTGGCCACTTCCGGAGAAGTCCTCACTCTCTCCCTCTCTCTCTCTGTCTCTCTGTCTCTCTCTCTTTTCTCCAAATGATCCCTGAACTCTAGACTCGGTGTCCAACTGTCTACTCAGCATCTCTACCTGCATGTCAAACAGGCATCTTGAAACGGACATATCCAAAAACAAAAGCCTTGCCTGTCACCTGCCAATACCTCCACCGCAGAAGTGCCAGCACCATTTCCTTAGTTCCTTAAGGCAAAAATCTAAGGTGTGCCCGGTATCCCTTTCTTTCCCTCCCACCCCTGACCGCCCACCTCCTGTCTCCCAGCCCTCCCCCCTCTCCCCCAGACCCATCCACTTCTCTCCAGTCCCTCAGCCCCAGGCTAGGCCAAGGCCATCACCTCTCCCCTGCACTATCGCAATCACCTCCTGTTTTCATTGCTTCCTTCCTTCCTCGGAATGACCCATCCTTCCCAGGAGCCATAATTAACTGGTGAAAATGGAAGTCAGAATCTGGCACTCTCCTACCTCAAACTTTCCACCAGTTTCTCTCCAAAAGCAGCATGAAACCCAAGCCCATGGCCCCACGCTCATCCCCCAGGTCTCCTGCTGCCACGTGGGCCTCCCCTCTGTGCTCCCCTAAACCCCACGTTCCTCCCATCTGGGGTTCGGCTCACCCTTCACATCCTCCTGTGGCGGCTCGTTCCTGGTACCTGCATGTCCGCTGAAATGTCATCTCCTCAGAGAGGCCTGTCACACTCCACCCTTCCCTGGGTGTCACCTCTTCACAGAGCGTCACTCCCAGAGCCTTGTGTGCTCACTCCCTGGCTTATTTATCCACTACCCTGCCTCCCCCCTGTTGACACCCTGACAGCAATGTCTGCCAACCTCATGGGTGGCTCGAACCCAGAGCCCAGCAAGGCCCCACACCTGCAGCAGGTACTCAGTAAATACTTGCTGAGCGAGGAAGAGACTGTCCTCAGTCTGCTGTGTGACCTTGGACAGGTCACATACCCTCTCTGGGCCTCAGATTTCTTACCGCAAAGGAAGGGGACTAACGGCCTCCCAAGGGCTCCTCTGCTCTGTGAATGGTTGACATCTCGTACCTGGGAGCCTGGATGGACTGGAGCGGGGCACATGGGGCCTGCCTGGGGGCCTGACTCCAGTGACTTCAGGGTGTTGGCTTCACTCTTCTTGTGAGCACCGTCAGTCCCCTCCACTGACAATTTTTCAACTTTACAATGGTGCAAAAATGATACACAATCAGTAGAAACTGTGCTCCGAATTTCAAATCTGAATCTTTTCCCGCGCCGGCGATACGCGCGGTACGACCCCTCTTGTGAGGCTGGGCAGCAGCAGTGGGTCCCAGCTCCCAGTCAGCCACACGAGCACGAGGGTCAACAATCCATACACGTACAACCATTCTGTACCCAGACAGACATTCTGTTTTTCACTTCCAGTACAGCATTCAATAAGGGACAGGAGCTATTCAAGACTTGATTACAAATAGGTTTTGTGTTAGATGATTTTGCCCAAGTGTAGGCTAATGTAAAGTGGGCAAGGCTAAGCTATGATGTTCAGTAGATCAGCTGTACGCAGTGCATTTTTGACTAACGATATTTTCAACTTACAGTGGGTTTATTGGGGCGTAATCCCATCATAAGTCAAGGAAGATCTGTATTTATTGAGCACTTATGGCATGCCAGGCTATGCTGCGCACTGAGAGTGATAGGAGACACTCAGAGAGTCTAATAGGATTAAAGAAGCTTTGAAAATAGGCCTTCTTTGATCTGGACGAGTAAATAATTACAAACACCAGTTGGCTCCTCCTCAAGCAAGAGGAATCCACGAGAAAAGAGTCAGGACAGCTCACAGACACGGGCATACTCTGAACCAGGGCTGTTCTCGGGGCTTATATAACCTCGCCATCTGCACAGGAACTCTGAGGAAGGAATACTATGACGGGCCCCAACAAGAAACTGAAGCACAGAGAAGTCAAGTGACTCTCCCAAGGTCACACAGTGAGTGGTGGTAAAGCCAGGCTGGATCTGGGGTCTGACTTCAGAATAAAGGGAGAAGGGTGCCTCTCATGCAATCCGACGGGGGTGCAGGAAGACAAAGTTCGAGCCACGCAGACTGGGACAGGCCCTGAACTCACAGTGGGGCTGCTCAGCCGTCCGGGTCTCAGTTCCAACACCACTGCTCTGCTCGGCAGGACCAGGGCCAGGGAAGCAGAGACCCCACGGACTCTGCCAGGCGAAACCCGCCTTGGGCCAAATGGAGGCCTGCCTGGCAGCAGCCCTGGGAGCCTGGAGGGAGGGCCTGGCCCCAGTGGGAAGGGCCGCCTGACTCAGGGGCTTTTGGTCCTTAATGAAGGCAGGACTGGGTTCTGTGGAGTCAACTTTCTATGGAAGATGCCAAGCTGGTTGCACTCTGCCCGCTGTCACCTCCAAGCAAAGAGGTCAAAAGACAAGAAACAGCCACGATACTCAGACTCAGAGGGCAGAGGCTGAGGGTGAGAGGCGGGAGGGAGCTAAGACGCTGGGCAGGGGTGAGGACAGCATGAAGTGGGAGACAAAGGGGACCTGGAGAGAAGGGACCTGCGACCATTTACAGGTCTCTCCCTCCTGACGGGAACAGTACTTCAGTCTTTGCTGGGTCGGGAGGGCACCCCCAGACACAGTGCTTCCCGGAGGCCTGACACCAATACCCACCTCGGGCCACAAGCTACAGGCTGCCACCACCTGTCGTCCCGCCCAACTGGGGAGGTGGGGACGTCGGGTGGGCACTGGAGTGAAGTGTGGGATGACCCTCCCCAGTCCTCAGCGCCCTGCTGGCTCAGCAGAGGAAGGTCCCTCTGGCCACCCCGCCACCCCCCCAGCCCCCAAGCCGCGGGTCCCGCCCTCCACACCCGGCCAGCTCTGGAGCGCGGGACTTTTCATGCTTACTTTGTTCTCTGCACAGTTCAAAAGGAGCTAACAGCCCCAGCCCTAGCTCCAAGCCCAGCCTTAATCTCGCATCCCGTGAGCTCCCAGCTGGCCAGTTAAGGCAGTTAAGACGCTGGATTAGGGCCGGCTTTACATAACAACGCAGGAGCTAAAGCCATCCTCTCCTGGGATGGCTAAAAGACTTCTTTTTATCTTCACGCCTCAGATGGCCTTTTTTCCCCCTTAACAGCCCTCCAGCCAGCCAAGAGGCAATGAACTTGGCCGACAGGAAGACAAAGAAGAGATTCAGGATTCAGCTCATTCTCCCTTGGCCCGAGGCACTGAGGGATGCCCGCAGCCCCAGCTCCAGGCCAGGTGGACGCTTCTCCGTGGCCAGACTCGGCAGAGCTACTCTCACCAGGCCTAGCCGTGGGGTGGCCTGCCGTCCACAGCCATGTCCTTCATCCTGGGGCGGGAGGGGGCGCCTCGGACCTGGTGCCAACGGTGGCCGGAGAACCACAGACGGTCACTGGGGCCAGCACCCGCTCCAAGGAGTCTCAGGGGCCACACAGGCAGGCCCAGAGCAGTCCCACCCTACTGCTTTATTTACTTATGATTTTCACTTTTTAATTCTGTTATTAGTCTTTCATTTCAAAGGAATATATGATCACATTCTTCTCGTAAAACTTACAACATGAATTACAGTTAATACTACAATCCTCTGACCACGCTTTCCAATTTTAGTCTCTTCCTCCCCTGTCCAGAAGGAACCACTGTTTCTGTCCATCTAGACCTCTAGCTACACAATAGTATACATACATATGTGGTATACATTCATATACACAAGGAAATACAGAGTATTGTCTGGTACCCTTCTTTACATAAAAGATAACATACTGAATATAACACACCGCATCTCTCTGCAACCTGGTCTATCTTACCTTTTGTGCTTCTGTGTAAGCTTTTGTTTGAAGAAAAGGGCTGGAAACTTGACCACCAGCAACCTGATCTAACCCCTCAGTTGGGAAACTGAGTCAGGCTAGTGACTCCCAACCCCTCCCCTCGTCAGTGGTGGCACTGATGTGCCTGGTCACCATGAGTGACTGGCAAGGTGCCCAGGCTGCCCTCAAAGCTCGACCTGCAGCTGGTGGGCCATAGGGATAGACCAAGTGCCACCAATCTCCACACTTTTCCCCAACAGGAGCTGGGACCCTCGGGCACCTCCTATTTATCCCCCATCCTTCAACCAATGTTTGTAAGTACCACCCCACAGCAGTTCATCCTCCTTACAAGGTGCCCACGTCCTCTGAGCATCCACAGAGTCCACATCCCCAGGCATCACGTTACAGAGGGCGAAGGGGCCCCATGATGGAGGGGCCTGGGCAAGAGCCACAGCAAGTCACGGGAGGAGGTGGCAGGGGAGCCAGGTCTATGGGCTCCTAGGCCAAGTGCTTTTCCTACTTCATTACAATGGGGCGCATGCTCTGCACAGAGAGATCAAACAAAGCAGAGAGAGGTGGATTCTGTGGGCAGGCCATTTCATGTCTGTAGGGAAAGATGCCTCATGTGAAATCAATTACATGATTTCAGACTGAGCCTCAATGGCCAGAGAAGTTCCTCATTTGGGGTAATGACCAGGGACCCAATAAATGATGACTAGATAGACAGATGGTGAGATAGATGGATGGTAACTGGAGGATGGTTAAACAAGTTAAGGAATAAGTGATGGATGATGAAGAGATGGGCAGAGGATGGATTATGGGTGGCTAGGTGATAGATAAAGGCTGGCCAGCTGATGGATGGGTGACAAAAGAGTATGTAGATGAATGAATAGGCAGTGACGGCTGGGTGATGGGGGAGCAACAAACGGATGGATGAGTGCTGGATAGGGTGGGTCATGGATTATTGGGTGGGTGATGAGTGAGTGATGCATAGATGAATGGATAGATAGATGGGTGGACAGGTGGGTGCTTGGATGGATAGTGAATAGGTGGTGGATGGAATAGACAGAAGGATGGATGAACAAGAGGATGACCTTGCTAAGTTATCAGGTGAATGAGCAAATGAATAGAAAATGGAATGAGTGCTGAAGCCCATGTAATCAATGTCTGGGGTCACCTCAGCCTCCAGACCCTACATCCTGCAGACCTTTACCTGACTCCCCAGATCTACTCTAGGTACCAAGCCCCAGCATCTTTCCATGGAGCTGAGGATAACAGCTGAGGCTCGGGGGAGCCCAGGGAACAATGAGAATCAAAGCCACCGAATCCCTGAGTGTAGCCACCAGATCCACAGGCAAACATGCTCAAGGGAAACACCCCAGAGCCTGGACAGAGCTGTCTGACACCCTTCTATTCAGGACCTGCTCGAATTTGAGCAAAGTCTGAGAGATATCTGGGTCTCCAGCCAGCCTCCAACTCCCGGGCTACTGAATGAATCTCTCAGAATAGCGCTTCTCAAAGTACAATGAGCATACAAGTTATCTGGGGAGCCTACTGCAGGGCAGACTGGATCCAGTAGCCTGGGTGGAGCCAGGGATTCTACATTTATCACAGCTCTCAGGCCCCACGTGGCCACAGTCCTCGGGTCTGGCCCAGGCTCCACTCCAGAACCTCCTGGCACAGTCTCCTCTCCTCTCAAGGCCCTACAAGCCCTCCAAGGTCTAGATTCCCCCCAGAGACCCCTGGGCACCCAGCTCTCCTAACAGCGGCCTGTCCTGGTCCCAGCAGAGAAGGCTTTACTGTCATAAGGCTGCCCCAGTTCGGTGATGATTCAGAGTAAAAAAGGGAAACGCTGTCCCTTTCAGCAAATGCTTTCCGATCCCATCCAGTCCTTTCACCAACTCAGGGAATCAAGCAGGAAAAGGCCCTCGTTCCCATTCTACAAACATGGAAACTTGGGCTCCGAAAGGGTACGTGGCTTCCCAAAGTCAAATCACCATGCCAGTGGCTGGCCGGCCCTCTACTCGAGTGTCCTAATTCTTTCTGCAATGCAGTGCTTCTCCTTGAAGAAAGAAAGGAGTGAGAGCTACCGAGGAGAGCGGGGAGGGGCTGGGGGTGTCCGTGTGTGCGCGCATACCCGTGCTCCAGGTGAGTGACACAAACAGAGAAACACAAGGGCTACTTCATGCAGTGGTTACTACATACCTAACTCTGCTTGAGGGGCCTATGCGTGGTCACTATGATCACACCCAACGGGGAAGCTGAGGTCAAACAACCTGTTCAAGACCCCACGGCTAACACGGAGCAGGGCCAGGATGTGAGCCTGGGTGGTCTGAATCCACTCCCGGAGTGGACCTACGAGATGCTACATTTCCCTCTTGCTTCTCACCCCACCTACTCCCAGCCCACCCCCACCGAGAGTCAGAGTTCTGTCCTCCTCCACCTGGCCTGCAGGTTTTCTGGAGGGTACTTGGGGCATGAGGTAGACCAGATGGCCCTTGCCCACCTCACTGCCTTTGGGAAGAAAGCAATGGACTCCAATACCTTCTAACCGAAAGTCTTCCTCTTCCTCCTCGCTGAGCGTTTCTCTGAAAACTTCGCCCACGAGCTCCTATAGGAAGAAAAAGCAGGGATATTAAAGGGGTATTGGGGGCAGGTAGGAACCTGGCATCATTACAGTCAAGGTGGCATTGTGAACGTGTGTGTGGCTGGTCGCAAAGAAGCAGGGACCCTGTTCTGATTGGAATTTAGGTCAACTATGTAGATCCTATCACACTTGGAAAGTTAATTACTGCACTGCTTTTTAGGAACTAAGTTATTCTCAGCGTATAGCCCGCCACAAAACATTACACAGGACCACACTTCTCCCCCGGAAAGGGAGTTCCACCCTCCACCCTGGAAAAAGAGAAAGATGAGATCAGAAAATGTCCCTCCTCTATCCCTCTGAGCCAACTTGATGGACTCGGGACCATAGCCACCCCTGTGGGTCCCAAGAAGAGACCTCAGTTTGGATCCTTCCTCTACCAGAGGGTCCCAGGTGGGCTGTCTTGGTGGGTTTATAAAGAGGACCTGGTGTGCTATAGGGCGGGCTCCCTTAACACAAACCCGAACTCTTCAGCACAATATCTAGAAAGCTATAGGCTCTGCCTTCAACTGACCTTCAGTCACGCCTCCTGCATCTCCCCCAACACACACACCTTCCAGCTACTGGCCTGCACACGCCTTGCCTTGGTCCCCAAGCATGAGTTTAAAATGTCCAGTATCTCATCCCACGTAGCAGAGCTGCTCGCAATCAGTGGTGAGGCTGCCACTCAGGTGTTGTCAGGCTGGCAAGGGAAGTTTGTTTGGTCCACAGGCTGGGAGGCTGGGAAATTTTCTGGGATGGCAATAAAGGTCCCATCTATCTGACCCCACCCCAGTAGGACAACTCTAGGTACAGAGGAGAACAGACTAGCGCTTGTCAAACCGTCTTCTGTATTTATTGGTATTCTGCCAGGAGGAGTAAAGTGATCAAAAAAGACTGTTTTAAACAAAGGTGAACGAGACCCCTTACTGCAGGACTTCCTATGGTAACGGATGCTGTGGATATCTAAGTAGTAGCTTATGCTGCATCCCTCAAACCTATTTAGACCATGAAGTTTTGTTTTTCAAAAGCATCGCATGGGATTTGTGTTCTGAGGAACCCACGTTGGGAAATGCTCCTCTTTGGGGGAGGAGAGATGAGGTTGGGGGGCGGTGGTGTCACACTGCTTTATCTTTTTTAATGCCCGCAGGATGCTATGGCAATGCTTCTTGAACCACAAAAAGGCAAGCAATAAAAAAGCCCAAATTCAGCAGCTCTCACCAACTTCTCCTTTTGAAAAAAAGAGAAAAAAAGTATAAAGAAAAAGAAAAAACACCCTCTTCTTGAAAAATCAGAAGAAAAAAAATCCTGCACTGGAGATGCTTGAAAGAAGAACCAGAGCTCACCTTGATTAACAAAAGAAAAACAATGCTTTGTATAGCTGATCTTATCAATTGGACACAGCTGGAGATAAGTCTCTTGCATGCATGTTTTTTAAAGATGAACAGCTAACGTTTTATGGATTAGAGATGGTTTTCTCTGTTCTCTTTCTCCTTTCAAATCGTTCTAGGGCATTACACACGCTTTCTTAGAGGTTGTTCAAATGTGGTCATTCAGACTCCTGGTGTCCCATGGACTTCAAAACCAGGCTACTTTATTCCTCGAGTCAGGATGTCTTCTCTCTCCTCCTCTGCCAATTATTATAATCACCGAACACTTCCCGGGCTTGTAAACTGGCTGTTTGTGTTAACAGAGCTGGAGTTGACAGGGGAACTGGGAGACGGTGACAGGAAAGGGCCGCACTCGGCTGGCATCATTAGATGGCTGGGATGCCCCAGCAGCCAATTAAAGCCGATCTTTCATGCCAGAGGAAGACGGATGCCGCTTCCCTGGAAAGGCTGGCAGGCAGCACTTCCTCACAGGAGCGGACGACCATCTTCAAGGGAAACGACACACCTGCTTGTGCTGGGGCCTTGTGGAGGCTGGGAGCCGGCGCTGACTTCTGTGCCACCCTGACCACCCCTGGCAAGGCCGACAGGACCCGTGAGATGGAAACTTTTGGGCACCTGCATCTTTTTACTGGCACACTCAGAGGAGTTTAAAGACTCCAAATGTCACCAGCAGCAAAGCAGCCGTCTAGAAGCCCTATAACGATACCTCGCAGTATGTATAACACAGCCACAGTCATCACTCTGATGACGGCTTCAATGCTCTCTGAGAAGAACTGTCTGCTGAGAGGACTCAGCTCTCTGACATATTAAAGATATGTCTCTGCATATTAAAGCAGAGTTCTGGCAAGTTCTGGGGTTGGTGTCTTCCCGGTAAACCTTACCCTGCTCTGTATAACAGATCGAAGGCTCCTCAGCACCGTGGTCCACTGACACACAGTGCAGTGCAGGTGCCCAACTCTGGCAACAATTCATTTCCTCCACTGACCCAGACAGCCCGGGGCCTGAGGAGTGCCATGTCTGTGGTCCTCAAGCTTTGAATCACTGCACCAGAGGCAACGTAAAATGTTGAGCCAGACACAGGATCACATCCTGGGTCCATGGCCGCCCTCGCCCTGGATGTGGCGCCAGCCACTGCCTTCTGCGAACCTCAGTCTACTTACCTGTAAAATGGGCATGTTGATAAACCACAAGAAGAAGAAGACAGCTGACACTTACTGTGCATTTCCTATGTGCCGGGTGCTTTATATTATCTCCCTTTATCATCACAGCAGCCCTGCTCTTTCCATCTCTCAAGGAACAGATGCTCAAAAAAATGATTTGCAAATTGTAAAGTGAGAGGTATAATTGCTATTGTTTTTTTCTACAAAGAAAGTGCCCCAACCCGCAAGGAATGAGACAGGAAAATGATGCCAATGACAGTCACTTACATCACCAAGCACTCATGGTGTATGAGGCACCGACCAACTGGAATCTTCACCAGAACCTCCGGAGAACAGGGTTCCCAATAGCCCTGGCTTTAAATGAGCAGGAGCCTCCAAGAGGCCAGGAGACTGGCTCTGGATCATCAGCAGAGCCAAGACTTGAGCCACCTCCTTCCAGTGCCTGGCCTGAGCTTGTACAGTGGAATCGGGGCTCCTGTGGGCATGGGGACAGAGGTGGCCAAGAGTCCTGGCACTTGCCAGGGACCAAGAATCACGCTTAAAGAAGTGCAAGAAAACAGCCCAGCCAGCAGCTCCAGTGGGTCAGGGGCCAAGTACTCCCATCTGTCCTGCAGGACTCAAAAGCCCCACGGTTCTTCCCCACTAGATTTGGGACAGGGCCAAGAGTCAGCCGGGAGCCCTGCATGCAAGGTTTGGGGCCAGGCCCTCAGGACCATCCTGCAGGAAGGCACTTGTACCCCTCGACGAACCCTAGCACGGAGGGTGCAGGGCATGGAACTGGCGTTGCTCAGACCTTGGTTCAAATTCCAGCTCTGCATCACACAAGCTGGTCATCTGGGGGAAGGAGCTTTATCTCCAGTGTGCCTCAGTCTCCCCAGCTGTGCACAGGGATGAGAGCAGTCACACTGTCTCAGGCTGTGTGTAAAGATCGAGCAAGCCATTGCACGAAAAGTACTTAGCATTACAGCTGATACCACGATGGGGGCTCAACAGACAGTATTTACTGTTTATTACTCAGACTCTTATTGTCAAATGGCTACCAGAACATTGCTGGGCAAAGCTCACCAGACCCAAAGTGCCCCTGCAGACACCAAGAAACACGCTCTTCTCCTGCCTGGTGCACATTTCTAGTGCTTTGCATTTAATCCCCAGGGCAGTCCTTTGAGGTTGAACCACTATTATCCCCACTTTACAGATGACAAAACTGAGGCACATAGAGGTTAAGTGACTTGCCCAAGGTCACACAGCTAGTAAGTGTCAGAGCCAGGATTGAAGGCAGGCTGCCTGGCTCCAAAACCCTTACCCTTCGCCACTGCCCTACAGGAAGCCCACACTCAGGGCATGGTATGCAGCGATCTCCCTTACTGTTTCCTTTGTCCACTCAGCCATCACTCTGGCCCCCTGGTGCCAGCCCCCTCTGCTCTGGCCTCCAGGACAGTCAGACTCAGCCTCTGCTCCAAGTTCTCATCAAAGACTTTCCTGGATCCCCAGACCTTCTGCCCCGCCCAGCCTGGGGCCAGGCTGCCTCCTGCCTAGTGGCCGGGCTTGGTGGCTTCTCAGGCCACAGGATCTGGACCTGCCTCCCTCCCAAGTCCCAGCACTGCCCTCCTCTGCCCCACGCTGGGCCCCAGGAAGAGAGGGCAGCTCCTCTGGGTGCCGAGAGTGCAGCCAGCACCAGCCCAGAGCCCAGAACTGCAGGCACAATGCCTTATAAGGCGTCCGGAGACGGGAACCCACATCAAAACAGGGCCTTGGGGAGCGGGCTGGAGTTCGGTTGGGGTTTTTTCTCTTTGTCTTTGAGACTTCATACCCCTGAGCTTAATATCTCTCCCCATCGCCTGCCCCAGCAGTTCTTTGTCAATCTTTCTGTTCTCTAAGAACTAACAGATGTTGGTGCCACGGGGTTTCAAAGGAAACTCCTGGTGCCCACAGAACACGGCACAACTTATAGATTCCAAGAATGCACAGGGCTGGGACATGCCGGGGGAAGAGAAGGGTGGGAGGCAGGACCCAGCCACCCTGTAACCCTTAGATCCAAGCAGTCTGCCCTGGACCTGATCCAGGAAATTCCTGGCGAGCTCCCTCTTCCCAGCACACTGCATAGAGGCAGCGTTCCTGGGGAACTGGCGCTGCTGTGGGCAGGCCCCTTGGAGAGCAAGCTCTGGCCGGTCAGGGCAGGGATGCTCCATTCCCAGAACCCAGCCGGACCTGGGAGGCAGGCGCCTGCCTGCCCGCCCTTGGGAGCTTGAGTGATAGCAGATGCTTTACTTAACCCCTCTGGGCCCCATTTTGCTCTTCTGTAAAATGGGGATTTCGACGTCAAAGAGAACTCCGTAAGAAAATGCAGACAAAATATCTAGGACGGTGTCTGATGCAAAGGTGGGAACACAAGCATGAACTTCTCTCCTCCTTCTGTAGCACCCTACTCCTGCCACGTGCTCAGAAGAGTCTCATATCTTATCTTTGCCAAACCCTAATACCCAGTGATTCAATGCCTCAGTGTCCACCCTGGGACAACACTCACGCGTGTGCACCAGGGAGGCATGTTCAAGTTCAGTCATGTTGAGGGCAACGTTGTTCCTATTAACCCACAGTCAGAAACATGCTGAACACCCATCAGAGGAAAGTGTGCTAGATCTACGCAGTGGAAAACCACGTAGTGGCTCAAAAGAGCCAGGCAGACCTGTACACACTGACACACAGAGCCCGCACCACATGGAAGACACACAGGGTATGATGCTATTTGCATACCCAAGAAAACACCAAACACACACATGTACCATGAGATCGCCCACATCCCAATATCCCATGGTACCCCAACATCCATGGCTACCCCCAAGGAGGGGAAGGAGACAAGATGGAGGGAAACAGAAGTCACAAACTTCAACTTTATCAGAATTGTTCTAATGTTTAAGGTAAGTATATTCATGTGTCACCTGGGTCATTAAAACCTACTTTAACAAAACCGCACACAATAACCCACCTGACAAAAAAGGGGACTGAGGATCAGCCAGGAGATTAAGTGGCTGGCCCAAGGTCACTTAAAGAGAGAAAATGGCAGGGCTGGGTTAGGGCCCCCAGGCCCCGGGCTCCTTGTCTTGAGAATGGGGCAACAGGCCACGATGATGCTCGTGGTCCCCTCGAGCACAGACCTTCTGGGGCTCCAGCCCCCTCCCCCAGCAGGGAGCTGGCTCCTTCTCTTGGGCTACACTCAGGAATCAAGAGTGAGAGGAAAACCAGGGCCGTCCACTTTCTGGGCTTCAATGTCCCCAACTCCAACATATGCCTCTAACTTGTGGACCTTTCACACTGCTGCCCCTGAGAGCCTTCTCTGGCCTCCCAAGTCTGCTCTACCCACAGGGCGGGGGGAAGGGATAAAGGGTGCTGGCAGCAGCATTAGGGGGGGCTTCTGGGGGCCCTGGCTCCAGTGTCAGGGGCTGGGGATTCCCTCCTCCCCAGGGATGGAAGGGAAACAGACTCACTCTTCCTGGACCTGATTTCAGCAGAACCCAGATCTCAAGGGGCAGCTTCCAAAGAGAAATGGTACCTCCTCCCAAATGAGCAAAATGGGGCAGAGCCCTCAGCCACTCCCCTGAGGACACCACAGCCTCCCGCGGTCGCAGGTCACCCGTGGGCACTAGAGGCCCAGCACCTGTCCCCCAGCATCCGCTAAGCCAAGTGGAGTCACCCCCGGGATCTTTCTCACGGGAGCTGGCGGGAAAGACGTCTTCTCTGGTGCCGAGGCTGCATCTAATCTCCTCTCCAGCTGCGGGAGAAGGCCCACCCCAGGAGAGAGCTCCCACAGGGACAGAGAGAGGCCAAGGCTGGGAGACGGCGCTCGCTTATGGCCTCAGGCCCAGCCTTCTGTAACAAGTAGGCTCCTCAAGGGCAGGGATCCGGGTCTGTTTTGCTCTAGGACAGCGCCTGATGCATAGTAGACAATAAATATCTGTTGGATGAATCCTGAGTCAGGCCCACCCTCACCGGCCTTTCCTGGGGAAGGACAGTTACAGAAGCCACTAAACTGCCCTCCTTGTTCACACCAATTCAGGTTACTTACAGCCGGAAGCTCCGACCCCCAAAACCCCCAGCACGAAGCCACAGTCTCCTAAAACCCGAGCCCAAGATCCCCAGCCAAGCTTGGAAGCCAGAGGGAGGAAGCTGCCACCGCCTGCTTTGCTGCAGCACCTCCATGAGTGTCCCCAAGCCCAGCCGCACTGTGGGAGCCCAGCGAGCTGTGTGGAGGAGGGCAAGGCGGGCCCACAGAGCTGGCTGGCGTGTTTGGTCTGCCAGGACCAGGACTGCAGGACTCCAGGGATGTGTGGCAGTAATTAAAATTCCTCAGATTTCTCCCTGGCTGCTTTTAATCTGCTCGAGGTGTAATCCCTGGGCCCACATCCCAGGGACTCCAGCCTGAGCTTGCTTCCTGGACTTGAAGGATTGCTTCTCAGGAAGGTGGACAGTGGGCAGGGAGTGGGATGGCAGGGAGGGTTTCTGACCCTTGGTGCCAGACTCTGGAGCCACCACATCCCCTTCCTCTGAGCCCCAGGTCCTAGACCCTACAGGGTACAAATAATCCCCAAAGATGGGTTTGTCCCGTCCTGGCGACACGGCCGGCCCCAGGCAGCAAAGAGCCAGCAAAGTCCACTCCCTGGGCTGTCACCCCCGTGATCTGTCAGCATCCATCAGCCATCGTCCCAACTTCCCCCGGAACTGGGTCCCACTTGGGCTACCACGAGGACTTCATATGTTTCTTTAAATTGGCTCGCTCTCTTTTTTTTTAAAAACTAGTCTTGCCATAAGCAAGAAGATCAATAAATCGTGGGTGTGATGTCCTAGTTAGAGTTGGGGTTTTAAAAAATATCATGCATATGAAACAAATAGAGGACCATCGAAGTACAAGATGTCCACCACTGACCTCAAGTGCCATCCCTCCAGCAGAACGTGGAACATGCTCCGGGAACCACAAGGTTTAAGGAGCCCAAAGCTGAAGTGTCTGCCCACCTCCACTCTGAGCGATCAGGCTCTTTCTGACAGGTGGGAAGAGGGGAGGCACCGGGCGGGCAAGGCAAGCAGCTGGTGAGGTTGGATGAAAGAAGGTTCTCACGGCCCAACAGATGCTCCTCCACCCACCTCCCCACCCCCCAGCAACCACAGGCCCTCCTTCTAGAGCTCATGCTTTTGGAATGTGATTTCTGGACATGCAGAAAATGGCTGATGCCAGCAGAAAATGGCAAAGTTTAGCATGACCCAGAACGCGCCCTAAGCTCCAGCCCCCGGGATTTCAGAGCTCTTCGGAGGAGATGACCCAACGCAAGGCAGAGTGTCCAGGCTGGGCGGAGAACGGGGCTTGCTGCTGCGCGACTGGAATTTTCCTACAAGTCAGCGTTCAAAGGAGCTTCTACAATGGAAACCAGGATCCAACGGGCTTGTCGGGGCGTGGGAGTAACTGAGGTCACGAATATAAAGGGCTCCGTGATAATCATAACCAGCGTTTCTTTGGTTCGGGCCCGGCATGTGCCAGCGCTCTGCTCAGCACGTTAGGTGCGCTGCTAAACGCTCCAAACTGCCCCACGAGCTGGGTGCCGTGGTCGCCCGACTTCAGCCACGAGGAAACTGAGGCTTAGAGAGGTTAAGTGGCTCACTGGACGGTCTGCTTTGGACCCTGGCTCCTCTGCTGTGTACTGAGTGACTGTGTACAAATGATTTCACCTGTCTGTGCCTCAGTTTCCCCCATCTGAACATGGAAATGACGGCCCCCCGCCTGGCAGGGCAGCTGCAGAGGGGAAATGGGAGCACTGACGGAAGCGTGCAGCACACGCCAGGCAGTCAGCACGTCGTCAACACAGCTGTTCCTTCTCTCTCTGGGCCCCCTCTTTCATTCTCTGCCCTCCCATCCTCTTCCACCCCCGCTGTCTTCGGGACGCCGTACAGCTGATCAAAGCCGGACCCAGCAGGGCCTCAATCATCTTACGAGGCCTCAAGCAGCATCCCCGGCAGGCTGCCTGCACTCAGCACCTCTCAGAGTCTCTGCCTCCTGCCTGGCCACTGGCCAGCCGTGCCACCGCCAGCTGACCCTGCCACGCGACTGGTCTGCCATGCCACTGGTCATCACACCACTGGCCTGCCACACCGCTGGCCTGCCGTGCCCCGCAGCCGAGTGCTGATAACGGGAGAGGCCAAAGGGGCTGGGGTGCGCCTCTGATGGAGCAGCTGGGCCTGCCTCTGCCAGCAGCTCCTGGCCTTGGGACAGGCCCCAGGTCTGCTGCCAGGGTCCAGCGCGTGTGCCCTGCTGAGCAGGGTGGCCGTGAGCCAGGCTGCTTATGACAGACAGCGCTGTCGTCTGTTGAGCAGAAAATGGGGCCTCCCCAGACCCCGGGCCACTTGTTGTGGGGAAAGGTCGTGTGCCCTTGCCCGGGGCCAGGGCCAGCCCAGTCGGGGGCCCCGTGCGGCCAGGGTACCCAGGGAAGTGTGGTATTTGTCTCAGCCTTGAGAGTGAGACGCTTAGGCTCTAGCTTCTGCTAATTTAAATAGATGGAATAAGATCCTCCTGTTTCGAATATCCAGAGTCCTCGTCATTTTCATGAGAGAACCAGGGAACAATGGTTTGGGCCAGACTCTGGGACCATCCTGCTACACACACACAGGCTGTCTCTCTCTCTCTCTCTCTCTCTCTCTCTCTCTCTCACACACACACACACACACACACACACAGAGCCCACCCCATCTGGCCCTGAAGTTCTTGCAGGAGTCATCTTCCTGCCCCTCTGATCCTAGCTGACACCAGGCCTGCCTTCCTCTCTCCTGGTCCCTCACCACACCCCCATACCCCAGCTGTGACGACCCCTCACCATCACTCTCACAGGCTGGACCGCCTGCCTCAGGGCCACCAAACCTTGCCTGTGCTCTTTCCTCTGCAGGGAGAGCCCTCTTCCTTTGACTGCCGGGTGAAATCTTACCCCTGCCCCGCTCTGGTGTGACTGCTGCTTCCCAACATCCCCACTCCACCGAACTGGGGCAGAATCAAGGGTCACCCCTCTGGACTCCCAGAGGACTCAGTTCATTCAGGATCTTAGTTGATGATGTGTCGCCCAATCTGTGCCTCAGTGTCCACATCTGTAAAATGGGCCTGTGACCCAGGAGTGTCCTGAGGGTCACACAAGAGGTTGCCATGAAAGAACAGAAGAGTTAAAGACACTGGGAGCGAGGGGTCCCAGGGTCCATAGTGCTGTCAGGTGGGTGGGCAGGTGAGGAACAGCCTAGAGTCTGATCCCATTGTCTTTATAAAGAAAAGAGGCATATTCTCCGGAATGTTTCCGGAAGGACACGCAATAGTAGTGTCCTACTCTTGGGGAGCTGAGGAGCTGTCCCTCCAGCTGTCCAGCTTTCTAGACTGTTTGGATTTTGTATTGTCTCTCTTCTTTCTTTCTTAAACCGAGAACAGGCAATGTTTTTTTGCTGTTGCTTTTGTTTTGGGGTTTTTTCCCGTTTTTTGGCCACGCTACACGGCTTGTGGGATCTTAGTTCCCTGACGAGGGATCAAACCCCTGCCCCCTACGGAGGAAGCTCAGAGTCCTAACCACTGAACCGCCAGGGAATTCCCTAATGCAACGTTTTTCTATTAGAAAGAAATTAAATTTTGAAATTAAACTTGATCCATGCAGAAGAATGACGCAGCTCCCCTGCCTACCTGACGGCTCCATCAAGCCACTGGGCTGGAATCTCAGACCTCACGTGTCCCAGCCCTGCTCCCGATTTCTTCCCTGTGTCCAACTGGGGCAGCTTCCTCCTTCCTGTTGCTCAGGCCAGAAACCCGGGAGTCATCCTGCCACGTCTCTTCCAACCCTTCTGTTCAATCCACCACACATCCTGTTGGCTCTGCCTTCAAAAGGTACCCTGGGGCTTCCCTGGTGGCGCAGTGGTTGAGAGTCCGCCTGCCGATTCAGGGGACACGGGTTCGTGCCCCAGTCCGGGAAGATCCCACATGCCGCGGAGCAGCTGGGTCCGTGAGCCATGGCCGCTGAGCCTGCGTGTCCGGAGCCTGTGCTCCGCAACGGGAGAGGCCACGACAGTGAGAGACTCGCGTAACCCCCCCGAAAAAAAAGGTACCCTGACACCAGGTCCTCACCTCCTCCACATCCACCCTGTGCTCCAGGCCATGCAGACAGGCCGTCCTCCCTCGCCAGGATGATGACGATCATTTTCTATTCTCTGCACCCACCTCCCACCCCATTCTCCAAGTCCTCCTAACGCCCCGCAAAGCCCCACCTAACCTGTTGCATCACCTCCCGAGCCTCGTCTGTTACTTCTCCTGTCACTCTGCCCCAGCCACCCAGGCCCCCTTGCTGTTGCTCAGACATGCCTGGCACTACCTCAGGGCCTTTGTACTTGCTGTTCCCTCTGCCCGGAATTCTTTTGCCAAATATCCCCTCCTCCCACCCCTCCTTCACGTTTTCGTCACCATCACCTCATCACCTGGGTGAGGCCTTCCAAATCCCCCTATTTATTTATTTGTTTGTTTTTTTGTTTTTGGCTGCATTGGGTCTTTGTTGCTGCGCATGGGCTTCCTCTAATTGTGGCGAGCAGGGGCTACTCTTCATTGCAGTGTGCGGGCTTCTCATGACTGTGGCTTCTCTTTGTTGCAGAGCACGGGCTCTAGGCACACGGGCTTCAGTGGTTGTGGCACGCAGGCTCAGTAGCTGTGGCGCATGGGCTTAGTTGCTCCGCAGCATGAGGGATCTTCCTGGACCAGGGCTCAAACCCGTGTCCCCTGCACTGGCAGGCGGATTCTTAACCGCTACGCCACCAGGGAAGTCCCAAACCCCCCTATTTAAAATTGCAGCGCCCCCTCCACCCCCTCACCCTCTTCTCTGCCTCGGTTTTCTCTGGGGCACTTACCACCATCTGACACACACATCAGTGCCTGACAGAGGAGGCAGGCAACGAATACGTGTTGACGACTGAACGCGGCTCTATATTTACTGAGTCAGAAAGACATTCCCCGCATTTTCTTGAAAGAGAAAAGCAGTTGCCAAAGAGCAGAGAGAATCCGACTGCATCTGCTAAAATTATCTGCATGTGTTCCATGCAGTGCAGTCAGAGAGACCCATCTGGAGAGACTGGCACCAGGAGGTTCCCAGAGGTTTGTTCCTGGGCGCCGGATTCAAGGTCGTCAGTTGTTTGCCATCAACGTGCATGAGGACTTCTATGATCATAAGTAATAGCAGGCATTTGGAAGAAAGCACATGAAAGCAAACAAAAATGGGCCCACGAGCCAGTTCTAGAAGGACTGGCACATGGAAGTGTGCCAGCAGCGTCCTGGCCCCAGCAGATGGTGAGGTTTGCAACTCTCCAGTGAACTGGGTGGTTTCCTGGTCCTCGCTGGGAGGGAAGGTGGAGGCGCTGGGCTTCTCTGCACCCCAGACCCCACTGCTCCCTCCCCCAGCCACGCCATGCTCATCGACCATGAAGAGACCATTGCCAGAAAACCGCCACTTCCCACTGCCTTAGGCTGCACACGCATAGGAAGCCGAGGGGCTGGCAAGACCCCTCTTTGTGGTCATGTAATGCAGACAAGGCCTTGATTCCAGAAATGGCATGAGGCCAGCTGAGCATGTCAAACTGGGCTGTCACTGGGAGTGGGGGAGGATGGCAGCTCCCTCCTCTCAACCCAACCACCGCACACCAAATTCTGCGTTTCCATTCTCAGGCAAGGAAGGCAGGGAGGGAGGGGAAAATGTAGGTTTGGGAGATCAGGAAGGCAGCCCCTGCTGGTCTGGTCAGCAACCCACGTCTAGGACTACTGTTGCTACAGAGTGGTCTTCTGGGAAGTCCATGGAGGTCTGGAAGATGCTGTGTGGCCAGCATCCAAGGTCTGAGGATGCTTTTGGGTCTGGGAGCAAGAAGGCATCCATGGCAGTGACTTCATCCATCACACCTGTACCTTGTTCCTCTGCAGCCTTTGGGTCATCTGACTCACCCAACAACCCTGGGAGGTCAGTAAGGGAGTTATCACCCCCTTTTGCAGATGAGGAGACAGGCTCTGAGAGAGGAGGTGAGAACGTGAGCAGTTGGGAGGTACAGGACCTCCTGGGAGGAAGGCTCTCGGGACAGGACACCTGGTGTGTGCCTGTGCATAGCAGGAGAGAAGCCTGCAACACACACACACACACAGCCTCCTGGACCACAGGTGTTGGAGCCAGACTGGAACCCTCATTCAGAAAGGTCCAAACCCCTCTAAGAATGTCCCCCCAGAAAAACTCCATACAGATAAAATTGCACATTGAACCTTTTTGCGAACTTTAGGTTAAGGACTCTCAGAGTACAGATGGAGAAACTGAGGCCTCAAAAAGTGACAGGATTTGCCCAGAGTCACAGAGCTGAAGAGTGGCAGAGCCGTGATCAGATCCAGAGCATCCAAAACCAGCAGCAAAAGATCAGCCCCCACAGGGGCCGGAAATAAAGACCAGAGCCCCTCAACTCCACCGGAGGCCAGGGAGTGAGCATTTCTGTGAGCCGGGTTCCGTGGTCCACGTAGTTTGGGGAAGATCCTGGGATCTGCTGGGGAACTTCTCAAGCCTTTATAGACTATTTGCATTAGGAACCCCCTCAAGGTGTCCACCACATGCGGGATTTCCCTGACTCCTCTAGATCCTTTGATGTAGGCTCACCTCTCAGTCTCTTTTACCCCCCAACCCTCTCCTCCAGTGTGCAGTCAGCCCACACCTGGGAGGTTTCTTCAGAGAACAGCCTTAGGACTTTGTCTGTGGAGTCAAAGAAGCCCAAACCCCACAGCCCGCCCCCACCAGGTAGCCCTGCGCCAGTGACCGCCTGGAGCAGAATGAAAGCCCAGCTTCCACACCTCCAGTGGGGGCTGACTCTGAGCCACAGTTTATAGTCCAGGGCTCCCCACAGGGTCAGGCTAAAACCAAGACTTTGCCTGCAATTGCACCTTGCTTGCCTTCCTCCCCTTCTCTGTCCTGTCTCCTCCTCTCCCGTACTGGTCTGTCCTGGGAGAGACAGAGAACAGACCTCCATGAATCACTGGCACACAATCCTCGTCTCAGGCTCTGCCTCCGTGGTACCTGTGGACCTGAGCCATCTCTCCACTGAACTACCTGGGTAGTTGGAGGAATCCTGACACATTTGGCGAATTCACACAGAGCAGACAGGCCCGTTAGTCTCGGATAAAGGCATCATCCCATGGCCAGCAAGGTCAAGTACCAGGGGCCCTAATGTCAGGGTTCAGGCTTGAGTGGCAGGCAGGTGAGGAAAGACATTTTTTCGCACCCACCACCCACCCCACCCCCACTTCAAGAAAGCCTCCCCTTCTTTGAGGCCTAATTCAAGTACAGGAAGCCCTCTCTGAGCACCTCACCCCCCCAGGACTTCTCTTGCTGACTACCCACAGCTCTCAGGGCAGCCTTCACAGACGGTGCCTTCAGGGGGAGTCCAAGGCTGAAGGAAAGCTCTTCGTCCCTTTCATCACCTCTGCACTGGGCACCTGTGACTTGAACCACCTCTCCCGCTCCCCTCAGCATCCACTCCTCTTTCTCCTGGCAACACTCTGATTTTCCTTGGAGAGGCACGCCTCCATAGGCTCGCCAGATTTCACAAATAAAAACACATGACACTCAGTGAAACTCGAATGTCAGATTCAATAATTGTTTCGTATAAGTATGTATCATGTAGTATTTGGGATATACTTATATTTTTTAAAATGTGTTATTTATCTGAAATTCAACTTGAACTGGGCACCCTATATGTTATCTGGAAACCCTACCCCTCCACCATTTTCATCCAAGAGGTGTGGACAGGGCTGATTTCTCCCCCTAACCCAACAAGGATGGACACATGTCCCAGGCCTGACCAATGAGAACTCTGCACATCCCTGGCCACAGGGATTGGCCAAGGCTGGGCACATGACCCAAGAAGGCCAGAGAGATGTTCTGGGATTGCCCAGAACATCTGCTCTCTTTCTGGTGACATTAATGAGATGTGAGGGTAGGGATCTGACACTGAGGAAAACATTTTACCTCCTCACAGGGAGAGTCTGTCTAAGAAAAAAGTCGTCACAGAGGAAAAGAGAACCAGGAGGTGAAACAAAAGAAAACGTGTCCTGACAACGTTGTCTGAGCACCTGGATCAAACTATGCCTGAAGCTAGTGCTTCCCCTAGACTTTCAGTTACATGAGCCACTAAATGTCCCCTTTTTGCTTAAGCCAGTTTGAGCTTGTTTTCTGTCATGAACGAGTCCTGCTCAATTCAGCCTCCTCTCACCCTACCCACCCCTGGCACAACACTGGGCACAGAGCCCATGATCAGAGAGTATTTCAGTTGCATATGTCTGTAACGTTACACCTTACTGTGCAAGGTCGTGTGGGATTATGGGAAAGCCTGGGCTTTCAAGTCAGGCAGGCTCACTTCCCATCCCAGCTCTGTCCCATCCTCATTCCAGGACCCTGCACAAATAACGCAAGTCTCGTGAGCCTCAGTTTCCTCATCTGTAAAGCAAAGATACTAGTACCTATACCTGCCATGTCCATATAATTTCACTGCTCAAACCAGGACACTTTTGAGAGTGAAAGGGGGCAATTTTAAGAACCAGGCCAGGACGATAGGAGTGGTTGGAAATGTCTTGGGTAAACAGGCCAGTGGTAGCCTGACCTACAGCTGACCTTACCCACCTCCACCTGACCCACGGTCAATGCCTTCCATCCTGTCCACCCTCCCCTCTGCCCAGGACACTCCCCCCACTCTCTCCTTCTAGCTACTTCTGCCTCATCTTTAACGTCCCCTCTTGGAGAAGCCACCCTGAGGCCTCCAGACTCAGTATGGTCCCCCACTCTGTGTCCCCCGGCCGCCTGGGACACCCTCGTTGTCCTTAGTGGTCTGTATGACTACTACTTGTGGATGGCCAGTCTCCCCTCGTGGCTAAACCCATCAAGGACAGGGACTGTACATTTCTTCCTCATTACTGAAGGCCCTACGGACCTGGCACAGTGCCTGGAACACATAAAACGACAGCCAAAAAGGTAAACAGCTAACCCCCTCCTTTTCCTCCTCTCTGCGGATCCTGTATTTTCTCCGCGTTGATAAAACCATCCTGGGTGAGATGTCAAGCAGGGCCAAATGGGACTAGGATGACGGAGTAGGGAGGGTGTGGGGTAGGGGCACGGCCTGCCCCCGGCCGGCCAGAACGTGCTAATAATGATCTCAGAGCCAGGGACTCTGGGGACAGCAGTCCCAGAAGGCCCCACCCAGCTCGGCAGCCCCTAGGCGGTGGCGGCGGCAGCTCACTGGCCCTGCGACAGCTTTCACTGATCTGGGGCCAACATGGACTGGACCTAGGCCGGTTGCCTATTCCAGAAATCCAGCCCTG
Source organism: Mesoplodon mirus (assembly GCF_964341445.2). Classification (NCBI taxonomy): domain Eukaryota; kingdom Metazoa; phylum Chordata; class Mammalia; order Artiodactyla; family Ziphiidae; genus Mesoplodon; species Mesoplodon mirus. Next base: position 33,712,107 of record NC_138995.1, read on the forward strand.
GCTCCTGTTCAAAACACAGGCCCGGCATCTCCCCGCAGCCCCGGCCAGCTCTGTCCTCAGCAGCGGCAGCCAAGTCACTGCCCAGAATGCAAACTGGGCAGGTGCAAAGGGCCTCTCCAATCAGAGACCAAGGCCGTGACATCCCACACACAGCCCGCACTGTTCCACTCATGAGCAGACAGCGTCCCCTTGGGTTGCTCAGCCCCTTCCCACACAGCAATCCTGACCTACCCTGGGGCAGCCTCCTCACTTGATTTCCTGGTCCAGCCAGGCTCCCAGCCTGAGGTCAGCTACCTGGAGAACACTGCCACACTAGCTCCTTGACTCACAGCCCGTTCAGATGGCACACCACTGCTTTATTTTCACAGGTTCCCTCTCCCTGCTCTACAGCCCTCAATGGCTCCCTATTCCTGACCAACCCAAATCCTGCTGTAGTCTTGCCCTACCTTCCCAGTCCTGCTCACTGGGAGACAAGTGGTTATGGGCGTGGGGGGATACTAGCCTGGGAGCTGCGCATTCTGCCTCAGTTTCCCCATTTGTACAAAGGGGGCTCCAACAATCCATGGTTCCATGGGCTCACGATAGGGCCCAACCAGCCAGGCCCTGACCTCCGTCCTTCCTCTGCTCTTCAGGCCACCATGAAGGGCTACTGTCCACTTGCAAAGCCACTGGTCAGCTCTCAGGACCGCCTCTCTCAGGAGCAAAAGTGCCTTGAGGAGAAGGAAGGAGATCTGTGAGATCTGAATGCTTCCCTCAATCAGATTCTGGATCGGCCCAGCACGTAGCTCCCCCAGCCCCACATATCCTGCCCCAGGAGTGAGAAATGGACAGCTCACAGACTGAGAAACAGCAAACACATGAAACACTCAAGGCAGGACCCCAGCAGCTCAGCCTACGTGCACCTCAAAAAATAATACTTATCAAGGTTAATCTCACAATAGGTTGAGTCCTAATGGCCACGAGCTTGGATGGTGCCACAGGTACCAGCAGCATCGCCGAGTGGGGTGGGGCTCAGATTCTGGCCCAGTCTTCCCCAGGTTTGGGTCTTGGCTCTGTCACCTACCAGCTGTGTGATGCTGGGCAAGTTGTTACCTTCTCTGTGCCTCCGTTATCACCTTTGAATTATAGGGAAATAATAACACCTACCTCATGCAGTCATTGTGGTGATTAAATTCAGGAATATTTGTAAAGTACTTAAAACCATGCCTGGCTCATCAGAAGCTCTTATATAAAGGTCTGTTCAATAAATAAAACCAAAGATTACAATAAAATATATAAAGAGGTACTCGTCATAGAAAAGAAGGATGATTCCCCTCCCCACCAAAAAGGATGACTGTTTGTGAATATCTTTAGCATTGGTTGGCTTTGACGTATAGGAAGGTATAAATTTCCGTGGATAATTTTGCTTGTTCCATTGGGTGTATGCCAGTCTTACATGAGGTACTGATATGTTCTTGTATTATCTGTACAAGCACAAAAGGATCAATATGGGGTGATGAGGTTGGGCCCAACAGTCCTGGAAAAGGTTGGGCCTCTTCCAGAAAGAGGAAGACTAGACTGGCAGGAGAGGTTACTCATAACGCCAGGGTCAAAAGAGAGATCCCACGTGGGCCGTCTGCACAGTCCCTTTACAGGGGAGCAGGGATGGCCCGGACTGCAGCCACCACCTCCCAGATGAACCCTCAAGGTAGCTTCACTAATTACAGGATGGCGCTAGCAAGGCAGAGCCCTGCCTTCATAGCGCCCCTGACCAGGGGAGGAGCCTGCAAGCCCCGGTCACAAGGGGCTTCTGCCACACAGCACTACCGCGCACACTGGACTGCAGACACGCAAAAGCAAACAAAACCCCAGGAGTTTCCAGCACATAGTTCCTTTGTTTTGTTTGTTTGTTTAATCCATTCAGCTGCTCTGAGTCTTTCAACTGAGGAGTTTAAGCCAGTTACATTTAAAGTAACTATCAAAAGGGAAGGATTCACTATTGCCATTTTCTTCCCTGTTTTCTGTTAGTCTTACAGTTCTTTTGCCCATCTTTTCCCCTCTTGCTGTCCTCTTTCCTGTTTTGGTGAATTTTTGTGTGAATCTTTGTATTGTTATGCTTGTACTCCTTTGTCTTTTCCTTTTGTGTAGCTCCTCTGGGTATTTTCTTTGTGGTTACCAGAGGGCTTACACAGAATATCTCGGTTATAACAGTTTATTTTAAGTTGCTGAAAACTCAAGCATACAAAAACTCAACACTTCCCCCCCACCACCACCACATTTAACATTGTGGTTGTCACAATTTACATCTATTTATATTGTGTATCTATTAATATATTTTCTAGTGATAGGTATTTTTAATATTTTGTCTTATAACTTCTGTACTGGAACTTTTTTTTTTTTTTTTTTTTTTTTGCGGTACGCGGGCTTCTCACTGTTGTGGCCTCTCCCATTGCGGAGCACAGGCTCCGGACGCGCAGGCTCAGCGGCCATGGCTCACAGGCCCAGCCACTCCGCGGCATGTGGGATCTTCCCGGACCGGGGCACAAACCCGCATCCCCTGCATCGGCAGGTGGACTCTCAACCACTGCGCCACCAGGGAAGCCCTCTGTACTGGAATTTAAAGTGACTTACCCACTGTCATTACAGTATTCTGTATTTGGCTATATATTTATCTTTCCCAACGAGTTTTATACTTTCTTATACTATGGTGTCACTGTTGAAGGACTCCTTTTAGCATTTCTTATAAGGCAAGTCTACTGGCCTCCCTCAGCTACTGTTTGTCTGGGAAGGACTTTATCTCTCCATCATTTCTGATGAACAGTTTTGCTGGATATAGCATTCTTGGTTGACAGGGTTTTTTTTCCTTCAGCACTTTAAATATATCAAGATCTCAAAGATATATTAGCAAACCCATGTTCATCACAGGACTATTCACAGTAGTCAAGATGCAGAAACAACCTAAATTTCCTTCAGTAGATGACTGGATAAAGAAAATGTAGTATATACATACAACTGAATATTATTCAACCTTTAAAAAGAAGGATATTCTGCAATATGCAACAACACAGATGAGCTGCACATAGGAACATTATGATAAGTCAAATGTCAGTCACAGAAGGACACATATTGCATGCTTCCATTTATATGAGGTACTTAAAGCAGGCAAATTCATAGAATCAAAGAGTGGAATGGTATTGCCAGGGGCTGGGGCAGGGGGAAAGGGGGAGCTGCTAATCAATGGCCATAAGGTTTTGGTAAAGCAAGATGAATAAGCTCTAGAGATTTGCTGTACAACACTGTACCTACGGTCAACAGAAATGTATGATTGGACACTTGAAAATGTGTTAAGAGGGTAGATCTCATGTTGTGTTCTTACCAAAATAAAATAAAAATTTAAAAATTTGTCTAAGGTGTAAATAAATAAATAAATAAATAACCCCTTTAAAAGCCTTATTAAGCCACAGGTAAAGTTTAACATTTAAAAAGGAAGTCAATAAAGTTAACTGTTTGGTATACCTGGGTGACTGGTTCAAGGAGACTCATTTCCATATTCTCTCTACTTTGTGTATTGAAGTTTTCTGTAATGAATACTTTTTTTTTTTTTTTTTTTTTGCAGTACACGGGCCTCTCACTGTTGTGGCCTCTCCCGTTTTGGAGCACAGGCTCCGGACGCGCAGGCTCAGCAGCCATGGCTCACGGGCCCAGCCGCTCCGCGGCATGTGGTATCTTCCCGGACCGGGGCATGAACCTGTGTCCCCTGCATCGGCAGGCGGACTCTCAACCACTGCGCCACCAGGGAAGCCCTGTAATGAACACTTTTTGAGAGGTTGGGAGGAAGGGCAGCTTAGCCTGAAGACTAAGAGCATGACTTTGAATCCTCTTGGGAGAAGAAGCCAGGCCCAAGGCTCACCAGGCAACAGTGAGTCAACAACCAAGGTCCTGTGATGCTGGGTTCTGAGAAGATGCTAGATTTCTTTTAGGCACAGCGAGATCACAGCAAAACAGGAGGGGCTAGATGTTGTGAGGCACTGACTGTGAGCCAGCCACCAACCTAAGAGCTTCACACTACTAACTCATTTAACCATCACAACAACCGTGAGGTAGACATTGCTACTTCCCCCTTTCTACTGGTGAGGAAACTGAGGCCTGAAGTGGTTAAGAAACTTGAGCAAGTGGCTAAGAAGTGTCAGCCCAGGCCACGTGGTGCACGAGGCTGTGCTCTAACCACCATACTGAACTGCTGTTCCATGTCAGCCCAGAGCAGATCATGGTCCAGCAAGGTCAGATATAGAAACAACAATGGGTTAAAGTTGTGGCATCACCATAGCTTTGGAACGGATTTCATTTTAAGTGCAGAGAAAATTTGGTAACTATGATATCCACTCTTAGGGTATCTGATCTGTCATTCTACTGTCTACTCTCAGCCCCACTTGTTTATGGGAATTCAACTTGAAATTAGCATTTAAGTCTTTAAGAAAAATTGGCTCTTTGCTTAGACGTGTAGGTTGAATGAACTGAGCAGTAAAAGTATGAATGGGTGTAGGTGCCGCCTCTCCATGCACGCAAGTCATGGACACGTTAGGGAATCCCATCAGCACCAGGGTGCTGCCCCATCACCCACACCGGGCCCGCTTCACTCACTACCTGCCTGAGTTGGCCAACCCTGACCTGAGGAAATCTGCTCTATTGGACCCTCTGGGACTCCCTTTGGGCTTAGTCACATGACACATCCCAGGAGCAGAAGGATGTCCAGAAGCAAGTCATGTCTCTCAGAGATCCTCAGGTTCTTTCAGATCCATCAAGATACATGCAAACTGCAGGACAATTTTTCCATAAATCACTAGTTCAGATTCAGAAGCCAGAGGACTAAAGCTATCTTGATATTCAAGATAATACTTTTCCCCCCCTACATAATACAATGTTAGGTTGCATTAATAAAAGTATTACCTCTGGATCATTGGAGGTGATGATTCTACTATCACTAGAATAGTATAGGCCCTGCCTGGAAAATGAAATTTCATATGTGAAGAAATGGGTACACTAGCCTTGCTAGTCAAAGGGTGGCCTGAGCACCAGCAGTCTCCACATAGTTTGGGAAGTTGTTAGACATGCAGAGACTCAGGCCCCACCTCACCTACTAAATCAGAATCTGCATTTTTTTTCATGATCTTTATGCAATTCATATGCACCTTCAAGTTCAGGAAGCCCTAGTCTAATGATAACTGGAAAGATGACTGCATAGTTAGAGCTGATATTTATTTACTTAGCAGGTACCAAGCCCTGTTTTAAGTATTTTACAATATTAACTCAAGTAATCCTCACAAGCAACTGACGTAGGAACAATCACAATCCCCATTTTATAGATAAAGAAACTAAGGTTCAGAGAGGCTAAGTAACCTACTCCAGAGCACACAGCTTCAGAGTGATAGAGCTGGCAGCACAATGGTGAAGAGGTGGAAACTCAAGCTGACCTGCAGGAGAGGGTGGGAGAGCCTGGCTTCCTCCCTTCAGTAGAGGGAGAAGGTCAATTCTGGGTGCCTCTTAAAGGCAAAGCAGAACTCATGGCAGAAAGGACTCAAACATTCTATCCCTCCAGGAGCTGGTGCCATCCAACAAAGAAAGAGGCCACTTGAGGTGGTGAGCTCCCCATCACAGGGGGGCATTCAAGCAGAGGCTGGGCGGCCTTCTGTCCAAAGTGTAATGGAGAGGATTCCTACTTCATGAAGGAGTCAAGTTTGTTGGCTTGGACTTTCCTCTTTAATCCCAAGTCCAGGAAGATGTTTCCTAAATTTGCTGGAGGACTGGAAGGTGAGAATGCCCTCCTTCCCCACTAACAGCTGGCTGTGGATAATGATCCGTGGGAACCTAGGAAGTCTCTGTGGCCTTAGGAGTCCGAACAGATGATGGGACCTATTGTTACCCCTCTGGCCCAAGCACCTTCCTCATCCTGGATCCCAGACATGTGGCACTGGTTGTCCTCAGAGAGCAGGTAGAGCTAACTGACCCCTGGCTGGGGATGGCAGGGGGCGTGGGGAGACACCCTACCCCTACTCTGAAGCAAGGCGATACCTCTGTGGCTCAGTGATTCGAGCTTTCACCCTGGGAAAGAAGACCCCATTCCCTCACCCTTGGGCCAGGGCCATAGGTAAGCAGACCCCACTCGCTGGCATCTTCAAGTAACTGCAATTTGGACTTTGCTCACAGAACATGGTGAAAATGTTAAACCCTGATGGGAACTCATCTTCTAAAAATGTCAGACCATGGAAATCTTTCAGAGGGACGCAGCCCTGGCCTGGAGGCAGCACGGCCGAGGCTCAGAGCCTGACTGCTGGAGCTGAAGTCACAGTTCCCCGTGTGAATGGACCCCTCTGGGCCTCAGATTCTTGTCTGGGACGTGAGGATAGTAACAGCGTCTATCACATGAAACACACTTAGAACAGTGCCAGGCACACAGTAAGCACTGCGTTGAAACACAAACACAAAAAAGTGGACCAAAACATCCCTGTAACACAAAGGAAGGGTGAGCTTTACTGGGTATGTGCATGAAATAGTGCACTCAGTGAAATACGAACAAAAACACTTGGCATGTCAGGGCACACAGAAGTCTCTGCGTAAACGGTGGCTGTTATCACTGCAGATCCTGCAGCTGTCATTTTTATTACTATTACCAGATTCGAAGGAGAGAAGAGAAAAAAATCGACACAGATCACGGTGCCCAGCCCAGGGGGCTGGGTTACAGAGAGGAAGGATGGGAGACCCTGACAGCTGAGGAGGGCAGCGCGGGGAGGAGGGGAAGGCCCTGCCTGGGTAAGAGCTGAGCGGTTGCATCTTGGAGGCAGTGAGGCGTCCACAGAGCCAGCTCCTCAGGCCTCAGAAGTCAGGCCAGCTTTCAGTTCCCGGCATTCCGGCCCTAAGTCCCCAGTCAGGCCCACTGCCCAGGGCGCTCAGATTCTTCCAGGGCCCGGGATGTGCTTCCAAAGCAGCCTCATCTCAGACTTAGGCCCAGAATTCTTTGGCCGGCAGGGACCTCGTCTCCACGAGGCTGACATAGCCCAGCTGCTAGGGCGCCTTCTCCTGCACTCCCACCAAGGTCCTGCCAGCTGCTGAGTGGACGAACTGGAACCGCCAGTGTCCCCAGGCCCCGCTTCAGCCACATATTTGGTACAAATGCCAGCGAGGGGCTTTGGCCACCCCTCCTGAGCCCTCAGTGCCTTTACAGTGGCAGACACCATGTGGTCAAAATCGGTATCTAAAGACAGGTATCCCCACCCTGGAATAAAATCCCATGAAAGGCCAAGTTTTAAGGAAAAAGAAACAAAAAAGAACCCTCTCTGTTATCCAGAGCAGGAGCCTGAATCTACCACTGTCCGTGATTCTTCAAGGGAGCCAAAGAAACTGCCACCACCTGGTCCCACCGCAGGTCCATTCATCAGGAGGCTCTGTGCGGCCAGCCCGTGTACACCCAGGCCCATGTCTGGGAGCTCAGTCTGGGTGTCTGGGACTTGTTACCATCTACAGATGACAATCCAGAGCCCTCAGGGATACAGGTGCTGCAGGATGGGGGCTAGGGTGTCACAAGGCCCCTGCCACCCACAGTCAGGGACAGATGGGCTCAGCGGGGGCCACCCTAGGTGGAACAGACCACTCGTTCATTCATGGACGTCAAAGATGAGAAACCGACCAGCCCCAGTCGCTACCAATTACAATGTGCCTGTGACCTAGGGTTACTTCTAAGTTGCCTGATAATTATGATAATTGCTGACATTCACTAAGTGCTTACTCTGTGTGCCAGGCATTGTGCTACATGCTTTCTACTTACCTTCTTTTTAAACCCTTGCAACATCCCTTCTGTTATTATGCCCATTTTATAGATGAAAAAACTGAGACACGGGCTGAATAATGATGAACGTTACACATACATTTAGAAAGTGGCAACTCCAGGGCCCGTAGGCAGGGAAAAGACCCCTCAGCCCAGCTGTGGCAGGCTGATTGCATTAATGGCCCGATTTGTTCACAGCCCCCTGCATGCACCCCCTCTGGCAGTGTCCTCCACACTGACTCTAAGTTTAGCCATGTGACTTGCTCTGGCCAAGCGGACTGTAGCAAACATGATGAAAGCAAAGACTTGATTAGGCCCTTGGGGTTTCCACTTCCTTTCTTAGATGCCGGTCACTATAATGAGAAATGCCTGGGCTTACCTGCTGGAGGAATGTGACATGCACGTGAAGGAGAGTCAACTTGTCCCATACAGTTCTTTTCTAGACCAGGCAGCTGCCAGTCAACCGGCCAACTGCCCTCAGAAGCACAAGTAAGCCCAATCCAGATCAGCCCAGCCCAGCCCAGATCAATAAAACTGCTCCAACCAATCCACAGATGTGTGAGGAATAACTAATGGTTGTTTTAAGTCACTAAGTCTTAGGGTGATTTGTTACACAGCAATAGCTCACTATATATATATATATATATGCACACATACATATTCTCTCTTACTGCTTATTCTCGTTGACAAAGGGAAAAAACCTCCTGAGATTAACAAAGTGAATAGTGACGCTATTGTGAATGAGAAACCCGTTTAAATCAAGGGGCTGATGCTAAATGAGGGACTGTCAATGAGTTTCTGTTCTTAGATGAGTCTAGAACTCTGGACAACACCCATGAAGGGATCAGGCCACATCTGCAGCCGTGACCCTCGTCACTCCATCACACCTGTGCACCATGTCCCCTAGGTGGAACCATTTATTACCCCGCCCCTGCTCTCTTCCACACTCATGAGGCAATGCGCTAGCACGTGCCAGGGGACACATCAGCTTTCTCCCATGCAAGCTGATGTTAAGCTACAACTCTGTTTTGGTTCTCTGTTGTGTAACAAACTGCCGAAAACGTAGCAGCTTAAAACTGCCAGTTCCTTATCTCTCATGATGCTGTAGGTTGACAGCCCTCAGCCAGGCGGCTCTGCTGATTGTATCTACGCCTCTCACGTGGCTGCTGGCAGATGGAGGCTGCGGCTGCCGTCACTGGGAGATCAACTGGGCTGGAGCACGTAAAAGGGTTCAGTCTGTGAGTCCGTGTCTGGCCCCTTGGCAGGCATGGCTGCAGGGCCAGGCTCAGCTGAGACACTGGGAGAGCCGGCCTTCTCTCTTGCTCCATTCTGCCTCCGAGCCTCACTCTGTGTGACCTCTGCACGTGGTTTCTCCAGCCAGGCTGCTGGACTTCTCACAGGGCAGCCTGGAGCTCTCTAAAGCACAAGAGCAGAAGCTGCCAGGCCTTCTTAGGTGTTCCTTCCAGTGCCTTCTACAGAGTAAAGCAGTTACAGGGCCTGTGCAGATTCAGGTAGGAGAATAAACTGTCGGGGTGCGGGGGGCAGGTAACAAAGAAGTTGCAGCCACTTTCATCCATCACAACCTCCTACACGCAGCCCACTCAACCCCACACCCAGGTCAGCAGCAGTCCACATCCTGAAGTGCAGCGGTCACAGGTCTTACACCTTCATCCACATGAGGCAGCAAGCCTGGGATGGGTCTGCAGCATACACACTGAATAAGCAAATGGGCATTCCCACCAGAACCACAGGCAGGTCTGGAAAGAACACCAAGGCAAAGGCAGCGGGCTTTGGACCCCAGAATCCCTGCTGGGTCACCGGAGGCCCCTGAGGTCCTGTCCAGAATGAATGAGTGAGATGACCCGTGAATGGGGCTGTTCCCATCCCTGCATACACACAGGGACATCTGGAAGGCGTGAGGCCACCACGTTCTTTGCAAAGACCTCAGTCTGGAAATGGGTACCTGCAAGACCTAGCCTCCCTCGAGCCCTGGGACAGAAAAGAATCTCATCTTGGCAAGAGCTCTAGGCAGAGGCCTGAGGGACTGCTGTAGGGAGGGCCGCCCCGGGAGAGTCCTTAATCGTTTAACTAAAATCACATTTGAGGCATAATTAGCAGACAGCTCCAATTTCATGATCTGAGGCCCATCGGCACAAATGGACTAATTAGTTGAGACATCCTTGGGCGGGCAACGCACTCTGGCCTTCTCGGAAACATCCCAGGGAACTCAGAAGATCAAGGCTGGCATCTGGTCCATGAGCTGCCCTACTATGGCTGGGCAAAGAGACAAATGCATTACTGGGCGAAAAATACACCTTACAGCATGCATAGCTCAGGGAGGTCAACCAGGCAATCTCCCTACCCCCACGATTCCACCCTCCCCAGAAAGCACTCCTCCAGCCCTGTAGGCTCACAGAGACCGAGAGCTGTTGCAAAATTGCCCAACATCATCGTGGATCAGAAAAACAAGTCACCAGCTCTGTGGAAGCCCACAAAGTACACAGAGCCACAGACCCACCACAGAGAGCGGGCCCTGGCTGTTCAGCCAACTTGCTCAATCCAAGTTGCTTCTGAGCAAGTGGCTGGGGACGCACATAGCAAGGAGGACTCGAAATCTCAGCGGGGAGCTTGGGAAACTGGTCCCCAAATGGAAGGAGCACTGAGTTATACTAAAACCCCATACTCCAGATTCACAATGCACCTTAGCACAACAAAGGCTCTGAAAAGTCCTGCAGTAAAGAAACTCATTTAACTGGTTGTTGTATCGATTGTTTCCCAAACCTATTTAGCACAGGATCTTTTTACCCCCAGAAACCCTAGTGGGATACTGGATTTGGGAAATACTGTCCTACAGGAAGCATAGGGCATCAGCATAGGGCAGATGTCTTAGTCTCAATTCCTATAGGAATTCAGTTATCCAAATAAGTGAAGTGGGCCAGGTTTAATATTTGCCTGGGAGACATACAGAAACTTTCACCTCCATGAAAAGGTGAAATATGTCCTCTCTCATTTTTCTTAAAACAAAGTACCAACTTGGTTCATCTTTTCCTCCCATCTCTGATAGAAATGTGTTTTCTATGAGAGAAATAGAAATATTTATTGAAAAGAAACGCATCTCTACAGGAAAACATACACAAGAGCAGCGACAAAGGGCAAGAGAGAGAGAAACAGGATTGGTGGGCGCTACTGGGCTCTGGCGTGCGCCCCGCAGAGCCCCGGCCACTCTCGGCTCCAGCTGAATGTCGCCAGGCTAAGAAGCTTATGCTAGTGTCACCACATCACAGTGCTGTACACCTGTAACTTATGTAATACTGTCCATCAACTATGCTTCAACCTTTAAGAAGTGAAAAAAATAACAAAAGTCAGAAATCTGGACTTCTGAGTGAAATCCCCCATTTTTAGATGTTGGTTCTATTTTTTCTTTTTTTAATTGAGTGGGTCAAATACAACATTCCTGGGGGCTAGATTTGGGCCACGGATTTGCAATCTCTGCCAAAAGGAAGAGAGTAAAATGTTCATTAACCTGGTGCTATCACCTGTTTCCCAAGCTTCTCTGGCTAAGGCACACTTGGGAAGCAGAGCGGTAGGGTTTGAGTGTCCTTGCCATCTTGGGTGCTGTCCCTTGCATGCAGCACGTGTACTGAATTCCCTATGTGTACCTGCTCTTATGCCAGATGCAGTGAAGGCCTCCCAAAGATGTGGGCTTTGCCTTTGCGAAGGCTCCACCCCAAGCCCTGGGCCCTCTCCTCTGCCTGGGCTCACCCTGGCATATGCGGCAAGGGTGAGCTATGAGCCCAGCACACAGTGGGAGCCCAGAGTGGCCGGGCCATCAAGAGGACCCTTCATGGCATCATAACGCCAAGGTCCCTTCCAGAAATGGGATCTATCCTCAAACCAAAAATAAAAACAAAAAGCCCACCTGGAGATGCTTAACAAAGGAAGGCTGAGCTCAGGGGACAGACAGAAAACCTGGGTGTAACAGGTCAGACTACAGGGGTACGTGCACAGCCATGAGCTTGCTGGATCCTCAGAACGGCCCATGTGATAACACAGTCAGGGCTTTCTTTGAATGCTTATTTAGTTATTTTCACAGATGAGGCCCATGGATGTAAAATGACCTTTCCCTAGGGACATGGCAACTCTTGCGTTCCCAACGGGTGGAGGCGTCACGAAAGCAGTGACCAGACACAGCCAGTACTGCAATTAGGCTGGTTCCCCAAGTTGCCCAGGAGGACCCAGGCCTGCAGGAGGCCTCCTGGGCATTTTCTGAACCACGAGGGAAGGTATATTTGTCTCATACATTTCTCAGAATCAGACGGACAACCACAGCAGTGAAAGAAATGCATGCAGAGTGGGCATCCAATTGGAACCTGAGTATGAGTCTCTCAGCAAAGCGCTAGCAGCCCTCCAGGGGCAACACCACTCCACGTGGGAAAAGAGGCAGACAATTCTGGAGCACAGAGCTAGACACAGCCAGGTGAGGAAATCGGCAGAAAAGGAGGCCCAGGCACCAAGAGCCCCAGCAAAGGGCACAGGACTCAAGCTGGGGTGGTGGCAGAGATGGACACCTGTGCCCAAAGAGTCATGCTCCCCCTTCCACAGTGTGGGGTTGTCAGTGGGAGGTGGCTGCCCAGACAGGACTACATTTCCCAGCACCCCTTGCATCATGGGGCCACGTGATGACACGCCATCTCACAGCCAGGGATCTCAAGTAGTGCGTACAGTTTTGCACTTTCTCATTCCCTGTCACTAGCTGGAGGCAGAGGACCAGAGAAGCAGATGAATGAGCCAGAAGATGGAAGGAGCCTGGGCCACTGAATCACCACATGGGTGACAGTCAACTTCTAACTAAGATACCTGTTTTTGACTGGTACATGAGTGTTAAATAAAATTCTTATGTGTTAAGCCACTGCAATATCAAGGTTTACATTTTGGCTACAACAAAGGTTACCCCATCTAAACCAGGAGGAAGAAAGAAAGGAAAATGCCATGGATTAAGAAAAGAGATCCTCACCAGGGTGAGCAGCTCAAGGCCAAATACAATACAAATACAGCAATACAGAAAAACCTCACCTTGCTAAGTCAGATCAGCCACCTCCTCCTACATGCAGCCCTCCTGAAAGCCCCCAAATAAAGGTCAACTTTAAGACCCCTGGGTGCTTAATTACACCTACTACCTTGATCAAGAATGCCTTATGAAAACTTATTTTGGAAAAAAACAATAGCTATTTTCCGAGTGTATTCAGCCCACCCACCCAGTGACCTGCTGGAAGGGTATTCCCACCATCTCCATCGACAAGTGAGGGCCATGGGGTCAAGAGATGCAATGACAGGTCTAAGGTCAAGCAGCTGGGAGAGGTAGAGCTGGGCTTGACCTCAGCCCCTGTTCCTTCCATCCAGCCCTCCTGTATTCCACACCTTTTCCCACAAATCACTCTGTGCACCTCCCACCACACTTGGTACCTCCTAAAGGGGATGCTGAGGCCGTGCCTCATGCAGCCTCATTGTGCTCAGGGGGGCCCTCAATAGTCACTGCTGGGAGTCATGTGCCAACCCACAGTCTCTCGGGCCAAATTCTGGTGTCTCCTGAGCCGACCTGGGAGGCTCACATCCAAATCTAGCTCTCTAACCCAGCTCTCCCAACAATCTTATTAGTCACTAGTTATCAATATTTAAACCAGGCATTATTATCACTGGGGTGGGGGGTCTGCATCTTCTCTGCAGCCTGGGGGAGGGGAGGAGGGGTGAGTGGCCAGCTTTCTTCATGTGATCTGATGTGGGGGGTAGGGAAAGCTGCTTCTCCCAGCAGTTCTGGGGCATGCTTAGCAGTACACACATCTGCCAGCTACCAAGCAGCCATTTATCCAGGGCCGGAGCAGGGCCCTGTGGGGGGGGTGAGGGCAAATTATCACACAGTTCCAACTTTGAACAAAAGGCAGGAATAAGCCCAGAAGCTAGTGACCAATCTCAGGAACTCAGAATTGTCTAGAAGCCAGAGGTGGGTTTGGTGGAAACTCTGCAGCCAAGTGGAGCCCACATGCCCCCTACAGCAGGATGGCACTATGGAGGCCAGATCATTCTTTGCTGTGGGGCCATCCTGCGCACTGTAGCAGGTCGAGCAGCACCCCTGGCCTCTACGTACCAGAGGCCAGTAGCAACACCCACCCAAGCTGTGACAATCAAGAACGCCTCCACACATTGCCAATGTCCGCGATCCCATTGAGAAATGCTGCTCTAAATTAGGCTGTGACCAGTGGTGGCCAGGCCTAAATGTAAGCCTCATGCTTTCAGATCTTCCATCTGCTCATACCTGGATTCTTACGTGAAATGTCCCAGTGTTTAAATTTTGGCAACTAACTAATTAAAAAGAATCTGCTTACGCTGCCAGAGCCAAAAAACGTGTGTGCAGGTCACCGGCCGAGCCTCTGCTAAGTCTAGAAGGACAGCGAGAAAGGACATAACCCACTTCCCAACACTGGAGGCCCTGAGCTCCCGACAAGCCAAGCTCAGACCCCACAGCCTGGAAGAGCCCTCCTCCTCCTCCAAAGGTGGAGACGGACAAGGAATCGAGTTATTTCTGGGGGAATAATGTCACCACCTCACCCACTTTGCAAACACCCTCTCCCAGGAACACAGACTGACAAACCATCCCCAGAAGAACAGTTTCCCTTTGCAGAAAAACTGAGAGAATTTCCTCATGCACATCCCTACCCCGACTTAGCCCCCCCTCCCCAAAACACAATTACGCTCCTGCTGATGTTTCTAGAGCCCAGGCCCTGTGTGGTTCTGGTCTATGAAGCAGATACTTGTGAACCACCCACCTATAACAACAACCAGCCTCTGGGCACTGGTGAATCTTTTAGTGCCAACATTCCCCCAGAGGACTGGGCTCTGTAGCCCCTAGTTAAAGAACTTGTTCTAAGCAAGTTTCCTTTACTTCGAGTGAAAATCTGGGTTACTAGGGGGAGGGAAGTGGAGAATCTAATAAATCTTAGAATATACTTTTTGGCTAAAAGAAAAAAAAAAAAAACCCTACTTACTGGTGTCATGAAACAACTTTCCAGCTCTCTCTGAAGAGAGCGGGTTCAGAAGTTACTATTGTATTCAAGCTGTATTAAATCAAGCTGTGAGCAGCACCGGGGTTATGCTTTTAAAGAATGCCCTGAGCCAATTCTGATGTTTAAAGGGAAAAGGAAAAGTTTCCAAGGCTTCCAAGGCTTCCATAAATTCCGACGAGAGGAAGTTTCAAACTTGGGTGTTCACAGTCCGTGGCCCCCACGTGGAAACAGCTTGGTTTCATGTATTTGGTTTTCCTGTTCAAACTTGAGGGTCTTTTAACTTTTTATTTTTACAGGGCTCCAAAGAAAAGGGAGAGGGAGCCATTAGCTCCCTGAGTGCCAAAGAAAACCCCGGAGCCTCCCTCAGAGGGCCTCTGCCTGAGGCGGCCGCGAGGCAGGGGTGTGGGGAGGGGACCCCCTGGTCCTGGCATACCCCTGCCGCCTCCTCCTGCCCGCTGGAGGCCAGGCCTGCGGGGCCAGCTGCTAATTAACTCCAACAAGATCAATGCAGCCCAGAGCGTGTGAGTGGAGACCAGGCAGGACAGTCATTTGGCCATGGCTGGGCTTCGGCCGCCGGCAGCAGAAGGAACAAAATGGAGTCTTTCCAAAAACAAGAGGAGGCCCAGCCAAGTGCCGAGGAATCCTAATTTTAGTCCCTGGAGGGAGACGGCTGTGTCTGCTCAGCCAGAGCACCAGTGAGGCCCAGCATCCCTCAGAAATGTCAACCAAACCAAACAGGCCCTCCCTGGACACCTCAGCCCCAAGCCCTGACTTCAAGAGGCTCACCCTCAGCCGGGAGGGCTGACTCACACACGCCAGTTTCCAATCCCCAGCCCCACTCTCCAAGCGCTGCCTGCCCAGGAGGTGGTCAAGGTCAGTGTAGGATACCCATTTGACAGGCAGGAACACTGAGTCCCAAGAGAGGCAGTGGTGAGGCAGAATGAACATGGGCAGCCCTGAGGCTGGATCCAACACACAGTCCCAGCACACTGGACCCATGTGACCTGGAAGAAGGCACCTTGTCACTCAGAGCCTCAGTTTTACCATCTGTAAAATGGGAGTGAGAATGTTTCCCTCAAAAAGTTGTGATAAGGCACAAATAAAATGTGGAGAGGTATATGTATATACATACACATCTATGTACATATGTGTTAAAAAGTGACTCCTGCGCCGCACCCCGGATATAGAGGATGTCTATATAGATACAGAAGACAGATATAGAAGACAGCTGTCCTGCCCATGGCCAGATACCCCTCCCCCATCTGGGGTAACAGCACCCTGACACGCCTTGGGCTGCCGCCTCCTCTCTCTCAATCCCTGTGGCTGTGGGCCTGACCTGTTTCCACAAGGGTTCTCAGACACCTACTGAATCAGAATTGCCAGGGGTTGAACCCAGAAGTGACTTATTTGTTTCATTTCCCCAGGTGCGCAAGAGGCAGTCTTAGGAACAGCTGCCAGAAAAACTCAAGACGGCCCAGAGGCTGTGCTCATAGAGGGTGTTAATCCCCCCAGGAAGCCGCACATCTGCAAAGGGTCTCAGATTCCAAAGGGCTGTCAGGACGGGACCCTCTCCCAGACCTGAGCCAAGATGAGAGTCCCCGAGGGGAGCTCCGGCGGGGCAGAGACCAGGCAGAATTCTGATCTGACCCGAGAAAGTACTTGCTGGCTCTTCCCCTCATGATCCGCCTTCACCCCGCAGAGCAGATCAAGGGGAGGATGGATGTCCAGAGTCTCCAAACTGAGCCTTCCCTTGTCCCCTTAACCTTTGACCATAGCCCCTAGGCCTGAGAGGGGAAACTGGGGACATCCACCCTGCCACAGGGCAATTTCAGCATAAAGAAGTCTCCATAGCAACCCTCCAGCTGGAGAAACTGAGTTACCTGGTGACCAGACAGGGTGCAGGGGGATAGTGGCAGGACAGGGATAGGGTGGTACTGAAGGATAGGGCTGGGGCTTTTCCAGAAAGGACGGAAATAACAAACATTTGTCCAGAGGGGAAAAAAACTTCCAGAAAGACTTTTCCTTCTTCTATCTCTTTCTCCCTCATAAGAAATCTTGAAGGGAATAGTTAGTAGTTATAATAAGAGCAGCTTTACTGAGCACCATCTATGCCAGACCCTGGGGGTTCACGACCTTGCTGAATTCATACACCAATCACAAGAAGGAGGGTGAACTGGTAGTCCCATTTTACAGGTGGGGAAACTGAGGATTAGGAAAGATTAGGAAAGTTGCCTAAGGTCACACAACTAGTAGGTAACAGGTCCCAGAATCAAACTCATGCAATTCCAGAGCCCACTCTCCTACCCTCTTCTGCATGGGCATGTCAGCACCCCTTCTAACCTCCACATCCTCTGGGCTCAGCAGAGACTGGCTTTGGATCCAGCTCTGCCTGACTCAGAGGCACACTTGGGCCCCCACACCATGCTGACGCTAAGCTGGTTAAGAGGAACTGGGGGGCTGGTGAGCACCCATTTTTAGGGATGGGCTAGCTGTGCACAGAGGATTTCTTTGTTTCCACGGCCCCACTGCAGACTCCCTGAGCCCCTACCCTGCTAGAGCACTAAGGAAGGGGGTGGGGCACATGACCCTGCAACACCCAACCTCCAACCCCCAAATAACATGGACGGTGGAAGAAAAAGCACTGGCTAATTGACAAAAGTTGTCCACTTGTTGGCTATTCAGTTGAGGGAGGGGAGGAGGAGTTGGGAATGACCTCCAGGTTCTGACCTGAACAACAGGTGAACAGAGGGCCAGTCACTGGGCCAGGGAGGTCCCTAGGAACCTTCACAGGTTCCCTAGGAAGATGAAGAGGGTAGTTTCAGACAGCTTATGTCTGGATGTGTGAGTGACATTGAGAGGAGGTACCAAGCAGTGGTACCCAGGTCTCAGTCCACCTGAAACTCCCAAGGCCCCCGTGCAACCCCCAAAGCCGCCATGTACATACAGCCTGGGTCCTCCCAGCCGTGCAGCCAGCTGGTCATCCTCATCCTAGCTGCCTTGCTGACTGGCCTCTCTCCATCACCTCCTCCCACAGAAGGCAGAGCCTCAGCAACTGTGTCTCTCAAATCATGATCTCAGAAGAGGGAACTTGGTTTAGTTATTGGAAAGCTGCCATCTGCAGTCCCCAAGCCAGGGCCCGTGTCACTGACAATTTCCAAGGCCTTGAAAGGGACCTTTAATCCAATTGTCTGTGTCAGGTAGTCAATGGGCAGCCCCTCCTCCCCCCTCCACCTTCCTTCCAGCTCTCCCTTTGAAGGCAGCCCCAGGGAGGAGCTGCCCAGCATAGCCGTGGCCCAGCCCTGACAGCTGCACACCCTCACAGCCAGAAGGGTCTGCCGGGAGCCCGGAGAAGACCACCGGTGACCAGCCCTCGGTGTGAAATCCCTCAGTGCCTGGCACGGTGCTGGTACGGTTGGGAGTAGGGGGAACACATCATTCAAATACTCTGCAGCCATGTTCCTCGCTCAGCACGAAGTGCTGCACAGATGTTACAGTCCCCCCAGCAGCGACACATTTTCCAGATGGAAAAACCGAGGCTAACAAACATTACGGTCACTATAAATTCTGAAAGTGGAAGTCCTACTGCGTTCTGCCTCCAGAGGGCTCGCTTACTACATATCAATATGAACCACGGTAATAAATGCCCTATTGATGGCCTGCTCTGTGTGTGTCAGGTCCTAAGTGTTTCACGGGCATTCTCAATCTACACAACAGCTCTGTGGGGTACGTATCATTTCTCCTCCCATTTTACGGATGAGGAAACGGGGCACAGAGAGGTTAAGGAACTTGCTCAAGGTCACACAGCTAGTAAGTGGCAAAGTCAGCAACTGCATCAGGTCTGGCTGTCTCTGGAGCACTTCTCATTCTTTATTATCTGCCCCTACCCCATATTGAGCCTATTTACACTTTTTTTTCCTAATCACCCCAACATGAAATTTGGGTATACCATAGGTATACTGTTTTGTCTATTTGCGTGTATGTATGTGTGTGTGTACACACACACACACACACACACACATATTGGGGGCAATATCATCACCATTGAGAATGAACTAGAATCTAGACCAGTGCTGCCCAATAGGAATAGAATGCAAGCCCTATGTGTAATTTTAAATTTCCTAGTAGCCACATTTTAAAAAAAAAGAGAGAAAGAAACAGGTGAAATTAATTTTAATAATGTTATTTAAGCCAAAATATCAAAAATCTTGCCATTTCAAAATATCATCATTCTTTGTTATCAATGTAAAAATTATTAAGGAGAAATTTACATTCTCTGATTTAACACGAAGCCTTTGAAATCTGCTGGCTATTTACAACCCAGCCCGGCCCTATTTCAAATGCTCAACAGCCATGTGAGGCTAGTGGCCACATAGCGGACAGTGACCCCCATGCCCTAACCCCTCAGCTAAAGCAATATTGTTTATCTTCCCCAAAGCCTTGAAAATGATGCTCTGAGAGACTTTCTCAACCAAGGAACCCTTTGGAGAGTCACCACCACTCCTAACCAGTGGGTCCTACTTACTGTGTTCTTAGGCCCACTATGAACAAGACACCAGGCTAAGATGCTCTCAAGGAGATATGAAGATGACTAAGAACTGGCATTTGCCTTCGAGCAGCTTATAATTTAAGAGGGGGAGCGAAATAGTTTCCAAACCCTACTGCACACCAGGCCCTGAGTCTTCCCACTCATTATCTTTTCATCCTTCCACTCATCCTGGTGGGGGGGGGGTCGATATTACCATCCCATTTTATTGATGAGGAAACAGATTGAAAGAACATGGATCTTGTCCAGGGCCATCCTATCTGACTTGGCCAACCCAGGGCAGAACACAGGAGGTATCAGCAAAGCAATGGAAAGGCTTTTAGCAACAAGGAGGGCAGCCTTGAGGGAAGGCTTTGGCGGGGGTATGAATGAACGATGGAGGCTACATGAGAAGGAAGAAGGTAGCCAGGTTCTGAGGATAAAGAAGGGGCATGTGCACTTGCAAGGAATGAAGAAACGATGCGTGGATTCCTGGCGGAAGGCACAGCACAAGAGAACCCCTAAGAGGCAGGAATTCTGGGCGCTGAGATGCCTTAGCAAGTAGCCCCAAGTAGCCCATGTGCAGGGCATTGTATGAGAAGAGGTCAAGTTCAATCTTCGAGTCGTGGAAAAGCACCCATTGCCCAACTCACGGGCTATAATGCCAGAGGAATCCCACTTCCCAAAATATTTACCAGAAGGCTCTGGGCACCAGACTCCATTCTATAAACTTGGGTACCATCCCAAAGCTGAAACGATAGATCTCCTGGAGAACAAGATAAACTCTCCCTCACATTCTAAATAACGACAGGGAGGTGAGGAAGAGAACGAAATAAATCAACCCTCTCCAACTGCCCAACTTAAAAGGGATTATGCTCAGAAGCAAGAAGAGGGCAAGGATGCCGTCTCCTTATCAGACACATGGCTGCTCCAGACACAAACAAAACTCTTGGCAGGCATCCTTCTTCCACGTCATGGGGGGGAGGGGGAAACAAAGTCTTTTTTTTTGCTTTTTGGGGTTTTTTTTGAGGTACGCGGGCCTCTCCCTGTTGTGTGCTCTGCCGTTGCGGGGCACAGGCTCCGGACGCACAGGCTCAGCAGCCATGGCTCACGGGCCCAGCCACTCCGCGGCATGTGGGATCTTCCCGGACCGGGGCACGAACCCGTGTCCCCTGCATCGGCAGGCGGACTCTCAACCACTGCGCCACCAGGGAAGCCCGGGAAAAAACTCTTAATCCACAAAGGTCAAACCCATCCTCCTTGAATACAATCAAGCCCATATTGTTTTCCCCTAATTTCCAGGAGAAAACAGTCCCTTCCGTGAGCTGAAGTACAGACTAGAGCTCAAGGAATGAGGCTCATAAATCTCCAGTTTGCTGGAGGGACCCAGATTTCCAATCCCCCACCACAGTATCCAACCGGAAGTCACATTTGGGACCAGGAAATATGCCTGCTGCACTCCAAGGCACCAGCAAAGGACGCACTGCAGGATGAGTTGGTCCAAAATGTGGAGGAGGAAGGCCCATCCCCCTCCCTCTAACAGTCACCACTGGATATCACAGATTGAGTAAATGAGAAAGTGCTTGACATAGATGATCTCATTTAACACTCACACAAGCCCATGTGGTGGATAACTTCGTTATCCCCAATTTACATATGGAAATGGAGGCTCAGAGGGGTGAGGACCCAGAGTCACACAGCCGGTAAATGGCATAGCCAGCTGACCCCAGGCTTGCCCTCCAGCTGGGGGGCTCCCACACTGGCATACAACCCTGTTTCTTCCTTTCTCTGCCATGCATTCCCAGGTCAAAGCCCAGTTCTGATCACCTCCCTTCCCTGCTCTGTAGCTTAGGCTCCCTTATGCCCATACAACGAGCCCCAAATCAATCCCCAGGGAGGCACACCCAGCAGCCCCCCAGGCACCCACACCATTCATGTCACCCACTCCCAACTGCAGAAATGCAGCCCGGCCTCTCAAACAGCCCATCCAAGAAGCGGGCTTCCTAGCATAATATTTTCCTCCCACAGAACGTGAGAATAAAGGGCTCTTTGCTTGTCTCCTGAAATAACTGGCTCTCACCAGAAAGCAATCTTCTGCCCAGTAAAAATATTTCTGTAAAACTTGGTAACTCTATCTGTGGTTCCTTTTCTGAAAGTCAAAAATCTTGGAGAGTGAAACACGGCAGGGACAGACTTTATGACAGGCTCATGAAGTCACGTCTACCCAGACATTCCCTCCTTAACGCTGTGATTGATTTGCTGTTAACCACAGGGACTTTGTGTCTTCATACTCTCAAAGCACCAGTCTGCATTTCTACAGAACAATACCCACCACCCGAGACCTGGTGTCCAGCCAGGCGGGCAGAGGAGCCACTGGCTGGGGCTCAGGGGCCGGAAAGGATGCTGCTGAGATCAGGGAACTCCTGCAGGCAGGCATCATGCACAGGTGAGCTGTCACCTGTGGCCTGTCCATGGCCATGCAGGAGGCACAGTTTATAAAATAAGTGAGGGGTGTCCTAAGATCAGGATGTAAAAGTGCTCACTACTAACCCAAACTAACCCCAAGACGCCTGGATAAGTCACTGAAACCTCCTTGGCCTTAGTTTGCTCACCTGGAAGTGGTGAACAATCACTCCAGGGAACTCTTGAGTGAACAAAGATGATCTCTCTGAACCTCTTCATCCATCAAACAGCAACCAAGCCCCTTCCAGAGACTGTCATGGGCCTCAGAGAGATGGCGTAGGTTCACTGGGAATCTTCCAGAACATATCAGCAGCTCCAGAGGCCTTATCGGACTACTGAGTATGTTTACTGAGTGCTTACTGCATGCTAAGCCTTAAATCACAACATAAGTTGTTTCACTTAATCCTTGAAATGACTCCAAGAGATGGATACTTTTTTCCTTCATTTTACAGGTAAAAAAATTAAAGCCCACAGTGAATACAGTTCAGTACAAACCCCGATCTGAAGACCAGGTCCAAAGCTCTGTGCCCCCTGGAGTAGATAAGACCCATATAGGAAAAAAAAAGTTAAATAATGAGGTTTTAAAAATATCCATACAAACTGAGGCAGAGGTTCTTAACCTGGGGGCCCTGAAATTGGGGGTAAAGGTGTAAGAGCACTTACGTGAGGAGAAAGACACTATCCAATATAGCAGATTCCCAAAAGGGTCTTATTACCTACCCCCTAAGGGTTAAGAATCACCTATGATCATAATGGAGAGGCTAGGAGCTTGAAAGGAAAGCTGTGACCCATGTGGGCTGCACGGAGGTGACAGCAAATCACCCAGGCTCTTCCAAGATCCAATGGCGAGGAGTGGTCCTCCCCGGACAGTCAGCTAATTGTCAGACTGCCTCGTTCCCACCCACGCTTGCCAGCTGCTGACTGGAGCTGCGGTCGGTGAGTCTTATACAATGCACAGATGTTGCTTCTGTCCACCCAGTGTGCATTCTGCAGCCTTTTCCTCACAGGTGGTTTTTCTTTAGGGAACCACCCCCGCACTCCCAGCCCTTGAGGTTTGGGGGAGTCGATCCCAGCCCCCACTCGAGGGTAGCCACATGACCCAAAACCGGCAGAGGCAGAGGGTTTGGTTCTGGGATGGACATGTGACTCAAGTCAAAACAATGGGAGCCAGACTAAGCTTTGGCTGAAACTCTCTCTTCTAGTTGGAGATGGAAGCCCAGACCGCTGGGAGCCGAACTGCCACTACCTGGGGAGAGTCTGCCCAAGAATGAAGCCGACCCAAAAGAAACCAGAGCTGAGGGCAGAGTTGGAGCTGGGACCCAGCTGTCCCTAAATTCAATTCACCCTCCCAACTTCCCCTTTACACAGGCCAGTAATGTGCGGCTGTACGAAACAGCTGAGATGGGCTTAAAAACCAAAGGATTCTGACTCATCCACACAGAGAAAGGTCGCACGTACTTAACCACAAACCCCCGTGAAGCTGCTGCCCTCCTGGATTCTGAAGACCCTGGCCTGCGGGAGAAACTCTGGCTTCGCCAGAAAAGAAGTAGAACCATGCCTGGAGCTCACATCGGGTGTGCAGTGTGTGTGCTGGGGCAGCAGGGGTGTGTGCAGAAGCACAGCTGCAGAAATGCACCGCATTGATCTAACAGTCTACTTTAGACTATAGGCACAAGCCCACAAACAACCTAGATGCCCAACAACAGGGAATCAGTGCAATGAAGTATGGTCCATCCCTACAACGGAAGGCCTTGAGAGCCATGAAGAGCAATAAGATTGACGGGCAATTAGATTATATGCACTGATATGGAATGATTTCCAAGATACACTGTTAAGTTAAAAAGGCAAGGTACAGAACGAGATTATAACAGGCAACTTCGGTTAAAAGGAAAGAAAGTCTCTATCACTTTTTTATGCATCCCCACCTTAAATGAATTTTTCAATTAACCTACAAATACCAATGCTTCCCAGTCTTATTGGCCAAGAGGACTGCTTACTGTCTGTGCAGAGATAAGGGCCCATACTCACAGAGCACGGCTAGAAGCACCTCCAGGGACCAGAAGAAGCAGATGCCTTGGGAGAGGGGTGCTGGGAGACCAATGGTATTGGCAGAGGTGGGAAGAAGGCTTCCTTTTTATCACATACCCTTTAGTACTGTTTTGAATTTTCTTTTCCTTTTGTTTTTCACCGTGTGCATGATTTCATTTACCAGAAGAAAACTGGCGAGGCCCCTTTCTGAAAGGCAGGGGAGATGCAAGTGGAGGCTCTCATCAAAGGCCAAAAGGAGGTGGAATTTGGAGGGACAGGACCTCCAGAGGCTATGTGCCCTCTGGCCAAGCTGCTAGGCCTCCCTGAGCCTCATCCACCAGGCAAATGTTCCTTGAGCACCCACCACGTGCCAAGCAGTGCAAAAGGCCCTGAGGACGCAGCAGTGAGACACACAGAGCCTGCCCCATGGACTCTGCAGTCTGGTCTCAGTTTCCCCATAGTATTAATACTGACCCTGGCCAGGTTTCTGCAAATAGTAAATGCCTGACAAATCACTGCGAGTAAGGCTTTGCCAACCATAAAGCTTGAGATGAATGCTGCCTCTGACTCCTGGGGAAAAGCTGGTCCCACTCAATGCTGAGCCCCAGCCCCATGAACGGGTTCTGCCTTCCAGCTCCTCAGACCAGAGCCAAGGGGACAAGTCCTCACCCACGAACCCCAGAAGCAGATGCCAAGCAGGCCCTCCAAGGTTGAGAAGGCTAAGAAGGCCCCAATTTATGACACCAGGAGAAGGTGCACCAATCCACCTACCTGGGAGACCCACCATCCTTCCCATCACTGACCACAGCAGTGGCCAGCCTGGGCCTCCTCCCTCCAAGCTCAAGGGAAGCTGTGCCTCCCAGGAGCAGGGTCTGGAGAGGCCCCAGGGAGGGTTTCACCAGTGCCTCCTGGGGGCAGAGCTCGCCTTCCACCACCACCTGCTGCAAATAGCCCCTCCCACCCGCCTCGGGATGGGGGTTAGCCTGATGATGCACGGCAGTGCTGCATCTCCTCCACTGGTCCAGAGCTGTGCTGTCCAGGCAGAAGCCACTAGCCCCACGTGGCTATTTAAATTTACATTTAAATTAACTCAAATACAATGTACTTAAAATTCAACTCCTCAGTCCCAGTAGCTACATTCAGAGCACTCAGTAGCCACAGGTGGTTAATGGTTCCCATATTGGACAGTGCAGACATAGAGCATTTCCATCATCACAGAAAGTTCTATCACTAAACTAGATATCCCTTTAACATCTCCCCCCTTCCAGTTATAAAAGGAGGGGCCTGGCCGGTCTTGAAAAAGAGGCCAGGTATCAATAAATGTCAGCAAAGTTCTGAATCCACTTATAGGGGGTAAGGATCCACAGCCATAGGGAACTGCACAGGAGACGGAATCACTGACTGAAAGCATGTCATGAGTCAGGAACTGTGCCGGCTTCTCCTCTGGGCCACACACTCGACCCCCACCCTTCTACAGATGGGGAGCACCCTCCCTCCCTCCGCCCTAACCCCTCCAGCTCCCTCCCACCAACACCTTTCCTACAGGGTCCAGTCGCCCAACACAGAGAGGCTCTGATTCAGAGGGCTTGCGGCGGGAGGGGCCTCTAGGTCTCAGCATTTTAAACAGCACTCAGAACTTCAGATGTAGGTGGTCCTCCGGCCGTACCCTGAGTCCATCCCAGCCCCACGTCCCCTTCCAGCTACCGGCTTCTCTCTCCACCCCTTCCACAAAAGCTTGTCCCGAGACGTATAGCTGATTCACTTTGTTATACAGCAGCAACGAACACAACAATGTGAAGCAATTATACTCCAACAAAGATGTTAAAAAAATAAAAATAAAAATAAAATGTATTGGCTCTTTGAAAAATACAAAAGTAGTACACGCTCTCTGAGAAAAAAAAAGTCAAACAATGTAGAAACATATAATGTGAAAAGTGAAATTCCTTCTCTCCTTACCACCTCCCACCACTTCACTCCTCAGGGAAACAGACTTTGACAGTGTATTTTTCCAGATCTTTCCATGTGCACCTGCAAATATATAGAGACATAGGCCTGAACAGACCTTTGTATAGTGCAGAAAACGGGGCCACATTATACTGATGTTCTGCTCTTGCTTTGCTCATTCAACAGCATCTCAGGGCCTCCTTCCTATCAGCCTGTGGCCCTCACTTAACCTGGTTTTACCAGTTGCAGGGAGATCCATGGAATGGCTACACCACTGTTTATTAGCCTGTCTCCTGGTGATGAATATTTGAGTTGTTACGAATTTTCCTTCTTCCAAATAATGTAGCCATGGATGTTCTTACAAGTATGTGCATCTGCTCCCATGTTAGTGTTCCCCAGTCCCTTCAGGACCCATGCCAATCTCACCTCGGCTGCCATTCCACCACGACAGCTCCTGTCAAACTGGACTGTGACCACCAGGACCCTAAATCCAGTGGACACCTTTCAGTCCTTTTCCTTACTCAGTCTCTCAGCCGCTTCTCTCAGGGAGACCACATCCTCTCTGGTACACTACTTTGATGGCCCCCAGTCAATCACACCTCCCAGTATGTATGCCCCTGTGTAATCTCTTCCCCTAAACCGGGGCTGGACCTGTGACTTGCTTTAACAAAGAGAATGTGGCACTGCCAATTCCAGGCCTAAACCTAAAGAACCTGGCAGTTTTCACTTTTGCACTCTTGGGAAGCCAGCCACAGTGTAAGAAGTCTGATTACCCTGAGATCGCCATACTATGAGGAAGCCCAAGCTAACCAGTGATGAGGACACCTGGAAGAGAACTGAGGCCCCAGACATGTAAGCCAAGAGGATCTGTGGCAGGTGGCCCCTCCTCGGTGTTTGAGCCAACCCAACTATGCACATGGAGCTGGAGATAAGTTGCCCCAGCCAAGCCCTGCTCAAATTGCATAATCTTAAGCAGATCATAAAATATCAAGTCAGTGAGTTTTGGAATAATTTGTCACACAGCAAAAGATAACCTAGACATCCACCTTTTCTTTACTACATTCTGAGAGGAGGAAGCAAAGGCCAGGAGAGATCACAATAGATACCTAATAGCTAAGCTGCAGCCACCCCCAGGCTCAGGATTCCCAAAACAATGTTCTGTCCAGAAAGATTTAGTTGCCAGGGTGCAGCTGCTGCTTGTCATGTTCAGAGGCTGCTTTCTAAAGTGAGAGGACATGGGGGTCCCCAAGAGCCCTCTTCATGCCCTAAGCAAATGGAGTTGATGAACAAGACAGCAACCATGGCAATCCTGGGAGAATCTGTTCTGGCCAAAAAGTCAACAAATCAAAAGGCTCTGAAGCCAAGAAAGAAAACTTTGGCACAGAGAGGTTAGGGAACTTACCCAAGGTCACACAGCTAGTGAGAAGCAGAGCTAGATCCTGAAACCAGGTATTCAGACTCAGAGTCTAGACCAGTGACCAAACACCAGTGTTTTCTAACACTTTGATAGTGACCCACAATAAGAATTATGTTTTATAATGGGCCTCTGTATATATGGGTTTGGGTATAGATGTGCATTTAGATATACACATATCTATCTATAAATACATCTATCTATTTATCGGTATGGATACCTATGTCTATATGTCCGTATCTATCTATCAAATTATCTATAGACATGGCTATCCACACCTATAAACTAAACCGAAAGTTACACAAAGCAATATTTATTATTACTATATAGGTTATTCTCTTACATTTTTATTTTTGTCTATTTCATTTTTTTTTAATGCTGGTCACTACATGGATTTCATGAGCCGTGAATGGGGTTATAACGTACAGTTTAAGGAAAAAAAAACTCACCTATAATGATTTAAGATAGCTCTAAAATCAGACTGATCTGAATTTGAATCTTCCTAGAGCAAGATTCCACTTCCAAGTCAAGTGACTTTGGGCAAGACGGTAGATTTCTTTAAAACCTCAGTTTCCAGGACTTCCCTGGTGGCCCAGTGATTAAGAATCCATCTGCCAGTGCAGGGGACATGGGTTCGATCCCTGGTCTGGGAAGATCCCACATGCCGCGGAGCAACTAAGCCCATGTGCCACAACTACTGAGCCTGCGCTCTAGAGCTCACAAGCCATAACTACTGAGCCCGCGAGCCACAACTACTGAAGTCCATGCGCCGAGAGCCCATGCTCTGCAATGAGGAGCCACCGCAATGAGAAGCCCACGCACCTCAATGAAGAGTAGCCCCTGCTCGCCACAACTAGAGAAAGCCCGTGCACCACAACGAAGACCCAACGCAGCCAAAAATAAATAAATAAATAAATAAATAATTTTTTAAAAGCCTCGGTTTCCCCAGCAGTAAAATGGGGATAATAATAGTACCTGCCTCATAATGGTGTTGTGAGAACTGAGTGGTAGGGACAGCTCTTGGCCCAGGGCCTGACATATAGCAGATACTTAATGCTGCACCTATGGTTCAGCACAGGGCTCAGCATACACAAGCACTTAATAGTCACACTGAGGCTGCCACCACAGAACACTGAGAAAGGAGGCACATACCCAAGACTGACCGGGGCAGTGGGCTCCTTGGGATTTCCAGGGCAGGGGAGCAAGATAAGTGCTCCCACCATGCACTGAAAAGGCAACCTCGTTCCTGGTTTGTAGTAGTTTTCTGACATCATCTTTTTGCTTTTGAAGTCTATCTAGATCCCTAGGGGAAAGAAGGGTAAAACAAGGTCAAGGTCAAAAACTGCCCTGTAACAAGGTTACCTCTGGAAGCCAGGCCTGGAGTGGCCTCAGTACCCCAAGGTAGCACCCCCAAACCTACACTGTGGAGCCGCCGTCAGCCAAAGCCTCCATGAGAGGGGCCCACCAGCCTGGGCAGACTTCTGCAGTTAGAGATACACCCTGGGCCTGAGCCCATTAGGGAGGTCCTGGTCTTCCCCAGCCTCACCTGTAGCCTGAGGGTGGCCAGGCCCATCCTGCTGACAGGGACTTTTATGCTCTGCCCTACCCTCTCCAGGGCCCCAGCTCTGTACTCAAGCTCAAGTCCAGGGGCTTGGGCAGCACGTGGCAGACCAGCCAATCAGCTCCCGGCTGACACTACTTCGTGGGACCAGGAGGTTCTCCCCAACCTCCCATCCAGCCAGAAAGGAGAGACGCTGGAGTGATCGGACATCGATAAAAATAAAACTGTGGAAGAAGATTTGCAGCAGGTGGACAAAGAACCAAAACAGGTTGCAATATATAGCATCACGTCCCGCAACCCCCAAGAGCTACCCACCCCCGGTGCTGGACCGCGTATTTCTGCCTGAACATCTCAGGGACTGGATTCTGTCCTAAGCCAGACACCCAGAAGTGGGTTGAAGACTCTCTATTTGCCAGTCGTGCCTCCTGGCCTTTGCACTTCCCAAACCCTTTGAGATGTTTTTACTAAACCTTCCATCACCTGGCTATTTATCCTTTGGGTCTCAACAACTTAACTCCCCAGTGCAAAGTAGAACTCTCCTCATTCTCTCTCACCACGTCCTGTTCTTTCCCTTCATCACATTTAGCGCACATCTGGGTGATCATCAGTTAACCACACGAGAAAGCTGCAAGAGGAGGGGTGACGTTTGCTTTATTCTCCCTGGTTTCCAGCGTGAACTCATTTCAATCCTTGAACAACTCCATGAGGAAGGAACCATGACTACCCATTCCACCAGATGTGAAAGCTGAGGATCAGCAATGAGCCGTCACATGGCCCAAGGCCACTCGGCTGGGGAGAGGTGCAGCTGGAAATTGGACCCAAGAAGTCTGATTCTGAAAGCTCTAAACACACTCCTGACGCCTACTACATGCACACGCTGGGCCTCAGTATAAAGTGGCCCAAACCACATCTATACTGTACTTACCCCACCTGCCCTCCCATCCTGTTCCCCGGCAACTGAAACATATTATCCATGACTCCCCAGCACCCAGCCTTGGCTTGGTCTCTACCCTCTGCCTTGGAGGCAGCCTGAATCCGCTCTCCCTTGGCTGGGCTCAGGACTTAACTTGCTGAGCTGGTCTCCTCACCTGTACACAGGGGAATAATACATGTAAAGAATGCATGTAAAGCATTAGGCACTTTTAATAATCCCTTGTATGTACTATTATCACTAACATATTCATACCCCACCAAAACCTTGTAGGTCTAAATCAACAATCACAAGCCAGGCCAAATCCAGCTATCTGGGTCCACCCAAAAAAGTGTTTTTGAAAATTTTTATGTAGTTGATGATAATTTTTTAAATTAGAAAAATTTCACATAAAAATCCAGATGGCTGGATTCTCTTAACGATCAGAAGATGTGGCAATACCAGGGCCACATTCCCACATGACAACAATTGGCTGGGGCTGAGGGACACTGTTCTCTTGGCTCAGGACATGTGCTCCCCAGGGCACCCTAGTCCCCTCACCTCCCAGGTGTCTCCCTCCCAGCCTGCTGCGTTCATGAATATGACTTCTCTGGCCTTTAGATTCTGACCCCTGGTCCCAGTCTTACCGTCCTTGGAGCCATACTGACATGCCACCTCCTTCAAAAACACCTCCCTGAATCTCCATAACCCTGTGTCTCTTCCTGGTCTTATAACTGTAAGAACGAACTTGTGTTGAGCACTTACGGTGTGCCTGACATTACAACTGTTTTACAGTTTGAGTCCTCACAATTGCCCTGTGATGCAGGTACTATTATCATCCCTGCTTTACAGATGAGGAAACACAAGCAGAGTTTATTATTCTATTGCCATCCCCACCCCCATCCATTCCCCACCCTCTCTGTACTGCCCTGTGCCTCCAGGAAGCTGACCCTGTGGACCAATTCACTGGAGCTTTCTGGCCTCTGGCTTCTGAATTCAGCCAATGCGAAGCCCCGGCAGGAAACGGGAGGATGCGAGGAGATGAGAGTTAGGGTATTTCTTCTCCACTCCCTCACTACTTCTGTACCATGTCTCTGACTGTGGTTAATCCTCCATCTTTATAGCCTCTGCCCGGTCTCCACCCATCGTCAGCTGTGGTTCCTACAGGGATCCAATCCAAAATATCCAACATTTCCTCCCCTGGCCCTTTCTGCCCTAGGGGTGGTAACAGCTTCCCACTGTTGCCAGGGACCATCAGTCCCTGGGTACCTCAACGCCCCATAAAGTATCCCTGAACCCTGCCCATACCTCTGGAAGCTACTTTCATATAAACTCTCTGGAGTGCATCTGTTTCCCACTAGACCCCTGGCTGACAGAGGTTTGACACAATGCCCAAGGTCACACAGTTAGAAAGTGGTGCAGCAGGATCTGAACCCAAGACACTGGGCTCCAAAGTTCTCGTTCTTTAAGCACCACCCTACACCGCCTGATGTCGTAATCTACTTCTCCTGGTCCTTCACCTGCTTATGGCCTCCTCAAGAGTCCCCTGGGTGACGCTCGAGAACCAAGCACTGTGCCTGGACCAATGCAGACCTTCCAGAATCTCTCACTGAGCCCACAGAATACAGTCACTTGATTCCACTTTATCCTCCAAAGTATTTTTACAAGGGAGAGCCCATCCCCACATTCCTTCTCCCCCCAGATCACAGGGCTCACCTCTTTCCTGCTGGCCCCTCACACAGGCTCTTCACACACTTGTCTCCCCTCTGGACAAAGACCACTCTCCATAACATGGCTGAGAAGGCCACGGGTCCAGGCTGTGACCTCTCTTCAGCCAACTGAACTTCAACCAGCATCTCAAATGAACCACCCTCCTCTCTATAGGGCTTTCTCACATGTGGCCCGTCGGTCCGGCAAACACTCATGGCTGTTACATGTCCTCTCCCCTTGCCTTGCTCACCATCACCCCTCCCCCCATGCACCTTTGGCCTTAAATCACAGCTCCTCTGAGACTACCTCTGACCCTGGACCAGTTGGTACTTCCTGCTCTAGAGCCTCCAGAGCATCCTCTTAACATTCCCTGAACATTGTCTTCATTATTCAAGAGCTACCTTCCCAAACCATGAGTCAATCAAACACGAATATCAATGCAAAGTAAAATATTAGCCAATCAAATACAGCAACATTTAAAGCAGCAGTCTATCATGGCAAAGAGGGATTTAATTTAGGAGTGCAAAGAAAGTTGAACACTAGGAAATCTAGTTATGTAAATCATGCATACAAATCATACATTATATTAGCAAAGAATCACCAGCTCCATCAACACCCCAACAGCATTTGATAAAATTCAATCACTATTCCTGGTTTTAAAAATCCTAGCAATCCAGGAGATGAAGAAAGCTTTCTTAACTAGATAAACAATGAACATCATACTTAATAGTTATTAATCAGTTGAGGAGATTCTAACCAATGCAATAAGA
Organism: Mesoplodon mirus; assembly: GCF_964341445.2. Taxonomy (NCBI): domain Eukaryota; kingdom Metazoa; phylum Chordata; class Mammalia; order Artiodactyla; family Ziphiidae; genus Mesoplodon; species Mesoplodon mirus. The sequence continues at coordinate 33,744,285 of NC_138995.1, forward strand.
TAAGAAAAATAGATGAGAGGCAAAGATGAAAGTTTAGTTCCACTCAACTCCAAGTTCTATGAGGCAGGAACTATGTTCTATTCCTCGTAGTTTCTACAACATCCTACCCATGCTCAAATATCTGCAGAATGAACAGCCACCCAGATTAGGTCTGATTCCTATTAAATGTTCTCAAAGCACCCAGCACTTCTCCTTTGAGGCATAAATCACAGCTTAGGTTGTGTAATGTGTTTTTAAAAATACTTATCTTTTCCTACTAGAGCGTAAGGTCCATGAAAACCAGGACCATGCTCTACTGACAGAGCAAATGTATACCTGGCCTAAAGTAAGTACTCAATTTCTATTGCACAGATGCATGAATGACTTGAATAGAATGCATTTAATACATAGTTCCTAAGTTATAATAAATGATTTTATCCTACTTCTCAGCCAGAAGATCCGAGGCCCAGAGAAGGGGTGGGGGGATCCTTCAGCTGATGCCACACCACTGTGAAGCCCACCCACTACCCTGGGATCCTCTGAAAGGCGTCAGCCACACACAAACCGCAGCCCATATGGCTCAACAAGTAAGGAAAGTGAAGCCCAGAGCAATTCCTCGGAGCCCTCTAAACAAACACACATCCAGGACGCACCCCGGAGGGCAGAGCCGTCTGGTGAGAGCTCCTGTGTGCCGCCCTTCTGGGGTTAAGGATGACTTCAGTGGAGGGACCTGAGGCTTCCCTCGCGAAGCCCCGTGACGGGTACCCACATGGATAAAGAGCCTCCTCTGCTTTCCCGGGAAGTTATCAAAGAATTACTTATGTCTCTGGAAATGCTTGTTTGGAAAAGGTTCTCCAGCCCACCTGGGCTTGGCAGGAGCGGCAGCAACACCAGGCCTGCCCTCTGGGGAGGGATCAGGCTTTCCCTCCGGCTCGTGAAGGGACTCGGCCATTTTTCATGCACAGAGTCTGAAGCCAGCCATAAAGAAGCAGGCAGCTTCCCAGGATAAACGGAGCACGGTGACATCAAAGACTGCCTTCCAGATTAAACAACTGAGGCCTTCAGCTCTCTCTGGCGTTTCTTCCAGGATATTCTGGGCTTCTGCCTCAGTTCTCCCTCGGATGGAATGGCAGATATTTTGTTTGTGAGAGTCTGAATTTTTTCCTTCCTCTGGGAGGGGGTGGGGAAGGGAGGGGGGAGAGAGAGCGAGAGGAAGAGAAAGAATGTCTGTGAGAGACAAAAGCCACAAAAAGAACATGCGTGAGTAGAAAAGAGAGCGGTAAGTCAGGGAGGCAGCCGGAAGTGCCTGCTTTGGAATCCAACGAGCGACCTAAAAATTCCAAAGTTGTGAACCTACAGCCAGTGAGTGAGGCTGCGAGAACCCCCCGAGCAAGGAGGACTGAGGGGTCCCTGACTCCCCCGTGCCTGCAGATCTCTTCGTGGGCCCCCGCCTCTTGCCCAGAGAGTCAGGCTGCATGCCCCTTCCTCAGACACATCTGGTAAACTGAGGCAGGAGACCCTCCTCCCTCAGGCACAGGCTCACAGCAGTTCTGGGGCAGGATGGGCTCTCTCTGGGATTGGCTTGTCACTGCCTCTTGCCCCCTGGCTCTTGGGGTGCCTCCCTCTGCCAATCCCACCATGGCTGGGCTTCTGACCCTCCTCCCCCGCAGGGCAGCAGGGGCCGCCCCTCCACCCAAACAGCTGGAGTAATGCCCCAAGTCCCTGTGCAGGATGCTGCATGCGAATCAGCTCTACAGAGTGCGCTGGTGGCTGCCCGCCTGGCTCCGCCCCACCCACCTGTCCAGAGGGGAAGGTAGCTCACACGACGTGCCAAGAGCCACTAACATGGGGGGCTTTGCAGAAAGAATGAGCACCAGAGAGAGTTCCAGACCCTACAGGCTGCAGAGCCACTTGGAGCCCACAGTCCCTTCTCAAGGGCCCAACCCAAGCACCACGCATTGTCCATGGACACTAGCGAGCAAGGCGTCTCCCCCAGCTCCCACTGCACAGACCCATCCCCTCTTCCCACACTTTCTTCCTCACTGCCTCAGCTTCTCATGAGTGTTACTGTCTGCCAGTGTGCCTGTGGCCATGCTTATTCTTTGTCTCCTTTATTAGACTGGAAGCTACAGGAGGACAGGCACCACAGCTCTGTGATTTGCCACTGTAGCCCCAACACCCGGCACAGCTAGGGAATCCATAATTAATAACAATTCATTATTGATCATAATTAATTAATAGCTGAGTGTCTGAAAGAAAAGGCCTAATTTCACTCTTCCCTTTAGTCCTACTTCCAGCTCCACCTGGCTGGGGAAGAGAACCTGGGGGAGGAAGAGGCAGGGATGGTGACTTAATCTATCTCCATTCATTCATTCATTCATTCATCCAGCAAATATATCATGAGAGCCCACCATGTGCCCCAGGGCTGCCACAAGGAAGACGGACTCCTCAGAAAGTGATTCTTCCATTGCTGACAGCTCAGCCTTGCTGCTTTAAGCCCTCAAAGGGACAATATGGTCCCTGAGCCCAGGAGCCCAAGCTTCCTGTTATGAGGAGGAATTCACTCTGTCTGTGTATCACCCACCTTCTCTCCTCACTTCTGACACTCCCACTGGGTGAGGGGATGGAACATTCCCCAAGGCTAGGAGCTTGTGGGACATGCCGAGGTTGTCTCCTGGTTTAGCTTCCCCCTGAGTTTGTGACAGTTTGTACAAGATATGAATGTAGAGGGTCTGTTCCTGAGTTTGAGGGACACAACACACACACAGCCTGACTCGGGGGACCAGTGTCCTTCTCAAAGAAGAAAAGCTTCGAAGGGAGGATAAGGCACTCCTCGAAACCTCTACCAGAGACCCCATCACAGAGAGGCATTAACGTACCCAGAATGACACCCTTGCCCACCTCCCACCTTCCTGAGGGATCCAGACCTACCAGAAACCAGAAGCCCCACCTGGCACTCTGCCCAGCTCCAGCTTGCCCCAGCTCTCCTTCCCATTCCCCAGGGGTCCAGAAAGATGCCAGGTGGGGCTATGAAGCTGGCCTGGGTGCCAGGAGCAGAGGGCACCCTCCGCGGAGAACTCAAAGAAGCCAGTGAGAGGAGGTCCAAACGCCTCCACTAGCCTCAAAGCAAATCATCTTTTAATTCTGAAACACCAAATATTTAATTTATGCTTTACCTCAAATGTCAAGTCCACCTCCCGGCACATAGCTTTGAAACCACGTAAGGAGGCCTAACACTTTCCATATGGTGAAGACATGGGGCCTTTTAATTGTGCCAACTGGTATCATTCAAGGGTAATTCCCCTGGAATCCGGCACTCAGGCAGCAGCTGGGCCAGCCTCCAATCTCATCACCCAGCTCCATACATCCCCACGGGCTCCAACAGGGCCTGCACCCTCCCAATCTTCCCCAAACATCAAAATGCACTAGGTGCCCCCTAATCAAATTACCAAACTGCCTGGCAGCCACCTTTGATCCAGAGGCAGACTTGCCTGCACCGAAGCTCTCAGCCTGTTTCTTCAGGCGGCTCTGCCATAAAAGAACAAAAGGACCAAACTGGGGGGTGGGGGAGGGGATGGCCTTAAATCCAGTTGTACACATTCATATATGCACACGTGTGCACACGCTGCAGGAGAGCGTACACAGACACGCAGATTCTGCTTCTCTGAGTGTTCTCCTCTCAACATGTCTGCGTCCATTACGCTACTCCATCCATCTACTAAACTTGTTAATTTCATCCATTATATTTTCCAGAGCCAACATTTCCAGTTGGTTTTCTCTTGTAACTGCCTGTTGCTGCTTCATGTTTCTAATATCACCCTTTATCTCTGCGATTATTATGCTTATTTTAATTTCTAATTGTTTAGCACATTGTTGTCTGGCATACAAATTGTTCACATATCAGTCATCTTCTGCAGTACTTGTACAGCTCACATTTCTCATTATTTTTCTCTTCCAAGCTCATATTCCCTTGAAGTTCAGCATGTACCCACTGAAAGGGCAAAAGCCCTAGCCTGTGTCCCTCCAAGTGAGGCTACAGAGTATGGGGGAGGGGGAGCCTCTGGTTTCATAATATGGGCCCCCATCTCCACCTCTCCCAGGGCCTCAGGACCCTGCCAGTACCTTTCTCCCCACGTTCTACTTTCAGTGAAGAGTTATCTGCCAGAACCCTGCCAGGGATGAGCATGTTATTACACCCATTTTGCAGATGAGCTAAGTAAGGTAGACAAAGGTAAAGTGGCTTATACAAGGTGACAAGCTATTGTGGCCGAGACTGACCTCATTTAGTTTTGTATTTGGGAGGGCAGGCATGGGTTAATTGCCGGTGAGGTCACCCTCTCATATCCCAGGATCTTGCATGAAACTCAGACCCAACTTAAACATTTACTAAGCTACTCAGGCTCCCTCAGAGAGGAAGAGGGCAAGCAGGGGCCCCTCATGCTTCTGCCTGCCCCACAACCTGCCTCATCCCAAAGTACTCGGCAGCCGGCCAGGGTGCCACCTCTCAGGAATGAATAAGTGCGACCCCCTCCAGGCAGATGTTCTGGTGTGGAACTTTACCACACATGGCTTCCACTGTCCTAGAAAGTACTCCAGAATGGGAGAAAACCAGAGTCCACACCAGCCGGCTGGCAACTTTACAGGGTTATGAGGAGGATTAAGATAATGTAAGCAAAGTGCTTGACACACACAGGCGCTTAATAAATAGTAGTTATTGTTGCAGTGAAAATGCTGGTTGGATGAGCCACGAATGTGCTCCCCGCCATTTTGGTGAAAGGCCGGGTGACCAAGTGGACACAGAGGCCAACCCCAGGACAGGTCTGGGGCTGGTGAGGGGACCTCTGCCAGCCCTTAGAACTCAGCACACTTTGGAGCCCACGCCCTCCTACATCCTGATGAGATAATGGAAGAACCTGGAGCCACCCTTTCCGTGCCACTGGAAATCACAGAAATTAAACAGAACCGAGGGTTGCCTACTGCTATCCTGTTTAATATCTCAACATTTCCCAAATTTGGGGCATTCCGTTCTCATTCACAGTTTTGACCAGTTGTACTTAATATTTTTCTCAGAATTGACTTTAGACTATCTCTTTCCACTTAGCTTCCTCCTAAGCAATAATATGTGCGAATTCAAGGGTTTTATGTCCCAGTTATTTATTTTTTTCTGGTAAAAAAAAAGTAACTATTAAGATAAGAAATATTCCTCCAGGTACCACATGAAATCACCTCACAGGCCTCCACAGTGCAGCCCCACACCCTGGGCTCACCCTCACTTCTCCCTGGGCCATCGCCACCTCTGCAGGCTCAGGAGCGAGGCCAGTGGTGGTGGGAACCCAGGCATCCAGGTCCCAGTCACCAAGCACAACTCTCAAGGCAGCAGAGATTCCCTTCCCTTAATATCTTGGATGGCAGGTCCCACGCTCCACCGCCCAACATATGTCATGCTGATGACTCTGTGTCTCACATCTTCAAAAGTGCTTTGAACAAACACTAATGACCCCTCAGCATTTCTCTGAGAGAGGGGGCTGGGAAAGGAGGGGGCAAACACCATCCCATGCTGTCCTCAGCTGGGGGAAGAAACCAGGCAACAAAATTCCGTGACTTTACCAAAGCCACAGTCTTAAGCTGGGGCCCCCTCCCTACCCTCCCTCATTTCCCCCAATGGCAACTTTTACTGGCTCACATTCCTCTTGCTGGGAACACTACTATTTAATTAAAAACGACAGACTTTTGTTTTCCTCTCCTTCCTTCCTCCTCCCTCCCATCCTCCAGGACTGGATGCCAAGGAGACCTACCAAAAACATGCGGGTAACATTTGTTATGGCTTTGAAGATAAAAGTCAATTGAAGTAAGCCCTCGCTGTATTTCAAGTTTCCCCTAAAGCATGGAGCAAGCGGCCTGGCAGTTTAGGAAAGAAAAAAAAAAAAAAGCAGGGGGGACTGCAAATAAATGTCATTCTGCAGGAATACTTTGTAAAAATAAACAGGCTGAAAAAACCCAAAACTTGATTAATGGAAATCCACTCAGTTGGCCTCTGTCTTCAGCTGCAAATGCATTTGTTCATATGGCTAAATCGGATCATTTTCATTGGGCTTTAAATAAATAAGGAGATCAAAAACTAGAAATGGTGGGGGAAGAAAGGGAAGTTTGTAGTTCTGTTTTTAAAGGGCCCCAACTGCAGTGCCCCCGCCCACCCAGTTTCGGCCTTTCCCAGGGGACAGCAGCTCCAATTCTAACCCAGCCAACAGATGAAGAGAAGGCCCCCAGCTCAGCAGTGGCAGTGGAGGAGGAGATGGGAGCTTCTTCCAGATGCAGGGGTTATTTCATACGTGCACAAGAGTCAACTTTATCCACAGGCTCACCTCCTCCAACTGGCTGCACCCAGTCCAGGTCCCACCACCAAATACACACACACACACACACACACACACACACACACACACATCTGAAAAGTCCACTGGCCCCTCCCCAGCCCGTGGACAAGACCAAAGAACTAACCAGACCTTAGACTCAGTCTGTTCTCCTCTAAGTTAAAAAAAAAAAATTAAATGTCACATCAAAAAGTTGATTCATCCTTTGATCCTTGGCTTGCTCGAGTTCCACGCAGACCATCTGAAAGCCCTGTGCAGAGTTCTGGAGCCCATAGGACATCTGTGAACACCAGTGCCAGGCCAGGAGCTGAGGCTGGACTCACTCACTCCCCTGTCACATCTACTGCTCCCCTAGGAAAAACTCTAACCTCAGGGACCCACTGGGGGAAGGCTATGGGTAGGCCTAGGCTACAGCAGAATGAGGCCCTCTCTCTCTCCTTGTGGGCCAAGCCAAGGGGTCTCCCAGATCTCAGTACCCCCCAAGTTCTGCCCGCCAGCAGATCACAGCCGGCTCTACTGGGGCTGAAGGGCAGATGGTACTGATGAATGTCACACACTTGGAACACATTCGGAGGCCAGCACAGTCCTGCCTTCCACCCAGACACCCCCAGATGCCTTCCCACTTCCCTAGCCCCAACTCCAAATCCACCTTTGAATGCTGGCCAGAGAAACAAGGTAGAAGTCAGAGCAGGCCCCCGGATCCTTCCAGCGCAGACAAGCTTCCCCATCAACTGGACCTGCACCACCACATCACCTAGGACATTTCCGCCCCGGCAGCCCTCTGCCCCCAACCGAACAGGAGACTGCCACCTGTGTCACCAATAAGGTTCCCCAAGGCAGGGGGTGTACAGGGTCATATTGGTGGGTCAGGGGCAGCTGAGAAGGGATTTCTGGACTTAGAAGCTGCACCGAGAGGGTGCTAAAAGTTGGGGGTCGGGGGGTAGGTATGGAGACGCATCTCTGAGGTTGAAAGGGACGTAGGTGGGGATCGTACCCGCGTTCCTCTGCCAACGGTGCCAGCCGCCCGCAGCTGTCGGGATCCGGAGCTGCCACCCGGGCAGCGCTGCCTCCCGATCCACTCCTCAATGCCTTTCCGAGCCCAGGCGGCGCTCGCAGCGAAGCTGTCACCTGAGGCGGGGACGACACGAAGCCCCTGAGTCTGGCCCCTAGGCTGAAAGTTACCCGAGAGAGGAGAGAGAGAGTGGGCGAGGCAGGGGCAGCAGGGACCCGGAGGGTGTTGGGAGCCGCGCACAATCCGAGAGAAGGACGCAGGTAGTCAGGAGAAGGGAGTTCAGCGAAGCCCCAAGAGCGGGGATCGAGAGCGGAGCCAAGGGGGAAGCAGGACCCCAGGAAGACGCGTCTGGGGATCAGAAGAGCGAGCGCCAGAGGCCAGGACTGAGGAGGGGAGGGATGAACACGGGGTGAGGGGAAGAGGGGAACTGAGCGTCGGGAGAGGGGGCGCAGGAGCCAAGATCTCGGGAGGGGGGGCTGAGGGCCAGAAAGAGAGGGCGCAGGCTCTTGGAGAAGGGGCTTAGGAGCCTGAAAAAGGGGTGCAGTGAGTGCGGGGTCGGGGTACCGCAACAGGAGGGGTTGAGAGTCAGAAGAGAGAGCACAGGATAGCGGGGAGCGGGTAGGATGGACAGAGGAGGGGACACAAAGTCTGCTCCAAGGAGAGGGTTTGTGGGACTGGTGACTGGAGTAGCGGGTGGGGGTGGCCCTGGTAATAAGATCCGCGGGCTAGGCCATTCCGCCGCCGTCCGCGGTGCTTCCCAGTCTATCCGCCCCGGTCCGTGCCCCGCGCGCCCCTACCTTCCGGGCTCTCCCTGCGCTTGCACACGGCGGCTGCAGGCACATCGCGCGCGGCGGCGGCGGGAGCCGGAAAGAAAGGAGAGGCAGAGAGTTAGCAATCGCGGAGGCGAGGGCGGCGGGGACCAGGGGGCCGGCACGCGGGCGGGGACACTGACCCGGCTTGGAGTGAAGTTTCCCCATGCTGGGGGCGCTGCGGGAGGGGGCGTCCCTAAGCCATGCGCCCGGCCCGCGGGCCCTGCGGCTCGCCGCGCCGCGCCTCGCTCTCCTCCTCCTGAAACAGCCCCGAAGCCGAGCGGATCGTGAAGAGTCGCCGCGACACGATCCTGCCGCCGTCGCCGCGGCCGGACTGACGCCCGGGCGCGCCGAACCCCTAGCCCGCCGCCGCAGCCTGCGCCTCCCCGCGCGCCCATTGGCCGGGCGCGGCGCATCAAAGGCGAGGCGGGCCGCGGAGGGAGAAGGCTGGGGGCGGAGCCGGCAGGCTGGGGGCGGGGCGTGGAGAGGCGCTGCAGGGCTGGACACAGCGCCCCCGCTCCAGGCTGCGGTCTCTGACCCGGGCCGGGGGCTGGGGACGGTGATGGGAGGCAGAGGAGCTCTGGCCAGGAGGAGTATTGGAACAGACACCCTGTTGGGTCCTGCCCGCTCTACAATAACCGCTCCTCTGGCTCACGGGGCTGTGCGTTCCCTCCGCTCTATTTTTCCTGGCAGCGGACAGGAGGACTCAGCGGCTCCACTTTACAGGTGATGAAACTGAGGTCGGAGAAGAGACGCTGCTTGGAGCGCCCACAGCGTTGCCCCTTCCGTTGCACGATCGGACTTTTGCAGAAAGTGTTCGCTTATTATCCGCCCCGTGCCCGCCCACCTTCTCCTCCGACTCTCGACGTTTTGATTTTGGTTGTGCAGGAGAAGCCCCCACTGCGCCTCCGGCCAGCTGTGGACCCAGCCAACTCCCGGCGGCTACAAGTGTCCGAAAGCCACGAGTTGCCAGCCAATCGCTGTCCCCGCATCCCGGGGCCCGTGGGTGCCCGCCGGGGGTCGGGGCGCGCTGCCAGCTGTGCAGCCCGGAAGGGGGTAACCGCTGGGTCTTTGATCTTCCTTGGTTTCCGCTCCCCGCTGCAGTTCGCCAGACCAAGGGCTTGTTTGTTTTGTCTGGGGAGGTCTCTGCGGAGGGGAGGGCGACATCAAGGGGTTCCACTCCACCTTTGTGGTTCTCAGAGAGAACGCCTGCTCTTCTAGGGACGCTGCGGGCCTGTTAAGTTCGTCCTGGTACTCGGTAGCCTAGGCGTGGGAAAAGAAAACTCTGTGCTAGGACTGAATTCTCTGTGTGAGCCTCAGTTTTATGGTCTGTAAAATGGAGGCTCAATTCTGCGCTTCTTGCCAACTCCTTAGAGGGGCACTGCCGAAAAGGAAGATAATGTGAGCAGCATATGTAATTTCCAAATTTCCTAGTAGCCACATTTTTTTAAAAAGTCAAAAGGAAACATTAAACTTATTTTAATATATTTTCTTTAACTTGATATATCAAAAATGCTTTAATTTCAACTTATAATGAAATATTGTACATTCTTTGTTTTGCACTGTTTGAAATTTGGTGTGTATTTTACATTTAGAGCACATCTCAACACAGACGAGCCACATTGCAAGTGACCAATAGCTATGGGTGATTGGTGGCTACTGTATTGGACATCATAACTCCGGAGCATCTATGTGTCTCAAAAGTATATTGGGAACTGCGTGGGCCTCCAGAGTCATAAATCCCTTCAACCAACAGTGTCTTACTTCCATTCTCCAAACTTGCTTTCTACACACCCATTTGTGTGGAAATGAAGGCTAATCTTATAAGCAGGTACATTAACGCTCATAGCAGGCTGGTTTCATTTGAGGAGTGCTGGGACCCCCCAAAACATTATTATTGTCCATTTTATATTGCAGTTCTCTATTCAGTACCTACTGTGTGTCAGCCATTGTCCTAAGTCATGTATAACTCTTACAACCACTGTTTGATGCAGGCTCGTACTTATTCTACAAAGGAGGGAACTACTAGGCTCAGAGAGGTGAAGTCACGTGCCCAAGGTCACACAGCTAGGCAATGACCTGGTTAGGAACTGAACCCAAGCCCCTTGATTCCATTGCCCATGTTGTTTTTACTACACCAGGCTGTCCCAACACTGTCCAAACTTAACATTCCACCATTAGAGAGAGACTCACCCATCTGGAAACAAATGCTGATTCAGTGCCAGCTGTGTGCCAAGCACTGTTTTAGGCACTTAAGATATATCAGTGAACAAAACAAACAATCCCCACTCTCATGGATCTTGCACTCTACTGGGAGGAAGACAGAGAAGAAACAATAAACATAACTGAACGGGCAAACAGTATGGTAAGTTAGAAGGCATCACCAGCTATACCAGTGGTTCTCAACTGTGGGCAGTTTTGCACTTTGGGGGACATTTGGCAATGTCTGAAGGCATCTAGCAAGTAGAGGCTAGGGTTGCTGCTAAACATCCTACAATGCACAGGACAGCCACCCAAAACAAAGAGTGATCCAGCCCCAAGTGTCAATAGTGCCAAAGTGAGAACCCCTGAGCTGCAGGAAAATGGAAAAGCAGAGCAGGATGGTAGGAATCAGAAGTAGGAGGGAGGTGGGGGGCTCTGTGTGTCTGAGTTCCAGTAGGAGCTTTCCTGCAGACCCCTCCAAAGGAAATGGAATTCGGTTGGGGGGTGCTCTCTGTCTCTCTCACCCCCACCCCCCGCCAGCGCCAGGGTGCATCTAAATCAAAGCAAAACTCTGAGCGGTCTTTCTCACAGTGCTCAGAAAGTTGGTTACTTCCTTAAACCGGTCATGGCTTTCTTCTTGCATGAGAAAAAAGTAACCCCTCTTCCCCTTGGGAATTTCTTTTTACAGTTCAAAAAGAGATAAAAGCAAGAACTAAAACTCTGCAGTTACCATTTTAAGTCTTGGGGGAAGTAAATCCCAAATGTCCAGCCCAGATGCAAAGGCCACCCTCCACCTTCAGCCTGACCCTTCCCAGCCCAGCAGGCGCCTGGGACTTCACTGCTATTGGAATAGTGACACGCCCACCCCCACCAACCTGGCCCTGGGGGGAGACGCAGGAGAGGTGGGCCTGGTGGTAAAACCTCAGCCTGTCCAGGCCTCGGAGGAGGGGCTCCCCAGGGGCCACCAGCCCACTGTCCACCTGGGGTGGCTATTCGGCCTTTGCTGGTTTCCTGCCGCACAACTCACTGTCTTTTTATGTGTTTTAATAATTTATCTGGCCCACTTCTTGGGCTGTATACTTACAGTGACACATCTTTTTCTTTGAAGATTTCCCATCCTGTAGGGGAGGAGAATGGGGAAGGAAGGCAAGGAAGAGATAAGAGAGAGATTATAACAGAAACGGGTTTCATGGGGCTTGAGATTTAGCAAGGCTGGTTTAGGTGAAATCTGTTAGACGTGGAGTTGGGAGGTTTAAAAAAAAAAAATCACCCTGGTTGGCTGCCCCACGCTTGTCCCCAAGATAAGCCATCTGCTCTGGCCCCCTTCAAATGCCACTTCCTAGAGGAAGCGCTCCTTGACCTTCCCATCTGAAGAACTCTGACCACTCTGAAAGAGCCAAGGTCCCCTCCTCTCTCTCTCCACTTGGCGCTCCTTAATTTTTAAGGATGGAGCTAAATTTCCCTCCTAGAGTTTGGGCTCCTTGAGGTGGGCTCTTGTCTGACTCACATCTCTAGATGCAGTACCCAGCATTGCCCATAGGAGGTGCTCTATATGAAACGAGAGGAACCGGCCCAGTCCCATCTCTACCCAGTGACGCGTTGTGATCGGTAAGAGGGTGGGAGGGCTCCCAAGAATATGATCTGGGGTATACTGAAGAAATAATGAATGCCCCAGTTTTGCCGGTTCCCCCTAGGTCCCGGGCGTTGCTTCATTCCACAGGTCCCTGGTGAGTTTTGGCATTGCTAAGTGCCAAACCGGGTTTGGGTGAGAAGAGGAGAGTTAAACTATCCTGCATGAAAAAGTCACAGGAACTTTCAAGATGGCAATCAGGAAAGGGAAGAAAAGAGTAGCAAGGGAAAGAATATGAGAAGCGAGTGACGAATCTAAGTGCCTAAGAAGGGGCAATCCAGTGAGGTAGGGGCAGCCCATTCATTTTCAGGACAGTGAAGTCTAAAATGTGGTTGACAGTTGTCACTTGCTCTGCTTTGTTCATCCCTCCAAACCTTGGCAAAATCCTAACCACGTCTTTGGGGTAGTGGCGGAGGACAGAAGGAAGGAACCAGAAAGTCAGCCCAGCACAGACCCTTCATAGGGCAACGGGTCACAGACAGTCTTCCGAGCGGACATGTTCATCAGCAGGAAAAGATGGGAGCAAGAGGCAGCCGGGAGGAACGCCAGCCCCAGCATCAGTCCTTGGAGATGAGGTGGGGGGAGGCTGGGCTTCCCCAAGGACAAGGGGTAGGGTCCTCAAGCCACTCTGTTCAGGTGTTAGAGGAAAGACTCCCCAGAGACAACTACTTGAGCCTCAGTGAATTGAATTTTTGTGCCGCCGACACGTCCCAGGTCAAGGGTGTCTCAGCAAGTTCAGAATGCAGGCTTCCCAGGTGACCTCTGAGGAGGGAGACAGCGAGCCTGGCCTTATCCTGCCCCTGCTCTCCTCCAGTCCCTGCCCCTCTGCTCCTCTCCAGGCTCCTCTGAGAAGCCCTTCCAGTCACAGCACCACTCTGTCTACTTCCCAACTTCTTTCACAAAAGGAAGAAAGAAACTCCCATCTTTTTAAGGCTTTGTTTTTCAGTTACCATCTGGGCCTAATCACCCAGATGCACACAGTCTGCACATCCACAAAATAGAAGGAAGCGTCCAGCACTATTCACTATTTGCTGAAACGGGTTCCAGTGAACACCAGAATTGTGAGATGCTCTTATTGTGTGAAAGAAAGGGCTCCGCAGGAAACTTTGGGCAGCCCTGGCCTAGCAAAGGGAGACAGGTTCCTTTTCTGCAGGACTTGTCAGAATCTTCAGTGAGTAGCGAAGCTTTGTGATTCTCCAAGAGGAGGGCATCCTAAGGAGTGTTTTTCAAACTCACTGGACTGGGGAATCCTTTATAAGAGGTGCAAGTGAAAACAAATGTTCATGGAACATACTTTGGAAAATGCTGGACTAGGTGGCTTCTAAGACGCCTTCTAATCTGAAATTCCAAGTACTAAATCCAGGGACCTAGCCTAGAGGGTGACAGGAAGGAAAGTTCACTGGGGACAAAGCCAGTGCGGGGAGGCTCCCTGAAGGAGTACACCCACGTGTTTATGATGTGCATTTAACATGTCTCAGAACGCGTACATCCAGCTCCAGGCCTCTGAGCAATCAGACACCTCCCATGCACGAGGCTCCATGTGGGGCTTCTTAAGGCCAAAGCTCAAGGCAAGAAGGAAAAGCATCACTGTTACAAAGCTCATGGTCAGTTTGCCTGCCTCACCTGCTTTCCCTTCAAGCTTAGCCTCCCCTCCCCCACCCCGGTCCCCACCACCACGACCGTCTCCTTCCAGCCCCCAGAGCACAGCTTCAGGGTGGCCCTGCTGCCATGTTGGTACCACATGACCTCTTCATTCCCTGGCCACGGCTGATTGGATGCCTGACCCATGAGCCTGACCAATCAGGATCTTTTTGCAGAATTTGAAGAGCAAGACCCAGGGCCTGGGGTCTGTTTGCTGGTGGTCTCTGAAGCTGAAGGGCTCCATAATCCCAGAGGCTGGAGCAGCTGCTTGGGAGTCCATGTGGGCTGATGAACAAACAGAAAGAAGCAGGAGTAGAAGCAGTCAGAGACAGGCAGAGACAGTAAACCAGGTGGAGAGAGATGCACAGACAGACAGACACACAGACTGTCTTGGTCCCTGATACTATCTGTTCCCAGCTCCTAGCCTTGTTAGTTCTGCCTGTATGTTCTGTTCTGACCTTGGGTCCCTGAGAGACCCTTGGTCCCTCTGTTTTAGGCTGGGGTCAAAGAACCAAGATGAAGGTTTCCTGGAATTTAATATGCATATGAATCCCCTGGGATCCTGTTAAAATGCAGTCTGGGGTGGGACCTGAGATTCTGCATTTCTAACAACTTCCCAGATTAGAATGAAGCTCCTGGTCTGTAGACTGCATTCGAGGCTCTAGAAAGTGAAGGCTTCTCAGCAGCTACTAGGGTTATAGAACTTGATTCTTCATTGAGTAAGTAGCAGTACTGGGCAGGAGAAGGAGTGACAGACGTCAGGGAGGAGGGACCTGAGAAATAAAGGTGTTCTCTTTTATTAATTAAGTCATTCAACAAAGATTTGTTGAGGGCCTAATTTACACTAGGCTGTTATGTTAACAAAACAGACAAAAATAAGTTAGTGAAATATACGGTGTGTCTATGGGAAACATCACATAAGAAAGAGGGAAATGAAACACCAGGGGAGGGGTTGCAATTTTAGGTAGGGGTCAGAGGGTAGCCTCTGAGCAAAAATGTGAAAATGAGGAAAGGAACCATAAGGACGCCTGGGGAAAGCAGGTCCAGGCAGGAGGAGCAGCAAGTGCAAAGGTCCTGAGGTGGGGACATGCCATGAATATTTTGGGAACAAGGAGGCCAGTGGCTCTGAAGCAGAGAAAGTGGGGGGGAGGGGATGATGAGGTTGGGAGGTGACAAGCGTAGATCATAAGAACCCTGTGGGCCTTGGCAAGGGCTTCAGCTTTACTGGAGTGAGATAGGCGCCATTAGAGGATTGTGACCGGGAGTGAAGGGGCTGCTGGGTTGAGAGCAGAGTGTGGATGCGAGGCTGGTGGCAGGAGACCAGGTAGAAACAAGAGACCAGCCAAGAGGAGATGGCAGCAGCCTCGGCAAGACATGATGGTGGCTTAGACCAGGGTGATGGCAGTGGAGGAGGTGAGAGGTTGGAGGTCGAATGCATTTGGAAGTTAGTGGCAACAAGTAGCTAATACACTGGCATGGGGTGGGAGAGAAAGAGCAGAGTTCAGGAAGTTGCCAAAATCATTGGCCTGAGCCACTGGGAGAAAGAAGCTGCCATTAACTGAGATGATGAAGCCTGTGCGAGGAGCTGTCTGCAGAGCAGGGAAGCTCAGGGCTCAGTTGGAACACGTCATTTTGAGAGGCCTTTTGGGTATCCAAGCAGCCAGATCAAGTAGGCAGTTGGATCCGTGCGCCTGGAGTTCAGAAGCCGCAGGCCGGAGAGCTACACCTGGGTGTCCTAAACCTCGAGAGGGAATTTAAAGCCTGACATTGGATGAGATCCAGTGAGGAGAATGAGTGCAGACAGAGAACAGAAGAGGGCCAAGGACAGAGCAAATTTACGGACTGGCAAGAATCTGCCCATCTCCTCGGAATCTCAGTGGCTCCGCGACCTCATGACCCCCATCCAGTGTACACGGGCTGCCCTCCTAGAGAACCCCCTGCTCAGTAAATCCTTCTCACACCTGCTCACCCCACCCCTGAAGCCCTAACCCATCCCCCCCACCCTACCCCCACCCCCACTCCCCAGAGCAGGCAGGATTCCTGGCTCAGCATCTCAAGTCTCAAAGCAGTTCTTTGTTCAAACCAGCCCTAGAGATAAACGAGACAACGTGCATGAAGCGCTCCGGGAGTCCAGCTCGGGACCGGTGGATGCCAGCTGTCTCTGATGAGGCGCTTAGAGCAGAGAACCCTGCCCTCCCCAAGTTAGCCATGCCTGCGCCTGCCTCACACCACCGCGGGCCTGGCCCACAGTTGGGGCTTTAGAAATGTTCGCCGAAGGCAGGAATGACTGAGCAAATGGGCCCGTCTGGCCAGGGGTGACGCTGTCTCCCACGGCATCTCCCGGAGTTCTCCAAAACCCCCTCCCACGTCACTTTTGTTTCTTCGGACTCGGTGCCCAAGAGAAGGTCGCTGCCTTCCTATTGCTCCAAGCAGCTTTTACCCGCATCACACCAACCCCCAGCCAAGGCAGGAAGGCAGACAGAGGTGCTCAGACACCCCGCCACCATCATCCCATCTCTCTGAAACCACTGGGATGAGTGTTTTCTTCTCCACAGAACGGAGAATTCTCCATTTGCATCTTGCAACAGAGAGCAGGGGTACATCCTCCACCTGGCGTCTCTTTTAACATCATTGTCTGGGGACCTCTCTGGGTGACAAGTATCTTTGTACTGAGCCCCCCTCCTCGGCCCCTCCCTCTCTCCCTGGGTTCTGATTCTTTCTCACTGGCTTCCGTCTGCACAAAGGGACCATTGAGAGGCAGGCCATGGGACGCCGCCTTTGATCTGGGGTTCTAATAACGTGTGTATGTTTGTGTCCCAAAACAATGCAGCAGCCTCGCTGGATGGATGGAGCCGGGGCGGGGTGGTGGGGGGGCGCAGGGAGCTGAGGAAGAGAAAGTCAGCAGGATGGTTACAGTGGAGGCTTGGCCGTGAGCATCAGCACGCTGGCTGGCACATCTGGAGAGAACCTCTGCTGAGTCTGTCTGGTGAGGTACACTTGTTACGCGGACAAAAGCCCTGGCATGGCCATGATTTGCCAAACGCAGACCTGAGAGGTCACCGGGACTGCCCAGGAGCTCCACAGAGCTAGCGGCCACGGGTACACCAGGGGAAGGTCAGGAAACACAAAAGAGGGGTTTGGACAGGTAGAGCTGGTGGCATCTGCCTAGTTTAAAGGGCCAGCTGCAGCTCAACGCCAGCCCAAGGGCCCATAGTTGCTGGATCTTTTGATTTTTCAGGAGTAGCTGCAAATCCAGGTTTCTAAGTGAAATCTCCAAATTTTAAAATATTGGCAGCTAACTTAAAATTTTTTAAGTCATAGTGTAGGAACACATGAAACATGTGTTCCTCCTAGGATCCAGCCCCTGGGCACCAGTTTCACCTTCTGCTTAGGTAAATTCATCCAGAGAAAATGTACATTGGAGACGGGCAAGATGGGGGGAAGGCAATAATTCAGACCAGGCCCAGGCTCTCTCCAAAAGGGGAAAAGAGGGGAGATGATGGCAGAGTGGTACCTCCTGCCCCAGTGTCCCCCAAACATCCTCTCTGCCATCAGCATTATTCCTCCAATCTCTCATCAAATGGGTACCAAGTCCCTCCAATGTGCCAGGACTGGGCTGGGTGCAGGGGATACAGGAACGAATCAGAAAGGACTCTATAAGTCCAGGCAAGCAGACAGAAGTATGGCAAGCTAGGCTGTGCTGAGGGCTCACTATTGCCAGGCTCTGTGTGAAGGGTTGTATGCATTTTGTTACCTCACAGAATCCTTACAACCCCCTGGGGAGGAGGGACCTATGATTACCATCCCTGCTTTATAGATGAGGAAATGAGCTCAAGAAGAATAACAGAACTTCTCAACAAAGTGACAGAGACTAGGTTCCCCACTGCCTGCCAGCTGAGCCCTTGCCTGTGGCCACTACTATACACTGACCTGCAAGATGGATGACCCAGGTTTATGCCACATAACTCTTGGTGTTGTGCAGTGTGTAACCTGTGCAACTGTACATGCCAAGCCTGTGGTAGAACAGACAAATTACAACAAATTAAGTGTTCATCAAAGTATATATAAAGCTCAAGAATGCTGAGGCTGGGGCCTCCCCTGAGAACCTCTTCCCAGCACAAATCTTGCTCCTGGAGAAGAAAAAATGTCCTCCTTTGCCCAGACTTTCCACCTTCCATGGGTACCTGAAAGAAGCAAAGCAGAACATTAGCACTTCCTGGCTCCAATATTTGCCCTCAGTTTTCTCATCTGTAAATGGAGGTTATAGCTAGGAAGTAATTCTAACATCCCTGAAACAACTGGAGAGGGATTCTAGGCTAAACAAGGTAACTCTGCCTTCTTCACCTGCCAGGTGGGTAACCGTGACCTGCTACTTACCCTTACTTCCTCCATCTATAAAATGGCAGACGGGGGGCTTCCCTGGTGGCGCAGTGATTGAGAGTCCGCCTGCCGATGCAGGGGACACGGGTTCGTGCCCCGATCCCGGAAGATCCCACATGCCGCGGAGCGGCTGGGCCCGCGAGCCATGGCCGCGGAGCCTGTGTGTCCGGAGCCTGTGCTCCGCAACGGGAGAGGCCACAGCAGTGAGAGGCCCGCGTACAGCAAAAAAAAAAAAAAAAAAAAAAAAAAAAAAAAAAAAAATGGCAGACGGCACCTGGCTCAGGGTGGGTTCTCGGTAAGCATCAGCCATCATTAATGTTGCCTAACTGTTGTCATCATCATCACCTCTGTGACCTTCCACCACCGGGACCATGCTCCGGAGGGGCCATGCCCCCCTCCTCCATAAAAGCATCCCATGGTTCCTGCTCCCATCAGGCATCAGACCAACTCTTTCCAAGGAATTCACTGGGCTGCACAGCACAGCTGACCTTTCACGTTTGCAACAGAGGAGTCATGTGACGGAGCCCCCAGACAGGGTGGAGTGGGAGTGGGCCCGCCGTGTCAGCTGCCCTCCATCCTGAGGTGCTCTTCCCCTGAGCAGGGGGGCTGGGGCGACGGCTGAGGCTCCTCCATCCATTGCCTTGGATTTCTCCAGGGAGGACGCTAGGGAGGAGGGCTGGCCAAAACCCATTATCCAAGGTTGGCAGGTCAGGCCACTGGCCTCAGAAAGAAAAGGAGAGAGGAGGGAAAGGCTGAAAATTGGGCCCAGAAACCCCTCACCCTCTGCTCCCTGTTCCTCCCCTAAACCCTTAACCTCCCTCTTTGTAGGAGATGCTCTCAGGGGCCCAAATGGTTCAGGGAACATGCAGAGGACTAGTAAACCTTTAAAAAGCTCCTCGGCCTCACTAAAATCCCGGAGAATGGGAGCTAAACAGCAATAAAATCTCTTTTTTTTTTTTGCGGTACGCGGGCCTCTCACTGTTGTGTCCTCTCCCATTGCGGAGCACAGGCTCTGGACGCACAGGCTCAGCGGCCATGGCTCACGGGCCCAGCCGCTCCGCGGCATGTGGGATCTTCCCGGACTGGGGCACGAACCTGTGTCCCCTGCATCGGCAGACGGACTCTCAACCACTGCATCACCAGGGAAGCCCACAATAAAATATCTTGAAAGAGATTTGAACAGAGGAGAGCTGTAGTCCTTCTCAAACCCAGTGCCCCCTTTATACAAGTCAACATTTTAATGCACATGTAATATTCTGAATATCTCTAACTTCAGATGAAAATCATTCAGATTTCAAAAAATTTTAAATGCCAAGAAAAATGCCAGCTTTTGTGTTCTTAAAAATTAGCAGTATGTGCCGGCATGTCGGAAGCAAGTGTTGGGATGCCCATTCTCCCTCTCATCGGCCCAGGCCTCCTCGAGCTCCAGCCTCTGGCCAGATCCTCAGACACACAGGTGGCCTCCTGCCTCTGTCCTCTCGCTGCTGCTCCACTCACTGCTCTCCCCACTCCGGCCCAGCCTGGATGTCACCTCTTCCTCTATAAACCAGCAGTCCTTCTCCTGTCTTAGTCCCCAGCTGGAGCCCTGGGGAGTTTGTTCCTTCAACCCAAGTGACTTAATAACACACTTACTTATCCCCAACTCTCACAGCCCCCAGATGGAATTCTGGGGCCAGCTGTTAACATACTAATCAGAAAGGAAGTGCCGAGGCTGGGGCTCACAGGATGAGCAAGAATGGGGATCCATCCCATGTTTAAGTGGCTACCCTCTGAAGATAAGTCCCAAACCAACCCCTGGCCAGAGGACCAACTCCATGTAGCCTGTGGAACCCGTGGGGTGACAGACTGTCTGCACTGACCACCCCATCCACCATACACTGGATGCTAAGTTCAAGGTGATCCACTGAGGGGGCTGTCATTAGGCTGCCCTACACCCAGTGCAGGACAGGCACCATGCTGGGTGCTCTAGGCAGTGCTGAGACAAACCCAACCTTGGGAGATGAGCACACAATAGCATCGATGGAGATGAATCATGAGCTAAGGTATGGGAAGGCTTAGCACAGAGCCTGGTAAATAGCAGACATGCGGTAAAAGGGATCTCATCATTATTATTATAAGAACACCAAAAAATAATGTTTTCTTTAGGACTTTTTGGTTGTAAGTGACAGGGACAGAAACGCACTAAAACTAATCCAAGCAAAAAGGAACTTTATGGGTTCACATAACCCAGGTTCTGGGAGGACAGATCATGGGCAGCTTCAATTTAGAACCTGACAACCTTGGGTTGAGAGTAAAAAAAAGAATGATTCTCCCCCCGCTCAGATGAGAAAAATCCTGGGGAAGGACCCTGATTGGTCTAGCTTGGGTCATGTACATGTTCCTGGACCAATCACTAGAGGAGTTTGGTGGGTCCAACTTGCGTCCGATGGCCAACTTCTTGGCCAGATGGAGTTGATAGGCAGCCCCATCTCAATGACAATAGTGGATGAGAAGGAGCAAGTCCCCTAAAGGAAGGGGGAAAAGGGGACATTATCTTACCTGAGGAAGTCAGAATGTCCTCAGAACTCCACCCTTCCAATACATGAACTCAGGGCCTGTCAAAGAGGTATTATCCTCACTTTATGGATGGGGAAGGTGAGTCTCAAATCTATGAAATAACTTGCCCAAGGTCACATGATCTGTAAGTGGTGGCCCAGGGACTCAGTCTAGGAACTTCTGCCTCCATAGTTTTCCTCACATCTAATCCCTTTCTTTCTTCAGAAAGAAGAGAAAGATTGACCATGCACAGGCACTCACGTTTCCCCAACTTAGTTGGCTGCCTGTCTGGGCTAGTCCAGCTGCATCCAGAGCCAAGCTTGATCTTTGGAAATGTTTTTAAATGGGTGAACTCAACCTCTTGAAATTGACCCCTGGGAAAGCAAGAGGGAAGACAGTAGAGACACAGGAATGAGAGACCGAGCAAATTGAGGAGCAGGTTAGCAGCTGTCCTTGACCTTGAAACAGGTGACTTGGAGACCAGAATCCTCAGGTCTAAAGGAAAGATGGTTTGGTGAGGGAACCAGAGGGGAAAAAAATACTTTAGTGAAAAAGGGATAGAAAAATATATATCATACATGACCCAGGGCTGCCCTCTGAGACCTGGTCTTGATGTTGAGAAAGAGGATTTTTGGATTCTCTCCTGTGGAGTAGAACCATGAGCCCTCCCTCTCCAGATGAGCATGGGCCTCCAAAGATGGAGGAAAATGATGAAGTGGACGTTGCCATCAAGACTGATCACCTGGGTCAACTGACACCACTGGGAGGAAGCCAGGTGCCACCCTTGAGGGCAAATAATTCAGTCTCTGATGATATAGGCAAGAAATTTATTTTTCAGAATAATCAGAGGCCAGTCTCTGTCCCTCTTCCTGACCTGCTCACACTACATCTTAGTCTGGTTTCTGCAACCCTCTTCTCCCAGGAGCATCCAGTATTTTTCCTTTCCTACGTTTTTGTTATCCAAACTTACCTCTCCTGGGGCCTCTTCATTTACTGCTCTATGAGGAGCCTGGCTAATCTATCTGATGCCACTGGAATGATTGTAATTGGCCTGGGTAAAAGTGCCAATCACCTTTCCTTCCCAGGGGACACACTTAATACACGAGAAAGGGATTGTTCCCTAGGCTGGCCCTAGGGTTTGAAGTGGCGACCCCAATAAATCCCCATTGCCAGGATTTCTGGGCATCCCAAGTCTTCCTTCCATGACCAATGGGGTGCTAGCTCCTGTTGTCCATTCTTTTGAAATCTCCCTTAGATCTGCATCCCCTCCCTCCACACTGCCACTGTCCGGGTGTGACTGACTAAAGATGGCCACACATGATTTGTCGCTCTCCCTATGGAACAGAGGTGTTTATTTTCCTCCTTGAGTCTGGGCTGACCCTGTGACTCTTGAACCAATGGAGTGTGGGAGAAGTGAGGCTTGCAAGTGCTGGGCCTAGACTTTAAGAGGACAGGCAGCTTTTGTTTTCTCCCACTTGGAATGCTCACTTCTGGAACATTCCCTCTCAGAACCCATTTGCAACGCTGGAAGCCCAAGCCATATGGAGAGGTCATGTATCTCTGCAAGTCAGCAGCACCAGCTCAGCTTCGAGCGGACAGCCAGCAACAACTGCCAGCCATGGGAGGGTGCCATCTTGGACGTCTAGCATGAAAGAGTCCCCAGACGGCAGCAGTGCCCGTCGACGTCACATGAGCAGAAGAGCTACCCCACTGAGCCCGTTCAACCCTCAAAACCACAAGAGGTAATAAAATGGTTGTTTTAAGTCACTGAGTTTTCTGGTGGTTTGTTTCACAGCAATAAGTACCTGAATAACAGCATCAAGCTTTCATCTTTCCTGTTGGAATTATTTGCTAACTACCTGATCTCCCAGCCTCCACACCCATCTATTTCCCAAGGCTATTTTCCAGACCCAGGACTGAGGGTGTCATTCTTATGCTCAGAAGCCTTCAACGGCTTTTCACCGGCCATAACAATAGTACTTAGCCCTTGGGAGTGCACGTCAGAATTACCAGGGCATCTTTATCAAAATACAGATATTTCATTCACAGGCTTGGAATCAGGGTATCAGATGGTGAAAAAACACCCCTGGTGCGGTAGATTAAATTATTTGCCAATGATTCTTCCTTGCCTACCTGTACCATGAGTCCCAGTGAGCAGAGGGAATGCTCCCACACCAGTGGACTTGACCATGTTTTTTATTTTGCCCAATTGAATATGGACAGAAGCAACACTGTGCCAGTTCCAAGACAAGGCCTTGAGAGGCACTGCATACTTCCACTCCTCCCTCTTGCACTCCTGCCATTCCCCATGAAAGAGTATGCCCCAGATAGCTGCTACCCTTTCCGCCTGGGTCCCCAAATGAGAGACATACGGAACAGAGCTGAATCCAACCCCCAGTGTGGACTCAAGCTCAGCGAATTCTAGTCAAGTTCATCAGAGTCACCCCAGCTGATTTGCCGACCTGTAGTGAGAAAAATAAATCTTTGTTGTTGTATGCCTCAGGGGTCACTTGTTACACAGCATTATTGCAGTAATAGCTAACTAATACATCAGGTGATTCTGAAGTACACCCCTGGTTAAGAACCACTGGCCAGAAGGATAAAGTCACAAATGTTTAGCCTGGTATTCAAGACCTTCCTTGGTCTGACTCCCAGTTATCTCTCTGGTCTCATCTCCCCGCTTCCTCTTCTGAACCAGTCAAGACTCTGGGTGCCAAAACGGAATCCAACCCTGATGAACCCTAACAGTAAAGGGACTCAGAGGTACCTGTAAAATCAGATTGAGAAAATGGGCAGAAAGCAAGAAAATCAGGCAGCTTGGGCCAAGGCCAGAAGAGGCATAGTCAAAATGGGAGCACCACTGGTTACCTGGACTCTGGGCACTAGTTCTTTAAGCCACTGCTTGCAGGGGGGGAATGTTTGACTCTCCTGCTTCTTTGGAGAGGGAAGCACCCCACTGGTGCAGCCACACCCTAGATGCTACTAGAGAAAGAACAGGTGGGACTCCTAAAGAGGACAAGGTCAGGTTCTAGGCATCCAAATCCACACAAACATCCCCTGAACCTCCACACTCCCTGCAAATAAGATATGAATTCACATTTGCAAAGCTCTTGAATTTTTCTAGCATACAGTAAGTGCCATATGAATGTTTCTCAAATAAATATTGAAAGATATAACTTCTAGGCCATGGGCTAAATAAGGTTTTTTTTTTGTTTTTTTGTGGTATGCAGGCCTCTCACTGCTGTGGCCTCTCCCGTTGCAGAGCACAGGCTCTGGACGCGCAGGCTCAGTGGCCATGGCTCACGGGCCCAGCCACTCTACGGCATGTGGGATCTTCCCGGACCGGGGCACGAACCCGTGTCCCCTGCATCAGCAGGCGGACTCTCAACCACTGCGCCACCAGGGAAGCCCAAATCAGGCATTTTTGATTGCCTTTTCCCAGTTCAGTAAGTTCAGATACTTTCAAGCCTATCTCAGAAGCCACCCTTGCCTGAGGCCTTCCCTAAGCCCCAGGTGGGAAGTGGCATCTTTCCTCAGCATCCCAACCCGCTTGATCTGTCCTTCTGTTCTGATGTTGGGCAGGACCTGAAGTCATCTGTGACCTTGTGAGGCCTGAGGTCTTCCCGGGCACTGAGGCCGGTGCCTGGTGCCTGGTGGGTGCTGAGGAAGTACTGGGAGAATGCCTGAGCAAGGGAGCCTTTTGCCAACTGTGAAAGCCCCAACTGCCTCTAAACCCTCAACATGTGAGCAAGCAGGAACGATTTGAGCTTGGGCTAATATACGTATGCAGCCTGGCCCAGCCCAGGGCTTGCTAGTGAAATGCCACAGTGCAATAGACCTCTGGGTCTAAATCCTTAATTCCTCAGGCTGGGATTTCAAACGAGTACTGCTAGCTTTTGAGCTGAGCACAGGGAGCCTCCTACTTGGAAGGGCTTTGCAAATCGGCAGCTCCAAGAGGAGAGTCCTGGAGCCACAGGGTGGGCGAGTTCTGACCCAGAGGCAACCAGAGACCTCAGCCAATGTCCATCAGTCTGGGAGTATCACTACCCCAGCTCACGCAGCTCATATGACTACAGATCTCCTCTGTGGGAGTGGGCCCAAATTACCTTCTGGAGGACTTTGTTTGATACCACATCTTTGCTAGATAATACGTCCTGGCTTGGGTATCTGTGCCCTGATACCCTCCCTTCCTGGCCTCACCTGCCTAACCCCCTACACATTTCCTTCTTTTGAAATCTGCTTCTGGGAACCCGACCTAAGAGAGAAGAGAGAGAGGGAGATTAAAACAATGAAAAGCAGCTGTCATTTATTGAATGCTCACTCTACTTCAAGATCTCATGAATTATCTTTTAACTATCTCAACTACCTTGCAAGGAATCTTTGTCCCCATTTTAAAGATGAAGAAATTGAGTCTCAGAGAAGTTAAGTAACTTGCCCAAGGTTGTATAGTTAATAAGTGTTGAGCAAGGTTTTCTAACTGCTATATGTACTGCCTTCCATTAGAAAGATGCCATCAGTAGGGTCTAGACACATATCTATAAGTTAAACTTGAGAAAAAAAGCCATAACCAATCCATTAAACAAACATGGATAACAGGGCACATCTATGGGAGATGGAAGCTGTGATGGTGATTGCTTTTGTCTGTCAGGCATAGCTCCCCCTCTTCACCCCATCTTTTTCTGGAATCAGATAGAGTTGGGCATACAATCAGAATTCCTTTCCCCAGACCTGGCCCTTGAACTCAGGGGTGGAAGTTGGCTGCAGAAGAAACATCAGGTGACAGACACTCCTGTTGCTGACATTCTCTGAGATAGAACTTCCAGATCCAGCTGTTCAGCCCCATGTTCAATCCTCTGAGAATACCCCAAGATTATTCCGATAAAAGTCCCCAAAAGGCTCAGGTTAGCCAGAGCCCATTGTTCCATTTTGTCAACAAGACACATGGAGTGACATAGAAGTTGGTACCAGGAGTGGGGTGTTGAAAGTGACCTAATTTAATTTCCATTAAAATATGGAATTGGGGGCTTCCCTGGTGGTGCAGTGGTTGAGAGTCCGCCTGCCAATGCAGGGGACACGGGTTCGTGCCCCGATCCGGGAGGATCCCACATGCCGCAGAGCGGCTGGGCCCGTGAGCCATGGCCACTGAGCCTGCGCGTCCAGAGCCTGTGCTCCGCAACGGGAGAGGCCTCAGCAGTGAGAGGCCCGCATACTGAAAAAAAAAAAAAATATATATATATATATATATATGGAATTGGTAAGTATACAAGCCAATAAATGCCCCTTCGTTATGTAAGCAAGTATGAGTGAAATTTTTGCAGCCAAGCAGATCTTGAGAGATGTGAGAAACAGGATGGGAAAACCCCTTCCGTGGATGACCTTTCTTCAGCTACATCTCTCTGCTTGTTCTTTTTGATTGTGTGCTACAGGTTTGCTTTATTCCTTTCCTATTTAAAGTATGTCAGTGCTTTGCAAGGTAACACAGAACAAGGAATCAGGTGGTCAGCTCAGGTAGGGAGTCACCTGATGTGTCCAGGAGGGAGCAGAGAGAACTGAGTGGCTCAGCAGGAAAGCCATGGGCCAGGAGGAGGACAGTTGGTTCTAGTGACACCCTGGACTTGCTGTGAGTCACTGGGCAAGAGTCTTCCCCCTCTGGGGCTCAGCTCCCCTTTTATAGGATGGGGGGTATCTCTGAGGTCTCTTCTAAATCCAACAGGTTCAGATGTTTGGGGCAAACATGAATGCACCTGGCCTAGATCATGTGAAGGGCCTGACAAGGTAAGGAGACTTAGGAATGCCAGTGTGCTGAGTCTACATGGGCCTCTCTGGGCTTTCACCTCAGAATCTCTTTGTGTCCGAGAGCCTATACGTGCCACATTCTTGCTCTTCCCACATTCTTCTCTCTTGATCCTACACCACTCCCATTGTAGCCGAAAGAGTTATCTCTACTCCAGTATCCACTCTCCCTTACTTGCTTTAGTAAGAGAGTGGCCGCACAGCTCCAGACACCATTTTCCCACCTCCCTTGCAGCTAAGCATGGCCCTGTGTGAGCAGCACACTAGCAGAGGGGATGTGTGTTTGCCCTTGTCCTTCCCTCTTTTTGCAGGTTGGAACATAGACATGGGGTAGAGATCCGGCTTCAGCCATGGGGATGAGCAGAGAACAAGATGGAAGTTGCTTAGGCCCCTGACCCACTTCATGGAGAGCAATTGTCCTCCACTCCCAGACCACCTCCTAACTTGAGTTTTACCTGAGAGAAATAACCTTCTACCTAGTTTAAGTTGCCATATATGGGGGCGCTGTTCTTACAGCCGCGTACCTGTGCCCTAACTGACAGCTCCTCTTCCAGTTCATACCAAATCCTCAGACACTTTGCCAGACATGGCCCAGGAGCTACTCCCCACCAAAAAGAGAGGAAAAGAAGGAGAGAACTGGGGGCAGGGAAGAGGGAAGGCTAGCATGTATTGCCTACCCACTCTGGTCCAGGCATCCGTTATCTTGAAAGCTTGAATTACGTCGCTGACAACAAACACTGTCCATTTTTTCCCTTGAAGTGACAGGCACGTTTCATCCCTTTTTGGGAAAATGTCTCCAATACTCAAGTCCAAATAACCATAATTTCTCTCTTAGTCGTTTTTTCCCAAGTAAAAATGGTGTTCAGTTAGATCAGCTCACAATTCAAACCATTGCCCAAGTACTTCTTTTCAAGACAACTACTGTACTTCAGCAGGAGAAATGCTTTATGCATTTGGTCACACAGAACATGAAAATAGCTTGTACTCAAAGGTCAAGAAATTAACAAATCAATCAATTCTCCTGCTTCAAGGACAGTCTAACATGATGACTGTCTCTTTTTCTGGTTTCTTCTGTTTGTGTGTTTGTTTTACCAGGACTGCATCACAGCCTGATTCATGCTCCAGCGCCAGGAGGCTTACCCACCCTTGCTCTTGCACAGTCGGTGCAAATGTCCACCCAGTTAAAAGGGCAAATAGCATCTCAGTCTTATTATGAAAATAGTTCTGACCTTGTAGACTCCCTGACAGGGACCCAGGCATTCTGAGACCACACTTTGATACGCACTGACTTTCACCATTCACTTTCACTGGCTTTTTCCGTAAGCATACACATGTGCATGCCTGCGCTCACACACACACACACACACACACACACACACTCATAGCTTCTATCATTTGATTTTTAAAAGGGCATTTGAATATCAGAAAGAAGAAGGACGTCATCTCAGAAGAAAGGATAGCCCATTCAACTCCATGCATTTAGATTTCTGAACAGCTCACTGCACTGTCCTTACTTTTCTGGTTGTGCCAAGGCCAGGGGGCAGATGTTGGCCTAGAAGACGGGTGTTTAGAAACCGCCTCCAGCCTGACACACCCCTTCTTGTACAGATGAGAGAAATTACACCCCAGAGGGCTGAGTGCTAGCAGGGGCAGAGCTAAGCATGGTTCAATGGGGCTGGACCCTGGGGTGGCCTCCAGACAGGCACCAACTGGCAGGAGGACCCCAGGTAAGCTTTTACACCCACCCCATCCCTCCCGGGAGATCTGGGAGCAGAATAGCCCCCCTGGAAGCCCCCAGTGAGGCATGTGTGGAAGTGGGTTGTATCTGGAGGGGGTGAAGATCTCAATCCCATCATGAGCCTCCTAGAGAATCAGTTTAAGTTGTTAACTAGCTGACACTGCTTGGCCCTTGCCCATCTCCCTTCCCCACCCCCACCCCACCATCCAGCATCCACTGTCACTTTGTATTAGTTGCACGGACTCACATACCGACTCGTGCACACGGCACATGTATGTGTCACGTACCTCCACCTCACACTCACATACTCCCCAGTCCTCCACCACCTCCACCCCTAATCACGTTACTTACATCCTCTCTCCCCATCAGGCCCACAGCCCTCTCCTCACTGCTCCCCCATTGGCCTCCTGGGAACACACAGGAAGACCATGGCCCAGGGATCAGGGCAGCCACCCTAAGCAAGTCTTTTCCCCTCCCCGGGCCTCAGCTTCCCAGCTGTAAGGAAGGAGAGAAGGATCGGAGAAGATACACCATCCCTAAAGGCCCTGCCAGTTCCAATAACCACACTGGTCTACGAGTGGATGAAGGGCATTTTGAAGGCCGCCCAAGCAGCCCGGGGAGGTTTAGGGAGAAGGAGGCCTCTGGGAGGCAAGAGGGGAGTGGGGTGTCAACCAGGAGGTAGAGGCGGCTGGGACCACCCAGCATCGAGGCTCTGGGATTGGATGTGAGGGTAAGGGGGAACACTTGCAGGCCTGAGGGGTGGGATGGGGAAAGCACAACAACCAGGGGGGCGGGGGTACAGTTTAGGGGGTGCTAAGGTCTCATGAGTGGATGGTGAAATTGGATTGACCCTCAAAAGTCCCCACAGTGGCACACAGAGTGGCTCAAGTCTTTCCCTGTGCACAAACCTTTCCGTCAGCAATGTCAAGGCAGCGAGCACAGGGACAAATGTCCATCTCTTTTCTAAAGAGTTGGCTTCTCTGGGCAGTGGTGATGGTGAACTGTATGTGTCAACTTGATGGGGCTCCAGGGTGTGCAGACATTTGGTTACACACTAGCTTGGGTGTGTCTGTGTGGAACTTTCTGCATGAGATTAACATCTGAATCAGGGGGGACTGAGTAAGGCAGATTGCCCTCCCTAATGTGGGTGGGAATGCCAGGTGGAATTTGCCAGCAAAGGAGCCTTATGCACCCAGAATCCTGGAAAGGGCAGAGACCCTCTTCACTGTGCTTTGAGTCTGCTTGGATTTACGCTCAGCAACGTGGCCAGCGTGCAAGTAGGCAGAGGTATGACTTTGTGAACCTAACTCAAAATTTCATGGATTTTAAAAGTCTGTGACCAATGTGAAGAAAAACACACATGTGTGTCTTTCGGAAGCTGCCTCCAGAGTGACCTCCTGGATTTGCTTATGCTTGCTCAGAGAGAAACTGGCTTGACCACACAGGCTCAAAAATCTCTGTTTCAAGAGCTAGATTAGAGTCACAACTCCAGAACTGCCTCCCTGGAGCCCTCTCCCTCCTCCACCACCAGGAGGATGGGAGACAACTGCCTTAAACTCTTAAAGAGTTGTTTTCCATGTCACGGAGGAAACAGGAACAAGGTTAATATCCCCATGACATCTACTCACTGGTTATGCAGTGGATATCAAGTCATACCAAATTAGTTGAAGTTAATAATTAGAAACTGAAACAATAAAATAAAAGCTAAAGGAATTCCGTGTCAAGGAAAGGAACGCCTTCTATTTTGTATACTCTAGATAAATCCAGGCTGTTCTTGGGCATTTTCCCCAGAAGTAGGACCTTCTTTCAGGGAGGGAGGGGGAGAGGACAGAGCAGGGAGAGGCACGCTGCATGGCTTGGGTGCCAAGAAGGAGGAAGATCCCTCACCCCAGGAAGTTCCTGCCCAGGGGTCCCTGCCCACATGGAGGGGAGAAACCTGGTCTAGGAAAGAAGAAATAGTCTCCCTAAGGCTTTCTCAGGTGAATGGAATTACCAATTTAAAAGGGGGAAAAAACCAAGACCAGAAAATCAGACCAAGTAGCCAGACGCAAGGTAGTAATGATGACAAGATGGTGGAGTGGGTAACATCAAAGGCTTTGACGGGGCTTCCCTGGTGGCCCAGTGGTTGAGAGTCTGCCTGCCGATGCAGGGGACATGGGTTCGTGCCCCGGTCTGGGAAGATCCCACATGCCGCAGAGCGGCTGGGACCGTGAGCCATGGCCGCTGAGCCTGCGTGTCCGGAGCCTGTGCTCTGCAACGCGAGAGGCCACAACAGTGAGAGGACCGCGTACCGCAAAAAAAAAAAAAAAAAAAAAAAAAAAAAAAGACTTTGACGGTCCAGCTCCTTGAGTTCAAATACCTGCAACTCTGTTTGCTAAATGTCCAAGTTATTTCAAGTCCACCCCCTGCCTCAGCTTCCTCATTTATATATAAAATGAAGATGATAATCATCGTAACCATTTCATCAGGATGTGTAAGGATTCAGTGGGTTCTTATGCATAGAGCCCTAGAATAGTGTCTACTAAATAAATACCTATTCCAGGCTGTCATCTTCAGTGTCGTATCCTGATGTGGTAACATAAGGACTTCAAGGGTCTGGAGGACCCACATTCCCAACTCAGTCATCCTGCTTGGGGGATACCATTCAACCCCTCTAAGCCTCAGCTCCCTCATTTGAGAATCAAAATGACTGCTTTGCAGCATTATCATGAAGAAAAATGGAATGATGGGAACAGGCAATCCCTAGATTGTAAATGACATCCCTAGGATTGTGCAGTGCACAATCTGAACAACCGTCTGCAGCAGCCCTGATGATGAATGTAAAACAGTTGCCACGTTGGAGATACCACCCATGTGCCTCCGTCTGTGTAAGCTTACCTACCAACCCATCAGCCTGAACTCAAAGCCGTTCCTGTGCACCTTCCTCCGTAATGAGTACGGTGGATGCCAATGCTGAGGAAGAATGGCTATCTCCAGTTTGTGAGGGTTCCTGCCCTCAAGGAACAAACGTTTCTAGCAGGAAATAGCCCGAGTCCTGCTGTAACGCAGAACCAAACTCCATGGGTCAGGCCCCACAGAGCGAAGCAACCCACAGCAGGTGAGGGGGACAAGGCTGGGACAGCAGAGGTGTCTTCCCTACAGGAAGGTCACCAGGGAAGGTCTGGACTCCCACGCTTTGACGGAAGGAAGGCAGTCACTTGGGTGGAAGGGGCAGTGTCTGCAAAGGAGAGGAGGGACATGCTTCAGAAAATAGATTCCTCTGGGTGCCCTTCCGTATGCACCCAGGAGGGTCCACCCCACCCTGACTGGGGGTGAGGCGGAGTCCCGGGCCGGGCTCTGGGCACTGGCCCCTTGTCCTGTCCTGTACCAGTCGGTTAATCCACTTCAAATGGGACGGCTCAGGGAGAACCCCGAGTGACACCATTGTTCTCTTACCCTGCATTGCCGCCACTTAGCTCTTTTACTTTATTACAAACGTTCTTTAGCCCAGTCACGGGCTGATCTCCTAATTGGAGCTGCTGCTTCCACCCCCGCCCAGATCAAAGCCGCCCTGTTTGTTTGTGGAGGACGGATGAACCGTCTTGCCGGCCTTTGAACATGAAGGCCCCTTTGTCTTCCAGCTGAAGTCACCCCTGGCACCAGGCGGGGAGGGGGTCTGGGGAGGGGTTGCTGTAGCCTGGCCAGAGGCTTGGACCAGAGCTTGAGTGGGGGACGGCCTTCAGAATAAGACCCCAAACCTCCCTGCCTGCCTCCGAGGAGGGCTTTCCAACTGGCAGCCCCCCGGGAAGGTCTTATTTGACCCCCATGGTGATTTTTTTATTTAAATATTTAATTCAGATATGTTTTTAAATTTTAATATAGCAGATGCTTAAATATTTCTTAAAGAAATAGAGTAGTTCCCTTCTATTTCCTTTCTTTTAAAGATCAGAATACCTGGCAATACTGGGCCTCTGAAGAGGGAGTGAGCTAACCAGCTTTCTAAAGGTTTTTCCCTCATCCTAGCGACATCCATGGGGCATTTCAGGTGACTTTTTAATTTAAAACTGTTGCTTTAAACTACTGTTTCCCCTGAAGTTACTGCTTTTGTATCCCTGGGCCCAGCAGAACCTAAGCCCTGTCTGTGGAGGTGGTAGGGTGTAGTGGGGAAATGGTTGTGCCCATTTTACAGATGGGAAAACTGAGGCCCCGTGACATTCACATAACTGGCCTGAGGTCACACAGAGGGTAGTGATAGAGTTGAGAAGTAGAAATTACAAGACAAAGGGAATTAACACTTATTTGTCCTCTCTTATTTTGATATTATGGCCAATATAACTATTTTGGAAGAGAAAAGCACAATGAAAGTGTCTTCCTGTAATGTAGGGAAGCTTGAGGTTAGCACTTGGGGTGTATTATTGTGCAAGGAGCTGAGTAGACATCATCTACTCTTCACGACAATCGTATGAGCTGAGTTATAGTTTCTACATTTCACAACTGAGAAAACTGAGTATTTGGAGACTCAAGGACATGCCCAAGGTTACCCAGTGGGTACAAGGGTTAGACCCAGGTCAGCCTGTCTGGGTGGTTCTGTTCTGGGTTCACCATGAGCTGCGTGGTTACTTCTCAGAGCCTCTGGTTCTCCTATAAAACATGGGGGCTGCCTGCTCAGAGGACAGCCTTTCCACCCAGGACTGGACCTCCCTACCCCCAAGGCACCCACAGCCTTGCTTATCTCCCCCCAACTATGCCCTCCCTTGCAACAGCCAATTGGGCCAGAAGTGGACACCTGACCCACGCTGGACCAATCAGTTCCTTCCTCCTGGGGAAAGGAGAGTGGAGTCCAGCTGTGAAAAGCTGTGCTGAGGTGACCAAAACTGGACCACAGGCAAGCAAGATGATGAAATGTCCGAAAGGAAAGAAGGATGAAGCTGATGTGCAGAAAGAAACAGATGCTGAGCCCAGATGGCCCCAGAGAGCCGAGGGAGGATCCTCTAGTTTCTGTGTACAGGTCTTGCAGCCTCACCCGCCCCTTGCCCTTTGACATCACCCTGTATCCTTCCTGCGGAGCATCACTTTATATTTAAGGTGATTTGAGAGATTATCTGTCCTTACAGCCATATAATCCCCCAGGTAAACAGAGTAAGACAGAGCTGGGTTTTAATCCTGCCTTTGCCCCTGGCCGTGTGCTTTTAGACAGGTTATTAACCTTAGTTTCTCCTATTTATAAGGCGGGAGAAATAAATTCCTACCTCATGGGGCTTTTCGGAGATTCAAAATAAATAATGTAATTGGAGATCCTTGTACATAGGACCTGTGCAGCAGAGCCCCAGCACCTGGCCAGAGCTTTTATCATCATTGTTATATTACATTAGAAATCTTTAGTGACGAGGAGAACAAGCAGTAATTTCAACCAACTATTGACTATTCCACTTTGCAGAGTATCCACAAATTAATTTTTATTGTCCGCTGATGTCTTTCCATCATCAGTTTCTGCATATGCTCAGGAAAGACAGAATTATTTATCGGTAGCAAAACCCTACAATCGTGGAGACAGAGGTGCTTACAACTAAATCATCTAAAGCAGGTGTGAATTTTACTCCATGATCTTAGATGTGTAAAAAAAAGTTCTTATTTTATTCTTCTAAAATCAAATTAAACATGAATCCAAGCACCCTCCCAGCAGCCTGACTAGAAATTGTCCCTGGTCACTATTGATCAGTCCCCATCCCAAGGCAGAGCTGGACAACCCCAAAGACTCCCTCAGAGGCTGCAGCTCGGATGCCTCCAGCCACACCTGGGCATGGGATCTTGGCTAAGATCTGGAGTCTCTCAGTCCAGCAGCCCAAGCTGTGGCCATTTCCTTCGGAGGGGCTACCATACCCCTGGCCCCAGGTTCTGTCCTGTTACTTTAAGGATCTGAGAATTCCACACAGCCCTTTCCTCCCTCAGGGAATTTAAGTTTCCTCTTATCACCTCCTCTCCCCAAATCAACCTCCCCCACTCAGAATCACTGTCCTCCCACTCCTTCACTCTGGAATGATCTAGGACAATTGTTCTCAAAGTGTGGTCCTAGGCCAGCAGCATCTACATCACCTGCAAATTTGATAGAAATGCAAATTCTTGGGCCCCTCCAAGTCCTGCTGAATCAGACTCTCTGGGAGTGGAGATCAGCAATTTGCATTTCGGCAAGGCTTCCCAGTGATGCTAATGGATGCTAAAGTTTGAGAACCACTGGTCCAGTACAATCGTTACAGTGAATTAATAAGTTTAAAACCAAAACCCAAGAAAGTGGGACTGTCTTGAGACAACTTCAGGCTCTAGTCTCAGCTGCATAGCATCCTCCCACCTGGTGAGCAAACAATAAACACCTGAGTCTTGGGCTAGGTGGGCACAAAGGACTTGGCTATCATGTATGGCAGTGTGGGTCATGCACTGCACAACTCCAGAGGGCGCCATGCACATAAACTACCACCTGAATGGCAAAACATGGTGACCAAGTGGGGAACATCAGGGAGCCAGGGGGCAAGAGGAGGGGTCTTGTGGTCATCTGAATAAGTGGGTTTGGGGGATTCTGTCCCAGGCAAGGGGTGATTGGGAAGATGAGAAGAAAAACAGTGCAAAACCTGAACTCAGCCCTAGGGGGCGCTGTCTATGTGGCCAACACATCACAGGTCAAACAAAAGACCATGTTATTCAGAGGGTCTCAAACTCAAATACCTAGAGAAACCAGGCTGGCAAGTAAAAGAGGCAGGAGACTGAAGGATGCAGCCCATGTAAAGGTGCAGGCACTACCCAGCCTCAGCCACTATTGTCTCATGGAATACAGGGCTCAACCTTGCCAGATCTTCCAATTTTTTATTAAACCGGAAATCCAACTTTTACATGAAATCTCTTGAAATCTTTTTAAATATTATAAACAAATTTTGATTTTTAAAAACACTTTATATCATACCCAAGTATATAAATTACTCTCAAAATCTAATTAAAAATAAATTAAACAAAAGATCTGAACACTTCACCAAAGAAGATATACAGATGGTAAATAAGCATGTGAAAAGATGTTCTACATCATTAGTCATTTGGGAAATACAAATTAAAACCACAATAAGATAACTCTATGCACCCACTATAATGGCTAAATAAAAAAACTGACAATACCAAGTGCTGACAAATATGTGGAGCAACTAGAAATCTTAACATTGCTGATGGGAATGCAAAGTGGTGCCACTACACTGGAAACAATTTGGCAGTTTTTTATAAAGTTAAACATATTCTTACTATGCAACCCAGACATCCCACTCCTAGGTATTGCCCAGGAGATATAAAAATTTATGTTCATACAAAACTCTGTAAGTGTATGTTTATAACAGCTTTATTTGTAATCGCCCAAACTGGAAACGATCCAAATGTTCCCTCAACTGGGTAATGGATAAACAAACTGTGGTATACTAATCAGCAATAAAAGGAATGACCCACCTACACGTGCAACAAAATTGCTGAATCTCATACGCATTCTGCCAAGTGAAAGAGCTCTGACTCAACAGATTCCTAATGTAGGATTCCATTTCCATGACATTTTGGAAAAGACAAAACTGTATAGGGACAGAAAACATATCAGTGGTAGCCAGGGGTTGGGAATGGGGCAGGAATAGACTAAAATGGGCATGCGGGGGATTTTGGGGAGTGATGGAGATGATCTATGTGTTGCTTATGGTGGTAGTTTATCAAAATTCACAGAACTATATACCATATGAATTTTACTATATGTAAATTGTATAATAAAATTATACCTTATAAGACAATATACCTTAATAAAACATGACAAATAAAATAAAAATCACTCTGTGGGCCAAACAAAGCAGCACCACGAGTAACATCCAGCCCATGGCCTGTCCTGGGCGTCATGGAGAACAGAAGGAGGGCCATGGAAGACCCAGCCCCTGCCCTCAAGGAGCAGAGTGACAGAGAGGCAAGACTTTAAACCATGCTCCCCAGTGACGGCCCTTTTCTCTGGTTTTTACTTAGGGTTACACGTAAGATGTCAAAAAAGAATTCCTTCCTTACGTAAAAATTTTTGGAAACTATCAGCGTCTTGAAAACAGAGGTGGACCTAAGTGTGAAGACGCTGGTGTGAACGCACCTCTGCCTCTTATCCCCTGTGTGACCTTTGGTCCTTCTTGGGGTTTTAGGTCCACCTCTCTAAAATGGGAAATGGACCCACACCCCTTGCTGCCTGTCCCCCAGGGACCCCAGGAGACCCAGTGAGACAGGAATATGGAAGGGCTCTGGCTCTGGGAGGGATGAGATGGGCAAGGGTGTGGGGAGAAAATCATGGGGTGGGGGAGACACCAGGATGCCCATCCTCAGAAGTAACCAGAGAAATGCCCATTAAAACAGCAGGGAGGTACTGTTTTTCATCCACTGCATTGGCAAAGGTGAAAATAATACTGAGTATTGGCTGTCATAATAGTGGGGATGCGAACCAGCCCAGGTGTCTTATGTTCTATCCTCAACCCAGCTGCATGTTGGAATCTCTGGGCAGCTGCTAGTCAACCTGAAGCCCAGGTGAGACCCAGCCAATTAAGTAGAATCTCAGGGGGGGCGGGGGGGCACCAGAATCAGAATTTTTAAATAGGTGCTTTAAAAATGAATCAAACAGGGCTTCCCTGGTGGCGCAGTGGTTGAGAGTCCGCCTGCCGATGCAGGGGACACGGGTTCGTGCCCCGATCCCGGAAGATCCCACATGCCGCGGAGCGGCTGGGCCCGCGAGCCATGGCCGCGGAGCCTGTGTGTCCGGAGCCTGTGCTCCGCAACGGGAGAGGCCACAGCAGTGAGAGGCCCGCGTACAGCAAAAAAAAAAAAAAAAGAAAAATGAATCAAACAAACAAATGTGTGTGTGTCTGTCTGTCTGTCTGAGATAGATAGATACATATATGAGGGAGACACATTTGATTGCTTGTTACTAGAATTCCCTCTTCTTCCTCAAGGTAGAGGTCTAAGGTAATGGATTTTAGAGGGTGTCTGGACTTTATCTTCAGGACGAATCTTGACCAGTCTAAATCCATCATGCCAATTCTGTCTCTCTCACCAATAACTGGTGTTGAACCGGCCTAGTGTCAGTTCTGGCCAGTAAGAGGGCACTCAGGCCCTGCCCAGTCAAAGTGAGAAACAGGACAGAGTGCCAGTACCAGGCCTGGAGGACTCAGGCTAAATAGATGCAAAACATCCAAAGGAAAGTGATTCTGGCAAATCAGACCTCAGTTTCCTCATCTGTAAAATGGGGATACATACCATGAACATCACAGGGCTTTTGTGAGGCTTAAATGACCCTATTGTGGCAGGCACATGGTTGGTGCACAGAGATGCTGATTTCCTTGCGAGACTCCCCCACTCTCAGCAGCCATTAACCCAGGTGACAAGTCACCTCGGTCCCTGGGAAGTCACTCTGCTTCTCACCCTAGCTGATCAGCCCTGCCCAGAACTGGAAGAAGGGCTTCTGTCCCAGCCATACAATTTGAAAGGAGGTGAGTAGGGAGGTGAGAAAAGCCAGTCCTCCACTGAGAACAGGGGAAGAACCAGTGTCCCCAAGAAAAGCTGAACGGAGGAGATGGGAGGAGGAAAGAGTGTTTGTGAGGGGCCGTTGAGGACAAGCAGGAGTGTGGAGACTAGGCTTCGGAGTCAGTTATAAAGAGCACGCAAGGAAGTTCTCTTGCACACCTTAGCCCTGCGTCCTGCATCGGCTCCTTGGGGGACTGTAATTATCTCCGTTTTGCAGAAAGAAAAGTTGAGGCCCCATGGCTCACACACACACCTCATAAGCCACCAACCTGGGATTCAAACCCAGATCTCCAGCGTCTCCAGGCTTAACGTCCCAGCTCTGCCAGTAACTCATAAGGGAGATGAGGAGAGTCCTTGCTCCTCCCTGGGGCTCAGCTTCCCCACCCTGTTGACCACTGCAAGGCCTCCCAGGTCCCAGAGCAATGTGGGGTGCCAGCACCAGCTCCCCCTCCACTCCGGGACCGGCCGCTCCAGCAGGACACCCCCAGCCATGCTTTGGCGCTGACCCCCAGCCTGCCCTGCCCGGTGCAAATGGTAGCCGGGACCCCCCACCCCTGGGAGTTACCCCAGCTCTGAGCATTCAGCTTTCTGGAAGAATGACCCCATTCTTCTGGCTCATCGCTGTCCCCAGCTACCCCAGGCCACTTCCTCCTGCCTGCCCCTGCAGACAATGCCCTGGGCCCAGGCTGGAGCCCCTGCTCCCCGCCTAGCCCTTCCCCACACCAAGGAGCACACAGTCTCACCCCGCCTCCCCCAGCCCTTCAGCACCAGGCATCTGCCGCCCTTCTGGAATCTGTGTCAGGCCGAGCAGGGGCAGGCAGGCCTCCAGCCCCAGAGGCCCAGGGCCCCTGAATGCCCTCTGGACCCCCCAGGGTCTGCCCAGGTTGCTTGGGAAACCATTTCA
Source organism: Mesoplodon mirus (assembly GCF_964341445.2). Taxonomy (NCBI): domain Eukaryota; kingdom Metazoa; phylum Chordata; class Mammalia; order Artiodactyla; family Ziphiidae; genus Mesoplodon; species Mesoplodon mirus. The sequence continues at coordinate 33,782,816 of NC_138995.1, forward strand.
GGTCATTTGAGACGATTAGGAGTCTTAGCTCTGTTTTGAGCTAAACAACGTGAAGAAACAAACCCCTGTCTGTCAAAGTCCTTCAGAGTCCTCCTGGGGGCCGGGAGTGGCTGCGCACCTCACGGGGCTCACTCTTCTCTGCTGCTTCTTTATTCAGTTCCACAAATATTTAGCAGGAGAGCTCCCTGCCGCATTGACATCGGTGTCTGGGGAGGTCGGTGGACGAGCAGAAGAGAGAGGGGAGCCCCCAGAGGGAGCAAATTTAATCTCGGCACCAGGGTCCTCCCAGAGCAAAGGTGTTTGCTACCTGCCCTGCACGACCATCCACAGAACAGCCAATTGTGTCCTCCATTTCTAAGTGGTCCTAAGGATGGAAAGGGGAGACCCAAACTCCTGGCCATTTTCTCCTGTGGGAGGAGGGCGGGGGGAGTCATTCTCATCATCCTTCCCTGGGTGTTCCAGCTCAGTGCCACGAGCAATTATTACTTTTAAAATTGGAGAGCAAAGGTTTACGGGCTTACGTTTTATCAATATAGAGATGATTTATCGGAGGTGGCGGTAAAAGATATTCCGCTCCTTGTAAAATTCAGACAATAGTAAAACACAGCAAAGAAAGTGAAACATCCTTCCTAATCACTGAATGAGCTGGAAAAATCCAGCCTTTCTTTTTCTGACCCACAGTGATGTAAGGCCTTGGGAATCAGAGTGACTGGGGCTCAACTGTGAAGTCCCTCCCACAGTGGGGCTCTGGGTGCCCCCGCAGGCCCGGGTCTGGGCCAGTGAGAGCTGTGATCCTGGGCTTCCCTAAGCCTGGGCTCCTCGGAACCACATTGCAGGGGAGATAGGGAGCTCCCCGTCAGGAGAGGAATTCAGCAAATGCTGGTCTGCGTTTCCTCAGAGTGCTGGGAGGCATATGTTCGCAGACATTGGCTGTTGGGCAACGGTCAGATTTCCCCCAAATTTGGCTTATCAATTTGATCTTGCCAATTTTTTCATTTAAATCTTATGCCAAGCAAGTCCATTGAAAAGGGAAATCGGCAGTTATTCATTATCACCAGGATTTCATAAAAGAAGGGACATTGAAACACCAAAAATAGGAAGGACAGACTCAGAATAAAAGGCTTTATGAAGAATTCAGTATACTGCCCTCACTGGCCTTATTTGGCTGTGGGGAATTCAAACCCTAGATGAAGGCCTGCAGTTCAGAGCCAGACTAGGAGACACGGGTTCTGTCCTCTCTGTGGACCTCGGTTTTCCCATTTGTCTAGCATTCTTCTTGCTCAAAGATTCTGAGTCCCCTTAACCCCACCCCATCCCCATCATTTCTCTCTCTTTCTCTCTCTTTTTTTTTTCAGTGACAAACAGCTTTGTCCCAGTGGTCATCTTCTAACATCCCATACATAGCAGGTTGTTTGAAAGTGCCAAAACCAAGGCAGACCAGCAGAGTGACAACCTGGGAGCAGCAGAAGGGCGCTGAGGCCGGGCGAGAAGGGGCAGGGAGTAAGAGAGAAGGTGACAAGCAAGGAAAAGGCGGAACCACTGGGGGTGAGGGTCTCTGCGGTGTTCTAGAAAGGGGCGTGAGGTAGACGGGGCCATGAGAACATTTCCAGAGGTAGAGTCGTTTTCTAGATGGTCTTCCTGAGCATAAAAGCCATGTTCTGGCGGTCAGTGGGGTTAGTTCACAGCAGGAGTCCCCCTAGGAGCCCCGGATGGAGGGACGGAAGAAGGGAACAGACCCTCCAGCTTGCCCTGCCTTCCCAGCACCACTGCTTCTTCCAGAATTCCTTGGGACGTGTGCTCTGAAAGTCCCCAGCTGAGGGGGGTGCTCCTCCAGGGCTGGGGTCCCGTTAGGAGAGCATGATGGGAAGAAGGAAGGCTCCAGCACCTGCTTGTCCCTCCAGCACCCTCCTCCTCTCCTTCAGCACTCTAGCACCCTCTCCTTGGGGTCTCCCCATCTGAAAAATCCAGCCACACAAATAAGAGGTGGCAATGGGTGGTGAATTCAGGGCTGAGGTAGGTTTGGATCATCTCATTCAAGCATTCGTCACTGCAGAAGGGAAACTGAGGCCAGAGGCATGAAGCCATCCCACATCAACCAGTGAGTGGTGAGCTGAAACAATAACCATAATTCTACCAATAATAATCATAACAATAAAAAATGTTTGTTGAATTCCAGTCTCCTATGACTCCTATTGGAGCCGATGGATTTTCAGACCCTGTGGCCTGAGGTGGGGAAGGAGCCTTCCAGGTGCCTCCTGGGTCACCCCACGTGGGACCATCACAGACATACGAAGCCGGCTGGGAGCAGACAGTCTGCCTGTCTCCCGATGTGGTCATTTTTAAGCAGATTTTCTCTTCTTCCCAGCCCTTCCACCCCACCCCCACCCCTCCCAGCAAACGGATAACAGGAAACAGCCAAAGCTTCTTAACTTTTCTTTAATCTTCTCCTCTCTGGCAAACTGAAAAATCAAGCGATAATTGTCTGGGTGATCTCATTATTGTCAACAAAATCCAAGCCTTGAAGTCCGAATCCACTGAAACGCTGACACATTAAACACAAAAGGAAACTGAGCTTGCATGTTGTTCAATAAATAAATAAGGCTGGCGGGAGCCCGGCGCAGGCCTGGCACGAGGAGGGGCCGGGCTGGCGGAAGTGTGGGCAGGCAAGGCGACCGTGGGGCCTGTGAACCTCAGCCTCTGGGAAAGACGAGGTCCAGGGGGTCGACGTCCCATCTTTCCTCTTTGTATCAGTCTGATCTCTGCAGGAAACAGATGGCATCCTCCAAAGGGAAAGTGGGGGGAGTTTATGACGGGGCTATTTACAGGGGAAGGGGAACCAGAAAGGTCCCAGAGACAGTGAGCACCCGTGGGGAGTGGGTACTACCACAAGGACTGAAAGAACGAGGGGATGATGGAGCAGGTACCAGAACCCAGAGAGGGTGGCATCTGGAGAGGCCACCCGGTAGGTGCTGTGGCCAGGCAGGGAGAGAAGCAGGGAATGAACAGCATGACTGCTCTCTCCTACCACCTTCTCATCCCCGGATGGTGCCTCCCATGGGCCAAACCCAAGCAAAAGCCAGAGGGAGGCGCTGATGGAGAGATGAAGCTGCCCGAGCACAGAGCGGGATCTGGAGGGGCATATGGGCATGCCATCCACCGCGGGACACCCCTGCAGAGTGCCACACTGGGCCCCCGCTCAGCTTGTGCACGCCCAGGGGTGGGAAGCTCCTCCCACCTCCGCCTGCAAGCAGCCTATACACGTGTGAACATTCCAAATCTCAGCTCCCGGCAAAACCAAGTTCTGGGATTGGGGAGCAGGTCACATGCAGAATAGGGAACATAAGCCTGGCGAGGGCCAGCCAAAGCAGAGCTAGTGGGGGGACCTGCTTCGTTGGTGCATTGGTTGGTAAACACAGAAACAAAGGGATCCCCCATTTGATCTCCTTCTCTTTATGCCTCTTGGCCTTGAGTTTTCTTCCATCTTATCAGAATCCTAACAAATGCCATGGCAACCCCATCACTCTTATAGAAAATGGGGTACTTTGGGGAGAAGTGAGTAGAGGTGACTTTTCCCCTGCCTCCCTCCTATCTGTAATGTTGTGGTCTTGCAGGGACAGACCAGGCTGGAGGGGGGGTCTGGGCGAGCACTGCCTGCATACAGGGCTTGCTGGGAGCTGCTGTGGACTTGGGGCCCTCACACCTCCCTTTCTCTCTAGCCCTGAGGCAGCAATGGAGCGGCTGTGGGAGGGAAAAAGCATCAGGAGACCTGCCTTCTCACCTGCCTCTGCTGCTTCCTGGTTCTGTGGCTCTGAACAAACCCTTCCCCTCTCTGGCACTCAGTTTCCCCAAATAAGGAAGGGAGACTTTGATTCTGATCTCAGCCCACCCAAGACCCCAACATGGAGGATAGCCCCCTCCCTCACTCTACACAATCCCTCCCTCCTTCCCCAACTCCCTTCTATCCAAAAGGGGGAACTTGTTGCTTCTACACTACAGAAAAGTTAACTCTTATTTTTTATTTGTAAGAAATCCCCATGAGCACTCTGGATTTTTGCTAAGAGCCTCTCAGGTGACGTCACATTTGGTGTTTTGCCAAAAACTTCCTCTGTTTTGCTGTTCAGCCATAGCATGAGTAGGCGGGACGAGGGAGGACTCCGGCATCCCTGTCCCACTCCTCAAGCCAGAGACGGTCCCAGGCCTCTGCCATCCCTCCCTCCTCCTTGTGTTGTTGCTGCCTGGCTCTCTGAGCCTCGGTTTCCTCATCTGTAAAATTGCAACAGTAATTATAACTACATGAGTGACAGCACGTATAGCATTTGGCTTGATACCTGGCACTTGGGATGTCCTTTTCTTTTAGCCTCATGTTCTGCCCTCCTTGAGGCTTGGTGCAAGTGGATTTCCTCTGCAAAGCCAGCTGGTTCTGACACCTGCCTGTCCAGTCACTGAGCAGGCCCCCAGCCCTTTATTTCCCAGCTTCCTTCTCCTTATACACCGGAGGAAAAACCCTCCCCAGAAGACTACGGAAATGAAGCTGAAAAAGCCTCCTACAAAATGCAAAGGCCTGCATGCTTCTAAGGAATTAAGAAAATACGTTTATCTTTTCATCTACCTCTGCCTCGTCACCTTGAAAAGTTCTAAACTCTCTGAGGGTAGAAAATAAAGGCAGGACAATATTGTTTATTGAACACTGTGGGAGATATTACAAATGCTCCCCAACATCGGGTTTGCTTTTCTTTCCTGGACGTATAGAAAACTATATTATCTCAGCACACTTGTGGTTAGATGGAGCCATGTGACTAGTTCTGGTCAATTAAAATGGAAGTCAAAAGTCTTCTGCCTTGTTCTTTAGTTAATCTCTTCCTCTGCTCTAGTGAACCTGAGGGCTTCTTGTTGAAATGGTGGAACCAGAACTTGATCTTCTGGATCATGTGTCACATGTGGGGGAATGCTGCCCTGGGGAGTGGCCTGAACCAACAACAAACTTTGTAAGAGTGAAAAATAAACTTCTGCTGTGTTAAGCCGCTGACTTTTGGGGGATATTTGTTATTGCAGCATAGCCTTGCCTGGACTGACTGGTACAAGCACTGTCATGTACAAGAATTTTCACATGCATATGATCTCACTTGATCCTCACCACAACTCTTGAAGTAGGTATTATTATTATCGCCATTTTCCAGATGAAGAAGCAGACTGAGACATGTTAGGTAATTGGCCCAAAGTCAACAAGTGGTAGACACAGAGGTACAGCCAGGTTCATATGCCTCCCAAGCTCTGGGTCTTAACGAGTAGGTAGGTTCCACTCTCTAGAAAGGCAAAATTTGGGAAGCAGGCATGAAAATGGCCAACTCAATGGAGAAATGCTCCCGGTCAGTTTGGGGTAAATCGTAATCCTTCAAGTGTGGCCTTCCAGAGTCTGGGAAAAAATGTTCCCAGCTAAAAGTAGCTACACCAGAGGGTCCCAGCCAAAGTCCAACTCTAGGCTGGCAGACTTCTCAAATGGCTTGGAATTCCTCCTGGCCAGGGTTCCACCGGCATGGAAGTGTTTACACTCGCCTCAAATTAGTTCTCCCACGCCTTCCAGAACTGAGCCCATATTTGGGATGGAAAAGGGAAAATGACTCCCAGTGGGGATTCAGAAGCATCAGAAAAATTCCACAGGGGCCACAGCCTCTCTTCACATGGGCCAGGTCTCCGTGCAGTCGCATCTCCTGGTCCCTCACACCTGGACCCTGTGCCCAGCAGGGCAGCCAGGCCAGAAGGACATGAACCCCCTCACACACTAATTCAGAAGGAAGGCAATTCTGGAAGGACCCTTATGAGGGCCAGTACACCTCTGCAGCCAAATGAAGGGCAAGAAAGAAGAAAAGACTTAACTTTTGTTTCTTTCTGTTGAAAGTGGGCTTTTCTTTCTCCCTTCAAGAAGATGCCATGTGACTGGACTGCCTTCAGCTGTGTGGAGCAGAAGCCCCCAAATAAACGTGTCTTTGCAGAAAAACTCCCAGAAGACCACGTGGTGTGTATCCTTTTTATAATGCTCAAAAGCAGGCAAAACAAAGCAATATGTTGTTTGGATGTACCTTTATATGTGACGAAGCTACACATACACACACACATACACGGGAATAATAAATGTAGAATTCAGGAGTGGGAGAGCGGGTGGGGGGGGGATGGTCAGGGGGCCAGTGGAGGAGCAACAACGATTGGTAACATTCTAGTTCTTGAGTTTTGAGTTGAGCAATGGGTCCACAGATGTTTGTTATTTTAATAAATATACCAATGGCATGTCATGAATCAAGGCTTATGATTGATCCAATTCTGTCTACCCTTTAACTTAGATCTATTTTTAAAGGGGATCTAAATAACAGTCAATACTTATATGCCATTTCCCGAGTGCCAGGCACTGTTGTAAGTCCTTCAGGTATACAAACACATTTACACCTCACAGCAGCCTTATGGGGTGGGTCTTATTTTATGTCCATTTTACAGATGAGGAAACGGAGACAAGAGAGGTTAAGCATCCTGCCTAGGGTCACACAGCTAGTAAATTGTAGGTAGTCAGGCTTCAGAGACCTTGGTCTTGGCTGCTGCACTAGTAAGGATGCAATTACCTCATAGAACCACAAGCCCAGAACCAGAGCTCTTGTTGGGGGCTTAGTTCTGCAGTTCAGCGACATCATCAAAGATGCTGTCTTTATCACGTCCACCATGTCTCCCCAACCCCACAGACGGGCACATTGTACTTGCAGCATTTTCAGAAAATCACACGCAGTTCTGCAACTCCTTTTCCAAGTCTAACTTTTGAGACTTTGCCTCGGGGCCACTGACGAAGCTGAGTCCCATACCCAGAACCAAACCAAGCATTGGCCACCATGAGTTTAGAACATTCACAAGTCAACCCCTGAGACTGCAAGGGTAGGTGGGAACGGCTGATGAGGGGGAAGGGGGCAACCAAGAGCGTTTGCCTCCGCCACTGCTTAGGGTTCCCCCGTGAGGGCTCTGAGAAGAAAAGATGGGTGACTCCACTTGGACTGTGAGCACCCTGGACAGAAATCATGCCTAAGTCCTCCTGTTCTCCCTGCTCCCCTGCCTGGTCAAGTCTATCCAATAGCAGGCACCCAGCTGTACTTGATGAGTCAGTGCTGGCGCCTGCCATGCCCACTGTCCCCTACTGAGGGAAGAGGGGACAGACTGCCCCTGGAGCCTGGGTGGCCAATGTCTGTCCCATCCTGCCTCTGACCAGAGATGAGTGGTCAAATCGATCACCTGACCTAAGGGAAGTTATGTCATAGGTTAGCCAACAGCCTATGATACATCTCGATGCAAAAACCTCCCCAATAGCAATGATGGTGGTTTAGTGGATGTCTTACCCCAGATTCCCCAGAAAGCAGAACCTGGGTCAAACTTATCTCCTAATGCTTCTTTGGTAGATATAATTCCAGTGGAGCAAGAAGGAGGGGAAACGGAAGTGAGGCAGGGAAGAAGGGCACAGTGGCTCCCCCTTCAGAAGTGAAGAACTTCTCCCCCAGCCCCTGGGAGTGCTGTTGGAGGACGGCCCCCAGCTGCCAGTCCTCTTTGGAGTTGTTTTCACTGAAGTCACCTGGCTCCAGGTCATGTCCCCTTCCTGGAGCAGCCCATCAAATAGCTGATAAGCACAGGGGCATTAAAAGCCGGGCCTCTCACCCCAACTTTGGACACCTCTGAAGGTCATGCCAGCTTCCAGACTCCCATCAGGGAAACTAAATCACAACTCACATCTCCCTCTGCCCAGCACTGCTTCCATCTGGCCAGTCCCCCAGCAGTGACCCCAGGAGCACCCTCAATAAACCCCCTGAGTGCTGAGCTCCATCTCAGGCACTGCTTCCCAGGGAACCAAGAGGGACAGGGGGAAAGCACCATTCAAACGTAAACATGAATTATTTAAATAAAAAAATAAATAATAAAAATCAAAACTTTTTTTAATTTTTAAAATTTAAAAATAATAATAACTAAATAAATAAGTGTAAATAAATAAAAAATAAAAATGTAAGCTGACTCCAGCAGCCCAGAAAATCCAGTGGGTTGACCAGCTCTGTGTGATGGGTCCACCTCCACAGAGGACACGGGGAAGTGCTGCATCTCAGAAGGGTCTGTCAGAGGGAAGACCGGTGAGAAGCTTCATCTCCTGACTCTCGCTCATCCAGGTTTGCCTCACCGGGTGGTCGCTCTTCTTCCATGCATCACTCAGCCCCTCCAAGCAGCCGCTGGTGAAGCCAGTGCCTCCCTGGGCCCCATCGGATCCATCCCAAAGGCCTCTCCCACCTGTGCAGGTACGGTGGAGGCCATACCAAAGCCGGAGCTTTGCCCCGAGGGAGGCTGAGGTGTCCAGCAGTGCTGAGAGATGAGGTGACAGAGATGGCAGACAGGGCTTTCCGACGGCAGGAAGAGCACTAACCATTGTGGGACCACTCGGGCTGGGGACAGAGCGAGGGGCTGAGGGCCGAGAGCAGGTGGGGTCGTAGGCGTCTGATCAGGGTCAAATACACTGAGCCAGTCTGATTCTCCTCTCTGGACTGGGAAACACGAGGGGAATGAATGCTGAGAGGCTGTGACAGAGACAGAGCCACAGGGCCCACGAGGGAGTGGAGGCCTTGAGTTGGCAGAAGTTAGGAGAAAGCCGACATGAGGTGGAGAGGCAATAGGAGAGTCACCTTCTGGATGTTTCCTCTGAGCTGAAGACTCTGCCCTCCATGCTGGAATACCCCTGGGGACAGCTGCCGGGCACTCTGAACGCCTTTCCAGTCCCCTACCGCTCAGCATAGCAGTGACCATCCCTACTCTTAGAGAGTCTCAGACAATTTTATCGAGATAACTTGAGCGACTCTATTCCTCGTGGCATGAACAGCCTCTTGCAAGGAGCAGGGATGCTCCTGAGGCTCCACCCCTGCTTCTAGATGAGTCCAGTGAGAGCCAGGCCTCAAGACTGAGCTTGGACAGTTGGGGAAAGAGACTTGCTCTAGTGAGTGTGTGTGAGCTCTTCACCTGGCTGCTGCTCCCTCTATTTTGGTGATACAAGAGGAGGCCCTGGGATGGTATGCGAAATGGATGTAACACAAAGAGTCAGGAAGGTGGCGGGGAGCTAGATCATGAGGGCTCTGTAGGCTACTGGGCAGACTTTGGCTTATATTTCTAAATAATAAACTTTTAAAATCCAAAAAAAACAGAGGAGGCTCTGGAGCAACAAGGGCTGGGGAGGGACAGACACCACTGGAAGCCCAAGGATGAAGCCAACACCACAGAGCAAGGAATGAAGAGACCGCTCAGACAGAGAGAAATCAGGTTTAGAATATTGTTTCAGCCTTGAGCCTTTTCATCTGTATTTCTTCTTCCATCAAAAATTACCCTTCCTAACACTTTGCCCTATTGGTGGGGATGTAAATGGGTGTAGCCACTATGCAAAACAGTATGGAGGTTCCTCAAGAAATTAAAAATAGAACTATTTATGATCCAGCAATTCCACTTCTGGGTATATATCCAAAGGGAATGAAATCATTTTTGAAGAGATAGCAGCATTATCGCAATAGCCAAACCATGGAAACAACCTAAGTGTCCATCAGTGGATGAATGGATAAAGAAAATGTGGTACATATATACAATGTAATACTATTCAACCTTAAAAACGAAGGAAATCCTGCCTTTTGTGACAACATGGATGAATCAAGAGGACATTTTGCTAAGTGAAATAAGCTAGACAGAGAAAGACATATACTGTATGATCTCACTTATATCTGGAATCTTTAAAAACAAAAAGTCAAACTCATAGAAACAGAAAGTACAATGGTGGTTGCAGGGGGTTAGGGGTGGGGGAAATGGGGAGAGGTTGATGAAAGTGTACTAATTTTCAGTCATAAGATGAATCAGAAGTTTTAGCCACAGCAATCAGAGAAGAAAAGGAAATAAAAGGAATCCAAATTGGAAAAGAAGAAGTAAAGCTGTCACTGTTTGCAGATGACATGATACTATACATAGAGAATCCTAAAGATGCTACCAGAAAACTACTAGAGCTAATCAATGAATTTGGTAAAGTAGCAGGATACAAAATTAATGCACAGAAATCTCTGGCATTCCTGTACACTAATGATGAACAATCTGAAAGTGAAATCAAGAAAACACTCCCATTTACCATTGCAACAAAAAGAATAAAATATCTAGGAATAAACCTACCTAAGGAGACAAAAGACCTGTATGCAGAAAATTATAAGACACTGATGAAAGAAATTAAAGATGATACAAATAGATGGAGAGATATACCATGCTCCTGGATTGGAAGAATCAATATTGTGAAAATGATTCTACTACCCAAAGCAATCTACAGATTCAATGCAATCCCTATCAAACTACCACTGGCATTTTTCACAGAACTAGAACAAAAAATTTCAAAATTTGTTTGGAAAAACAAAAGACCCCGAATAGCCAAAGCAATCTTGAGAACGAAAAACGGAGCTGGAGGAATCAGCCTCCCTGACTTCAGACTACACTACAAAGCTACGGTAATCAAGATAGTATGGTACTGGCACAAAAACAGAAAGATAGATCAATGGAACAGGATAGAAAGCCCAGAGATAAACCCACGCACATATGGTCAACTTATCTTTGATAAAGGAGGCAGGAATGTACAGTGGAGAAAGAACAGCCTCTTCAATAAGTGGTGCTGGGAAAACTGGAGAGGGACATGTAAAAGTATGAGATTAGATCATTCCCTAACACCATACACAAAAATAAGCTCAAAATGGATTAAAGACCTAAATGTAAGGCCAGAAACTGTCAAACTCTTAGAGGAAAACATAGGCAGAACACTCTATGACATAAATCACAGCAGGATCCTTTTTGACCCACCTCCTAGAGAAATGGAAATAAAAACAAAAATAAACACATGGGACCTAATGAAACTGAAAAGCTTTTGCACAGCAAAGGAAACCATAAACAAGACCAAAAGACAACCCTCAGAATGGAAGAAAATATTTGCAAATGAAGCAACTGACAAAGGATTAATCTCCAAAATTTATAAGCAGCTCATGCAGCTCAATAGCAAAAAAACAAACAACCCAATCCAAAAATGGGCAGAAGACTTAAATAGGCATTTCTCCAAAGAAGATATACAGACTGCCAACAAACACATGAAAGAATGCTCAACATCATTAATCATTAGAGAAATGCAAATCAAAACTACAATGAGATATCATCTCACACCAGTCAGAATGGCTATCATCAAGAAATCTAGAAACAATAAATGCTGGAGAGGGTGTGGAGAAAAGGGAACACTCTTGCACTGCTGGTGGGAATGTGAATTGGTACAGCCGCTATGGAGAACAGTATGGAGGTTCCTTAAAAAACTAAAAATAGAACTACCATATGACCCAGCAATCCCACTACTGGGCATATACCCTGAGAAAACCATAATTCAAAAAGAGACATGTACCAAAATGTTCATTGCAGCTCTATTCACAATAGCTCTGAGATGGAAGCAACCTAAGTGTCCATCAACAGATGAATGGATAAAGAAGATGTGGCACATATATACAATGGAATATTACTCAGCCATAAAAAGAAACGAAACTGAGCTATTTGTAATGAGGTGGATAGACCTAGAGTCTGTCATACAGAGTGAAGTAAGTCAGAAAGAGAAAGACAAATACCGTATGCTAACACATATATATGGAATTTAAGAAAAAAAATGTCATGAAGAACCTAGGGGTAAAACAGGAATAAAAACACAGACCTACTTGAGAATGGACTTGAGGACATGGGGAGGGGGAAGGGTAAGCTGTGACAAAGCGAAAGAGAGGCATGGATATATATACAGTACCAAACATAAGGTAGATAGCTAGTGGGAAGCAGCCGCATAGCACAGGGAGATCAGCTCGGTGCTTTGTGACCGCCTGGAGGGGTGGGATAGGGAGGGTGGGAGGGAGGGAGATGCAAGAGGGAAGGGATGGGGGAACAGATGTATATGTATGACTGATTCACTTTGTTATAAAGCAGAAACTAATAAAAAAAAACCTTTTTCCTTAAAAAAAAAAGATGAATCAGTTCTGAAAATCTAATGTACAGCGTGATGATTATAGTTGACAATACTGTATTATACACTTGAATTTGTTAAGAAAGTAAATCTTAAACATTCTCACACACACACACACACACACAAGGTAACCATGTGAGGTGATAGATGTGTTAAGTAACTTGATTGTGGGACTCTTTTCACAATGTATATATAGATCAAATCATCACATTGTACATTTTAAATACATTACAATTTTATTTGTTAGTTATACTGCAATAAACCTGGAAAACAAAATTACCATTCCTTAGTACCAATCTTTCAGGGCCCTGCTAGAAGATTAAAACCAAGGTAGAAACAAACAATCTGATTTTTAAATGGGCAAAGGACTTGAATAGACATTTTTCCAAAGAAGGTATACATATGGCCAATAAGAACATGAAAAATGCTCAACATCACAAATCATGAGGGAAATGTAATTCAAAACCACCATGACATACCATTTAACATCCATCAGGATGGCTATTATTGAAAAGCAAAAAAGAAAAGTGTGATGAGGATGTGGCAAAATTGGAACCATTGTACATTGCCGTTGACAATGTAAAATGGTGCAGCTGCAGTGGAAGATGGTATGGCGAGTCCCCAAAAATTAAACACAGAATTACCATGTGATCCAGCAGTTCTACTTCTGGGTGTATAGATTCACAAAAGAAGTGAATACAGGGACTTAAGCAGATATATGTACACCCATGTTCACAGCAGCCTTATTTACAGTAGCCAAAATGTGGAAGTGACCCAAGTATCCTTCAAGAGATGAATGGATAAACAAAATATGGTAGATAGATATAGCAGAATATTATTCAGCATTTAAAAATTAAACATTAAATTTTAAAAAATATATTAAATATTATTCAGGCTTTTTTTCTTTAAAAAGAAAGATTCTGACAGATGCTACAACACAGATGGAACTCAAAACTATTATGCTAAGTGAAATAAACCAGTCACAAAAAGGTAAATACTATATGATTCCACTTGTATGAGGTGCCTAAAATAGGCAAATTCAGAGAGACAGAAAGTAGAGCGGTGGTTTCCAGGGGCCAGGGGCACGTGAAAATCTAGAGTTATTATTTGATGTGTACAGAGTTAAAGTTGGGTAAGATGAAAAAGTTCTGGAGGTGCATGGTTGCACAATAATGTGAATATATTGAATATCACAGAACTATACACTTAAAGTGGTTGAAATGGTAAATTTTATGAGTATTTTATCATAATAAAAAAAAAAGCTTGATGATTTGGTCAAGTGTGAGAGCTTCTAGGAACCCATAAGACCACTGAGACCTCCATTCACTGTGTAGATGAAGTTCAATGGAGAAAGAGGCTTGTTCCAGGTACAGAGTGGTGATAGCGGAGGCAGGAGAAGAACTTTGGTAGCAAGACACTCGGGCCTTCAGCTCGGGCCTTTCAGCTCTGTACTCTGTGACCAGTATCCCAGATCAATGTCTCCACACAAGACCCAGTTCTTCCAAAGGTCTTGGAATCTACCACCAAGACCACTGACCCATAGCCCCTCAAGGAAAGGGACTAGGGGACTCACAGTTCTGGGGGCCAGGCAATGCTCCAGAGAAATAGCCCAAGATTCATCATAAGATTCCTTAGAGTGAAAAACCTTGGGAATTCCCATTTTTCAATCCTGACCATCCATCCCTCGTGGTAACTAGAAGGTAGTTCATTGAGGAGCTTTGCGAATTTCATGTCTCTCTTAGTAAACCTGTTTTGACTTTCGTCTTCTCGATCCAGCCAAAACCCTCCAAGATGGCTTACTTTCAGGGTCCATCTCAGAGCACCCCTCTGACATCTAGGCAGGGATGGCAGAAACTATGCACATTCACCACCACATTCCCACCAGTGCCCATGATAGACATCATTAATCGATCAAGTGCCTGTTCCCCACTGCACATGAAGCCCTCAGAATCATATCATCATAGCTTCCAGCTGCCCAATCATTCAGCACTGGTACACAAGGTGAGATCTATTTGCCAGTTGTCACCTACACTAATCGAACAAACTCTGGGATCTTGAGAAAATCACTTCTCTTTTGGCCTCTATTTATTTACCTATTATATGAAATGATTTTTGTGTCCCTGCCAGCTCTGTGGTCCGATGAATTCTATAATAGCAGCCTGGAAAATTCTACATTGTGGATAGTAGAGGGAAAGTCAGTTGGTTTCAAATGAAATTCTATGGACTTTTTAATATATTTTTTTGGCAGTAGATCTGACCTCCTTGTTTTATTTGTATCAGGGAGGGTCATGAAGCCAGACATCAGGAGCTGACTGTGCTCCTGGCCAGCCCTCTGGGAGCCATTTCCCACTTCCTGGAGGGCCCCAGAGCCAAGAGAGTCCTAACACTCGCCTTCAACTTGGGACACTTCTGCCCAGTCACCAACTACCAGCAGGAGACAGCCAGGATTGACATTCCTGCCCCTCACATTGCCTCCCACTTGTCCTGTCCCTTGTTCTGGGAGGGCAGCTATGTCACTCCAATGGGGCCTAGACTGCCTTCTCATTTCCCTGCCAGCCAGCCAGGCCAACGTCTCCACCCAGCTCTCGGCCAGCCAGACGGGGATGCATCAGAGGGAGAGGAGAGGACAGGGCCGCCCTCTTGCCACCAAGCACTATAAAAGAGAGCATTAAATCTTGGCCTCCACCAGGGAACTGCCTTAATTAGGGTGGCGCCGAGCAGGACGCCATAATTAACTGTGTGTCTGTGTTTCCATCCCAAACACCCATTTCCAGAGCTTTGTGATCCAGTCTTCTAAGAGAAGCTCAGCCAGAAACTTGGCACCAGCAGCCCCAGAGGGGAGGGATGGCTGGTTTTCCCCTGTTCTTTCCTTGCATTGCCCCACTCAGGGTGAGCCTCTGGAGGTGGGAGCCACGGGTCCTTCCAAAAAAAGGTGTTAATTGTGGGCTCAGAGCTACTGGCTCTGCCTGGTCCCCAACACCAGGGAAGCCCAAAGGTCTGATGTCAGTGTGGGTGGATGCATGTTAGTTTTGCTTGGATAACATCCATCATTCCAGTACTTTGATTTTCTTTAAGGAACCAGCCTCAACCACCTGTAGCTTTAAGGATGAGCCCATGTTTGGGGCTGGCCAATCAGAGCATTATCCTCTGGCCAGTGATTGGATCAGAGTTGGTCCCGTGACCCATGCTGGACAAATAAGTGTCTGTTCCAGGACTCTGGATGGAATCACTGGGAAATGGGTATTTGCTTTCCATTGGGGTTGCTCAGCTGGTAAGATGTCGGCCTGGAGCCATGGGGGACAGTGTTTGCCAACTCACAAGCGTCTGCCTGAGAATGAGGCCAAATTGAAGAAAGCATGGAAAAAAGATGGAGGATGCCAAGAGACAGAGAGAGAGACCTGATGGCATCTGTTAAGCAGTTGAATCAGCCATACCTGAAGCAAAAATACTCCCAAAGACTTTTAATTACATGAGAGGCAATAAATTCCCCGTGTTTGTTTATGTCGGTTTGAACTGAGTGTTTGTCACTTGCAACTTAAAGAGATGTGGCTAAAACAGAGGTCACTACATGGACTCCATGAAATGCAATCCACACAAACCCATAACGCGCCAGGCAGCATGGCAAATGCAAGGGTGGTCAAGAACGGCACCCAGCCTTCTTGAGCTTCTGGCTTCATGGGGAAGAGGAGACATAAGGGTAAACTGGACTTCCTGTTCTAGTGCCCCACCACATTGAAAAGCTGTCTTCCTTCTGGGCAGCCTGAATCATTGCCTCCAGAGGAGATTGTCATCCTTTTATTGGACAACTGCAGTTGTGCCTACCCAGAGAGCATGTTGCTCTTCATCTGATCATAGTTTCTTGTTCCTGAGTGACTTGTGTGAATCACTTGTGTGAACCAGCCCTTGGTTCCAGGAGTGAACTCATAACCAGACCTGATTCCTCAAGAAAATACGCCCCCAGCCATAGTGACTGGTGTAGGAATGAGCACATAAACCAAAGCAAACCAGTGAGCATCAGTCCTGGAGTTTTGCTGAAATTACTGGGGGAAAGTTACGATGTCTCCCAGGGCTGCTAAGTAGGATTTGGGCCTGATGCTGCCAGGGAGGGGCACTCTGAGAATAAAATCAAAAGAGAGGAAACTGGACGCAAGATCAAGAGAATCAGAGAGACTCTGTCCTGATAACAAATATAGTTTGAGCACTTGGAACTAGCTGCTGCCTGAAACCCACTCTTCTTGATGGTTCCATCTGGATAAGGGTTCTGCAACTATAAACCTAGAGAAACTTGATTAATGCCCCTAGGATTGAAGGCTCATTACAATCAAACCCCAGCCCACATTTTCATTCTTGTCTCTAATAATGAGCCTCTTACTCCAGGCAGCTGAGATGCTCATCATGCCATCCTGAACCCAGCACTTTGTAGAGCTTTGTGCTCCACCAAGAAACCGTTTTCTCCCCCAATTGCCCATGAAAATCCTGCCCATCATTCAAGGCCCAACTCAGTGGCCTCCTCCTCCAAGAGGCCCTTGAAGGAGTCTCCCTCTTCTGCATTGTACAGCAGCTCTGATTACTTGTACCTATGGATACACACCCCCTGGTTCTCACCTTCCCTGTTAGGCCAATAACTCCAAGAAGGCTGAGAAATGGGATCCCCATGACCTCATATGAGCCTGAATCCAGGCCTGAAACCAAACCTATGGCCAAATTTTTCAGTCACAGGTGCCAATTAATTGCATTTTTTCTTTAAATAGGATTGAGTTGGGTTTCTGACTATTACAACCGAAGAGTTGTAATGGTGGCTATGTTTTTCCCTAATTACAAAAGTGATACATACTTGTTGAAGATCAGCAGAAAATATCAATAAACACACAAAGGAAAATAAAAATGACTCTTACTCCCAACACCCAGAAA
This sequence comes from Mesoplodon mirus, assembly GCF_964341445.2. Lineage (NCBI taxonomy): Eukaryota > Metazoa > Chordata > Mammalia > Artiodactyla > Ziphiidae > Mesoplodon > Mesoplodon mirus. The sequence continues at coordinate 33,799,782 of NC_138995.1, forward strand.
CCATTTTAAATATAATGGAGTAAACGTCCCTTTAGACTTGTTTCTATACATGTATATGTACATATTTATTTAGATGAGATCATATCCTAATACAGACAGGGTTTTTTTACTCTTTGTTGAAGTAGAACAGAAAAGGGCACAAATCACAAGGATGCAGCCTGATAAATTTCACAAAGTGAACATAGCTGTTACCAGCATCCAGCTCAAGAAACAGTGTCAGTCGAAGACCTTCAGATATTTTTCTGGTTCATCCTGCAATCACAGAGAGCATTACCCTCGTGGAATCAGCCTCCTTGATTCTTGATGAACAGTCAGTTTGTTTCCAATTTTTTTGCTGTTGTAAACAAAGCCACAAGGACAATCCCCTGTATACACATAATTTTGCCTGGGGGGGGCTTATGTTCTAGGGTAAATTCCTAGTAATAGCTAATATTTCTAGCCCTTTCTGCCAGGCACTGCATTACATGCTTTTTATGGATTAGCTCACTTGAGCCTCTCAACGATTAACTGAAATAGGAACTTTTATTGTCCCCATTTTACAGAAGTGGGACTGCGGAGTCAAAGGGCAGGTCCATTTTCCATCTTGATTCACATTTTCTAGCTGCCCTCCATCCCATTAGACCAATTAATTCTCCCTCCAACAGCACAAAAGTTCAATTTTCCTTCCATACTTCCCAAAGCTGGATGCTATCAGTTATTTGAATTGCCAGTCTTGGCCACACTGATATGTGAAAAATCACAGCTTATTATAGATATTTTTTCATTTCTTTCATTTTTTAGTAAGATTGAACAGCTTGTTTCATATTAATTAGCCATCTATACTTCTTTTCTAAGTTGCCTGTTCATGTCTTTTGCCTATTTTTCTTTCTGCCGAGCATACTGGATTTATTTTCGCATATTAGAGGTATTCATCTTTTGCCTTTCAGATATATTGCAGATATTTTCCAACTTTACTTTTTTTCCATTCTAAAGGTGATTTTTGTGCCACAAAAGAGTTCGTGGGGTTTGAGGATTTGGGGCATTTGTATGGCCAACAATCATTTTCTTTATGATTCCCCCTTTGTAAAATGGGGAGGGATGGACCAAATCTGTGATGTTTAAAATGTGATCCACAAGGCTCGGGAGTCCTGAGACTCCCCACAGACCCCTCGGGGAGGTAGGACATGGGAAGAGGTCTGAGCTGTCTTTTTCCTGGGTTCCTGGTTCCACTCATGGTTCAACTAAATATCTTGGGTATTGGTTGAGGTACCAATCATCCAGGCTGATCTCTCCACCAGCTCTTGGGGCCTTAGGAATGGGAACACCCTCCCCTCTCACAATCTCTGGGGAATCTCTTAGGTTTTCTCCATCACCCCTGCCCTCAATGTCCTAATCTGAGCTGGTCAGTGATGGGTCAGTCACCATCCTGCCCACCACATCCTGTCCAGCCCCTGCCCCAGACAGGAGCCCCAGCCATTTCTCTTGAATACCCTCTCTCTCTTCTAGCATCACTCATACAAAACTCTTTGTGGACATCAGCCTTGATCGGTTTTATGATGATGGAGGGGGTTATATCACAATACCACCCAGCAAACACCCCCAAACTAGGCATTCCTGTACTTAGAAGCCCTTCACCTGCCATTGCCCCCCACCACCACAATCCCTAGTCTTCCACCTGGCCTGGGTCTTCTCTCACACACTGGACAGTTATCTATCTACTTTTTCTGGAATCCTTCCCCTAGGACTCTCCCTAGAAACTTTATTTTCACTGGTTTATTAGGCAAAGCGTATTTGGCCCTCCTTCCATTGTTTGCTTGGGTACTACTTATGCATGTGCGTGTGGACACCATTGAACTAGATCCCTCATTTTCAAAGTGTGATCCAGGGACCCCAGGAATCCCAAAGATCCTTTCAGGGGATCCCCAGGGTAAAGTATTTTTATAGGGCTTCCCTGGTGGCGCAGTGGTTGAGAGTCCGCCTGCCGATGCAGGGGACGCAGGTTCGCGCCCCGGTCCGGGAAGATCCCACATGCCATGGAGCAGCTGGGCCCGTGAGCCATGGCCGCTGAGCCTGCGCGTCCGGAGCCTGTGCTCCGCAACGGGGGAGGCCACAACAGTGAGAGGCCTGCATACCGCAAAAAAAAAAAAAATCCAATGATAAGTGGCCCTCTAAGATAGACACACAGAGGAGAAGCTGGTGTCAAGATGGAGGCAGAGATGGAAGTGACACAGCTGCGAGCCTGGGAATGCAGACGGCCACCAGAAGCTGGAAGAGGCGAGGAATAGATTCTCCCCTAGAGTCTGTGGAAGAAGCATGGTCCCGCTGACACCTGGATTTCGGACTTCTGGCATCTGGATCTGTGAGAAAATAAATTTCTGTTGTTTCAAGTCACCAAGTTTAAGGCAATTTGTCACAGCAGCCACAGAAAACTAATACAAATTCTGAGACGTCATTTGCCTTTTTCACTCTCATTCCTCCCTGAGCGTACAGTGGAGTTTTCCAGAGACTACAAGACGTGTGATGTTGGAACAAATTGGATGCAGAAGCTGATAGGAGAATCCAGCTGTCTTCTATTAGCCAGACATTTGGAGAGTTGCAAAGGTGAAAAACAATGCCGTTCTTCCTACCAAATCGTTTTTTGGGGGGGAAATCTAGTTCTTTTTCATTGGAAAACATTATGTTAACATGAGAGGACTTTTAAAAAATTAATAAATAAGCATTTTTTAATTTTCTCAGTTTTAATTTCTAATACAGTGAATATTGATAGCTGTAATCCACATAAACAAAATTCTTTGGGGTCCTCAGTACATTTAGGAGTGTAAAGTAGTCCTGAGATTAAAGCACTCGATAATTATCTTAACTTAATTAGATAGTGTCTCCCTCACCTTCCCACTCTGACTCTGTTCCTACCTCAGCAAAATGTACAAGGACAGGTTGCATGTGACTGTAATTAACAGAGCACCCAATTCAAAGTGGCTTAACCGAGAGAAATGTATCATCTCACAAAACATTTGGTCAATTCATTCCATCATCACTCCCAGCCATCATGTTTCTGTTTGTTCTGCTCTGCTGCCTTTAGAGAGCTGATCCTTCTCCTCATGGTTACAGGATGGCTGCAGCTGTGCCAAGCATCACATCCTCACACAATAATGTCCAAAGGTGGAAAAAGGAAACATCCTTACCTTGAGCCTCATTTTAGAAGCTAAGGAGGGCCCCTCCCCTGACTTCTCCTCATACCTCATTGGCCAGAATTCCATCACAGGCCCGTCTCTGCCCAGGAGAATGACATTTGTGTGATTAGCCCTGTATGGTCAAGATCGACCTCATTGACTGGGAGGACGGCCAGTCTTCCCTGAAGACATGGCCATCTAATTAGGGTTTTATCAGCAAGAAAGGGGAGTCAGGCTGTGGGACGTGATCACAGTGCCTGCCATTCCAACGCAGGGATTTAGGATCTGTGGAGTGGGCAGCTGCACCTCATACCAACGTGGCTCTCCAGTGCTCAGGTATTTAGGGCACAGCCCGTGTAAGCCCAGCTGAGCCCCGGCCCCCACTCCGACCCCTCAGAGCCACCTCAGCCCCATGAGCCCCAGACCTGCGGTACCTCGGTGCCTCCCACAGCAACGCCCCACTCCCCCAGCACAGCGGTCAGCCCCTTGTAGGTCAGAGGTCTCGTGCACCCTTCCTGGTCCCAGTCTTGCTTAGACGCCACCCTTTTCCACTTTGGCAGGTTTTAATAACTTCAAAGGTCAGGAAGATGGTGCTCCCAGAAAGACGGACCTTTCCTGGTCCTCCCAGGAAACACCCAGAGTGTCTTACAGCATTTCCCATGCTTTTCACGTAACGTTCAAGCTCTATATAATCTCTCTAAAATACTGCAAAGGTCTCCTTAGCAGCCTCTCTCTCTCTCTCTCTCTCTCTCTCTCTCTCTCTCTCACACACACACACACACACACACACACACACACACACACACACGGGTTAGGAATAACTCAAATTCTGGAATCTTTGTTTTGCAACTTATCTGCCGTGCAACCTTGGGCTTGTATTTTAACTTGTATTGTAACTCTGGGCCTATGTTTCTTTACTTCTAAGAAGAGGGTAACTGTACCTTATGACCTGGGATTGCTGAGGATTAAATGAGATGATGCATGTAAAGTCACTCCTTGTCAAGACTCAGAAATTGTCAGGGGTCACATTATTGTTGCATCTCAACCTCTGAACAGCATTTCAAAGCCTACAGAGTGCCTGAACTTCATTTTATCATCTGAGATTCACAGCAGGGAAAGTGTTATGCCCCGTGTTACAGGTGAGACAATTGAGGGCCAATCAGGCCAAGTGACCCGGCCTAGGTCACACAGGCAACTCAAAACCAGTTCTGTTATCCAGGCTCTCAGATTCCAAGCCAAGGACCCCTCCAAGTTCAGACTGCCTGCCTGACCTCCATCTGCATGACCCAGATTGCTCAGCTACCAAAAACCTGGAAAGTGCTGTAGGAATCAAGTCTGGGCCTTTGGTCCTCACATGGCCAGGGGTAGCAAGGGCGGCTGCAAATACCCAGGAGAGGGAAGGAGGGATGCCTCTTCCAGTTCACAGCCCATGAAGGGAAAGCAGCTTCTTAAAGGACCTGAGTAAGGAGAGACCTTCCAAGAATGCAAATCTAGAATATAGAAATTAAAAAGACAGATGCATTTGACTACCTAACAATGTTCATCTTTTGTAAGGCAAAAGATGACATAAGCAAAGTTAACAGACAAACAATAAATTCGAAAAAAATATTTGTGATGCAGAGGACAAGGGGTTACCATCTATAATATACAAAGGGCTCTTACAAAGTGAAGAGAAAAGGGCAAACAACCCAAAAGAAATTATGGCAAAGGACATGAATAGGCAATTCACAAAAGAATGAAGCCAAATGGCCACAAACAAATGAAAAGATGCTCACACTCATTAGTGGTCAGGGACATGCAAATTAAACTGACAAGGAGATATCACAGAGGAAAATTTAAAAGAACAAGAATGCAATTGCTGGCAGGGATTTAGGGAAAAGCTACATTCATATGTTGTTGCCGAAGATGTAAATTATTACTGTCTTTTTTAGAAGAAGCCTGGCAACACCAATTAAAACTCCAGGAGTTACATGAAAATTTTGCATTTAAAAATATATATCGAGGGATTTCCCTGGTTGCACAGTGGTTAAGAATCGCCTGCCAATGCAGGGGACACAGGTTCGAGGCCTGGTCCGGGAAGATTCCACATGCCACGGAGCAACCAAGCCCGTGTGCCACAACTACTGAGCCTGTGAGCCTAGAGCCCAAGCTCTGCAACAAGAAAAGCCACTGCACTGAGGAGCCCACGCACCGCAACGAAGAGTAGCCCCTGCTGGACGCAACTAGAGAAAGCCCACGCGCAGCAACGAAGACCCAACGCGGCCAAAAATAAATAAATAAATAATATATATATATACATATATATATATATATATATATATATATATATATATATATCTTGATTTCCTTTGACCCAATCCTCACCCTGGAAATCTATCTAATAGAAATTAAAGTACCATATCCTAAGGAAAAGTGAAAAAAGATGTTTATTGAGTTATTATTCTTAATGACAAAAAAACCCTCAAAAGAAAGCGTGGCAGACTGACACACAGGGAAGACCTGGTTTCCCAGACTTCCTCGCACCTCAGTTGGGTCCACGTGACTGGGTTCTAGCTAGTAGATCGGAGGAAGAAGTGATGTGTGGCCATAAAGCCCACTGCACGATCTCCCCTCCCTCTATTCCCCTCTGCGGTGAAGATCTCCCCTTCCCCTCTTCCCCTACCGCCCAATTCCTGAGTCCCTGTTTGGAGACCACCATCCCAAAGGTGCCCAACCACACTGCACTGGGACAGGAACAAGAAATAAACTCTTGCTGTGTTCAGGCGGTGTGATTTCACAGCTTCCTTGTGGCCACAGCACAGGCTCACTTTAATGAATATGCAGCATGAATATGGCACAGCATAGCCTAGACTACTCCTCAGCCTACAAGGAATGACTTAGAGCTAGACCAAGGGATTTCCACACCATTAAAGGAGAAAAGCAAAATGCAGAGAGGCACACATAATATCTTGCTTTGGTCATGTCAACAATGATGGAGAAGACCCTCTAATGGTACATGTGCATGTGTCTATGTGTGTGTGTGGTTTGTGCATATGTAGCTATATGAGAATGGACAGAGACCTGGAGGGATACTTCTAGCTGGCAGGCATGAATTGGGAGGGAGAGGGAGAAAAGAAAGTGAGGAAGGCCAAGCAATAAAGTAGAAAAATGCATCAACAAACATAGTTTCCATGAGTATATTTTTGCATTTATGAATGTGCAGAAGTAAACTAAAAATATTTTCATATTAGAGAATAAAACCTCTTGTCTTTAGTGTAAGAGAAAACAAGCAAACACGTAGCTGGAGGATGCAGGGGAGAAGGGGCTGAAGCACCAGGAGTGGATGCAGAAAACTTGGTCCTCGCCGCAAAGCTGATTAAACCTCTCTGTCTGGCTGAGTCTGTTCAGGACGCATCCCCCATTGAGATGTGGCTAAAAACAAGGAGAAAGGAAGGTAAGCATCCTGGTGTGGGAGCTGCAGCCAGAGGGTGGGGGCTGCCTCCCAGTCTTATGAGAAAACGGGGGCGCCTTCAGTCCGCAGCTCAACAGCTAAGCCAGCATGTTAGGGAGAATCTGCTGAATGGGAAAAAGGCTTAGAAGTCACCAGGGACAAAGGTCCCACTGTGTGCCCAGAGTTCAAATCCAATCCTAATCAGAGTTTGTTTGGCTTAAACAGTGATGTCTAAAAAATTCAAACTGGTTGCCAACATATTTAAACTGGCAGATTTCACACACACACACACACACACACACACACACACACACACACACACACATTTCAGATTTATTATCTCCAGCTTATAGTTAAAAAAAAAATCAGGTTATCTGGCCATATCGTGCCCACATTTCTGAATGGCTACAACTGGGTGGAGCTGGAGAATGGCCACCCCCTTTAGACAGGGCATGCGTTCTTCAGTTTGCCACAGTCTCCACCGCTCCCTACTGCTGCACCAGGACACTCCACCCACTGACAAGCCCCAAAGTCACATTTGTGGGTGTGACCTCACCTCTCCATTGGCCCCTTTCCCACACACTCTGACAAAGTGAAAATCGTACCCTGTGGGTTTTGGTAGAAGACAGACACACCTGGATTCTGGCTTTACCCCTTAGTATCTGCAATCCCTTCACACTGCATCAACTCAGCTAAGCTGGTACCACATTGTCCCAGAACTTCCTTGTTGTTCTGAGATAGTGTTGGCCAAAACAGACTTTATGTGTGAGATCTGGAAGGTGGAAATGAAGCAGCAAACATATTTTTTATGCTCTGAAGGTCATGCAGGGTCCCAGGCCCTGCGGTGGCTTGCCCATGCTGCCAGCAATCTGCTGGCCATCCTCACTGGCAGGGGCAGCCCCTGGCTTCTCCAGCTCCTTCCAGATCTCCCTCGGCATCTTCCAGTCCTGGGCCAGATGTGTGTACAGCTCCATGGTGAAGCACACCAGTTTCTCCTACAGGTCACCCTCAGCACCCAGGTTGGAAAAGGTGAGAGACAGATGCTACTTCTGATTTGTCCTCGCTCTCATCCACATCCACCTTTCCTTCCCAGGCATCAGTTAGACTGACTTTAGGCTCAACTCCAGACACAGAGGTAACAGCCTGAACAATCACATAAAGTATAACGCCCATAATAAGTCCGTTTTCTGTACTACTTACAGAGGTTCTGTTTCCCTGATCAAACCCTGACACATCTGTGTGATCTTAGATAAGTTACTTAACCTCTCTGAGCCTCACGTCCCTCATCTTAAAATGCTAATGATAACAGTATGATGAACGCCCATGATAGCCCTATAATCTCATATGATTATGGTGAGGACAAGATGGGAAATGTATGTAAAGTGCTTAGCAAATGCTCCATAAGTGCCATATATTATAAAACTGCAGTGTTTTTAAGTGGGAGCTGTGCCTTTATCTATATAACATCAGGAAAGAAATAAACTAACTGAAGATACCTAGTTTGATCCTTTGTCATCTAAATTAACAATACTTCTTCCTCCCTCGGCAATATTTTAAACTCTCCCCAAATGTATGTGTGTGTGTGTGCATGAGTGTATATGTGCATGTAGAATGGGAAATTTGAAAATTCTAAAATAGTTCTTTCATTTAAATTTAGTACAGACAACCTCTCTTAGGCTGCATCCCAGGAATCAGGTGAAGAAATGAAGGTTTATGCGTGGGAGATCACCAGGAGTCCTCCTGGGGTCCCTACCCCAAGGGTGAGGGAATCTGGGTTGGGCAAAGGGAGAAGTGGGCTGCGATCCAGCTCAAACAGAGGCCTCTGGCAACCCCGCAGAAGGCTTTGGAATCCTCAAGACCCTTCAGAGTTGCCCCAAACTAAGGCAGGGTCTAGCCTTTGTCCTGCACCCAGGCCACTCATCAAATATGGACCACATTCATCTAGAGAGGTGGCATAAGCATAGACAAGGGTGCTCCTCCTGCCAAGGTGAAGGACTCACCTGAGCCATCAACCACCAGCATTCCACAGCTGAGGGAATGAGCCAGCGTCCTATGGGGGCAGCCTGGGTTGCATACCACAGCAACCACTACGCTCCCTGAAGTTTTATTACTCTGCTTACAATCAAGCAAGATTAAGGGCTAGCTGTTTATGAAGTCAGAGGCACTCAATATAACATGTCTATCTTGTTTACTCTGTGTCCTACTGCCTGTCAAAGAGACACCTTGAAAACTCTGTGTCCTGAATGGGAGGTTCTGGGCTGTGGAGGGAACCTCAGAGAGGCAGGTCCACTGTGAAACATTGTGAATTTGGCATTGATTGCTGGGGTCCAGAATCACCCAGATGAGGTCCCGCCCTTGAGGACCACAAACAGTGTGGGACACAGACACCGCCTGACCATCTAAGCTGGGTAGACGGCAACACATGCCACGACAGAAGGTTGAGCAGGTGACCCTTTCCTCTTGAGTGGAGGGCCATGAGGGCACTGGCTTTGCCTAATTTGCTGTTATATCCCCTGTGCTTGAGTAGGTGCTCAAAATGTAACTGTCGAATGAATGAAAGAATCACTGGATTCAGACTTGAGCTGCTTTTAAAGGCCTGCTCCTCTATTCAAGAAGTGTACAGATGAAAGACAAAACTGGTACAACCAGCATTTTCTCTGCTGGAAATGGGAATGCCTCTGCTCATTCTGATTACACCCTTCTGCCCACGTTTCCCCCAAGTCCAGGGACATGCTCTTCTCTCCCTCCCACATGGCTGAGTTCCACTTCCTGCAGGAAGTCTTCCCTGACTCCATGACCCCACCCACACACGTGCAAACCCCTGCACACTCTCTCCCCCAAAGAGCAATTGTGGGCGTTGGAGGTCAGGACAGAGCGATTGGAAGGAAAGGCTCAGAGTCTCAGCTCCTTCCTTCCCACCTCCATCTCAACAGGTGTCCACCCTCCTCCAGGTCGCCACGAGCCCAGGAATGGTGTTCTCCCCAGATGGGTTAGATCAGTCTAACCAGCCATGGTGAGCCCATCCCCCATCCTTCTCAGGATCCACATGGGATGCAATTCTGGCCAATGAGGCCTGAGGGAAAATGGGCTGGTGCTTTTATGAAAAGTTTCCTCACTGATGAAATATGTACAGGAAGAGAGTCTCCTTTATGGACCACATATTGTCACATTTGGAAGGGACCCAGGAGCTGTGGCTGTTCCTCGCGCATGTGAGGGCAGCGAGCCTGAGCTTGCAGACAGAGTAGGCTCTGAGTTAATCGATGTTCTTGTAATGGACAGCACTGGTCTCTGCTAGACCCCCTCAGGGGCCTTCCACCTTTCTGTGCAGCGGTTCCCAACTTCTGGCTTCTGCGTGCTTTGCTTTTGATGGCCCGTACCCACAACCCTTCAGAGGCCTGTCTTTGGGCTACTGGAGTCATTTGCTTGCAGAGGAAGAAAGCCATAGTCCGTGGTTAGGGATGAGCCTTCTCTGTCTTGCTGGATGTGGCCAAAGAAGCCTGCGGCTGCTCTTGTCACAAGCAGTCACTTTACAATCATCTGGCTTTGCGAGTGGCAATGGTAGAAAGATAGAATGATATCATCGAGCTGCTGATTATCATGCCCAAAGCCCACCTTACCTCTAGACTCCCCGAGGGGGCGGGGGTGAAATAATAAAACTCTTGGCTCTTTAAGCCACTTGGATGTGGGGTTTCTGTGCTGTGCAGTCAGAAGCATTCTAAGTTATCTAAAGGCCATGCTCTTGTTAGTGTGACCACTACACACACACACACACCCTATGTATGTATATACTCAGGAATGTGCACACAACTGCAAGATCAATTTTCAAAACCCCAACAGCTTCAAAATTAATTTGAAGGAAAATGGTGCAGCCACTGTGGAAGACAGCAGGGCAGTTTCTCAAACACTTAAACACAGAATTACCATATGATCCAGCAATTCCACCTCTGGACATATACCCAAAAGAAGTGAAAGCAAGGATTCAAACATATTTGTACACCAATGTTCATAGCAGCATAATTCACAATAGCTAAAAGGTAGAAACAACCCAAATGTCCATAGATGAATGAATGGATAAACAAAACATGGTATGTACATCCAGTAGAATTAGCCTTAGAAAGGAAGGAGATTTTGACACACCCTATAACATGGATGAACCTTGAAGCCTTTATACTAAGTGAAATAAGCCAGTCGATTTCAGGATGAATATTGTCTGATTCCACTTATGTGAGGTACATATAATAGTTACATTCATAGAGACAATAAGTAGAATGGTGGTTTCCAGAGGCTGGCAGGGAGGGGAAAGAGGATAGTGTTTAGTGAATACGGAGTTTCAGTTTGGGAAGATGAAAATGTTCTGGAGATAGACGATGGTGATTGTTGCACGGCAATGTGAATGTACTTAATACTGAACTATATATTTTAAAAAGGTTAAGATGGTACATTTTATGTTATGTATATTTTACCACAATTTTTAAAAAAAGATTTGAAAACATAAAATTCAAAAATCCCCTTCACAATAACAACACACAAGGCACCTCGGAACAACCCCAATCAGAACTTCACAGGACTCTGGAGAAAACCATAAAACTTTACTACTGAGGAGATGTAAAGGTTGATTTTTTTTTTTTTTTTTTTGTAGAATAAGATTTTTTTTTAATTTTTTATTGGGGTATAGTTGTTCTACAATGTTGTGTTAGTTTCTACTGTACAGTGACGTGAATCAGCTATATGTCTACATATGTCCCCTCTTTTTTGGATTTCCTTACATTTAGGTCACCACAGAGCACTAAGTAGAGTTCACTGTTCTATACAGCAGGTTCTCATTAGTTATCTATTTAATACATATTAGTGTATATATGTCAATCCCAATCTCCCAATTCATCCCACCCCCACACCCCATAAGTGTTGATCTTAAGTGGAGATATACCATGTTCATGGAGGAAAAGAACCAATGTTGTAAAGAGGTCACATCTTCCCAAATTAATCCATAACATAATGCAATTCCAAACAAGACCCCAACAGCATTTTTCATGGAACTCGATAAGCTGATTCTAAAAATCCTGTGGAGGAAGGACTATAATACAAGAATAGCATACACTCAGAAAAGTGCACAAATTAGAAGTGTACAGCTCAATGAAGTTTTACAAAGTGAAACACACCATTTCACCAAGACTTAGATCAAGAAACAGAATATTGCCCCAGAAGACCTCCTTGTACTCCCCTGCAGTCACTACCACCTTTAAGGCCTCTATCTTAATCAACTAGCTTTGCCTGGTTTTGAAGTTCCTTCACCTGGGATCATACCTTATGTACTCTTTTATATCTGGCCGCTTTCACTCAACATCATGATTATGCAATTCATCCATGTTGTTGCCTGAGTTGTCAATCATTTATTCTCATTTCTGTGTAATATCCCAATGTACAACTAACTCACCATCTATTTAGCTATTCTACTGTTCACAAACATTTGGGTAGTTTCCAGCTTGGAGATACTGCAAATAGCATTCTGCTACTTGTCTTCTGATCCACATTTATGCACAAACTTGTTGAGCATATTCCTAAGAGTGGAACTACTGGGTCATCAAGAAAGTTTTAAAAGAACAGAGGATGTTTGTGGGTGCGGTGGGAATGAGGCAGTCTTGCCCTACTGGAAATCAAAATGAATTATAAAGCTATAATAATTAAAAGGCACACATTAACACATCCCCAGATCTACACACACACACACACACACACACACACACGAGCAAACACAGGCATGCACACGGAACTCATGCACACATATACATCCACACACAGGCGTACTCTCCCACCCCGCAAACTCCACCAGTCAGCACAGACAGCTCATGGCCGGACTTCCCAGACCAGATAACTGAGTGTCGCGGTCCCTTTCAAGTGGTATCAGAGCACAGGCCTGCAAGTATCCAGGAGACGGCTGATGGAGAAGGGGAAGAAGAGAGAGAGTCCCCCCCCACCCGCCCACTGGCTTTAAAGAGAGAACAAAGTGAGCGGGATCAGAGGGTGCAAGGTGATGGCAGCAACGCTGAAGCCATTTATCACTGCCAGATGTGTGAAGGGTCAGGCTGCAGGGCATGCTGGAAGTGCCAGCAGGGGTGCCTGGACCCCAGACACAGCGAGAAATAACCTGTCCAGTGGGCAAGAGACCAAGGAAGGGCTGCCAGGACCCTCTTCTCAACAAAATGATAATGCGCTTTCTTTTTTGCCCAGGCCGGAAGGGGCTGGGGGCCAGGACAGAGGCAGCAACAGCTTAATAAAGGGCTGTCAGTCAAAGCTCTAAAAATACCCTCCTGCTGCCAGCAGGCTCACTCCTGTGCCTGCCTGGGCTTCCTGCTGCCTGAATGGTCCCTTGGTGACACAAAAGGACAAATGTTTGCCCAGAGAGGCCTGGTGTCAGCAACACACATGGTCCCTCCGTGGCTGGAATCTGTCCTCTCCCCTACCGCACCCCTCCAGGACGCTCAGACAGGCACACCCTGGGCCAGGAAGGGGGTCATGAGGCTCCTGTGGCCAAGGCATACTTCCACCCCGGGCTTCTCCATCCTCTGGAAAGGCATGAACATCAGACATCTCCCCTTGCAGGTGGCTCCCAAACCGGCAAAGAGCCAAGTTTCACAAGGGATCCCAGAGACTCCCAGTCAGATGGGGGAGGCACCACAAGCTTCAGGCAAGCTCCTGGTCCGGCTTCTGCTAAGTTCCCAGTTTGGTCGGGGAGGCCCTACACCTGTGCTTGGAGAGATCCCAGTCTGTTGAGGGAAGCAAGGCCACTGCCCCGGAATCACTTCTGGTCTAATGGAGAAGGCTCAGCTCTTGCCTTGAGAAACTCCCAGTGTGATGAGGGAGGAACAACTTCCCAAAGACAAGTTCCCACACAGTGACAATAACAGACTTCTAGCCAAAACGCCCTTTAGTCCAGTGCCCCTCAAACTTTAATGCATGTCTAATTCACTGGGAATCTTTTTTGTGTGTGTGTAATTTTATTTATTTTTGGCTGCGTTGGGTTTTCATTGCTGCAGGCGGACTTTCTCTAGTTGTGGCGAGCAGAGGCTTCTTCGTTGCAGTGCACAGGCTTCTCACTGCGGTGGCTTCTCTTGTTGCAGAGCACCGGCTCTGGGGTGTACAGGCTTCAGTAGTTGTGGCACGTGGGCTCAGGAGTTGTGGCTCACGGGCTGTAAAGCGCAGGCTCAGTAGTTGTGGTTCACGTGCTTAGTTGCAGCATGTGGGGTCTTCCGGACCAGGGCTCAAACCCCTGTCCCCTGCATTGGCAGGCGGATTCTTGACCACTGCGCCGACAGGGATGTCCCCACTGGGAATCTTTTAAAATACAAATTTCATTCTGTATTTTCTGGGGCGGGCCTGAGATTCTGCATTTCTAACAAGATGCCCGGGGATGTCAGTGCTGCTGGTGCCTGAGTAGCAAGATGAGATGTATGGTGGGTGTAGATAACTAAATTCTATTGGCTGTTCTGCTGACTGAAACAGCCCTGAGCTGGGTCTACCTGGGAGGGCTCTTTGGAGGAAGTATGGGAGAATCTGATGGGCAGAGGGAGAATTCTGGAGAACTGGCCCTAAGTCCAAATCTGGACTCTGGCATTTATTAGCTGTGTGGCTTTGGGCAAGTTTCTTGACTTCTCTGAAATTAGGACAACTGTGGCCATGCCCACCTCACAGGGTGGTGTGAGCAGATGGAGCAGTAGCCCAGGCCTGGCACACACCTGGCACATGGCAGGGGCTCAAGACATTCCAGCCACTGCTTTTATAATCAACTAACCACTGTGCCTACACCCGGGAGGGCCAAGCCTCAAGACCGAACTGGAAGGGTGCTGCTCCTAAAGGCAGGGATGCAGAGAGGCCCTGGTGGATGTCAGGTGGCCATAGAGGTGCCGGGCAAGTCCTTGACCTTCCTGAGCATCAGTTTTCTCACCTGTAAAATGGGGATCATAGCATGGCCTGTCTCTGCAGATGTAGTGAATGGTCAGGATATCCTACACGCACAGCCGGGGAGCACAGCGCCTGGCACACAGTAGGCGCTCGATAAAGCGCTCTCCAGGGGTGGCGGTGGGGGACAGCGGTGCTGGGACCCCAGCTGGCCTGGAGCCCGGCTGAGCGCAGGAAGCCCGCGGCCCGCTCTGGCCCCCCCGCCCCACCCCCACCCGGAGGCCGCCTTTGAGCCCTGCGCTGCGCTTTGAAGTCCCAGATGGGCCTGGAGGAAAGAGGATCCCCGCGCCCAGCCCCCAGCCCGCACCTGGATAAACACGCGCCGCCAGCCCCGCCGCCAGCCCCGGACCGACGGCCTGGCGGCAGGGACGGCCAGGCGGCCGGAGCGGCCCGTCCGCGGCTCACTTCAAAGCGCCAGCGGCCGCCAGCGGGAGGGGGCCCTAATCAGGCCCGGCTGCCGCCGCCTGGGCGCAGAGCCCTGCCCCGCCGGCCCGCGCCGCCCCCGCCATCTGCTCCGCGTTAGAGCGCGCACCGATGGGGGCAGGGGCGGCGGGGATTGAATGGCACAGTCACTGGCTGTCCGAATTGGGAGGCCACGGCAGTCCTCTCCCCCGGCTAGTTCCATTACATCACCACTTCATTAATTCATTTGTTAACTCAGCAAATATGTACTGAGTGCCAGGTAGGTGCCAGGCACTGACCGTTCTGGATGAGGGAAATACAGTTGTTTCCTTCATTCATTCATTTCACAAATATTTGTTGAACTGCCATATACTAACAGACCTTGGGGATACAATCCTCTCATTCATCCAATACATTTTTGAGTGTCTATTATGTGCTACATGCTGTCCCCAACTTCATCTCCGCCCAGCCACCTTCAAACTACTCAAAAGCTCCTCCTTGCTGTCTCTCCCACCTCCATGCTTCAGCACTTGTTCTCTCTGCCTAGAATGCCCTCCTCTGCCCTAAACAAATTCCTACTCATCCTGCAAGAGCCCAGTTTAAAAGTTTCCTCCTGGACTTCCCTGGTGGCACAGTGGTTAAGAATCCACCTGCCAATGCAGGGGACATGGGTTCGAACCCTGGTCTGGGAAGATCCCACATGCCACAGAACAACCAAGCCCGTGCGCCACAACTACTGAGCCTGTGCTTCTAGAGCCCGGGAGCCACAACTACTGAAGCCCATGCATCCTCCAGCCCGTGCTCCACAGCAAGAGAAGCCACCGCAATGAGAAGCCCACGCACCGCAACAAAGAGTAGCCCTTGCTCGCCGCAACTAGAGAAAGCCTGCGCGCAGCAGCGAAGACCCAACACAGCCATAAATAAGTTTCCTCCGTTGTGAAGCCTTCTACCCTCTGGTAGTCCCCATCCTAAGTCCACACAGTGCCCCCCTCCTGCTAGAGAACATTTGGCCTTGAATGACAGTGATTTATTCCTTTGTAGGGTCTGTGTGCCCTCCACGGACTGACAGCTCCCACCTGGGCCCAACCAGGCTGTGTGGCTCTATAACCTCTCTGTGCCTCAGTTTTCTCATTTAGAATCAAGAAAGGACAGGATGCCCCCTTGCAGGGTTGTGGGAAATAGGTGGGTCAAACACAAGGCCAGGCTGGGTGGGGCAAGAGCCTGGTAAAAGGCAGCAATGGTTTCCTGGTCCTCTCTACAGCCCTCTGGCTCTAGGAATCAAAGCTTGGTTCACACACCTCCTCCAGGAAGCCTTCCTGACCTCCTGAGAACAGGCTTCCTCTCCTTGTGTTGAGTCCCTGCCAGTCTAACTCAGCCTACTGACCACTGGGGCCTGCCAGGCCTGTATCCTGGGCCCCGTGCTCCAGAGTGCAGGGAGCTAGCCCTGTATCTCTCTTTCCTCCCCCTGCAGTGCCTGGCACGTTACTTAGCACACCCTGGATCAGGCAGACTAGGGTCCCTCTCAGGCTCTTGCTCAGGCTGGTGGGGAGCTTGGGCTGAGTAGGCCACTTGAGTACTGGGCTATAGTCCCCAGGGGTGCAAGCAGGAGCTTCACCCACAGGAGGGGTAAGGAGACACAGGCTGCCTTCCCATGCCAACCTGTGGGCTGCTGGGAGCCCAGGAGCTGAGGATAAACAGTTCTTTGGCTTTGAGAACCACTGAGGACCCCTTGGAACCCAGGAGAGACATAAAGAGGCAGCCTCTGGGATAGAGGCTGAGATGCCTGTCCAGGAGTCCAGCAGGCCAGAGCCACCAGGGTTGCCTAGTGAAAGGGGCTGGTTACCATTACCCAGAGACACTGGCTGCCAGACAGACAGACAGACAGGAAAAGCACTAGACCCCTGGGGTCATGGCCTTCGCAGGCTCTCAGGTCCCCTCTCCCTTCCTCTCTATCCTCTGCTTCCTGCAGAGCTCACAGTCTCTGTCCCTGATGTGGCCTCTGTGTCTCTTTCCGTCCATTGATCACCTGTGGGGCATTGAGAAGGAACTTGGAAGATGAGGTACTTGGAAAAGTCCCAAGCACAGGGCCTGCAGACAATAAATGTGTGTGGCTGTTGAGGGGGGGAAGGGGAGTGATGTTTGTTTTTAAGCCATAGACTTGTGACAAAAGACCTGGGTTCAAGTCCTGACTCAGCCACTGACTCACTGGAGGAGATGGAGGGGCCCGCCTGAGAACATCAGCGAGGGCATCAGGGAAGGCAGTCGAGGCAGCTAGTCCACCTGGTGGGCCCCTGAAGCAGAGCGCGTGCCTTCCCACCACTCTCTCCAAGTGCACGCTGCATTCTCACTCCCCAGGGCGAGTTGGTGCCCATGCAAGATGGAGCAGAGATTCACGCCAGGCCTTCTCCTGCC